>NW_026294503.1:9503924-10127535 GCF_007827085.1 Peromyscus californicus insignis
TCCAGCCCCATGCTTGTCTGCCTGCCACCTCATTCCCTACCTTGATGGCCATGGACTAACCCTCTGAAAGTGTAAGCAAACTCCCAACTAAATGTCTTCCTTTGTAAGTTGCCTTTGTCATGGTGTCTGCCCACAGCAATAGAATAGTAGCTAAGACACTAGCTGAGTTCCAGGTACTGACCACTAGTTGCCAGGCTTGTGTGGGAAGCAATTTTGTCTGCTGAGTCATTTATTGCCAGCCAATAAAATTCTGGATAATGCTTACAAAATATTTGCATTTTTGAGACTCTTTCTTTACTTCCTTTTTCTAGTCTTTCATTTCATATTCAGTATCACAACCCCTCTGTCTCTATCACATGTCAAATGTGAGCCACTTATAAAATTCTGCACAATACTTCTTTGAAATTACAGATTTACCTATCCATACATGCAGAAACTGTCCACCAGAAAGTTGTGGCTACTGTGTGTAAGAAGCCTTCTGACATCTTATCCTTTCTATTTTTGCCTAAATACCAGATTTGCTGAAGAACTTCCCATTTCTCTCTAGGGTTGATGAATCTACTTGCTCCTTTCATTTACATTATAGAATCACAAGCGTCTCATCACAGGAGTAATTTCATATTCCAGGTCTGTATCTCTCATCTTAGTGTGACATCCAGGCCAGAACCTAACCTTTAAATGTATCCTCATTCCTGCATCCCCAACTTACTGTACCTGGTGAAGAGAATACATTCAAATATTTTCATCATTGTGACAGCTTAAGATTTCATAATGTCTGGCAGAGTATTATTATTTTAGAGTCTTCATCACACTGCTTGTTTCTCAGAGCCAAGATTCTTAATATGTGATTCTTCAGATCTCAGCTGAAATTTCACCCCCTCATGGAGATCTCCTTCTCCAGTGATTAATTTTCTGTTACTCTGTATTCTTCACAGTACTCATCATGATTTATATTTGGATGTTGAATTTTTGTCTTCTTCAGCAGGTATGTGGAAGATCAGGGCTATGCTCTTCCGATCCTCATCAGATGTTGAATAGAAAGATAGAGATGCACTTGTTTAATTCTGTGTATTTAACTAGATAGAGGTTGCATGTGTGAATGGTTGGTGATTGCTCATCCAAATATGTCATTAGTTTTCGTTTGTGTCTTTATGTATACATAAGGAATTTATTCCCTCCTATATGGATCTTAAGTCTACAGAAATAAGTTGACTATGGGGACCTTAACAAGTAATGGAGCATACAAACCTATGCTACAATGGCCTTGTAGGAAAGAGAATACTTTGTAACACAAGGAGTTTCATTAGCTTATATACATGCAGTCATGGGGGAAAAAAGTAGGTCTCATAGACAATTTTAGGGACAAAGTAAACAATTTTTAGGGAAGATGAATGGTCCCAAGGAAAAGGCAGCAGTTTATGCCAGGTCCTCTGGGTTCTAGATATGCCATTTGCTTTTCAATCACTTCCCCTGTGTAGGAGTTTAATTTTCTTAAGTGAATGACATTTCAATAGGGAGAATATACTTATTAGGGTCACTGTTACTGTGAGGAAGCACCATAACTAAAATCAGTTTGGGGAGATAAGGGCTTATGTGTCTTATAGCTCCACATTGTAGTCCATCATTGATGGAAGTCAGGACAGGAACTCAAAGAGCAGGATCCTGGAGACAGTAGCTGATACAGAGGCCACAGAGGAGTGCTGCTTACTGGCTTGCTCCTCATGGCTTGCTTGGCCTGCCTTCTTATAGATAGAACTGAGGACCACAAACCCAGGGATGGCACCACCCATGATGGACTGGGCCCTCTCCCATCAATCACTAATTAAGAAAGTGCCCAATAGACTTATCTACAGCCTGATCTCATGAAAGCATTTTCTTAATTGAGATTCCTTCCTCTCAGATGACTTTAGCTTTGCAAGTTGACATAAAACTATCCAGCAAAGAGAGTAATGGTGACTGTGTTCATCTTTGGTGGATCTGAGCTTTAGGGAGGAAGGGATCTTCAGGAAAGAGTCCATCTGTCATCTGTTGTTACTCAACACTTTTTAATTTAAATTGTCATCATAACTGGCAGTGTATTCTGGATAGAGTTTATAAGAATGCCTTCAGTTTCATGGGCAGAGTAGCTTTGGTTGTTGATCACCACCATTCCATATCTCTCCTCCTATAGGTATGGATGCATGGATATATAACTTTTATTCCATAAGCATCAATATTTTGTATGCAAAGTGCTGGTAAATATCTAAGAAAGAGATGGCACCCATTGGAATGGTTTTATTATTATGACCCTTCCCTCACTCTTTCAGGATATTAATGTGGGTTCCTATCCATTCATAAGGTTAGATGGTTCATGACCTTGGGACATAAATAGTTACGTAGTAGTTCCCAAGAGTGCTAGGGCCAATAATCTCTTGAAGCTCCTGTGTAGGGTTTCTGGGAACCTTTGAGCCCACAGGCCGGCCTGTTCTCAGAGTTCCTCTGATTTTCTCACCACAGATCAGCTTCAGGGCAAGGATTAGGGCTATGCTGAGCCTCCACCAGGCCCCTAAGCTCCAGGCTGACTGTCTCACTCAGTGAGCGTGAACTGCCTGGAACCGCCAGAACTGCCTGAAACTGCTCTTCTGACGTTGAACTGAGAGACAGAAACAGCTTCGTTGCCTCTGTTCCCTTTCTCGGGACAATGAGTCCTTAGTCACACCAATCTTTTAGTTAGCCAAAGCAATTTTTAGTGACTGCCAGTGTGTTTCTGGAAGACATGGGAAATGTGCTGGTGTTTCTAGACTCTGCAGTTCTTGACCCAATCATCCACCCAGCTACTCCAAATGGTGAAGAGCCTCACCTTTCCCAGCCCTTTAAAGCTTTTCCTGGGAAAGCCAAAAGATCTCAAGTTCACCATGATGTATCAGGACAATCCAAACATGGGAATATCAGGCAAAATTATGTATTTGCAGACACTAAGCAATGTGTCATCGTACTGAACAGCACCAGTATGTATGTCTTGACCAAACAGGCCTCTTTGATATAGGGATTGTTTTGAGTTAAATGCCATTGGCATTTGGTGTAAGTGAGCAAAGCTCTAAAAATAGGACACACATTTTCCTGTGTAAAGAAATTTTCCATGTGCAAAATGTCTTTCCCCTAGCAACCAAGTACCACTTGCTTCCATACTTTTAGGACTTTCCCATAACTTGCCTCCTTTAGCCATATGTTCTCAAATTCCCTTCCTTTGTTAAGATGCAGTATAAGGTCCACGTCCTAATGGCCTCCTCAGCTTTTTCACTGCTGGGCGTCCTCATACTACAATGCTTAAGGAAGATGTAAATGCATTCACTTGTTTTCCCCAGTGCAGTTTCTAGGATGCTACGTTAGAAGATCCAGATGAGTAAGTGGAACTGTTTTTCCTTTTTCCTTATGCATCTAGAAGCTATTAGTAACAATAGGAGGCATGGACTTTCCAGGTGAAAGAAACCACATTTGCTTATTGGAATCTGTGAGAAAGCTGTGAAATTGGCCTAAGACCTCCCCCTCAAGAAAAACTGAATATGTGAAAATGTGGCCGGAATCATCAGGTAGGTGGAGTAGTATACTTAAAACCACAGTGGAGAGGAAGAATGATGTATGATCTGGGGAAGGAAATAGCACATTATTGCTGGAACCAGCTCCTGACATCCTTGACTGTCAAATGGAAGACTTGCTGAGTTAATCATAGAAATTTGAGCAGGGCTATGATATTGGGTAGGAAAGGTGTAACATGGCTGGAGACTCCTAAAATGTCCCCAAAGAGAAGTTTTTCATTGCTGAAGAGCAATAAAAAGGAAGGCAAAGCTGGCCTGGTGTAGAAGTAGCTGGGCTGTGGCCTGTGTTGGAGCAAGGTCAAACAAGCCTCTGGTTCCTGATGCAGAGGTCAGCAGGGGCCATAACATGTCTAACCCTGGGATTAAGATTCCTGTGATGTCCCAGAGAGCAACTGTTTTCTATCTTCTAAGAGAGTTCTTGGAGTTCTTTCCCGAGTTAGAATACAGCTTACACAAAGCAGGCCTGCCTGCTCAGAGGTATTTGTGCTCTTTCTTTCTGTCAGGTGCACAGAATTTTTGCCCAACCAGACAGAATTTCCTTTGGAATATGTATCTATTCTTAAGAATCAGATTTATCTTTTAATTATGAAAATAATACTTCTTCACACATAGCAGGTGTTAGGAGAGAACACTTTACAAGTGGTTTTCAATTTTTTTTTCTCATTTTTATCCTCCTCAAAACATCATGAAAAAGGCTCCCATGTTTTTATAGGTGAGAGCCAGGGTGCCTTGTAGAGCCTCATCAAAATTATATATGAAACTAAATAACAATTTAAAAAGCCAATTATCCCTTATAGACCCATGGCAGTGAAGCTCTGTGGATACATATGGACCATAGGAAGCCAATATGAACATGCTGTGTCAGAACTCAGTTCCTGCAACAAGACTGGAAAGAAAGTCTTTTGCAGCCAATTGTTACCTGTGCAGTCAGAGCAAATCACTCAGATTTTCTTAGCTTTTCTCTCTGTATGGCAGAGCCGAATGACAGTCCTCATCAATGAGGATTAAAAACTGCCATCAGTAAGAATCGTGTGAGCCCATGAGATGGCACCATGGGTTAAGGCATTTGCTACTAAGGCTGACAATCTAGGTTAATCTATGGAGCCCACATGGAAGATGGAGAAAACAGACTCCTACAAGCTGTCCTATGATTTCCACATGTGAATTGTGGTCTGTATATGTATTCATGTACACACACAAGCACACACACATATAATTGTTTTTAAAAGTTAATGCACTCCATTGCATTTCTTGTTTATCAAGTACCATATTTGTTGTTTTATATATGTCATCTCAGTTAATTCTTAAAATAGCTCTAGGGTAGAAACTAATTGCAGTCTTCTTTTAAAGAGAAAATGGAAAGTTCTTTCATAGTCATTTGTCTAATTTCAAAACTAATAAATGCCCACACTGAGGCCCCTGCCTATTGGCTAATATTAGACAGATGCTCTTATCCACCACTTTATACCACTTTTATGCAAATAAAGCACCTACTATGGGATCTGCAATGTAGTAAACACCAAATATAAAGTAATGCTATCATTTTTCTCTTTGGTCTCAAATCAAATTACATGTTCATTGATATGGCAAACCTGCTTGATGAACTATTTATGGACCTAATATTTAAATAAAACTGTTGCATGGTGTTGAATCAGAATGAGGGTATGTTTTTGAAGTTTTATTCTAGTATTAAGATGCAACATGTATTTGAGAACAAATGAGAAGATTGGATGAGAAACTGGATGAGGCAGTAAAACAGAAGTAAAAGGAGGGTTATAAAAGCAACATCATTGTAGTCAAGCCAGTATAATGGAGGAAGAGTTGGGAAGGTCACAAGTTCGAGGTCACTGGGTACAATGTAGCAAATCCCTGTCCCAAGCAAAGAAAATAATAAAAGGACTGGGGAAGTAGATCATTGGTGGAGTTCCTCCTTCCTGTGGAAGTCCCTCTTTCCTGTGGGAGCCCCTCCTTCCTGTGAGGGCCCCTGAGTTTGATTCCACAAATGGAAAAAGATCAACAACAAAACCAAATAAAGAGATGATGATGATGATGATGATGATGATGATGATGATAAATAAAAGAAGTACCATCATGTTGTATTTTTGCCATCTTTTCAGTGCATTGAGAATGCAGTGGTTGCCAGGGACTGGATTTCAGGCACAGGAGTTTGTATTATAAACAAGAAATTATTATGCTGCTGTGCAGATGGTCTGTCTTACTGTATTGTAAATTCCATATCAGACATGTTGACTACCTTAGCCCTGGCAGGAATTCAATGGAGAACCTTGGGGAGACGAAAAGCTAGTCTACCTTAAAATAGGGACAGCAGATGCTTAAGGACTCTAGCAAAAATATTTTTACCTACAGGAATGTTTGTAGCAGACTATGACTTCTAGGGAACTGTGAATACATCTACCATTATGCTGGTTGGTTGGAAAGAAACCTTGAATTAAGAAAAGCAAAGGGCTTTGTTTCACTGGAGATGAGTTACAGTCAACCTCCTCCTGGCAGTTCTTTAGAGCCTTAAACTAGGAGTTAGTAAGTACCACAGGATGATAGGCAAGGTTGGCATCTTGATGGCTAATCTCCATTACAAACTTAACTTGATTTAGAATCTCCATGGAAATGTGTGAGGGTGTTTCTAGAGAGAAGTTTAACTGAGGAGAAAAAACTGACCCTGAGTGAAGGAGGAACCATTCCTTGAGCTGGGATCCCCAACTGAACAAGAAAACAAGCTGGGTACCAGCATTTCTCTTCCGTTTCCTGACTGAAGTGGCAATGTGACCAGCATCTTCATGATCCTGCAGTGATGGCTTTGTTGCCACCATGGACTAGACCCTCAAACTGTAAGTCCAAGTAAACTGTCTCTTCCTTAAGTTACTGTTAGGCAGATATTTGGTCAGAGCAACAAGTAACTAACAGAGCATGAAAAAATAGAGGGACATTTGTAATACCTCCATATTATCTCAAGAAGATCATGGATCCAAAGTGCCAGTAACCAGGTACCTAAGGCCACGGAGTTCAGTGTGAGTACCTGCTCTTCTGCTTCCTATTCTGTTGAAATTTCAAGGAATGGTATTCTAAATTAAGTTGGGCCTCCAAATCATTGTGTTGGTTGCTGGTATCTATTTGCTGAAGTGTCCAGAGCTCATAGTTTCCCAGAGAACCCTGGAGTTCTGAGCCAAGCTCCAGACAGTTGTACTGCTCAGACCTTCTGTCCAATTAATGTTAACTTTCCTAAAGACAAATGTCATTGGATGAAGATTAAATGTCATCGCACATGATTAACTGTTCCTAAACATCTATTTGAGTCCACGTTTAAAGATTTTATAACGAGGATGCAAACATTATACTATTTTGACATGGTTTTTAGAAAGATGGAAATTAAATTACCTAGGAAATTGAAGATCTGTCTATACACAAACAAGCTTGATTTACATTGTAGAATCATTGTGGTGTTTTCTTGCACTGAATTGACCAATGTTTTGACTGATTAAACTCGGTGAACTAGTTATTTTCATGCTTTATTGGCTACAGAAGTTGTGTCTGTATTCAGTGTGGACATGGTGCACATTAAGTCACTCTGGCAGTAATAAGCTGAGAGCATGGTTGGCTTGCCAGGGAAGTTCACATTATAAGGTGTGATAGTCTTGTTCACATTCAGACTTTTAAGAGACTAGAGACTTCATCAAGCAACGAACAGGAGCAGATACAGAGTCCCACAGGCACACATTAGGTGGAAGCAGGGGAGTCCTGTGGAGGAGGGGGAGGAAGGATCAGAGGAACCAAAGGGGTCAGGGACACCATGAGAACATGGCCCACAAAATCAACTGACTGGGACTCCCAGGGGTTCAAAGAGATCAGTGAGCCTGTAGGGGTCTATTGTAGTTCCTCTGCTTATATGTTATGTTGAGTAGCATGGTGTTCTTGTGGGATTCCTAACCACAGGAGTGGGGACAGTTGCTGACACTTTTGCCTACATATGAGACCCCTTTCCTCCTACTGGGTTGCCTCTTCTTGTCTTGATGGGATGGTATGTGCCTGGTCTTATGGTAGCATATTATGTCATGTTTGGTTGATGTCTCTGGGAGGCCTGCTCTTTTCTGAGGGGAGATGGAGGCAAGTGGGGGGAAGAGACTGGGAAGAGGGAAGGAGAGAGAGGGGAAACTGATCAGGATGTAATATATGAGAGGAGAATTTAAAAAAAAAAAAACCAGAAAAGGAAAGCCCCTTATTGGACCCTTTCCCATGATTAATTTCAGTGAAAAAAGTTAATCAATAGCATGGGTAATCTAATTAAATGGCTTTTAATCTCTTTATTTTTTTACAAGTAAAATATAGTTACATCATTTTCACTCCTTCTCTTTTCTTCCCCAACACACAGCACTATCCATGCTGCCTTTCAAATTAATGGCCTGGTTTTATGTATATATGTATATATGTGTGTGTACCTTGTGTGTGTGTATATATATATACATGTATATGAAAACCATATATGGTGAATTATATATGTAAGGGTTACTTGTGTGCATTGGATCTTTAGGCTGACCTCTTGGTTTTGGAGACACAGGTAGGGGACCCACCCCTGGAGAAGGTGAGTTCTCCCATTCTCATCATGTTTTCATTACCTGTAGTTCTCTGTGTAGGCTTGGGACCCCATGAGATTCCTCCCTTCCATAACATGGCTAACTTTTTATGGCAGGCATCTTTTTATTTTGTGTCTCTTCTTCCACCTCCTTGCCTTCTAGTAACAAATATAAATTTCCTCTGAGTGATGTCCTAAGTAAACAATTCGAGCTATAGAAAACACTGGGTTGTTGGACATTGAAAAGAAAATTATTGGCAACTTTTGAGTGAAAACAGAATTATAATAGGAACCATCACACACCCCTCAGCTGCTGCGAGCAGCCTCACTGCCACAGTCACCTGACGTTAAGGCAGCAGGAGAGCCTGGCTGAGATTCCTCATGGCCTAGACCACTTTATTTCTTTCCTTCTCACCATAGGAAAATATTTCCTTTCCCTATGTCCCAGGGCTCATGAGGCAGCATTAGTCCTTCTGGATCTATTTCTAGCTATTTATCTTTTCACATTCCTATATTTCAATTCTCATATTTCATTCTTTCTGCTTCTGTGTTTATTTTAATTCGGTATTGGGTATTAAATAAAAAGCTGAGGATGTAGTTAAGGCTTTTGAACACACACCATATTCTACTGAGGAGACTTTGCACACATTATTTCTAATGAAAAGTGCTTATATGTATAGTGTGAACATGCATATTTTAAAATCATGCAGATTGAGGCTCAGAGACTAAGGAAGGTGTCCAATGCCATGCAGCCAGTTTTTTAGCACAGTTGACAGAAGACTTCTAGGTGGTAGCCTTCCTTCTGGGATCTTCATGTGTTCTTGCTATGCTCGCATCTGTCCACTTGCTCTGGCTTAACATGGACTACCTGCACAGGCCTGAAACACTTATTTCTCACTGATGACCAGGGCCCTTTGGTCTTTATCTCAGGAGAAGTTTCTTCTTTGGTTTAGTTGCCCTCTCCCAGACTGTCCGGAAAGTGTTTCCCTAACTAGGAACCCATCAGATTGTGTACTCCTGCCTTTCTTCAAAAGCTCAGCTCTCTGCAGCACCCTGCAGCACTCCCTAGCAGCGTTATTAATCAATCATTGCCTCCCCGCCAGACGTAGCAGGCTACAACAAAGTTTGATCTCAGATGGCTGTACTTCTTGGAAATGATTTCAAACTTCCAATTCAAAATTTCTGATTGACCCCGGCTATTCCTAAGCTGTTCTTTCCCAAGATATTCTTCCTGTTAGCTCGAATACAGTTGTAGGAATCCTTGCTTTTTAGAGCAGAAAAAAAAATCTAAAATAAGGCTCGTGTTCCTCTAGGCAAGACTCTCAAGAATGATGCACAGAACTACAACGATGGACTTGCTTGTCTGAAGACCTGCCCCCGACTGCCATAGTTAAGTGACTGAATCATGCACCTCAGGGTGAAGCTATGATTAGACTATAGGAGGGAACAACTTAAGGTGGAACCATCTGTCTTGTCTCACGGAGTCAGAATTTTCAGTCCAGTTTTACCTCTAGCAAGTCAATAGTAAGATGGAACATGACCATGGTGGGATCATGGCGAGGACAAGTCTGTTTTCTTCATGGAGTTCAGAAGCAGAGGAATAACAGGAAGGGGCCAAGACAGGATGTGCCCCCTTGACAACATGCCCACAGAAAACAGGAGTGAAATAGGTCATTGACTGCCATGCTATTTTCAACTTCTAAATCTTTCACAGATCTCTTCTATTGACAAAACCTAAATCGCATTTAGAATCTTATCTGCAAGAGAGAACTAGAACTTTTCGGGTCTACTTTATTGGCTGATCAGCTCTGTCACTTTCTGCCTGTCTTTACAGACCTCCAGACCTCCGTGGTTAACTAGTGTTGGAATTTAAGGTGTGTGCCACCACACCTGGCTCTGTTCCCAGTATGGCCTTGAACTCACATAGATCCAGACAGATCCCTGCCTCCCAAGTGGTAGGATTAAAGGATTGTGCTAGCATTGCATGAATTTTGTGTTTACTTATGATGGTTGGCTTTTTCCTCTGATCTCCAGCCAAGCTTTATTTAATAGAACACAAATAAAATATCACCACAGAAGTAGACCAACTTTCTATATCCAGCAGAAAGTGTGTTTGTTAAACATTGGATCTTACGTTATTTGAAGTACAAGTGTAGAATTTTCATAACAAATGCATCCCTCAATTTTCAGTATGATTGGTGTCTTATCCCAGTGGATGGGCCAGATATTTTTGCCTTATTGATCTTATAGTTTGAGAAAAGATTTTTCTTTATCCAATAGCAACTGATCTGGAACATAGCTGTTGCCAGGCTGACTCCAGCAGAGGGAAGCAATGAGTGAAATTTAAGACCTTTTTATCATAAAGAAGCTGGAACACGGCAGAAAGATGAATCTTGCTGGAAAACGCCAGATTTATGCTGTAGTTCATAGAAACCATCAGTAATACAGAGAATTTGATCATTTTGTTAGTTAATGTAAAGAAGCCAAATTAATAGTGTAATAACCAAATAGCTTAAAAAACTGTTTTAGAGGTTTCAGAAATATTAATGTTAGTAATATAAATTAAAATAACAATAGCATTAAAACTGACATATAAGCTTTTTCATGTTTTAAAAGGAACATTGAGATTCAGTGTTTCTTAATCAAGAAATTATGAAAAAAGTTCTTTGTATGATAAGAAGGGACAGGGACTCCATATATAAAAATTTTTGTCCTGGAATTATTTTGTTAATTGGGCTCAACATCAGTTACCTGAAACCATGTTTTAAATGACTCAGATGTAGCTCTTGCAGCATGTAGTATATCTAATTATCAACCTCTGAAGAATAGTTTAGTTTTAAGACTTGAATCTAAATATAACACCAGATTCTGTTAGATACATAAAGTAAATTTCTGTTATGGTTTCCTTTACTCCCTTGTCTAGTGTTTCTAGACGGAAAATATTACTATCCTGCTCTGTCCTATAGAGTCAATTTAAGAATGTTTTAGTTTCCTTTCCAACTAGACTGGCATTTCAAGGCTCCAAGTTTTGGAAAATTTTAAAAAGTAAGTAGTTAGTATAAGTCAGTTGTTAAACTAGTTATAGTACATTTAATTTCCTCCCCCCCAATTTTTTTTGTGGTGGATTTCTCTTACATTAGATGAATTTTGCAGTTATTCATTTCCCTTTGAATGTCACTGTGATTGCCATCAAAATAGAGGCTATGTTCTGGACTTGAAAACATGCATGCTAAGTAAGTACTACTACTATCAAATATAGCTAGATGATTACTTCTTTCCAAGAAAGTCCCAAAGGGAGCTTGGCTTATTGAACAGCTTTCTTGAATTATGTTTCCTAGAAACAGAACCTGAGACAAGACTGAAGAACATATTAACTGAGGTAATTCTATTAGAAAAAAATTATAAAGGAGAAATTTAAGCAGGAAAAAAATTGTGATTGGAGAAACAGTGGTCTTCTGTGGGGTAAGGAAGTTCCATGAACAGGAAGAGAACTTTGCATCTTTATCATCCACACTCACAGGAGCTGATGGATAGGTAAACTAATGACAGGGACTGTGAATTACCACACTGTTGCATTCAACAGTAAAAAAGGCTGTATTATCAGCAAAAATCTCATTGATTGTGATGGTTTCTCACTTCTTGTTCAATTTGCTAAGCAGAAAGCATTCAGAAACAACTGTAGAAAGATATAGATGGTCATTTTATATAATGAAACCATAAAATCCATATCAGGGTTATCCTCAGCCAAAGGCAAGTCAACCTGTATGTTGACCAATGATCCATTTGATAGGAACATGGTCAAGAGTTGATCTGTGCTGTGGGATGTTCTGTATGTCAAATGTGTTGCTGATTAGTCAATAATTAAAACACTGATTGGCCATTGGCTAGGCAGGAAGTGTAGGCGGCACAAGGAGGAGAATAAAGCTGGGAAGTGGAAGGCTGAGTCCGAGAGACACTGCCAGCCGCCACAATGAGAAACAGCATGTGAAGATGCCGGTAAGCCACGAGCCATGTGGCAAGGTATAGATTAATGGAGATGGATTAATTTAAGCTGTAAGAACAGTTAGCAAGAAGCCTGCCACGGCCATACAGTTTGTAACCAATATAAGTCTCTGTGTTTACTTGGTCGGGTCTGAGCGTCTGTGGGACTGGCAGGTGAGAGAGATTTGTCCTGACTGTGGGCCAGGCAGGAAAACTCTACCTACAGATCTGCCTTGGTCAGATGACTTAGTTGGGATATTTGAATTAGGTAGGGCAAAGTTAAAAGAAATCACAGTAGAAATGATGATGGAAAGTAGAGGCTAAAGTTTTGAGAAAAGGAGACACCGTGAATGAGTGGTACCCATAAAGCAAAATAGAGGCAAATGACAAGAGCTGAGTGAACAAGAAATTTACTAGAGAAATAGAGATGGATGGCAGACACAGCAGAAACAGAAAGAGTTACTAAAGCAAATGTTAGAATCAAAGACCAAAGAACTAAAAAGTCCTCATCCTGGGGTACATCTTTTTCCTTTGTGGTATGTTTGCAAAGATCTGGAAGAACATGCTCAGAGAAGACCAACCTTGAAAATTAACAGATTGCTAGAGAGAAAATGTAAATATTGTTACTTTTATTGTCTTGTTTCATCCACCACTGATTGTGCCCTTATTTCTGGAAGTTCTGTGTTAAAAGAGCTGAAGACTCCTGGACACCAAAATGCTTTCAAAAAATACAATTTTACATTAATACTTGAGTATGATCTCTGAACCTACTTAGTCTGATTTTTTCTTCCTAGAAATGTGATTAAACTGTGAGGATGAGGAAATACTTGATGTCTGGACTACATGATGTCATTTACTAAATACCTTCAAGAGAAGGATAGAAGAGGTGTATAAAGGATTCCATATAAAGAAAAAGGAAGATCCTTTTCAACCAGAGAGGCATTTCTGTAGGATCAGAAACCATAAAGTTGGTCAGTACCAAGAAAGAAGGGCTTTGTGGCCTCATCCCATGTAGAACAGTGCTTTTTGTTATGTTGTAAGATTTCTGAAACTGGTAATTTAGAAGAAGGAGAATCTTGTTATCATAATTTATCCTTTTTCATTCATTGAGATTTATGAAAGGTAGCAAATACATAAATTTTATGGTTTTTTTTTGTTAAGCCGAATGTTCAATTCTCTGGGAGATAAAATATCTTCTTTGACATTTAAACGACTAGCTGTTTGGTCCTGCAAACATTTTTCACACTTAGGTTGTATGTACAAGAATACATCTAGAAGCCTACTCCTGAGAGGTCAAGAGAAACTTAGACCAATTGCTTCTGTGGTTTGCTTTTCTGCTTATTTCAGAGTTCAACAGCTGATTTCTTCCAAGCAGCATCAAAACAGGTCTCAAGGTAATGAACAAGGCAAGTAGACAACAAAGTAAGTAAAATACCCACCAGCAAAGATGGAATGGACAGGTTGAGAAGAGGATAGCAAACTGACCTTCAGTGCTTCCAGTAGGAGTAGCTTTGAGGATACAGTTCTGTAGTTAGAGAGTTTCCTTCTGATGGGCAGGGACCTCAGTAGTGTGCTCTGGCTTTCTATCTCTTCAGTTCACCTAGGCTTTGCAAATGTCTAGAAGAAGATTGCACACCCCTTCATGCTATCATTGCCAACTAGAGAGCCACAGAATCTGTGATGTGAAATGGGAAGTTAGTTTTCTCTGTCCCCACTGAGTTTTGTCAGAAACAAAATATGACCACTACTAGAAAAAGTATTAATCAGATCAGTTCAGGATCAGAACTTCAATGGAATGCTCTAAAAATCAAAACAGTGCACCCTAATGTGATAATATGTGCTTACAAACAGAGCTTAGTGGCTGGTGCCATCAACCATCCTACAAAATCGTGCCACTAACTTCATTGCCATGAAAATTGGAGAGTTGATTAGTGGGTTACTTAAAACTGTAATCCTAGCCTTTGGTGGATTTATTTAAATCTAATTTTAAAAGGTTCTTAATATTTATTTTAACAGAAGTTTACTTAGAAATTTAAGATTAGAAAACAGTTTCAAGAGTTTCTGTAACTAAAAGTGGTTGGGTCTCCGGCTGTCCCCAAGGCAGCCATTTTTCCCTCAAGACCAACTTGTCACTGAAGAAGCATCTATCTAACGCGTTCTTCTGATTGTGAGAGCTGAGAAGAAATAGAGCTCTGTTTGGACAGTCAACTCTTGTTTTTTAAGTAATTTTGGATGATGATAAGTGAGTATAATATTTTTCAGGCTTAACTGTTAATGATGTCTATTTTTCTTGAAACTGGAAAAATAACAGGGTGGTATTTTGGACTGATGCCTTATCTCCTCTTTAAGTGCTTACTGGAAACTCAGGAAAAGAAATAGTTGAAGGGGATTTAGAAATCTTAAGTTTTTTTTTTTTTTTTTCATTTCGTGCTAATTGTACTTCCTTATGTAACAGTTCAAATGTGCTGCTATGGATGGGACTGGATATTTATCAAAATAAGTCACTGAAGATTTTTCTCTTTTGAAACTCTCTATTTCCCTTTCCTAAGCAATAAAAACCATGGTGTCATTTTAAGATTTGAGTCTTCGTAACCTATGCTTTCTCCAGATTTCCTTCCTTCCCTTATGCTAGCCACAGATATAAATGAAGTATGGTATAATAATATTAATATAAATATATGTAAACAGGAAATGTCTACTTTCACCAGTATGGGATAAAGGAAAACTTTAAACTGGCATCTCTAGGAGGAGACACTAATGATTAGGCCTCTCACTCAGTCCCTTGCTAAATCAGTTGTTAAACATGAATTGAACAACTGCTCTTAGGGCACTTTACATTGCACTGTAATTATTTAGTGAGATATCTCTTTTATCAGACTGTCTCTGTGGATGAAACAGGGACTCCTATGCAGTACTATTTTTGGACACAGTAAAATAAATATTTAAAGATTCAGAATGATATTAGTAATAAAAGGAAAAGAGATACTTAATATTTGGTGCATTATAATGTATCTTAGTATCTACCTTAGAAACAATTTCAATTCCTTTATCTTCATTTTATTCAAGTGTGATAGTAAAACTTAGAGGAAGTAGAGATTAGAATAGAAAAAGAGATTCAATGTCTTGCTTAGTCCTTGGGCTGTAAAGTTAAAGGTAGGAGTTGAATTCATGTGTTCTTGATTTTAGCTTTCATATGTGTGTAACTAGTAGCCATCTGATTTACCCAGAGAAGTAAGAAGATCAATTATTTTATCCTAGTATTATGTTAAAAAAGAAAATGTCCCTGACCCCTTTGGCTCCTACAATCCTTTCTCCTCCTCTTCTGCAGGATTCCCAAGACTGTGCCTAATGTTTGGCTGTGGGTCTGCATCTGTGTCCTTCAGTTGCTGGATGACAACCCTCTGATGACAGTTAGGCTTGGTACCAATCTGGTCACAAGAGATGGCCAGATCAGTCTACGTATCTGCTATTGCTAGACGTCTAAGCTGGGGTCTTCCTTGTAGATTCCTGGGAGATTCCCTTGTGACAGGTTTTTACCTGACCCCCCCAAATGCCCCCTTTGCAGTAGTTTCTTTCAGTACTCTCCTTCTCCACCCCCCCAACCTGATCGCTCATGTTCCCATCCTGACCCTCCCTCTGTCTACTCACAAAATTTCTTCTATGTCCCTTTCCCAGGGAGATCGGGGTATCCCCCCATGATCCCTCCTTGTTACCTTCTGGGTCTGTGAATTGTAGCATGGTCATCCTTTATTTTACAGCTAATATCCACTTATGAGGGAGTACATACCATGTTTTTCTCAGTCTAGGTTACCTCTCTCAGGATGATTTTTTTCTAGTTCCATCCATTTACCTTCAAATTTCCTGGTGTCCTTGCTTTTAACAGCTGACTAATACTCCATTGTGTAAATGTACTACAATTTCTTTATCCATTCCTCAGTTGAGGAACATCTAGATTATTTCCAAGTTCTGGCTATTACAAAGCTGCTGTGAACATAGTTGAGCATGTGTCCTTGTGGTGTGATTGATCATCCTTTGTGTATATGCCCAAGAGTGGTATAGCTGGGTCTTGTGATAGATTGATTCCCAGTTTTCTGAGAAACTGCCCCACTGACTTTCAAAGTTTGCACTCCCACCAGCAATGGAGGAGTGTCCCTTTGCTCCACATCCTCTCTAGCATGAGCAGTTGCTTGTGTTTTTTATCTTAATCATTCTAACAGGTGTAAGATGGAATCTCAGAGTCATTTTGGTTTGCATATCCCTGACGGCTAAGGATGTTGAACATTTCCTTAAGTGCTTCTTGGCCATTTTTAAATTCTTCTGTTGAAAATTCTCTGTTTAGATCTGTACCCCATTTTTAAAAAATTTTTATTATTAAGAAATTTTCTATTCATTTTATATAGCAACCACAGATTCCCCCTCCCCCCTCTTCCCATCACCCAGCCTTCCCCTGTAGATGAATTTCTAAATAGTCTTATTAAATAAAAAACACAGAGCCAAATATAGGGGTGAAAGCCTTAGATCAGGGAAATAGGGAAAGCCACAGTCAACCTTACCTCATCAACTCTGCAGCTTCCAAATGCATGTTACTTCCTGTCTACCCATGCCTTTATTATCTACTGTTCTGCCTTCTCATTGGCTATCTTAGCCCAGCTACCTTACTTCCTTGTCACTGTCTGTCTGTACAAAACTCCAGGTCTCTATGGTTGGTACTGGGATTAAAAGCGTGTGTCACCATGCTTGGCTCTGTTCCCGAGTGTGGCCTTGAACACACAGAGACCCTGACTGCTAAGTGATAGGATTAAGTCTGCTGCCTGACTTCTTGTTTACTTAAAATGGCTGGCTTTTTCTCCCTGATCTCCAGGCAAGTTTTATTAAAACACAAATGAATTATCACCACATTTCAGCACAAATAAAATATAACCACATTCCCCTCCAACCTACCTCCATTCCTACCTCCTCTAGGTCAAGATCTCCCATGGGGAGTCAGCAGAGCCTGGTACATTCAGGTGAAGCAGGCCCAAGCCCCTCCCCTGCTGCACAAAGGCTGTGCAAGGTATCACACCTTAGGTACTGGGGTCCAAAAGCCCATTCATGCACCAGGGACAGATCCTGATCCCCCTGCCTGTGGGCTCCCCAAACAGTTCAAGCTAAACAACTGCCTCTCGTATCCAGAGGGCCTAGTCCAGTCCCATGGGGGCTCCACAGGTATTTTTAATTGGATTATTTGGTTTGTTGATGTCTAGTTTCTTGAATTCTTTATAGATTTTGGAAATCAGCCTTCTGTTGGATGTGCGGTCAGGGAAGATCTTTTCCCATTTTGTAGGCTGCCATTTTATCCAATTGACAGAGTTCTTTTGCCTTATAGGGGAGGAAGAGGGGTGAAGGACACCACAAGAAAACTCACAGAATCAACTAACCTGGGATCATAGGGGCTTACAGAGACTAAACCAACAACCAGGGAGCCTACATGGGACTGATGTAGGCAATCTGCATATCTTACAGTTGTGTAGCTTGGTCCTCTTGTGGGATTCCTAACAGTGGGAATGGGGGCTGTCTCTGACTCTTTTACCAGCCTTTGGGACCCTACTCCTCATACTGGGTCTTACTGAAACTTGGTATTTGTTGATACTCATGGGAGACCTGCCCTTTCCTAAACAGAAGTGGAGGGGGAGTGGATTGGGGGGTGAGAACAGATGGGCTATGAGAGTAGGGACTGGGAGGAGAGGAGGGAGAGGAAACTATGGGAAACTACAGCCAGGATGTAAAATAAATAAATAAATAAATTTTTAGAAAGGAAATTAGCAAGTTTCAAGACAGATTCTACTAACATTTTTATATTGATAGGTAATGCATGCACTTCTGTATAGCATTGATTTCTGATATAGATGCACATTCTGGAATGATGAAATCAAGGTCAGTGACGAATATAGTTCATATAGTTAATGTTACCACGGTGAGAGGACCTATATCAACTCCGTAGTTCTCAAGATTATACTCTATCATCATTAACTATAGTTTCTATGCTTCACAGAGCCCCTGTGTCTATGTTTCCTAACTGTAGCTATGTGTCTTTTGACACTGATGATTCTCTACTGAATGTAGGTGAGATTATGTGGTATGATGCTTAATGCTGATTATCAAATTGACTGGACTTAGAAGCATGTTGGAGATTGGGGAGGTACAGCTCTGAGGATTCTATGAGGGTGACCTGTGCCTTCGTTACTTTTTTTTTTTTTTTTTTACTGTGATAGGACATCATGTAGAAGACAACTTATAGAAGAGAGATTATTGGGAGTTTATAGTTTCAGGGTAAGTCCATGACGATCATGGCTGGGAACATGGCAAAAAGCCGGCAGACATGGTGCTGGAGCAGTACCAGAGAGCTCCACATCCTATTCCACAAGTAGGAGGCATGGTGGGGGTGGGGAAT
Organism: Peromyscus californicus insignis; assembly: GCF_007827085.1. NCBI lineage: Eukaryota > Metazoa > Chordata > Mammalia > Rodentia > Cricetidae > Peromyscus > Peromyscus californicus. Next base: position 9,522,496 of record NW_026294503.1, read on the forward strand.
GGAAATGGCATGAGCCATTTACTGTGAAGGGACCATTGATACTGGCAGGAAGCACACTGGAGTGAGGCGAAGGAGAAATTTTGAGCATTTTAAGAGGTACATGTTGAGAGACAGTTGCTTGTGTGAGTGTGGAGACTGGAGCTAAAGCTACATATTTTGGAATCACCACATCAAGAATGATTTCCAAACTGAGAGCCTAGATGAGATCACTTAAAAATGAACCCAGCTGGGAGCTAGAGAGAGGGCTCACCAGTTAAGAAAACATGTTGCTCTTGTAGAGGACCCAGGTTCGGTTCCTAGCACCAGTTCAACTCTAGTTCCAGGGGATTCATTACCCTCTTCTCACCTTCTCAGGCACCAGGTAGGCACAAAGTGTACATGCAAACATGGAGGTAGAACACTTGTACACATAAAACAAAGACCAGTAAACCATTTTTAAAAAAGCATGGCTGTAGGGACAGAAGCAAAGAAGGCTGAGTGGATCGACATGCTGACCCTTGGATGTGGGGACAGTAATGAGGACCCATAGAAGGATCTTCTGAAGAATGTCCAGTGAAAACGTAGAAGCTTTACTGCCTGCTGTCCCTAAAGGCAAAGGGAGTCATATGAAATATTAAGTGCTACCAGAGGGTCAAGTAGGATGACATATGAGGACTGTGTTAGTGATTAAGATGAGTCCTGGCAACTTTATAACAACAGTGTTGCTGCCCGTGTATCAGTGAGGGCCTGGTTAGGGTGGTGCCAACAGAAGATGGGGAGGAAAAGGATGGAGAGGGTGGGTAGAGTCAACTCCTGGATTTTGTTCCAAACACAGTGGCTTGTGGGAGACATGAGTTTAAGGGAAAGAGTCAATCGGTATTTGAAATCGTACAGCATACCTACATGCTCACAAGTAACTCAGAAGACATTTAAATCCAGTGTTGCAGAAGAGATAGTTTGCTGCAGGGAGGTTATTTAGTGAACCTCCTGTGAGCATGCTGCCTACTAAACCACTGGAACATCTGGACCCAAATGGAAGTGTGTGAACTACAGCCACTGTAACAGTAGGCAGTAAATGAATTCACATTTAGATGAGTCGGTAGATTGATAGGCTCACTTACGCATATATTCTTTTAGGATTCTTGCCATTTTCTATAAAAGAATGAGAATCAGTAACTTAGAGGAAAAGGGGTTATATCAGCTTGATTTTGTCGCCTTTAAATCCAGATATTGAAACCCTAATACACAAAATTATATAGTATTTGGAGTTTAGGCTTGTGAGATGAGACCTAATTAGGCTTAAGTGAGGTCACATGGTGGAGATCATGAAATGAGATTAGTTCCCTCGTACAATTGGGAGACCAGAAGGCCTTCCTCTTTCTCGATCTCTGCCAAGAAGGGCACTATGGAAGGTTGTTGTTCACAAACAGGTCAGGGGGTACTGCCATTGGACTAAGTCATCCAGCAATTTGACTGCAGAATTCAGCTTCTAGAAATGTGAGCAACAGAGTTTCTGTTGTTTAAGCTGCTCAGTCTTTGGTACTTTGTTATGGTAGCCCAAGGAGACCAGTGTAGAAAAGATATTGGAGGTCTGAGAAGGTATGTAAAAATAACACGAGAGGATGTAAAGTGAACTGACCCAGCAAATGGAATAATAGTTGGCAGCCAAACTACTTTTGAATTTGTTGGGACTTTTACTTTTAAATTTAGAGTGGGATCACTTAGTATGGCTTCAGACTTTATTCTAGGCATTTTCAAGTGCTTCAATTCAGACAGCAGTATCGAATATCGAGGCATGAATTGCAATAAATGCACACTATATGAGAGGGAGTAAGGGGCTTTTAAAATCATGAAGCAAATATAGACAGACCTCATTAGTGTTGGCCACACCTACTAACAGTTCTGAGTTCAAAATATACATGATTCCTTTAAAAGTGCTGAGATGTTGAAGAGTTAATAATGTGTCCATCTGGCTAGGCCAAACGAAATTTCCCAGAATTTCTTTTCTTGTGTATTTCCACTTACTGTGGGCCAACAAGGATATGTTTAGAAGATTTTGGAACTTTAGACAGAAACCACTATGTCATTCATGCAACATGGTATAGTTGCAAACCCCTGGGTACAGAAGCTCCCTAGGACCTTCCCTGATCCTCTCCCTCTCCTCTCACAAATTTGTATTCCACTCTACAAGGTAGGGTGCCCACATACTATGTAGGACACTCGCCTCATCCAAATGACAAGTAGTGACCATTAACATGAGTTTTCCTTTATTTTACTTTTGAGGATTCCTGCTTGTCATTAGTTCCCTCTTGTGCTGCTTCTTCACTTCCCAACTTCCTGCTCTACTGACTTCAAGCTCCAGTGTTGGAGAAAAGACAGCCCAGCACTCATAAAGATGCTGTGCAGTCAAGCCCACACAATTCAGCAAGATCTAGTTCAGGAACAAATCCCCAGTTTTCATATAGTGCTTCTATTTCCCTCAGGGAATCTGCTTTGGCCCCACAGATCTGAAGCATAGGTCATGCTATACACAGAGAGGATTAAGTACTATACAGGTGTCCATTTTCACCCAGCTCACTTGGGCATTGATCGGTGCTGATATAAATCCAGCTGGACAGGTCTTAAAATTTGAACATCGGGGATAATAGCTGACCAGTCAGGTTATGACAGAGCCTAAGGCTCTGGGCTGAATCTTTGAAGTTCTGCTGAGAGAGGAAGAACAGTACTGAGATTGGCGTCATACTCTGAAGCATCACACAGTTAATTTGCACAAAAGGTCTGCAGCGAGAAACTATAGAGTACAAGATGTTCGTTCCAGATGGCAAGAATTAAGTGGAATTAAGTTATAATTAAGGCTAGAACAAATGGTACATGTGCGTGAGATATAGTTTCTGTGCACCTAACAGCTCATGCAATCATTGCACTTGCCCAGTGAAACAAGCAATGCTAAACCTACTTTTCAGGTTAGAAAATGGAGTGATTTAGGAAACTTGTCTAAGGTCACCATCAGAGGGTTACCCTAAGGACGTGAGAACTGGCTCATCCAGTTGTTTATATTTTCTTTTCCATGAACCTTATCCTAGAGGAGCAAAGGTAGGTGATGGAGTGGGCCAATATCTAGGAGATGCTCTTCCAAAGGAAAAAACAACAACAAACAAACAAAAAACAAGAGCAATTTGATATAACTAAGTAAATGTCCATAGACAGCTGTAGAGAGTCAGCTCCCCCAAGGAAGTCCAAGTTAGGAATGATCAGCTATGACATCATTCTTGGGGGTTCCTAGGCTGATGTGGGCTGGTACAGTGGCCAAGGATGGGCCATTAAAACTTGTTAAGGAGGTAAAGCAAGGCAAACACGGCTCAACGCGCTCACGGGATACTTGGGGACATCCTAGTGCGTCTCTGAATGACTACTCCAGCTCACTGTTATGCTGAAAGGTCAGCAGAACATGGTGATAGGGAGAGCAGGACTCATGCTGCTCTAGGAAGACATAAACTAGCCCTTATGTTGTTAAAACATAAGGATATCAGAGATGACTAGAGCATGTTTACCACTGATGATCAATGAAAGGATGCATGTGTAGAATGAGGGGGATTACTTTTGGCTGTCACAGTTGAAGATGGGGCCTTTGGAAGGTTGCCCATGCCCCAGTTTATGGCTCCACACCCATGAATATATGTGCAGAACAAATTGGACTCAGGGAGTTATTAATGACAATACATGAAGAGGACAAGAAGCTGGGAAGGATACAGATTGGGAGGTACAAGGAGGTGTTGGAGGGAGGTCGTGGTAGATGGAGCTGATCACCATATATTGTATAAATGAATAAAAGTTTCAAGTGCTCAGTTGGAAGCTCCACCTCAGCCCCACTCTTCCCCATTCCAAACCTCGCTCCTCTCAGAAACACTGACCAAAAAAGTCTAGGCTCGTCCACTGAAGCCTGACTGGGATATTTAAGGCCTCCCCTCCCTGTCCCTAGACCTGCCCTGTGATTTCTTTTGCTCCCTTCCCCTGCCTCACCTCTGGGAGCTGGAAAGGTCACCAGAGTATACTTTGCTCATTAAACTTGGTCTTTTTAATTTAGCTTGATCTGGCTTATTGTGTCAGTGGAGAAACCTACCATTTGGGTATTAAAAAACCTATCAAAGAATACACAAAATATATTTTTTAAAGTCCTGTAAAGTTTTGAAGTGTTCATTCTACATACATGTACAGGATTTTAAGCATGTGCACTGAAAGTCAAGATGGGTTGTAGTTCTTTTCTGATGAAATTAACAAAGATGTTAGTGAGCCTGGGATGAACAAACCATTGAGAGTTTGCCATGGAATACCCTGGCAGGTAATTGTTGGTCTTTCTGAACAGTGATTCCACCCCTGATAGTCTCCCATATTAACATAATCACAAATGTTGAAGAGAACCATTGTGTTTGCTGAAGTTCATAGGATCATCATTAATAATTGTAAACAACTGGGAACAGACAGAATGTCCAATGTTAAGAAAAAATGATGAAATGACTCCTAGGACATTCTATCAATAAAATATTAAGTACGAGTAAAATGTTTACAAAACTGTAAAATACATGGACAATGCTAATGCAATAATATTAAACAAAATAGCAAGTCATAATCATATATAAGATTTGTATAGGAAGATCTCTATAGAAAGATAAAATGTGTATGTTGAAGTTCATTTAGTTTTATCAAAGTCTTAGACAGAAACTAAAATCATTTTTTAAAAATAGTTGAAAATAGCCAGGCAATATCTGGTTTGCTTCTATTGGTGTGAATTTTGAAATTTCAGTTTAATGAATGTTCCAAATGTAAAAAAAATTATATGAACTAACAATAGTACAAATTTAATTGTCATGAAAGAGAAGTATAATGAACAAGCCTGATTCTTTGTATCTAGCATCAAGCCCAAAGAAAGATCCAGAAATAAAAAGAGGTAACTCAATGTTCTTTATTTTTCTATTGTATCTGTTGTAGGAATAGCTTTCAAAATAAAACACATAATGGAAATGAGATGTTCTGTATACATGGTAGAGCTGGGTTTAATTTTAATCAACTACCACACTTCGTCATGACTGGACAAGCAGGGAATTAGCCTGACTTTTTGATAAATTGCCTCCGTCTTGCCTTAGTCTACTGGAAAAGCTAATATCCTATTGGGAAAGAATGGAGGTGTGGAGTATAGAGAAATTACAGACAAGTGTGTTTCAGATTAGGGATTTTTCTAGACCACTGCTCCAAGGTAGAATTTCTTATTGGCATGAAGAGTCTCTTTCCAAACTTTTTCTGTTTATGGGGCATAAGCAATGGTTGGTTCATGTGCAAGCTGTTCTCAGGTGCTCTCATATTTCTGTAGTCACTTACCTGAGCTGTGACTTGGAGATTGTTGCCGGAACTTTTATTTTGTGGCCTACTAGCATATTAATTTTTACTTGTTTCTGAAGGACTGGTAGTTACTATTGCTTAGCTTTTTAGAAATGTTTCAAAGTACAATAGATTGTATTTCTTGTTGATTACCCTGGAAAAATTGTTGGTATATTTCAAATAAAGAGTAATAAAGTAAAACAATGCTTTTGAATATGTGAAACTTAATTTTCTAAATATGCTCAGAAGACAGTACGTAAAATTTTACTTTTGTTAAAAAGTATCCTTTTTATTACAAGAAATAATAACAAAAGATAATATAACAATATCTTTTTGGAAACTTTTTTGTTTACATTAATAGAATGTAAAAAAGGTCATTGAATATTTGGCTCTTCTTGTTCTGTGAGGCAACTACATTGTAAAGGTTTGGACATCCTGTCTATCCAACCCCTACTGATTTTATTTTCAAATGTCCATGTTCAGCATTGTACAATGTACAGTTAACATCACATTTTGGCTGAGTCAGGAACTAACTGCTTGTGTTATACGTTGTTGCTATAGTTTTTTGTTATTGCTTCCAGATAAGATTTTATATTGTTCCTTTTCTCAGTTCCTAGGGATTACTCTGTCCACTATCTTTCTTTTTCCTATGGAAAAGAACCTATGGATCCTTAAAAAAAAATCTAGAAAATAAAACTGTCAACCAAGTGAGGAAGAGTTGCATGGGATTTTCGGAGAGAAATCTACACAGTTACTGAAAGGTAAATTTTGATTAGGTATAGAATTTTCTGATAAATTGAGACACAGTGTTATGAATATTTCCTCATCATTCTTGCTGAATTATCAGAAGTTTTAAAAGAGAGTGTTCAGTGACAGCCTCCTAAATGTGCATGTGCTAAGCCTGTGAAAGCATCTGCAAATAGTATCTGTTGTCAAGAGAATGCAGCATGGCAGTGTGGTCAAGAGCTGCAGCATTTTGCTTGGCTAAAAATGAACAGAAGACATACTCATTTTGAAAGATCTTCCTTCCAACCTGGGTTTTTAACCAGGAGAACTGAAGTTTTATCCCTCTCTCAATATAAACAATATGTGTATATGCACATATCATGGCATACAATATAGTTATTTTTAACCTGTAATCCTAGAACATGGGAGGCTGAGGGTGGAGGATTGTCATGAGCTTCAGTAAACCTTGACTGCATAGTGAAATTCTGTATGATAAAACAAGAATAAAATAAGACTACAAAAAAACCCAAGACAAACAAACAAAACCCAGCTAAACCTAGTGTTTAGTCAGAGAGCACTTTTCTCTGTTAATAGGATGACAATTATACAGACCCCCCAAGCGTGTACTCATATTTAACAGATATGGTCACTCTAAGAAATAAGGCAGTTTTAGTACATAATTTTAAAGTAGCATAATACAAGATATTAATTAATACTTTAGTTGGGAATAAAGGAGTGACTCAGACTTGCAGATGGCAACAGGCTACAGCTTGGAAAAGAAACCCTGGTCAATAGCTTTTTCTTGAATCTGGGTTCCCTACTATAATTCTGGATTTTGCCGGGTTGAAGAGCAAAGCAGGCATTAGGAAGTTTCCATGGTCTGATGAGAAGCACTGTCAAGCAGATGGTCTGTCTCTTTAGCCCAGTATTTTTAGGGAATGCATCAAAGATACATGTCTGGCAGCAGATTTCAAAGCACAGGTAACATTTCCTCCAACCTTAGTTCTGACACTACAGCATCACATCATGCATCCAGGCCAGCTCTCTTCCTGACACCCCAACATCTGGTACATGGGAAATAAACATGGTTTCTCTTTTCTTTTCTTTTCTAACTAATGAAAACGTAGTTGTGCCATGAACATGACCATCTCTTGTCCCTACCATTCCTGCATAGGCCACTTTGACTTTCTTAGTGTATACCATTCATACCGCAGAGGAGATCTGCCCCCACAATACTGGCCTTACTTTATGTTGAGGGGGGACAGAGAACACTCCTCCCACTGTGAGCCAGAAGTGAGACTAAACCCAATTTTATTCTCAGAAAGTCTTCCCATAGTATCCTGCTCTATTTCCTTTAGATGATGGTACTTTTTATGCTCCTAGTCTGAGGACCAAGAAGGCTAAGGCACAGATTCTGAGCATTTTATTGGGACTTTGGCATGTCACCTCCTTGTTTTGTCATGCCGAGCTTCATGACAAGCTAATTCTAAAATACAGCTTTGTAGTGTTTTGGATTTGAAGTTACAGGAGTATGAGGAAACAGCAGAAGCTGGATATTCTCTTCTGCCTTTAATCATATCCTTTCTCCTATCATAAAAATGTAGGCTTTTCTGATCTTCCCCTCAAGCAGGTACGAACTTCCTGAAAGAGGTACCAAAGTGCACAACAGAGGGTATACAGTGTTCTGCCTGCATGTATGCCTGCAGGCCAGAAGATGGTGCCAGATCTCATTACAGATGGTTGTGAGCCATCATGTGGTTGCTGGGAATTGAACTCAGGACCTCTTGAAGGACAGTCAGTGCTCTTAACCTCTGAGCCATCTCTCCAGCCCACATAACAGAGGGTAGAACATCCACATCTGTGAACACCTAGGGACACTGAGGAGACTCTGAGCTTGGTGAGCTGCTCAGTTTGTTATGATTTTTTTTTTTTTGCTTGCTATAATTTTTTTGTAACTTTACATTTCCCGGCAAACCTGTAAAAATGTAAGTTTATCTGTTTACAGAGGTGTTCATTTCCTTATAAAAGCTCCTATGTCACACTCAACCTACACTGCATAAATTTATGTGCCTTGAGTTTAGGATATTAAAAGGAAATCTATTTTTCCTTCTCTCAAGTAGCCTGGACACAAGGTTTCAGCTAATTCTCTCTTCCTGATATAGAACTCAATGATAAAAATGTAACTTTAATCTTAGCCCAAGATCACCAAATAAAGCACCAGATGTACAGAAAAAATGAATTTCGAATGCTATTTTCATATTTATTTGTTTAATGTCCAATTCAAAATATGTAGGTATTAAAATTGATGAATAGGTTTCCTAAAATTCTGATTTCAATGGGCATTGGTGCCTTATTAGCTAAGCCTAGCTGGCACCCCTGTTCTAGCTATTTAAGAACAAAAGAAAGACGTTTTAAACACAACATTTCATTATCTGCAGGTCTTTGTGTATTGATGTCTCTTATGTCCAAATTGGATAACTAAGTCTAGCCCTGCTGCAGGTATAACAGAATATCTCAACAAATCTATTTGGACTCCAACGTGCTAGGCTCTGCCTCTGAGTGTGTAGTATTTGCCCCCTTCCTGGCCACTAATTTGTCCCTTACCTATTCATGTTCACTAAATCTTGAGGTGGAAGGAATCCTGATTTTCCTCAGCCAGGTTGAAAGTAGTTTAAATGTGTTTGGTATAGGGCATATGGTGCTTGTTCCTGAGACTTCCATTCCTTGGTAGATGTTGGTAGATTTTAACAGCAAGACTAATGAACTGTTGTCATGTTAAGTGGCTAAGAGGTTTGTGAGAAGGCATGTCATGAAAAATGGTCACTGGTTAGCATGGAAGAGAAAGACTTTATCAGAGTTAGTAGGTAATATTTTGATTATATACCAAGTATTTTTGAGCAGTTATTTGGCTAGCCTGGGTTCAGTGTTGACTTTATTTAAAAATATTCCAAATAAAATGGGATAAAAAGGCTGCAGTAGGCAAGGTTCTCAGGCAGAAGATTCATATCTAGAATATATGAAGAGCTCCAAAAATTCAACCCTTACAAATATGCTTGTCAACAAGTGGGCTAATGAAATGTTCTCAATATACATTTTACACATAAAATGTCTACATAGGAACAATAGACTGTTCTCAAAAGAAATACAAAAGGCCAATAAAAATTCTAAAAATTTTCAATATTCTTAGCCATCAAGGAAATGCAAGTCAAAACTATTTTGGGATTCCACCTCACCCCAGTCAGAATGGCTATCATTAAAAATATATTAAGAAATAAATAAAACATAAAAAAAGAAAGAAGTGCTAGCAGGGTTGCAGGATATTAGTGGCAATGTGAAATTATATATTCAATATGGAAATCAATATGACAGTTTCTTCAAAAGTTAACAGAACTGCCATATGATCCAAGTACACCTCTTTTGGACTTATATACAAAGAACTCTGCATCTTACCACAGAGAGACATGTACATCCATTTTTGTTGCATTACTCAGTATATCAAGGAAATGGAAGTAACCTAGATATCTTTAACAATTGGATATTGAAAATATGGTATATAGATAGCAGGATTCTGTTCAGATTTAAATAAAAATGAAATCACAAAATTTTCACTAATTCAATAAAGCTTTCATAAGGCCTTTGGTCCATTGTTGATATTTTGTAACTACAGCTCTGGGATATGAGAATGAAAACCTAGGGTGGATGTTGCACGTCAAGTGATGTGCCACTGCTGCCTTTCAGTGCGAATGCGATGCTGGTGATGGGCAACTTGACAACTAACACAGATTATTTTTACCAGAAAGCTAGGATTAAAACTCTTTAACTGAGAATGTCGTGTCCTTAGTGTTCTTTTCCACGTCAATAAATTATGTGAGAGACATTTCTTCCAATTGCAAGCACAAAATAGTAATATGTCTCATGCTAACATTTCCACTTTCAGTGCACCCTTCTTTTGTTTTCTACAATTTAAAGAAAGTGAATAAAAACAAGCTTGACATTCAATAGCAATATGAATTTTAGTTCTATTTAGATATTGTTCTTTCCTTCCAAAGTAGCCCTTCTGTGTTCACCCAAGGTGATGAGTGAATTGAGACAGACTTTAAAATTTCAAATTCTGAGTGTTAATAAAATATATTAAATGCCTTGGATATCTTCTTTCATGCTTTCTTCTTGTTAAAAAAATGTATTTTAATGCTGATTTGGTTCTTCTTGAACAGACAAATTTCAGTATAAAATGATCAATGTAGTTTGTGGATCAATCTATAATTTTTGCTGGTAAATAGACATTTAAATTTAATCAATTTTAATGGAATTTGGGGTAGCTCATGCACAAGACAAGTTTATAATATTAAAAAAAAGACTTAAGTAAAGCAATGGATAACAGAAGTATGTATTCTCATTGACTTAAAAAAATCTTTTTCTACATAATTAGATTGTCAGTTTAAAATGAATTTGAAAAAGAATATGTCTGTGGTTAGAATTATCCTGAGGAGAATGAAATGTGTAGTAATTTATACATTTTTTTGTGAATTTTAAATTAGGTTATAACCACCAATTGCTTTTGTATTGTGTATATTTTGGAGTTTATTAGTAAACACCATGGCTATCAATATGACTTAGTGGGCAAAAGTGTCCAAGCACTAAGGATATCAGTTCCATCCCTGTTTTTCACATAGTGGAAAAAGAGAACTATGCCTCCCCCCCAGAAAGCCATCCTTTGACCTCAACTCTGTTGCCATGGCATATACTTGCCCTTCAAAGTAAATAAATAAATGCTATTTTGAAAATAAAGAATATTAGAGCTAGAAGAACAGAGAGACTTAATACAGTCAAAACTAACTAACTGACTGGAGTCTCATAAGTCTAGTCAAACAGAGCTGAACTAAGGCCTGTCAACTGAACCCTAGTTCAAGGATTTTCTTACAGCTACAAAAAATAGCTTCTTTCTGAGTAGTAATCTTGACCTAGAATTAGGTTAATCAGAATCTCATCTAGAGATAACAGTAGATGTATAATCTTTAATGTCTGGAGGATATGATCAAATTGACATCATATTCCTACAAATTTAAAATGCCAATGTTATTAATATAATTGTTCACTTTAATTATAGACAACCAAAACAAGACAAGCTTGTCATCACATAAAGAGTACTACAGTATTACTAAACTGTGATGGTAACTGTGTATGTTAGATTTAAAAAGGTGATTACACATGTGGATGTCTATGTATTTTGGCTTTCTTCCTGTCATGTACAGTGGAATTTCTATGGGTTCCTCTCCTTTACATGTCCTTTCTAAACAGTGAAAAGCCTATGAATTGATATCTATATAACAAGTAACAATACAAGTCAAGTAAGGTATAAAGTTAAACCGAAGAATTAAAACAAGGCAACTCCACATAGTCTATCTGGTAGTTAAAAGAGGTTTATTTCAGGGTAACTCACAACCAGTAAGGGGGTTGGTTACAGGATCCAGGAGAGGTGAGGCGCAGTCCAACGTGATTCTCTGGAGAATTCTTTTTTTTTTTTTTTTTTTTAAATTTTGCAATACAATTCAGTTCTACATATCAGCCACGGATTCCCTTGTTCTCCCCCCTCCCGTCCCCCTCACCTTCCCCATAGCCCCCCCCCCCCCATTCCCATCTCCTCCAGGGCAAAGCCTTCCCCACAGACTGAGATCAACCTGGTAGACTCAGTCCAGGTAGGTCCAGTCCCCTCCTCCCAGGCCGCGCCAAGCAATCCTGCATAGGCCCCAGGTTTCAAACAGCCAACTCATGCAATGAGCACAGGACCCGGTCCCACTGCCTGGATGCCTCCCAAACAGATCAAGCCAATCAACTAACTGTCTCACCCATTCAGAGGGCCTGATCCAGTGGGGACCCCTCAGCCATTGGTTCATAGTTCATGTGTTTCCATTCATTTGGCTATTTGTCCCTGTGCTTTATCCAACCTTAGTCTCAACAATTCTCGCTCATATAAACCCTCCTCATTCTCGCTAATTGGACTCCCAGAGATCCACCCAGGGCCTAGTCATGGATCTCTGCATCCAGATCCCTCAGTAGTTGGATGAGGTTTCTAGCACGACAATTAGGGTGTTTGGCCATCCCATCACCAGAGTAGGTCAGTTCAGGCTGTATCTCGACCATTGCCAGCAGTCTGTTGTGTGGGTATCTTTGTGGATTTCTGTGGGCCTCTCTAGCACTTTGCTTCTTCCTATTCTCATGTGGTCTTCATTTACCATGGTCTCCTATTCCTTGTTCTCCCTCTCTGTTGTTGATCCAGCTGGGATCTCCCGCTCCCCCAAGATCTCTTTCCCTCGACCCTCGCCTTTCACTACCCCCACTCATGTCCAGGCTGTTCATGCAGATCTCATTCCATTTCTCTGTCATTGGGCGATCCCTGTGTCTTTCTTGGGGTCCTGTTTTCCAGGTAGCCTCCCTGGTGATGTGAGTAGCAGACAAGTCATCCTTGTTCCACATCTAGTATCCTGCTATGAGTGAGTACATACCATGTTTGTCTTTCTGAGTCTGGGTTACCTCACTCAGGATGATTTTTTCTAGATCCATCCATTTGTCTACAAACCCCATGATGTCATTGTTTTTCTCTGCTGAGTAGTATTCCATTGTGTATATGTACCACATTTTGTTTATCCATTCTTCAGTTGAAGGGCATCTAGGTTGTTTCCATGTTCTGGCTATTACAAACAATGCTGATATGAACATAGCTGAACAAGTGCTCTTATGGTGTGGTTGAGCATTCCTTGGGTATATGCCCAAGAGTGGTATAGCTGGATCTTGGGGGAGATGGATTCCCAATTTTCTAAGAAAGCGTCATATTGATTTCCAAAGTGGTTGTACAAGCTTGCATTCCCACCAGCAGTGGAGGAGAGTTCCCCTAGCTCCACATCCTCTCCAGCATAAGGTGTCTTCAGTGTTTTTGATCTTAGCCATTCTGACAGGCGTAAGGTGGTATCTCAGAGTTGTTTTGATTTGCATTTCCCTGATGATTAGGGATGTTGAGCAATTCCTTAAATGTCTTTTGGCCATTTGAGTTTCCTCTGTTGAGAATTCTCTGTTTAGTTCTATAGCCCATTTCTTAATTGGACTGTTGGGCATTTTGATGTCTAATTTCTTGAGTTCCTTATATATTCTGGATATCAGTCCTCTGTCAGATGTGGGGTTGGTGAAGATCTTTTCCCATTCTGTAGGCTGTCGCTTTGCCTTGTTGACCGTATCCTTTGCTTTACAAAAGCTTCTCAGTTTCAAGAGGTCCCATTGATTGATTGTTTGTCTCAGAGTCTGTGCTACTGGTGTTCTATTTAGGAAGTGGTCTCCTATGCCAATGCGTTCAAGACTAGTCTGGAGAATTCTTACTTGGTCTGTGATCCAGCATCCAGGATCACAAGGAGCCAAGAGGGCTAGCATGTACAGATCTTGGGTCTTTTTTTTTTTTTTTTTTTTTTTTAATTTATTTTAATTTATTTTGCAATACAATTCAGTTCTACATATCGGTCACGGATTCCCTTGTTCTCCCCCCTCCCGTCCCCCTCACCTTCCCCCCAACGCCCCCCCCCCCATTCCCATCTCCTCCAGGGCAAAGCCTTCCCCACAGACTGAGGTCAACCTGGTAGACTCAGTCCTCTGGGAGTCCAATCAACGAGAATGAGGAGGGTTTATATGAGCGAGAATTGTTGAGACCAAGGTTGGATAAAGCACAGGGACAAATAGCCAAATGAATGGAAACACATGAACTATGAACCAATGGCTGAGGGGTCCACACTGGATCAGGCCCTCCGAATGGGTGAGACAGTTGATTGGCTTGATCTGTTTGGCAGATCTTGGGTCTTAAGGGCTCCTGTCTCTGCCATGCCCCAGGGGCAGGTCATAGGTAGGTGTGGCAGTTACAGGCTGCCTCACTAGGGGCAGTGCTTCAAGGCCAAAGCTGGAACAGCTACCCACTATGGAAAATCTATCCAGTTTATAGATCTCAGATGCTGATAGGCAGCAATCACTTGGAAAGTGTAGTATTTTTCTAAGCCAAGGTTTTCAAATCCATGGCAGGAATGCCATGGCTCAGCTTCTTCTACCAACTGTAGCCACTGAGTTTGACAGAGGAGCGTCTATCTGGTGCAATACACTAATATTTGTTTATGCAGTTTTCTAGCAAATGCTACTTGATTTTTAATTTAAGTTTTTATTTTTGCTAATGTAAACATGAGTACTGTGTTTTCATCATTTTCAACCCTTCCTCTTCTCACCAGTTCCTCCAATGCCCACCCATTCCCTCTTGAATGACCTCTCACATTCTACAATTATTGCTACAGGATTTTAATAGGTGTTTACATTGAAACATTGGGGCAGTTTATCATTTCTTTTCTTGCTACCAGTAAAACCCCTACTTGGGCATGGTTTGTCAGGCAATATTCCTGTAAATCTTGGTCTACCATGAATGTTTTTCTAAGTTGTTTTCTTACTTCTGACCCACATGGTTATCTTATAAATCCTACATCTAGGGAGCTCTTACAGAGAGTAGCAGATACTTGCCAACAGTTGTTAAGGACTTAGCTGGCTAAGAATGCATAGTTTCTCTCTCAGCTCTTTGTATTATATTAATTACAACTCCACTGCTTTTGGTTTCTATCATTGCTCAAATTAATATAGAAAGGGGTTGCAGAAAGTATAGGTCTTTTTGCAGCTCCTTCTAAACGATCTCAAGAAATAAGAATAGGTAAAATATTTCTAAATGAGTTTTGGCAGAACATACATTATTGTCTGGACTGAACTGGGAGCCCTTCCACCATGATGGTGATGTTTTTAAAGTCCCCTTTCCTTCATAGTTATGACTGTCTTTTACTTGAAAACCAACAGACACAAAAACAAACTCATGATCAACAGCAACAAACTGTCACCTTGAGGTCCAATCTCTAAGTGTTCATAGGTTTGAGTTTTTCTTTTTCTTTTTCTTTTTTTTTTTTTTTTGCTTTTTCGAGACAGGGTTTCTCTGTGTAGCTTTGCGCCTTTCCTGGAACTCGCTTTGGAGACCAGGCTGGCCTCAAACTCACAGAGATCCGCTTGGCTCTGCCTCCCGAGTGCTGGGATTAAAGGTGTGCAGTTTTTCTTTTAAGTGAGTCATGTTTTTGTCTCAAAATAGTTCTTGATTTATTTTAGTCTCTTTGATATACACACCACGAAGAGACTCTCTAGAGGTGGAACAAGCTATTATAGTAGGATCAGGTGACTCCATGACATTCTCAAACCATGACTATTATTTTTTGGGCTGAGTAGATTCTAATAGAAAGGCAGGAAAACAAGAGTGTTGGCTTTTTATGGGAGCAAAAAGAATCCACAGACATAATTTTCCAAAGTTTAAGTTTCTTCCATCTGGTTTTGTGATTTTTTTTTAAAGAAAATTTAAAATTTTGGTATTTGTTACTGTTGGAGAGTAGCATTCAAAGATAATAGCATTTGGGAATTTTGAATTGCATAAGGCAATTTTTTTTAAGAAGCAGAATCTGAAAAGTTCAGAGCATACAGTTATTACCATAAAATCAATCCAGTTTTTGCACTCTTGACAAAGATTGTTCAAATTAGACTTAGTGTGGCAATAGTAAATAAAGTTCAGAGCGAGTCCCGGGTGTGGGTCTCTGAGATAAGAATGGGTTGTGCTGTATTTCCATGCCACCATCTCTGTGAGTTCTCATGTGTACCAGTCCTGTTGTGTCTGGAAGACACACTTTTCTTGGAGTCATTGGAGGTTTTCAATCTTTCTGCTTCCTCTTCCACATAGATCCTTGGGCACTGAGAAAAGGGGTACGATAGAGACATCCCATTATGGGATGAGTGCCCCAAAGTCTCTCATTCTCTGCACAATGTCTACATGTGAGTCTCTATGCTAATTACTATCTACAACAAGAAGAAGCTTCTCTGGTGAGTGTTAAGACACTGATTTATGGGTATAGAAATATATTATCAGAGATTGTTTTATTATTATGTTTATTTAGTAGAACAGTTTGATTGTTATTGAAGCTCACATGGTTCATAGCTGAGTACAACTGATGATTGCTTTTATTTTCCTGTAGCATGTATAATACCTTTCAGAGCTATGAGTGCTAGACAGCAGATGGGAAGCTTCTAGTTGGGCACTGGCTCAATTTCTCCATGTTCAATGACATAAGTATTTGGGGCCATCAGCAATAGGGTCTTACAGTAATATTGTTATGGGAGTAACAATAGCATTTGCAGCAGACTGTAATGTTAGTGGGGAGTCCTATAGTACTCTTTTTTGGCCCAAAACTAAAAAAGATGTAACCTATTCCTGTTACTTTTTGTTTTATTTGATAGCATATGTTGTCTAGTTGAAGTATTCTCTCCCCTATTATATTTAAATTCCTTTTAAATTAATTCATTGATATTTATTTGTTTATACATTTATGTAATGTGTATATCTGCCTGTATGTATTTGCACCATGTATGTGCAGGAGCTAGAGGAAGTGAGACTAGGGTTTCAGATTCCATGGAACTAGAGTTACATATGGTGGTGGGCTGCTATACAGATACTGAAACTTGAATCCAAGGTCTCTGCATGAGTAGTCAGCACTCTTAACCAGCCTCTGTGAATAAATTCTTAAAACAATTTTATATTTCGTAATAGATCCTAGGTAAAAATCAGGCCAGCCATAGCACTTATGAAATATCTGTATTGTGATTAGTAATCAGGTAATTGCATTCCACTTAACAATTGTAGATGGACTTTCTTTTCTGTTACCAGCCCCCAGTAACAACATGGAGACTTCTTATTAATTATAAAAAGCTTGGCCTTTAATGTAGGTTTGTCTCAACTGGCTCTTGTAACTTAACTTAACCCATTTATTTTAATCTTCTGTCATGTGGCATTACCTCTCTTTCATCTCGCACTTCCTGTTTTGTCTCCATCTCTCCAGTGACTCTGCTCCTCTTCTTCCCAGTGTCCTCTCTGTCCCTAGAAGTCCTGCCTAACCCCTTCCTAGCTATTGGCCATTCAGCTTTTCTTACACCCATCACAGCAATACATTTTCACACAGTGAACAAATAACCCACAAAAAACAATTAGCTAAAAGCTTGTTGCTTGCTTTGTTGATTTTTGTTCTGCCTGTTTTGTTTTGTTTTTTGTTTTTCGAGACAGGATTTCTCTGTGTAGCTTTGCGCCTTTCCTGGAACTCACTTGGCAGCCCAGGCTGGCCTCGAACTCACAGAGATCTGCCTGGCTCTGCCTCCCAAGTGCTGGGATTAAAGGCGTGCACCACCACCGCCTGGCTGTTCTGCCCGTTTTTAAGCAGTGCTTCGCTCCACACTCCAGGCTGGCCTGGCTCTTGTGACAACATTTCTGCCTCAGTGACTTAAGATTTGGGATCAAACGCAGTACTACCACACCTGGGTTTAATGTTCATGTTTTCAAGTTCATTCCCGAATTTACCTTTTTGTTTTCTCTATTTGTTTGTTATGTTTTTTTGCAATAAAGAATTTGTGGCTATGTGGAACCATTAGTTTTAGGCCTGGGTTTATACTTAAGGTAGGCTTAGCTTTGAGCCATTTAGAAATACAGATTACACTTTTCTCTGTGCTTTGGCTGTGTCAGCAAGGCCTTTTTTTAAAACCATTTCCATGCCAGCATGGAATTGTTTGTTAAGCTTGGTTATATATCTATAGAAAGATGGAGTTGCTTTCCGCCAGCTGATGGGAAAGGGTTCAGGCTTCTGGGTGTGCTGAAGTCAGAGGAGAACAGGATAAACCGACATTCGTGACTGCTGTATCACTCATAGCATGTGCATGCACATATAGAATGCTTGCATATCTGTATATCAGTCACAGTTATTTGTTTTTAGATGTAGTTGCTCTACACACATGACCTTCCACCGGCTTCCCTCTTTAGACCTGTCACTCTGCCTGGAGTGAGTCTTGGTTCATTCACTGCTTTGTGCTCTTAGGCTGTGAAATTCTCCTTTTTAACCTTGAGAATAATGGTAGGCCTTCCAATCCTTGCCACCACGTAGCCCCCATCATCTTGACCCAACTTCAGTATGACACAGCATCTAATTATATGCTGTTGCTTCTGTGATGTCGCCCTGCTGCTCTCCTGTCAACACTGCTGTTTAATCTGAATTCCTCTGGCAGCTGTGCCTCTGAAATTTATAAGGTTATTGACCTGGAGTTTGGACATGGACTTTAACATCTGGGTTTTCATCAAGATTTTAATTTTGTTTTCCTAGTGACTGCCAATAGCAAATTTACTACTTTCCTTGGACAGCCATTTAAAAAAAATGATACATGAAGATAGTTTTCTATTTCTTATTAGCAAAAATATTATTAACATAGTATAAATGTGACTAACAGGTATTTTGGGGGGCCAGGGCCTCATTGTATAGCCTCAGCTGCTCTGGAACTCAAAAATCTACCTGCCTCTGCTAACTGAGTGCTGGAGTTAGAATATGTGTCACCATGCACAACTTAATATAGTAGATTTTATCATATAATATAAGTTGATCATTGAACTTCAGGAATAATTGAGGAAATCACCTTTCAAAAAATATTTCCCCTTTATCTTATGCTTACAAATACGTTTTCCTCAGTCTGGTTACAAAAAAAAAATCACAGTTGAAAGAGGAATATGATCCTTTTATGATACTTTTATATGTTTACAATTTATATTGTATTATTTGAGAGTATGATTAAAAACATAATGATCTATAAGTTTTTCAGTCTTTTCTGGAAAAATACTTTCTTATTTATAAAGGGATTTGCCCCTTTCATTGGTGATTTATAATATTTCATACTTAAGTGAGAAAACGTGAAACAACTCAGTCTATGACACTTGGACACTTGCCATATGCCAATGTGCTCACTCCTAAGAATATAAAACTGACAAAGAAAGTTGCATCACAATGATGGCAGCAATGTGAGTACCAGCTTTCCTCTCCTTCAAAGACAACAAGCTTACAAAACTCTTAGATCTGAATAACTCACAGAAGACTCAAAAGTCCAATAAAAAAATCTTTAAAGGTACCCAGGAGGAGAAGATTCACACACAAAAGACTGTTGGTAAGAAAAAAACATACCCAACGTGTCAGAAGATGGCTTGGGCAAGGAGGAAATGCAGGGTATATCAGTATTCCAACAATGGAGCCCCGAAGTTCCTCCATTTTAAAATTTCTTATTTCATAATACAGTGATCAGGAAAGTTACTTGATATATTCCTATTTCCTTTTTTTATAAAAATGAGGCAGAGTCTCTTATAGCTTAGGCTGGCCTGGAATCCACTGCATAGCTAAGGATGACTTTGAACTTAGAATTGTTTTGTCTCCTTCTCCTAAATGCTGGAACAACAGGTATGCACCATTACATTTATGTTAAATTGTAAAGCTTGTTTTGAGGCTTCACAAAACTTGTCCTAGAGAATGTTCATTGTATACTTTACCAAAATATGTATACTGTTGCCACTGTATGGAATGTCTTATAGTCACACACATTTCTTCTAAAATGTTGTTCAAGTTAATTTTTTCCTTATGATTCTCTGACTCACTGTTGAAAACAGGGTGGTAAAGCCCTGCTGTTTTACTAAATGCTATCCTTTTATTTCTATCAATGTTTTCTTTTAGGTTTATATACATTCCTTTGTATATTTACACAAATTGATATTAATTACGTATGTATTTCTTCACATGGCTCCTCCTTTTGTTCCACAGTGTATAATTATAGCCACTGTGCTCTTGTTTGATTCTCACTTATGTAGTATGTATTTCTTTATTGCCTTAGTAGCAGAATGCAAGAATGGATGCCTCTGAAGCACCCCAGAATCAAAGATTAGATGCTGCTATTCACAGAATTAGAAGGGCTTCAGTACCAGGAATGGGTTACATCTAACTGAGCTGTTGGCCAAAGTGGTTCCATGGAAACCCTCCAAACAACCCTGGCTCTCCACAAACTTACTGCAAGGCCCTATTGCTGAAAATAATGCCTATAGAACTCATTGAACACAGAGAAGTTGATCTAGTGCCTACCTAGAGCCTTGACTCCTACTGGCTGGTGTTCTTGGGACTGGAAGGTGCTCTGCATGTTACCAAAAGAGATAAGGAAATGCCAACACAGCTACAAACCCTTTGTTCTACACTGGTATCCTGTATGCATGATATGATAATTCAACTGTGCAGAGAGCTTGTTGGAGTAACCAAAGAATCAATATCTGATCTGATATAAGACCCACTCCATGAGATGGAACCTACATATGATACTGTTTGGATGGCCAAGAACCTGAGACTAGATAGCCCAGAAACCTACAAGAAAACCAAATACTACTGTTTAATAAAGTCAGTAATAAACTGACTCCTAACGACATTCTGATATGTGCATAGATTAGTGCCTTGCTCAGCCATCACCAGAGAAGTGTCCTCTTTCAGTAGATTGGAACAAAAAGACCCACAGCCAGATAATTTGCAGAATGGGAAAAACCTTGGAATACTCAGCTCTAAATGGAATGTCTCCATCAAATTCCTCCCCTCGGAGCTCAGAGAACCCTGCAGAAGAGATGGCAAGGAGTGTAAAAGCCAGAGGGGGTGGAGGACACCAAGGAAACAAGACTTTCTACACATAGGGGGACCAATGTACTGGCCAATCAGCATTTTATTTATCAATCAATCATAGCAACATATATTCACAGCATACAGGACATTTCTTGTTCCTTTTCTTTGGTTCTTTTCCTTCTGTTTGTTTGTTTTGTCCAATTCCAACGTTGGATTTTTGTTTGTTTTATCTACTATATTTTATTTTATTATTATCTCTTAAATGCCTGTTTGTTTTCTAACTATAGAAACAAAGGGATGGATCTAGATGAGAGGAAAGGTGGGAGGAACTTGAAGGACTAGAAGGGAGAGGAAACTGTAATCAGGATATACTATGTGAGAAAAAAATTAATTTTCAATAAAAGATAAAAGATTAGAAAAAAAGAAAAGGTAGACTGAATGTTGGATGAAACCCCCTTTAATGTCTTAATCTCATTCACAGGAGACAAACACTCATTGCCTGACAACTTTTCCAAGTCCTGACATTTTCACACTGCCTTATTCATAACACCTAAATTTTGGAAGGTGCATAATCAAATCAAAGCAGACACCCCATATGCTTCCTTGTAACAGTCATTTTCAACACTACCTTAGTTAGGATTTCTATTGCTGTGAAGAAATGCCATGACCAAGGTAACTCCTCTAAAGGAAAGCATTTAATTGAAGTTGGCTCACAGTTTGGAGGTTTAGTTCATTATCCTCATGGTGGGAAGCATGGCAATCTGCAGGCAGATGTGTTTGCTGGAGAGGTAGCTGAGAGTTCTACATTTGAATTGGCAGGCAGCAGGAAGAGTTACACTGAGCCCAGCTTGAGACTGTGAAACCTCAAAGCCCACCCCTGAGTGACACTTCCTCCAACATTGCCATACCTACTTCAAGAAGGCCACACCTTCTAATATTGCCATTCCTTATGAGCCATTTTCAATCAAACAACCACAAACACTTAAACACTTCTTTTTACCAAACATGAATTTAGGAGTACTTTTTAATTGACTCTCATGAGAGGATATTCTAAATCATTCCCAATAACAGAATTTTCTTTTTCATTTAATTTGTAAACACCTAGTTGTTTTAGTCCTCAAGGAAGAGAGAAGAAAACAAAATAGAAGCATGCTAAACTAGACAATCATACTACAGACTATTACACAGGCAGGTACATTTTTGAGAAGTTCTCCATATAGCAATAAATTGACACTAATGTTTACTTTCCTTGTTTCTCTGAAAATATTCTCATTAATATCATCTTTTCTATGAACTAAGTTTTCACAACTTCTTGACATCCTTTACAACTATATCCGTCTATTCAACTGCTTTGCTTTACTTTGCTGTAAAGTTGAGTAAATCTGTACTCACCATTGGAGACTACTGGAGGATCTGAACATCAACTATTACAATTTCCACCTATAATATCTACCAGTGTACCTGGTATATGTAGATGCTTGACTCTTTGTTGAATCTGAGCAAAAATAATTATAATAGTATAAAGCCAAAAGTGATCAGTGTCATAGATGATATAAGGAAAAGTGATCTAGGATTTTTCAAAGAAAATGATTACTTCCAGCTGAAAGGGTAAGTATTTCACAACAAAAGTGGAATCTGAGCCAAACCCCTGAAGAATAGGTAGTATCTGGTCATGCTTAGATGGAAGAGCTGGCGGGCACAGAGGATTCTAGGCTGAGGAAATACTGCATTCCAACGCAAAGACAGAAAATACCAATGAGTATGGGAATTTCAAAGTTCCATACATGCAGAACATGGAAGTTGTGGGAAACAGCAAAACAAGTGTGTTTGGAGGCAGACCATCAAAGAATAGCAGGGTTAGAGTCAGAATATTATTCTCTGCCTAGAATCATGTTAGTTTTTAGACAAGAAAGTGAACGCTTAGAGCTAAGCCCCATGAAAACTGAGATGCTATTCTAGTTTCATTCAGTTGCTGTGACAAAAAACATTACCAAAGCAACTTATGGGAGGAAAAGATTCATTTTACTTTGCAGGTTTCAGTCCATCGTGGAGGAAAGTCAGGGCATAAATGCAATCAAGAACTTAAAGCAGAAACGGAGGAATGCTGCTTGCTGGCTAGTTCACCAATCCATACTCATCTAGCTTTCTTATACAGTCCAAGACTACTGCTCAGGGGAGGGTACTCTCCACAGTGGGCTGAGTCCCCCTACGTCAACTTGCAATCAAGACCCTGCCCCCATAGACATGCCACAGTAAGTGATCTGGGCAGTTCTTTCAGTTGGGTCTATGCTAGCTATCATACATAAACTACATGAAAGAGGAAGTCATTGAAGATGGCGAAGGGGAAAGGAACCTAAGAAGGAGACAATTAGAGATTTTCAGCTCTCAAATCTTCATGTCTTATGATAGGTTAGGGTGAAAATATGATAGAGTTCTGGGGCTTTTGAAATGTTAAGGAATTAGTGATTTAAAGGTGAGTATGAGAGATAGAGGCTGAGAGAGTTTCAGTTTCAGATATGATGAATTTTATGTTTCAATGCCACACAGGTGAAGAAATTCAGTTAGATGGATGTTAAATACTGGAGTTAAATAAGGAACTCAGGTTGGATATATAGTGTGAGACCTATCTATTTAGAAATGACAGTCATAATTATATTGACTGATCAAGATTTCCAAAGGTAAATTTGTGCAGAGAGACAGATGTGGAGAGAAAAAGAACATAAAAGTTCAAGGCAGTTTTTGGAGCATGTCTACCCCAAATTGTGTGGGGTAGACACAGTAAACAAGGAAAGAAAAGTATGTAGAAATTGACACACACGCAAGTGCATTTGGGATGAGAGACAGTATATAAGGTAGGCAGTTTGGTGAAAATGATATTGGAGGCCAAATTCTCTGTTGTTTACCAGGGAATAAGTAGTGATGGAATTAAAGGAGACATGGAAATTTGTCTTTCAAGACTTTCAAGGCTCTGGCATTGAAGTGAAAGAATGTGATTTAGGACTCACAAGGTCAGGAGGTTCTGATTTGCACTTCTTTACTCTTGAATAGGGTCTGATTTTAATCTGTTAGTGGTTGAGTGGAAGGATTCAGTGGAAAGAATGAAATTGAAGATGCAGAAAGAGTGGAAAACATTCAAAACAAGACTGCTCGACAGGCTCTCAACAGAGGCTATCAAGGTCATTATGTGTAAGCGCTAGATTTGGTCAGGAAGGGAATACAAATCTCTGTGTGAGGGCAGCGAACCTTGACATTGAAAACTTAGTTATGTGAGTTCAGTCATGAGTGGCTTTTACAGATGCCCTTGCTTTTCGATTTTCTAAATATTACTAAAATAATATTGTTGGCCTGTTGGGGAAAATATTCTTATAAACAAAAGTTCATTTCCCAAGTCTTTGAAGTAGATTCTTACCAAGTCTTACTCAATTTTAAAGGCTTGTTCCCAAAGTGATTAGAAATTTGAATTCTCTGCAATTCCATTTAGGAAAGGAGTCCGTTGTTAAAAGAGTGACCAAGATATTTAAATATTTAAGAACAGTATGTGTTCAGATATATATATATATGTATATATATATATATACATATATATATATAGAGAGAGAGAGCGAGAGAGCGAGAGCGAGAGCGAGAGAGAGAGAGAGAGAGAGAGAGAAGCTCTCCAATGACATTTCATTTGTTTGTCTGATACAAAATCTGTAATCTGATTAACCTGGCTGGAATCTACACTGAAGTGTTATTTGGTCAAGTTTTTTAAGTGTGGTCTTTTTGGAAAATAAACATCTTTTATTGAATTTTCTTTCATTATGTAGTTTGGTATCACTTTCTTTTAAAATCCCAAGAATCAATTTACTCAAAAATTAATTTTAATCATAATCTCTTTAGTTTAGATAAGACTGGTGTTGAATTTATTTAATTTTATTGAATTTGAGGATCTAAGCAAGATTATGTGTTTGGGATTGTGGAGTAGACCAAGAACAAAAAATGATGATGGATCTTGAAGATTCTGGAATCTCTCACAAACACCAGTAGGTAAACAACAGAGTAACTTTGATAATGGTTATTTAATAATAAGACTAATGAATTGGAAAACACTGTCCCTCATTCACTCTTTATCAAGATAGCCTGGAAACATTCTAGTTTCATTGCTATTATTCTTTTGTGGGATGACCATTTTTGTCCTTACTGTATGTGCTCAAATATATTACTGAATCTTTGTTCATCTGTAGATATATTAAAGTGATCCTTGCATTTGTTTTTTAGAAGTAACTGAGGAATGTTTTCTGAAATTTTACTTACTCAGGTCAACAGGCTAAGTAGAAAATACTTTTACCCACTTTGGTGGTTTGAATAAGAATGGACCAAATAGGCTCA
Organism: Peromyscus californicus insignis; assembly: GCF_007827085.1. Classification (NCBI taxonomy): domain Eukaryota; kingdom Metazoa; phylum Chordata; class Mammalia; order Rodentia; family Cricetidae; genus Peromyscus; species Peromyscus californicus. The sequence goes on from NW_026294503.1 coordinate 9,547,488, forward strand.
TGTGTTTATTTGTATGTTGGTCCCCAGTTGGTGGAACTGCTTGGGAAGTATTAGAAGGTGTGACCTTGTTGGACATGTGTCACTGAGGATGGGCTTTGAGGTTTCAAAAGCACATACTGTTTCCCAACAGGTCTCTCTCTGCCTCTCACTTGTCAAACAGAATGGAAGCTCTCAGGTACTGCTCTAGTGCCTGATATTGATGTGCTCCCCACCTTGATGGTCATGGATTCTAACCCTCTGGAACTGTAAGCCCCAAATAAATTCTTTCTTTTATAAGTTGTCCAGGCCATGGTGTTTTGTCACAGCAATATAAAAGTAGCTACGATGCCACTGGGCCATCTCTCTAGCCTTTGGCCAGTATATAATTTAATAAGCACTTTAGAAACTTTTAAATGCTATTTCAGTTACTCATTTTTTTTCTATGACAAAAATACCTGACAAATGGAATTTCAGGAAGAAATGATTTATTTTTCCTAACAGTTTGAGAGTGAAGTCTATCATGTTTGAGAAAGCATAGCAACTAGAAAGCAAGACAGTTGGTTATATCACACATAATCAGGAAGCAGAGAGGCATGCATCCTGAGGTTCAGCTTACTTTCTTCCTTTTATTCTGCTTTTTCTTTATTATTTGACTCCACTTATCTGATGAATGTGTGTTCAGGGTGGTTCTTCCTTTCTCATCTAAACTTTTCTGAAATTAGCCTCATAGAAACATCCAGAGGTGTATTTCCTCACAATTCTAAATCTAATCACGCTAACATTGAAGAGTAACCATCAAAGCTTCACTCCTTGTCAACTTGACACAACAAGCATATCACGTTAATTGCTAAGTTTCTGCCTCTGGCTCCTGAGTTCTCATTTTCACCTCTCAATGTAAAACATACTTAGTCCATCTGTAAAGTCCAATGTTTTTCAGAAGTCCAAAGTCTTATCTGAAAATAAAGATGGTCTGCTAATTGCATGCCTCTAAAATGAAAAATGAAACCAAAAACAAAGAAACATCGTGTATTTTTAATAAAGAATTGTAGGTAATAAAAATTCCCAGTCAAATAAGGTCGACTAATGAGTGGTATAAGAAAGAAAGACTGGACCAAACAAGATCAAAATTTGGCAGGGAAAATACCAAATCCTGTAGCTACATGTTGGGCATCTGGGTCATGTGATGGAATCATCTAGCCTCCAGAGGACTTGGTTAGCCCCACCCTTCCAGCTCTGCCACCTTTAACACATATAGCCTCATTCTTGGCCAAGCTCCACTTTGAGCACGCATCTTTCCTTTGTCCCATAGTCCAGGCATCCTTAACATCCTGGTATCATTATCACAATTTAGGCTTTACTTTAACCACTTCATGCTGTGGTCTTTCAAAGCCTTTTCAAAGAGCTTTCACTATGTCTCACATTGCCTGTGGAAAGCTGGAACTTTGGCAAGCCTTCATGATCCCCTCACTCTTGATTCTTACATGCCTGCAAAAGAGTACTAGATGGATGATACTACTGAGTTCCATTGCAAGCTTAAGATGCTACCTGGCTCATTTTGGCCACAGTTGTACTTTCTACCTTTGTGTGATGAATCTGGCAAAACACTTCCTGGGTGGTTGACTTTGAGCAGAGAATCCCTTCAGTGACTTTTCAACTTATACTATGTCCTTTCAAATGAAATTTATAATTTCACAGCATGGAGCCTTCCATGAGGTCTTTCTCTCAAGACATCTTTTCAAGTATAAAGCACGAGGTTTCTTGACAGTGAGATTATGCCATTGTTAAGATATCTGCTTGTTGGACCCATACTGCTTGTCTGCATCTTTAAATTTATATACATTCCTTTTCTGGAGAGCTACATACTTTCAATATTTCTGTCTCACTTATTTCCCTCACTGGAGAACTGGATAAGAGAAACAAATTACAACCATTACTCAGACTGAATGATATCCTTCCTTGAAACTACTTCTGACAAGTGAATTGGCCCATTACTTTTGAATTCAGCCTCAGGTTCCTAGGGCACAGGAAGAATGCAGCTAGATTCTTTTCCAGAATTTAGTAACAATACCCTTTAGCTCAGTTCTAAGAAAGTCCTTTTCTTAGGATTTCAATTGCTGTGAAGAGACAACGTGACTATGATAACTCTTATTGTAGCTAGAGTTTTCCTGCCTTGCCCACAGTCAGGACAAATCTCTGTCACCCGCCAGTCTCACAGCAGCTCAGACCCAACCAAGTAAACACAGAGACTTATATTGGTTACAAACTGTATGGCTGTGGCAGGCTTCTTGCTAACTGTTCTTACAGCTTAAATTAATCCATTTCTATTAATCTATACCTTGCCACGTGGCTCGTGGCTTACCAGCATCTTCACATGCTGCTTGTCATGGCGGCAGCTGGCAGTGACTCCTTCCGCCTTCCTGTTCTCTCAATTCTCCTCTCTGTTAGTCCCACCTATACTTCCTGCCTGGCCACTGGCCAATCAGTGTTTTATTTATTGACCAATCAGAGCAATAGATTTGACATACAGACCATCCCACAGCACTATTCTTATGAAGGAAAACATTTGATTGGGGTGGTTTATGGTTTCATTGGTTTAGTTCACTATTATCATGGCAGGCAGTGTGCAGGCAGACATGGTGCTGGAGAAAGAACTGAGAGTTCTACATTTTGATCTGGAGGCAATAGGAACTGAACTGTGTCTACACTGAGCACAGCTTAAGCATAGGATACACCAAAGCCCACCCCCACAATGATAAACTTCCTCCAACATGGTCATACCTACTCCAACAAAGCCACACCTCCTAACAGTGTCATTCCCTATGAGCATATGGGGGCCAATTTTATTCAAATGACCACAGTCCTTGTCCTCTGAAATTTCATGAACTGGGTTCTACTAAATCCCATAGGGTGGCCCACTGAGTAATGCTCATAGAATTATAGGCTTTTTCAACCCTGAAGTCCTATGCTTTCCCACATTCACCCTGTAAACCAGTTCTGAAGGTCTATGAACCACATGGTAAGGTTAGTTACAGCAATAGCCCTGCTTCTATGTATCATTGTTTTACACTAGTTACTCTTCATATTGCTGTGAGAAAGTACCTGATAAAGAGGAAGGAAGAGGCAGTTTATTTTGTCTCAGGGTTTATGAAAGAATAAAATCATGTCAGGAGAGGCATGGCAGCAGGAACATGAGGCACCTCATCATATTTCATCTGCAGTCTGGAATCAGGAACAGAGAAAGATGAACACTGGTACTTGGCTCACTTTCCTCTTTCTTATTAAGTCCAAGATCCAGCCAAAGTAGTGTGCTGCCAATACTCACGGACAATTTCTTTCTAAGAATAACTTCATAGACACACCTAGAAGTGTGGTGATGTTCTGTGACCTGCATAGATTTGGGATGGACCTAACTGGGATGATCCTGGTATGAAAAAATTACAGACTGGGATCAGGATGGCTGTGGGCTCTGGTGGATGCTCAAGCAGCAAGGAAACTCAATACTTTTATTATATATGGCTCTGAGGAGGCAGATTTATTAAATAGAGCTGAACAAGGTGGGTTAATATCAGTAAGGTTCTTTGTAGGGGTGAAGTCTCAGGCCACTGTAATCTGGGAAAAGGAACTGTGGTTGATAAGTTCTCTATTTACTGTGTTTAGCTCAAGGTCAACCATTCATCAGCATTAGTAGTTGGACCAGGGGAAGTTGGACCTTTTCATTTCTCTGATCCTGACCTGGGAAAGGCCCTGCTATTCCCATGAGTCTGAGACACTGGTGTCTTGGACATGACTGTGACCATACCATGAATGCCCATTTGTACAGGGGTACATTCACTTTTCATGGTGATGCTAAATGTAGTCAAATCAACAATGAAATCTAATTATCACAAATAGTTTATGTAAGTTCTAAAACATACCACTAATATTGACTTTTGAGGATGAGAGTAAAACATCTGTACTTTCAGTTTTGTTTAAAACAGAAACAATATAGTAAAAGTAGACTAGATAGCTACAGATTTTTACTATAGGGAGAAACCTTAGAATATTTTTAGTAAGATGCCTTTTTTTCTGGATGATTATGTGAATGAGACAATGTAAATGATTTTTATAAGACAAGACATTCATATCATGTTCTCTTGTAGTGCTATGCCTCTAGGGATATGCAATACACAATATACAAAATCAATGAGTATTCTTAGATATTCAAGAAGAGATGGGAATTTTATACCTAAGCTTATATATTATGTTTCTGTATCTCTGTTGGAGTATGCAACCTGAGGGATATTGGTGCGTCAGTGATATTTAAGCCATGGGGCAGGGGAGGTTTTGTGGGGAGATAGTGCATGTAGAAAAGGTATTGTCAAGGTCAGCATTTCAGCATACACTAATACCTAACAGTCTCCTAGAGATAAAATATCTTCAACAATGAGAAAATAAGTCACTTAGGAAAGAGGTAAAATAGGCAAGAACATATAACCATGAAATCTTAGTCTTAACTGCAAAAGAACTTCAGGACATGGTGGCAGCAGCTCTCAATGACAGAGGCTGCTTAGGTGTCATGATACAAGACAAATGAATGATAGCTCGTGTTAAGGTTGGTTCCACAGGTGTGCTTTGCATGACAATATAAGGAAATATGTTTTGTTTATAATAATTAAATTATTATTGTAATTATATAATTATAATAAATCAAATTAGTATAATTTCCTTCAAGTACTGGCCTCCACATGCATATACAATACTCAGTGGTAAAAAATTTCCTAAGATAATGAAGTTACCCATGGAAATTGATATAAAACCAAGACTATTTCTTAATATTTTAGATTAAAACAGAGCTCTTTTGAATCAGAACTATGTGATTTGCTTAGTGGTAATTATTCAATTTCTGAAACTTAAAAAACTGTGAGAGAATAGAAGAGCCAACCTGCAGTTGTTTTCAGTGGCTAAACTTATGAGCTTATATTAAGGAATTTAAAGTATTTATGCCATGTTTGCAGAGTCAACCCAGTCAATTAAAATACTTGCCTTGAAAGCATAAGGAGGTAAGTTATATTGTTGCTGGAGTTTTCTCTGGTCCCACCCAGGCCCATAGCCACTCAAACCCAAATAAACACACAGAGGCTTATATTATTTTTAAACTATATGGCCTAATGGTTCAGGCTTCTTGCTAGCTAGCTCTTACATCTTAAGTTAACCCATTTCTATAAACATATACTTTGCCACGTGACTCATGGCTTACCCATATCTTTACATCTTGTTTCTTCTGGCGGCAGCTAGCAGCATCTCCCTGCTCTGCCTTTCTCTCTCTAGTTGGAATGTCCTGCCTAACCTTATTCTGCCTCACTATTGGCCAAACAGCTTTATTTATCAACCAATCAGAGCAACACATATTCACAGCGTACAGAATGACATTACCCATCATTATATACTCTTAAACCACATAAAAGCTGGCTTCACTGACACACACCTACAACCCTAGTGCAGAGGGTGCAGACACAGAGCTCTCTTGAGCTCATTAACTGCTGTGGGATGTCCTTCTGTATGCTGTGAATATGTGTTTCTCTCATTGGTTGATAATAAAGTTGTTTTGGCCTATAGCCAGATAGAATAAGGCTGGGTGAGAAAGCCAAATGGAGATACAGGGAGAAGGGTGGGGTTGGGGCAAATGCTGAGAGCCACCCAAGAAGCAAGATGTGAAAGAACTAGTAAGCCACAGGCCATGTGGCAATACATAGATTAATATAAATGGGTTAATTTAAATATAAGAGCTAGCTAGTAATAAGCCTGAGCCATCAGCCAAGCATATATAATTAATATAAGCCTCTGAATGATTATTTAAAAGTGGCTGCTGGATGAGGCAGGATAGAGAAAAGCTTCTCGTTACAATTAGCCAAACATCTTAGCCAGTCATTGAACCCTAGTGTAGATGAAGTTTCTCTGTGTCCCAAATAAACAGCTGCTCCAAAATAAACATTCAGAGACTTATTATTAATTATAAATGATTGGCCAATAGCTTAGGCTCATCTCCATCCAACTCTTACAACTTAAATTAAATTAACCCATTTCTATTAATCTATGTGTTGCACAGAGGCTTGTTTACCTCATCAATGAACTTCTTGCCCTTCTTCCTCCCAGCATTTTCTCTGCCCCAAAAATCCTGCCTAGCTATTGGTCAATCATCTTTTTATTGACAATGAGAACAAAACATTTTCACAGTGTGCAGAAGCATATTCCACAGCATTTCCCCCATTTTGTTTAAATAAAAAGGAAGGTTTTAATGTTAACAAAATAAAATTATATATCATAAGAATGATTATCAGGTAATGTCTAAATAGAAAGGAAAGGTAATAACCTCAACAAAAATGAAACTACATACAAGAAGAACAATTATCAAGTATGAAATACATTCTCAATGTCCAGTCAATATGTAATTGGAAAATTTGGAGAAATTACTCCATTAGCTAGGCTTTCCTGAAGATTCTAAAGTTTTGTACCTAAAACTTCTTTTCTACCATGATTTGGAAGAACTGTAACTGTAATTATCTAGTCTTCTGCCCCATTAAAGACCTGAGAATGATATAATATTGCCTGAGTAAGCAGAAAATGCATAGCAGGTGACTTCCAAATCTAAGAGAAATGACAGAAACAGCTGGCTTCCTGGACAGTCACCCAAGGTTCCTCTGTAATGCTGGGATATCCATATTCAGCCTACAGACTGAGAATATCTGACAGACTTTTCTGTGAGGCAGGAGTTTTGAAGGACTCTTCCACTTTGTCTTGTCTAAGTTTGACAGTCACTTTCATTTGTGTCCTGCTTGTCTAATATGGACAGCATACTGTCAATAGTCAAGGCACAGGCAGTTTCTTGCCCTGTGGCTAACTTTTGCCACAAAGAAAATAAACTCTGTAAGGAGTTTCTTTGATGCACATCATCTTCTCTGAAGTAGATTGGTGCTGTTAGGGGCAGACATGTCTCATTGTCATAAAAAGCCTTATATTATCAAAACATCTTAAATGCCATATTCTGTAGATCTCTGAAGTGTTTGAAGACCATCTGTCTATCTAAAATACATCTCTGATCTTGAAAACATACCTAATGTGACTACAAGTTTGATTATAATAGGTGACTAACTACTAACCTTTATTTCTTTATTATCTTAAATAGTTCGTAATAATAACTTTCAAGGACTAGAAATTTACATTACATTGTTAAATGAGCTACATAGATATAATACCTTAAACAAGAGTATAAACATATTCACAGTATGCTCTAACAAAAATAACCTTAAATTTGTATCAGTATACAAAAATTGTGGTGATAGTGTGTCCCCCAATATATTGTGCACCCTAATAAACTTATTTGAGGTTAGAGAACAGAACAGCCACTAGATAGACATAGAAGCCACGCATGGTAGCACTCTCCTTTTATCCTAGGACTTGAGATCTCATGTCTTGCTTGAAAAGACACATGCCTTTAATCCCTGGAAGTGATGGCAGGAAGCAGAAAGGTATATAAGGCACAAGGACCAGGAACTAAAGGGTTTTTAAGCTTTTAGGATTTTGAGCAGCAGTTCAGCTGAAATCCAATCAGATGAGGACTCAGAGGCTTCCAGTTTGAGGAAATAAGATCAGCTGGGAAATTTGCATGGTGACATTGGATATGGCTTGTTCTGTTTCTCTGATCTTTCAGTGTTCACCCCAATACCTGGCTCTGGGTTTGTTTTATTAATAAGACCTTTTAAGATTCATGTTACAAAAAATATCTTAAACAAGAGTAGAAATATAACAGTATAACAGTATATACAAAATAACCTCAAATTTATATCAATGTACAAAAATCCATACCAATGTAAAATATTTAAGACTAGTAGTTTCTCTTTTGGTTTAAAAGTAGATTCAATAATTTACCCTTTTATTCTGTCACTGCTATATACCCCCTTTTTCTTTTCATCGTCTGTGGAAATAAAACATAACCTCTTCTCCAAAGTAACATGTCTTTTGACTCCTTTTTTGAAGCCAAGACGTTTTTAAAATTTATATGCCAGTTTAATCCAGCAGTTTTCATAATCCAATGTGTCTTAGCAGCTGCTGTTACTTCATGAGCAATCATACGATCTAAAGGCAACACAATAACATATGGAATACAGACTCTCTGTGTATTGTCCATCTTTATGTGGCTTATTATACTTTTTTATTATTTTTATTTTACTTTAGTCCTTTTTTAAGGACTTCATTTTATTATTTTTAAATTTTTTTTTTTTTTTTTTAGGTTTTTTGAGACAGGGTTTCTCTGTGTAGCTTTGCGCCTTTCCTGGAACTCACTCTGTAGCCCAGGCTGGCCTCGAACTCGCAGAGATCCGCCTGCCTCTGCCTCCCGAGTGCTGGGATTAAAGGCGTGCGCCACCACCACCTGCCTATTTTTAAAATATTTTAAATCTATGGCTGTATATACCTTTTCTCTTCTCTCTCCCAAGCCTGTGTATATTTTTACACACAGTGTAACCCGTTTAGAGGTTTTTTCCCATCTGAATCTGTTCTTTGATCACATGAGATGAATCTTAAACTGCTATGTCAGCTCCTGATACTGCTCAGCTTAGTGTATGGTGGTGGCTCATGGCAGTTGATGGCTGGTGGTTGGCAGCTAGCTTCTCTTCCCTTGGTTCCCTGATCACTTAGCCTCATGGTGGAGGTACTGGTGGTAGCCATGTTTACCTGCCCAGCTCTGGGAAGTTATTGGGTCCACATTGTCACCCATTAGCGAGTAACGAGTAGTGAGTAGCGAGGAGCACATCACCGGCCCACTGCTCATAAACCCCTTTAAGTGGTCGCTAGCAGGGTCTCTTAAAAGAGCCTTGCCTGGGTTTGCCACTAGCACAGAGCCAAGGAAGCTACCACTTAAAGAGTTGTGCCTCTGTTGCTAGTATCGAGCTTACTTGAGAAAAGGCGGTTTTCAGGAAGCCATGTTTGACTCTGTTTTACCTTGTTTAGAACCTTTTTAACGCTTTCTTAGGTCTGACTCCATACTCCCTTCTTCCTCCCAGCATTCTCTCTGCCCCACAAATCCTACCTAGCTATCAACCAATCAGCTTTTTATTAACAATGAGAGCAACACATTTTCACAGTATACAGAAGGATTATTCCACAGTACCCCGGGTTTATCAAGAAACCCTGTTTAAAAAAATATGATGAAGTGTGTGTGTGAGAGAGACACCTAACATTGACTTCCACATGCACATGTGTATACCCATACAAACACACACACACACACACACACACACACCACACAAATATACATATACACACAAAAGGATTTGTACCTTGTTCAAAAAACCCTGCCAAAATAACTATGAAAAACAAGTAAAATACAAAGAACAATGGGTTGATTATTTTTATGAAAAAAAAATTCTAAGGTGATTATTTGCCTTAATTTTTCTACCTTTCTACCTAAGACTTACTAAATTTTGCTGCAAATTATATTTTCAGTAATTGAAAATGTGAGTGATAACAGATGAACTTTTCAGCTGGAAGGAAACATACGACATTAACAGTGAAGTCAATATGTGTCTCTACACTGGAACCTACTACAGAGAGGAAAAAAGACTGAAAGAAAAGAAATGTAAATGATGATATAAGACCCTTGCTAAGATTTGGATGCAAACAATATATTAGATAATTCTCTAAGGCTGATTATTATTGTGACATAAGAGAATGTACTTGTTCTTAGAAAATCCACAGGCTTAAATGGCATAATATTCACAGCTTATTTGGAAACGACTTCTTCAAACTTACAATGTAGGTGACTGTGTCTGTGTAGTCTAGTTACAGAAGTAGTGACAAAATTACATTGTGGCAAGATTATAAAATTTAAAAAATAAGACCAAAATGATTATAGTAGTTTTCTGTATGATTGTTCCAACTTTTCTTTAATTTTGAGGTTATCTCAAAATAAAGTTATTAAAAAAGAAACATTTTATGCAATAAATGGCTGACATTCTTTGTTTTTATGTCTTCAGCTATATTGTATAGGGAATCTCTAATCTCTGAACTGCTTTTTATTCGTATGAGCTTTAATATGTTTTGACTTTTCTTCATTGGTCATCTGTTCATGACAAACATTTTCTACACAGTCTCACGGAAATGCCTACATATTTACTTAGATTCTAAGAATTTTGATGTGGTGTGAATTAAGATGCATCAAGTTGGGACACAACCAAATTCCTGGTATAACTATTAATAATTAAGGACTTCAGTAACCAAAGACTACGTGTCCATGGCACTAATTATTGGGAGTTCATTGTTTTTATTATTTAACAGAATATGTACATGTAGACAGCAAACAGCAATGTACAATCCAGTGAAGCAAGCCAAAGCATTCACTCCTCAGTCAAATGCAGTAAGAAAAAGAAAAGCTTGAAGCAGAGACAGAAACCTGTCAGCCACTTCCAGGATATACCTGAGGATGTGATTACTACTCAGTTAGCCATGTTTCATCTTAATAAGGGAATACACTTGCATAAAGCCTCATAATTCATAAAGTGTGTGTATATACATTGAACTGCTTAAGTTTTGAACCAACATTTACAATTACTTACTTCCAACCTCATGATTCTATTCTGTTCATGAAACCAGGACACGAAAGTCAGTTGTTTTCCTCAACAGTCTCCATTAAGTTAGAGGATACACCAAGTGATTCTAGTTTTCATTCTATGTTTCCTGTCTTTTATGCCTCCCTCAGAAATTCACAGAAGCAAATAAAGACATGTGTCCACATGAAAAAATACAGAAAGGGAACAAATGCAATTAGGAATGATTTTCAACAATTCAGGTCAAAAGAAAGAATACTACTCCTGAAGGAGATGGTAACAAATACAGAGACCCACAGCCATAAAATTTGCACTGAGAGACTTCAGGGCACTCAGCCCTAAATGGGATGTCTCCATCAAATCCCTCCCCTCATGTCTCAGAGAACCCTGAAGAATAGGAGGCAGAAAAAAAAAATGTAAGAACTTGAGAGAACGGAAGACACCAAGGAAATAAGGCCTTCTAAACAAAACAGGACTGATGCACATACGAACTCACAAAGAATAAGGCAGTATGCACAGGGCCTGTATGGGTCTGTATTAGGTGAGCTCTTAGAGCTGAAAGGAGATGTAGACACATACCCCAATCCCTAACCCAGTAGCTTCTGCAACTGATAACTATGTGCAAAGGAAGAACTACTTTTCTGTCAGGGACCAAACATGGACCATGGAAAAGTACTAGCTAGGCCAGAGAACAAGCCCCTGCCTAAACCAGATGCCCCCAAAGATAAAGAACAGGTCAGGCAGGTCAGGTAGCATAGCAACAGAACAATGGGCCCTGACCACTGACTTTACCACCTAGCAGCCTCAGGACTTGCACATAGTCCTTCACCTGCAGGTACAGTACGTCGTGCACTCCTTCCCTCCTTCCTGCCCCCTCCCCCTCCATATATAAGCCTTGCTGAGGAGAACAAAACTTGCAGCTTGATCAGAACACTGTCTTGCTGTCTTCTTTTGTGTCTCCCCCATCCCTTTCATTCTCTCCCGCAGGTGGGTCGCCCTGTTGACACCCTGCTGGCTGGGGCACTTTTCACCATGGGGGTCTCACTGGGGAAACAAACTACACTTAAGGGTAGGCCTATACCTAGCAGTTGATAACCAATAGAAAATGAACTCAATGGCAGATTTCGAACTTCCTTGTCTCAAAAAATGTATCAACGTTTATTTATTTTTTCATTTTAAATTTTTATCTTTTTAAAAGTTTTATTTTATTTTATCCCCCATGTCCTTTTCATATATATTACGGCCTCCAGTTTTGTGTTTTTGTAGGATTTCTGAGTGTGTCTCTGCATCAGTATTTGTTTCTTGTGCCCTTTTTTGGCCTCATTTCCTTGTTTGTTTTGTGTGATTATAATGTGTTTATTTTTGTTTTATCTTTCATATTATATTATAATTATAATTCACTATTATCCCTTAGATGCCTGTTTGTTTTCTAATCAGAGAAGAAAGGAGGTGAATCAAAATGGGAAGGGAGATGGGGAGTAACTGGGAGAAACGGAGGAAATGGAAGTCAGAACTAGGATATATTGTGTGAAAAAAAACTCTGTTTTCAATGAAAGAAAAAAAAAGATACTCTGGCTAATTTTTAGCAAACACATGAAAGCTGTCTAGTTGTAAGGTGTGCTTAGAATATTCTGGTAGGATGCAATTTGGCTTCATGTAGAAGAAAGAAACATGAGCCTTCTTTGTGCTCTTGCAATATCTACCATTACTCTAGTAATGGCATATATTTGGAGTTGGACAGACACACCTCTGTGAACAACAACATTAGAGATCTTTTCTGACTGAAGATTTTGATTAACTAATCATCTTCATTTGGTGCTTAGGGAGGTATATTTAGAGTGATAGATACTTGGACCACTCAACTGATTGCTCCATTGGATAAAGAATTATGGATTTCCTGTGGGTTTTGGAGTTTAAAGCGGTATTTTTTTCTCTGACCCTTAAAATATGGATCTCTGCCTTTCTCCAAGAACATCAGTACATATTTATCTTGTGGAAGGATAATGTACCCTTCAAGCAATTTTAGATTCCTTCATTTTTAGGCATACATTCTCTTTGGGGAGGTAATCAACTACAAAGAAAACATACTTAGCTGTATAAGAGATTAATAACATTCTACTTACATTTCAGTTGGATTGATGATAAGGATTATTAATACATAGCTGTCAATTACAAGTTCAAACTGGTTATTCTTCCAAATCTAATATAGAGTATTGGCTATGCTCATGGGGTCTAAAGACATACTTCTGGATTTGAATCCTGGTTTCCATGCTGATTAGGTAGGTCTTAGCACAAGTTCAGCAACCCCTCTGAAATTCAATAAGTAAGGTGTAATGATAAGATAAAAGTCATAAAGGTGCCTTGAAGATTAACTAAGTTAAAATAAGTAAAGATGACAGTTTACACCGTATTGTAAATAATGGAACAAGTTATTTGGAATTTCCAACATAGAGATTCACGATCAGTGTTATTTATGCCAAAAATCTTTTGTGCACAAGTGTAGTGGTTAATCTTGGCTGTCTTAATTGTACTGAGGGATGCATAAAGATAAATATTAGTAAAGTACATGTTTAAAATGGTATTCCACAGCTGGAGAGAAAGTTTAGTGTTTAGCTAAGTTCCAGAAGACCTAAGTTTAGTTCCCAGCAGCCATTTCATGTAGTTCACTACTGCCTGGAACTATAGTTCCAAGGGATTAGATCCTTCTGGCCTCCATGAGTATCCTTAGACATATGGCACACATTTAAACCAAAACACAGACATATACATGAAGAAATATTAAAATAAGTCTAAAAACTTGCATCTTGTGAAGATGTTTCCGGAGAGGATCAACTCAGGTTAGAAGGCCTGATCTGATTGTCAGTGGTATAATCCCATAGGGTAAGGCCTGTGAGGAAAGAAAGGAGGAGCAGACAGAAGGCAGTTACTGTAGCACTACCCCCCACCAACCTTTCTCTACCTCCAGACTGACATACTGTGAGCTGTTCCTCTCGTTCCTCTGTCATACTCTCTCTGTCATAAGGAATGAAAAGTGAAACAAATAACAGCTAACTAAATCTTTCTTCTCTTGCTGTATTGGATACTTGTTACAGTGAGGAAAATCGACTGACACCATAAGAAAATATTCAAAGTCGGTTCAGGTGTTTCCTGGGATGCCTGTTTCAACAGTCTTGTGTGTGAGAGCCCTGAACCTACACCGTGGAAACAAGACACAAAGGAGAGACCTAAGGAAAGCAGGCCAACTGAGTGATCGAGAGGGCAACAGGTTGAGATGCTATGTCTTCCTATTGTCTGTTTTAGAGAACTGGTTTACTCATTTCATTTGCTAAGGCTTGCCATGATGTTTATGATCAACAATTATTAGTATTGTTTTTGAGAAATCCCTATGTATGCTTAGCATTTGACAGATTCTGATTATGTTGTACATAGGACACAGTTTGCCTGGAAAACACCAAGTTTGATATACATGGTTCCAGGATAATTCCAGTTTCACTCAGTACAGCGTTTCAGCTTGAACATCGATTATAAATTTTCCTATTAATAATGGCAGTTGAATATGTGGTCTTCCCATTCCTATATTTCATATGTCTCATATATGTAACTCATGCTTTCCTATCTTCCTAGAAATTCACATGATAAATAATAAATTTACCTGAAGTAGCAAACCTTCAATAGGTTTGTGTTCTTGTTTAAAATTTTTAAAATTATTTTCCATTTTATAGAATTGAAACAATTAAGTCTCATAATGTGTTATTTGAAATAAAGCAGCATGTCTAAATAATCATTGCTTTCATGGAAATTAACATACAAATCATTTTTGCAAAGTATTAGGGAGTGCAATTTTACTAGTATGGTGGTTCTAAAGTTTTGTCAATATTGAGCAAAAAGGTATTTTCTGGTCCATATCTTTACATATTTATACTCTCTGTTAATAGCAATTATATCTTTGAAAGTGATGTTATCAATGTAAAGAGTTTGAAGAATATACTGTCATAAGCACCAACATGATTTCATTATAAGAAGTTTCTAACATTTGTTTTCAAATTTTAACTCAATAAGTAAATGACTTTAAAATTGGAAATGTTCATAATTTCACAGATGCTATTCCAAAACACAATCTAAAAGAATAATTAGCTTTGCTGGTATGTGTACATGTTGCTATAGTCCATATCATCTTTCTATTGCCTCTTCGATTCTGACAGATATGGGTTGACATAGTTAAAACATATTTGGGTATTTCATATGAAGTAACCACAGAGAGTTCCTTTCCTTTGTTGCAATGGCAGACTCAGTCAGTAGACAAAATGCCCATGTTCACACATCTCTATAATTTGAGCCTCTTTATCTACAATGCACAAAAAATGAGAAGTCCATCTTGAGGCTTATTTCTTCCCCTTAAAATGCAGCAGAAAAACATTACAGTAACAATATTAGTTGAGATGTGACCCTTCCCTTCCCCAAGACCTCAATTCTACTTGCTCATGCTATATAGGACTTATACATGTTACAAATTAAAGGGATCAAAACAGCAAATATTAATTTGAATGTCCTTTCATTTTATGTTTGCATAATTTTTCTCTGTTGTCCCAAACACACTGTCTCCAAATAGGTTACTTGGTTACAACAAGCTTTTTTTTTTTTTTTTTTTGGTTTTTCGAGACAGGGTTTCTCTGTGTAGCTTTGCGCCTTTCCTGGGACTCACTTGGTAGCCCAGGCTGGCCTCGAACTCACAGAGATCCGCCTGCCTCTGCCTCCCGAGTGCTGGGATTAAAGGCGTGCGCCACCACTGCCCGGCTACAACAAGCTTTTTAAGTTGAAGGAAATTGAGAAAACTGAATCATCAATTCTTCCTGGAGCAGGCCATAAAACTTATCTTTTATTAACTTCTCCTGAAAGAGCTCACAACACCTTTATGAGGCAGGCGATAGTCTTACGCCCAGAGGAAAGAAAGACTCTTACATCTGAAAGTCAAGGGACAGAAGAATGTGTATAACTAGGTCTTGCTGAATCTCCCAGCTGGTTGCTATTGGATGCCATCTGCTGGCAGTCATACTTCTGCACAAAGGTTCTTTCCTTAATTTATCATCTAGGTACATAGAGCTTTTTCTTTGTGAACTGCGTTTATGAGTCCTTCCGTGTGAGATAAAACCTACACAAAACAAATGTAAGCTTCTCTCTGGGTAATCTGTCTTTGGAAGCTTATTTTGGGGTATAAATTTTTGGGGGTATAAATCAGAGAGTTAAAGATGCCCCTTTCCTCCTGCAACCCCCAATAGTATAAGAAGCAAGGCCATTATTTATTTCATAGTTTACAGGTTGAATGTTATAAATTTATACTATGATTTACATTCTCAAATAATCCTCGTCTGCACAAATTTTAGTTATATTTTTAGAACATCTGTGCTTCAGTCACTTAAGTCTTCATTGTTAAACTATTAACATTTCAAAAGGATTATAATGTTATGCCAGCCTAATCATGGGCTAAAAATCTACCAAGGATAAAAATAAGGTGAAGTTTTACTAATATATAAAGTGTTTGCCACATCTTAAATGTGTTTCAGGTGGTTCAATGGTGCTAGGGATAGCATGTTGGACTTCTCCAAAATTATGTTGTGTCCTCTGGCTTTAAACTTCTGTTATAATATCTTTTCCATTGTGGATGTCTGGAAACATACAGAGCTTGAACCACTATTTTCTCAGTAACTTTTTATTCAGGAATCTTAAACAATAATCAGTCACATGACTAACTTTATAAACATCAGTGATGGCATGTTTAAAATGCACTATTTGAACACATCTTCCTGAGGCTGGAAGCCTAGTGAACGAGAGTGATTAAATTATACAGTAGCACGACTTTAGAAAACTACCTTTCTCTGTGCTTTTTTTCTTTTTATTAAGAGATTTTCTATTCGTTTTACATATCAACCATGGATTCCCCTGTCCCCTCCTCCCACCCCCAGCATTCCCTCTACCCACCCCCTATTCCCACCTCCTCCAAGGCAAGGTCTCCCCTGGGGAGTCAGCAGAGCCTGGTACCTCCAGTTGGGGCAGGTCCAATCCCTTCCTCTTTGCACCAAGGCTGAGCAAAAAGCTGGCTCATGCACTAAGGACAGGTCCTGGTCTCACTGCCTGGGGGCCCCCTAAACAGTTCAAGCTAAACAACTGTCTCACTTATCCAGAGGGCCTAGTCCAGTTCCATGGGGGTTCCTCAGCTATGGGTTCACAGTTCATGTGTTTCCACTAGTTTGGCTAGTTGTCTCTGTACTTTTTCCATTCATGGTCTCGATATCGCTTGCTCATATGATCCCTTCTCTCTCTCGTTGATTGGACTCCTGGAGCTCCACCTGGGGCTTGGACATGGAACTCTGCATCTGCTTCCATCAGTCACTGAATGATGACAGTTAGGGTGTTCAGCCATCTGATCACCAGAGTAGGTCAGCTCAGGCACTCTCTCGACCATTGCCAGTAGTCTATAATGGAGTCATCTTTGTAGATTTCTGGGGACCTCTCTAGCACTCTGATTCTTCCTATTCCCATAGTATCTTCATTTATTATGGTATCTCTTTCCTTGTTCTCCCACTCTGTTCCTGATCCAGCTATGACCTCCTGCTCCCATAAGCTCTCTTTCCCCTGACCCTTGCCCTCCATTACCTTCCCCCCACTCCCAGTTTGCTCATGTAGATCTCATCCATTTTTTCCATCACTGTGAGATCCCTGTATCTTTCTTAGGGTCCTCTTTACTTGTTAGCCTCTCTGGAGCTATGAGTTGCAGTCTGGTTATCCTTTGCTTTACATCTAGTATCCACTTATGAGTGAATACATACCATGTTTGTCTTTCTGAGTCTGGGTTACCTCACTCAGGATGATTTTTTCTAGTTCCATCCATTTGCCTGCAAACCTCATGATGTCATTGTTTTTCTCTGCTGAGTAGTACTCCATTCTGTATATGTACCATATTTTCTTTATCCATTCTTCAGTTGTAGGGCATCTAGATTGTTTCCAGGTTCTGGCTATTACAAATAATGCTGCTATGAACATAGTTGAACGTGTATCCTTGTGGTATGATAGAGCATTCCTTGGAAGTGAAGGACCTGTATGACAAGAACTTTAAGTCCCTGAAGAAAGAAATTGAAGAAGATACCAGAAAATGGAAAGATCTCCCATGATCATGGATAGGTAGGATTAACATACTAAAAATGGCAATCTTACCAAAAGAAATCTACAGATTCAATGCAATCCTCATCAAAATCCCAACACAATTCTTCACAGACCTGGAAAGAGCAATACTCAACTTCATATGGAAAAACAAAAAACCTAGGATAGCCAAAAGAATCCTGTACAATAAAACAACCTCTAGAGGCATTATGATCCCTGACTTCAAGCTCTATTATAGAGCTACAGTAATAAAAACAGCTTGGTACTGGCATAAAAACCAACATGTAGACCAATGGAACTGAACTGAAGACCCTGACATTAATCTGCATTTGTATGAACACCTAATTTTTGACCAAGAAGCCAAAACTGCACAATGGAGAAAAGAAAGCATCTTCAACAAATGGTGCTGCCATAACTGGATGTCAACATGTAGAAGACTGCAAATAGATCCATATCTGTCACCGTGCACAAAACTTAAGTCCATGTGGATCAAAGATGCCAACATAAATCCAGTTACTCTGAAACTGATAGAAGAGAAAGTAGAAAGTAGTCTTGAACGCATTGGCACCGGAGACCACTTCCTAAATATAACACCAGCAGCATAGACACTGAGAGCAACAATTAATAAATGGGACCTCTTGAAACTGAGTAGCTTTAGCAGGGCAAAGGACACAGTCAATAAGACAGCCTACAGAATGGGAAAAGATCTTCACCAACCCCACATTTGACAGAGAGCTGATATCCAGAATATATAAATAACTCAAGAAACTAGACATCAAAATACCTAACAATCCAATTAAAAAAATGGGCTATAGAGCTAAACAGAGAATTCTCAACAGAAGAAACTCAAATGGCTGAAAGACATTTAAGGAATTGCTCAAAATCCTTAGTCATCAGGGAAATGCAAAATTAAAATGACTCTGAGATACCATCTTACACCTGTGTATCTTAGAATGGCTAAGGTAAAAAACAGTGAAGACAGCTTATGTTGGAGAGGATGTGGAGCAAGGGGAACACTCCTACACTGTGGGTGGGAATAAAAACTTGTATAGCCACTTTGGAAATCAGTATGGTGCTTTATCAGAAAATTGGGAATCAATCTCCCTCAAGACCCAGCTATACCTTTCTCTGTGTTTTTAACTGAGAAGATAATAATTGCTTTAAAATCCTGGCCATCACTCCTGAAAATGATTCTACTTTTCTCTCAATATTTGGGAAATATTAGATCAATAAGAGCCTGTGTATACCAAATCCTATGAAAGTTCACACCATGTGGTGAATTACTTGTCTCTGATTTATATACATCCTCCTGTATGCTTTGAATCATGTCCCAATTATGTATGATACTTAGTATGTGTACATTTTAAGTAAAGAGCTGTCATAACATAGAGTCAAGGGAGTAATTACAAGAAGAAAAATCTGAGCTTATTTACTACAGATTCACTTTTCTTTCTATAATGTTTAATTCACAATTAATTAAATTCTTGGTGTGGAACATATGGATATGCAAGAATTTATATACTATCCTTAGCCCAATTATGCATATTAGCCCAAAATTAATGTATTTAGTGTTAATGGGCATTTCAATGTTTGAATATTATAGGATCATTTAAATTACTATTTTTAATACAGAGCTACCACCTTGAGTTATTTTCTAGGCAAATAATATTTTATGAAAATAGATGAGTGACATCTTTCCTACTCACACAGTTATGATCAGATTTAGCTAAGTTTTATCAACAGAAAAGCAGCCTAGGAAAAGGCTCAAGGAGGTGTAAAGTAAATGACATGTTGAACAGATACTACATAAATACCCACTCTAGCAAAAATGGTTTTCTTATTAACTAGCTATTTCTGTTTTTTTTTTTTCTTGTACAGTTCCAGAGTTTGAAACCACCAATTCAGAAGAAACCATTTCTTTCAGAGAAACTCCATCACCCAGTAGAGCCAGTAGTGGTAATAATTGGCACTTATTGAATATTATGTCTTCTAGATAATAAGCATGAGCCTTGACTACACTCTCGCCTAATTATTGGAAACCTTCTGTATGAATCTATTAGTCGTATTGATGTCTCAATCTTACCAATGAAAGAATTAGATTGAAGATGTTTTGCTATCTCAAGTCACCTGGCTTGGAGACTGCAGAGCCAAAGCTGCAAATAAAGCTTCCTTGGAAGCCTGTGCTCTGCAAAGGGATATACTCATTTTGTTTGGGGTTGTAAAAGTTCTTCAGAATTTCATAGGGTATATCTTAGTAGGTAAGGCTCAGAATTCAATCTCCAACACCACTAAACAGACAAACAAAAATGGCCTATAGATTATTGCTGACTCATCATTAATAGAAAAATCGTAATTTCAGTAGTTTATTCCTTCATTTCTCATAGTAATTATAAGCTTAAACCTCCATATGTCTTTCCCACTTCTTGTTTTCAAGTTTGAAGCATTTTGAAAATTAGATTTGTTTTTTAGAAAAGTCTGACTGAAACCTGAACGAAAAACAATCTATGTGGATCACAGATAACTATTTTTGAAATAAGAAGAAACTAATATTCTAATAAACAAGATACTTCCTGGGAATTCAGCAGACTCGTGAAGCTGATGGAAATGGTCACTGATGTTACAAAGAAAAGATCAGTGCTATGAATTGTCTGCTGGTTGAGTAGACATTCTTGTTTCCAGGAAAGATTATTTTCATTTGTGGTTTTTCTGTGTTTACTTGTTTCTTACCTGAAACTCCAGGTTACCCTATCAATCAATTAAGTTTTGACCCAGGACTTTAATCCCAGCACCTGGGAAGGAGAGCAGCTGGATATCTACAAGTTAAAGTAAAGGCTGGTCTACTAGTGAGTTCCAGACTAATCAGGGTTATACAGTTAGACCTTTCTCAAAAAACCAAGGGAAAAATGAAAGAGCCTCCCTCAGAGTGAAGTCAAACTTCATTCTTGAGCAAGTCAAAATTTACCACAAACTTTTACCCTTTAGAAAACTTTAAATGGTGTAACCACCTTGGAAAACAATTCTTCAAAAGAGTAAATAAAGAATTGCCACAGCACCTAGCAATACTTGGAATATGTAACATTAAAAGCTTCTGTATCTAAGGAAACAAAGAACAGAACGAAAAGGCAGACTCTAGATCGGGAGAAAAACATCTGTAAACCATGCATTCGACATGGAATTAATACTTAAAATGTACATAAAGAATTGACACAAGTCAATGAAGGCAAAAAGGTAACTCAATATAAAAATGAAAAATGGCAGAAGATTTGAATAGAAAACTATTTCAAGACTTAAAAAAGTAGATAAGAGAAATAGCCCTCATTATTATTAATCATCAAGAAAGTGTAAGTCAAAACCTCAATTAATATACACTTGTTAGAAAAGCTATTATTAAAGATAATAAGGCTAGTGAGAGGGTGAGAATAAAGACAGAGTGTAATTGGTACAGCCATTCAGAACATAATACGGAAATTCCCCATATTGCTCATCAAGCTAAAACTAGAACAGACATCAAATCCAGCATATATTCATCTTTGAGTAGATGTCTAAAGGAGGCTAATTATCAACTTATACATGCATCTTTATTGCTTTGTTGTTTCATTATCCACAATGACCAAGGTAAGGGGACAATTTAATACCATATACCAATGAATGGACAAAAAAAATGTAGACTATACACACCAAAAATATAAGTCAGCCATTAAAAGGAAGAAAACTGCCACTTGGAATGACAGATGTAAGCTCAGAAAATACTGAGCTAAGCGAAATAAACCAAATACAGAAAGAAGGAAAACCAGGCAGGACCTCACTTATACGTGTAATTAAAACAAAAAAGTTGAATCCATAGCAACAGAAAGCACAAGGGTGGTTAACAGGTGAGAGAAGACAAAGTGAAGAAATTTACGCCAATGAGTAAAAACTGGAAGATACATTGGATGGGTAGCTATATATGTCATGTACATCACGAGCACCACAGTTAATATCATACTACATCATGAAAACTATGAAGACATTCTATTTTATGTATACACACACACACACACACACACACACACACACACACACACACACTGAATAAATAATGAAAGTCTATAGTTAGGATAACTTTAATAATTTTAGCAATCTTTCAATGGATAGATAGATGATAGGTAGCCAATAGACAGTTAAGTAAAATATCCCTTCTACAGAAGATTATGTAAGATGGGAAGCAATGGAGTCATTTTTAAGAAGGATTTTAAATTTAAAGCTCAATCAGCATGGTAAGTCAGGAAGCTTCTTAGTACAGTTAGTGTAAACATAAAAAGAGAATTAAAGACTAGTATGTATGCATATCCGTATTTGGATCAGTTTACTATTCTATGAATTTATGATATGTTTCATAGTGGATAATATCAAATATTGTCTCATATCTTAACTAATCAAGCATTTATAGGAAGCTCTGTAGTCATGAGGTTAATCCCAAATCACTGTAAATCAAGTGGTGTACAAAGAGCAGAGAGGTAACTTGATGCAGAAATGTCTCCCACCCCTTTCCGAACCACATTCAATTAAGTCTGGGATTCTAGTTTAGAGAATTCATGGACTTATCTGAAAACTAATAAAGATATCTTTCCCTGCATCATGATTCAAGAAAATTTCCTCACATTTATTAAGGAAATTCAAAATGCTTGAGGGTTCGTTGACATTCCCACTAATAACATATACCAAAAATGATTATGAGGCTCTGGTGACAAGGAATGTTGATACATGCTTACTGGAATACCAGTGGTGACCTCAACCTACTGACACTTGTCAGCTTCCAAAGGGAGGCGTGTAGAACTGCCAGGATTGCCATGGTGATTAACTCCACTGACCCTTTTCATCAGTTCCTATTTTTCGGGATTTGGAGTTCAAAGGAAGGCCCCACAGTTTAGCCCATTACAAAGGAGCAGAGACTCAGACCTGTGTGTGCCTCAGATGTTCATTGAGCTTTGCTGGATTTCTTGTGCATCCCGAAGAAGCTGAAAATACTCAGAAAATATTTCCTAAATTTCCTTTTGACTCCCCCCGCCCTTTTAGTTTCCCTGGTACAAAAAATTCTCAATCTTATTTTTTTAAGCTATAAAAATACACGTTGAACCAAGATTAGGAAAAAGTTAACTGTCCAAATAATACAAATAAAGTTTACTTTTCATCCTGCCACCTGTTAGTAACAGAACAGTTTGATTTTCCTTTTTTGGAAGTGTTTTTGAGCTGGGTGGTAGTGTTCATCCCCAGAGCATGGGTAGCATTCTTTTACTGCTTTACTTGGGGTTTCCTACCTGTAAATGTTTGTGCTGGCACAACTTGGTGCAAGAGCTAAGAAATGTTTGCATAGATTTATAAGTGTCTAAACTTGATTCACAAGTAGTCACAAATTTATTATGGAAACTTATAATTAGATAATGAAAAGCTAAATGGTTTTCATGTACAAACCATGAGAGCTGCAATGTAAAATAAAGATATTTGCGAGCATTAAGCAGGATGGAGCAGAAGTGGGAAGGAGGTGGCTCATGTGGGCAATATAACTCTCTTGGGTCCTATCCTGGTTAACTTAAGCCCTACAGCTAATAGGTCTTATCACCATCTGTGACATGGAATTGGCCAGAGGCCCAGACCCAGAGCATTTAATTGGATGAATGATGATTAATCTGGAGACAATATAAATCAAAGGATTCAAGGCAGCAGGCTGCTCTGTTCATCACAAGTGGCATCTTCGGCAAATTAACAGCCCCCACTCTCTCAGTACAGACAAATCAAGTCCTGTTAATCATATGTAGGGTTCAGCACAAGGAAAGGTTCGACTTCCCAGGATGCCCAGCCTCTGGGGCCCAGCTTTACTGCAAGGTGGCTGTAAAATAATCTGTGAGCCAGCAGATGTCGTCCATACATTGTTCATTATTTGCTTTCTCCAAGTACAGAGCAAATACTGGAAAGAGAGGAAACTGTTGCTGCAGCTGCTAAGTGACTAAGAGGATTCTACCCTGAGTAGTGCTGAGTTTACTGATAAAATTTACTTCCTCTAAAAGTGCCTGTGTGGTTCATGAAAACTGTTTCATTCATAGGAATCATTTTAATGACAGTGGAACATAATGATTGCTTTTGCGATGGTTCTATTTTTTTCTGTTCACAGTTTTAAATGTTTAATCACCTCAAGCTGATTTTAATTTTAGTTCATGCCTGAATGTTTTCCATTCAGTCACAACTTGATAGTTTCTGTGTATACAGGGCTAAATAATATTTTCCCTCTCAGTGACGTGGATAAAGAAACAAGCTAAGTAACAATATACAACTCTGGTGATATCTGAGGTTGGGAATTTCTGGAAGGAGATACTGAGGTGAAATATAGGTGGGCACTTGTGAGAAGATGGCAGAGTGAACAGAGATGGGCAAAGGGGAAGAGCCAATTTGTGTTATATTCAGCCAGTACTGTGAGGTGTCTGGAATAAACATTCTGTAGGAGGCCTGCCCCACATCAGCTTTGTGTTTTAAATCACTTCTTAGCCTGTGGCTGGATGGGGAAGGTGAACATGCTTGCTGTAGCCTGGAGAGGCAGATAGCTTAAGTTTGCATGTGGACACTCTTTGGAAGCTGCAAGATGCTCTTTCCCTGTATGGAGATCTGCGTGATGCATCTCTGTGAAAACCACACATGCAATGTGGTGGGGACCCGAGAAGAAAGTTATAGCTCAGCCTTTGGGATATGACCATGGATTGTGAGTTGCTAATAAGCCTTACCAACATTAATAATAATATTGAGTCAGACTGTGGTGTCACATGCCTTTAATCCCAGCACTTGGGAGGCAGAGGCAAGCCAGTCTCCTGAGTTCCAGGATAGCCAGGGCTACACAGAGAAACTTTGTCTTGAAAAAACCCAAAAATAATGATGATGATGATGATGATGATGATGATGATGATGATGATAATGATGATGTTTACTAAACCATTACTCTGCATCAGGTGTATTTTCAAATTCTCTCCATGGATTATCATATTTGATATTTGTCACAAGTTTAGGAGACAGATACGTAACTATCATTCTCAGGTTGTATATGAGGATACAGAGGCTGAAGTATTATGTAACTTGCTTAAGTTAGTAAGTAATTAAGTAAGTTTTCATAGTTGGATTCATCCTATGCTGTATAACTTCAGGACACATTGGGTATATAACCTGCTTTGCAGGAGTGTGGACTGGGATATTGTGGTAATCCTGAGATTTATGAGAGAAAAACCAGTTCCACACTTTTGAGCCAAAATTGAAGCAAGCTTTTATTAAATACTGACCAGGTAAAAAGGACTCTGGCCAGGTCCACCGCTGGGTTCCAAGGAGATGACCATGAGTCACATTTTGCAGGTAAAATGGCAGAACCCATAATTCATTGCATTTCCCTTTAGGTCCAATCAGTGGCAAGCATCTATCCTTACTTTCTGCCTACCTACCTCCCGCCTGCGTATGATCAGAGTAGTTGGTTCAAACAAACTTGTTTAGGGAAGTAAAAGCATGTGGCTTGTTATTTCCCAAAAACTACAACTCCTACAATTCCAGGCAGTTACCTTGTCCCTGGGCAGGTGGGGCTTATAGGTTAACTTTAGCTCTTACAGTCTACTGGGAAAATAGTGAAAAACATGTGAACTCTCTAGCAAAGTTTTTGGCATAGAGTGAGCACTTAATTTTTTTGTTGTTGTTGTTGAAGATGGTGAATATAGGGAGAAGAAAAGTGTAATGAAGAGATTAGAAAAAAAATGAAGAAAAAGGTCATCAAGAGGATAAATATGGTCAAATAATCGAGTCCCATGCCCTGTTAACATGCTCCAATGCCCCTCTCCCACAAACACTTGAATGAGTATTAAACATGTTGTGATTTCTGAATTGGAAGATGCCACTTCTGAGATGATTTCCCTCCACTCCCTAAAGATGTACACGTGATGGATCCTCTGCCAGTATTCATCAGTTGTCCTGTCACAGCAAGGCTGTTTACAAAGGTCCCTGAACTGCGTGGACCTTTATGGACCTACTTTATGTGGAAGACAGTCTGATTCTTGCCTCACAGAAATTCTCACCACCCTTGGTAAGAATCATCCGCTTGCACTGCCTGGCTACTGGATTTGTGTTCTCAGAATTTGATGGCCACACATTTCATCTTCTGATTTTATATCCTTGTTCCAGCCTTTTCTCTGTCTGTGCATTTTGTATTCAACCTTTGCAGCACTTGTGTCTCTTGCTCAGTTGTGAAGCCCAATGGTCATGCATTTCCACAGCCACACTCCAAACTTCAGTAGTATAGAAGACTTGTCCTCTTGCTGATCTCATCTGTCTTTAAAACACCATGTTTTAAAGGTTATTTCTAAACAACATATGCCGCGACTTAGGGTATCATTGTTAACTTGTGGATATTTTAAAGTACAGATAGGGTTTTGTACTACAGTCTCAAATGAAGATTTGACAGTTTTATTAGATTTTCTAGTCCTAGATGGGTTTTAACTATGTGACCCTCTTCCAAAGCCCATCATTTATGGTTTCTAGGGTTGAGAACCAAACCACATCCTGGACTGGTTAAAAAAGATAAGAGGCGAAAGTGAGCTGAGTACCAGCATTCATCTGTCTTTGCTTCCTGACTGGAGTCAGCCTCATAGTTTTATCATGCTCCCATCACCATGCTTTCCCATGATGATGGTCTTTATCCCTTCAAACCACGAACACAATATTTCCCTCCTCCCTTCCCCTTCTCCTTTCTCCTCCTTCCTCTTTTCTTCCATAGTTCTCCCTCTTCTTTTCTCCCCCACTCCTTCCCTCCACCCTCCCCCCCCCCCAGTCAGTTCTGATGACATAAGAAGATCATCGTCTGAAGTCCATGCTGCCAGCATTGCTTCAAATTCCTGACAAAATCCCTTCTTTTAATTTTACTGGAACTTCCATAAAATATATAATCCTAGATGTCGGGGCATATGCAGTTAACTAAGGCCACAGCTCCATTCAGAGTATGTGTCACCCAGTTTAAGCCTGAACATTGGCCATCTGGAATGACAGCAAATGGTGTTCTGGGCCAGGGCTGGGCTTTTGCCTGTGACAATTTAGGAAATCAGGGATGAACATTCAGGCTTGGAAGGAACATGTACTTGCAGTTACACCCAAGGATATATGGACTAGGGTTTCGCCTGGGATGATACAAAAAATGAGGGATGACCAGTGAGGCTTGGAGGGAGCATGCACTTGCAATTACATACAATAAATGCTGGTTTATGGAATAGAAAAATAACAATCATAGAGATTTGAAAGCAATATTACCCAGGACAGAGGCAGTAGAGAGATTTGAGACGTCTAGGCCTGGTTACTCAAGTAGTTACTCAACTGCTCAATGAGGAGTTGGTCTAAGTATATATTTGTTGAATGGTTGCTGTGGAGGATTAATATATTTGGCGTGATGTGGAGTGATAGAAAGAAGCAGATGTCTCGGATCTCAGTAGGCATTTCTACTTAGTATTTTGCTTATATCTGGAACTACTCACGATTCTTACATACTCTTACACACATCAGATGCACAAGTGAATTTGAAAGTACATTTCACAATACCAGTGGGCAAAACTGTTCAAGCGGCTCCAGAACATAAGAGGAATAAGAGTAGTAGAGCTGCCCTCGTGGAGTGACAATGTCTTGTGGTATCATTGCCTACTCTTCCTCCTGGGGAAAATCTTGACAAGAAGCTGTTAGTAAAGTCTTTAAGTTTAATAGGTAAGAAGAAGCATGGGGTGCTGTGGGATAATGCTCCTATAAACCGATTTAATAAAAAGCTGACTGGCCAGTAGCCAGGCAGGAAGTATAGGCAGGGCAAGCAGACTAAAAGAATTCTGGGAAGAGGAAGACTGAGTCAGGAGACACCAGCCTGCCGTCCAGGGAGCAGCATGTAATGGCACACAGGTAAAACCATGGAACACGTGGCAACATATAGATTAACAAAAATGGGCTGAATTTAAGTGTAAGAGGTAGTCAGTGGTGGGCCTGAGCTACTGGCAGAGCAGTTATAAGTAATATTAAGCCTCTCTGTGATTATTTTATAAGCAGGCCATGGGACTGCAGGGCCCAGGCAGGACTGGAGAAACTTCTAGCTACAATGGGGTCAAAGGGCAACACTTGGTTTAAGTGAAATTAAAATTGTTGAATTAATAAATTTATTTTATGTACATGACTGTTTGCCTGCGTGTATCTATGTGCACCATGTGTGTGCCTAGTGCCCAGAGAGAATGGAAGAGGATCACCCAGAACTGGAGTTAAGGTATTAGCAACCTGCCATGTGGGTGCTGAGAATCACACTCAGGTCCTCTGCAACAGCAACAAGTGCTCTAAACTACTGAGCCATCTCTCCAGCCCTTGTTGAATTTTTTTTTCTAAAACTGTTTTGCATGTGTTGATATGTGCATTTCAGGATTCAGTCATTTAAATTAACTTTAGGTCATTTGTAGCATAATCTGCCAGTTAAGAGTCATTTAAATCTCAACTTTGTGGTTTTGTTCCAGTTTCATTCCTATCTTGAAAAAAAAAATCCCTATTCTTCCCATCCCTCAGTTGTCTCACTAGTAAAATTACATCTGTCTAAATGAACAGGTACTATTAGGAAGATTAAATCAAGTGGAAGTCCACCTAGAGTCCCTGGCATATGATATGTGCTATTTAAATGTATTTTTATTTTGTCATAAGGTATTATTTTTTTATGCCTTCCACTGTAAAAGCAAAATTACAAACTTATGGAGTCAGAGTCATTATCATTTTCTCATCTTTTGTTGGAGATAGGATCTCACTGTGTTGTCCAGGCTGGTCTAAAGAAAATCCTAAAAGGAAATGATCCCACTGTTTTAGTCTCCTGAGTAGCTGAGGCAACAGAGCTGCACGGCCATGCCCAGGGCCAAGGCTGTGTTTATGTTTCTTTTTATCTTAAATGTTTAGAATATTTGCATATAGCTGACACTCAGGAAAACAATGGACCGAGAATGAAGTGAGCTCTTACCCTGACTTAGGCAACCATAGGAGTTGAGGATATCCAAATGAACAAAATGATGCCCTTAAAAATCTTCAGCCTGATTATCTTTTTTTTTTTTTTTTTTTGGTTTTTCGAGACAGGGTTTCTCTGTGTAGCTTTGTGCCTGTCCTAGATCTCACTCTGTAGACCAGGCTGGCCTTGAACTCATAGAGATCCGCCTGCCTCTGCCTCCCAAGTGCTGGGATTAAAGGCGTGTGCCACCATTGCCCGGCTCAGCCTGATTATCTTAAAGCAGGCAAATCAAGTAAAATACAGTCATTCAATTCAGTACAACTTGATGTAAATTAATATGATAATGGAGACATGTAAAATCTAAACACTTTTGGAGAACAGAAACTTGGGTAGAATTTTTTTCCCTTTGGTGAAAGTACCCAGGATTTTGTTGCAGTTAAAGTATGTATAACTAGAGCAGACTAATGCTAAAAGACACATAATGTGTGAAAAAGACATGCCTCTTCACAGGGATAAGTATATGAAAGCACAGAGGCAGAGAGCAGGACAATGTTTGGAAACAGCAAGTTGTGTTACTCAACAGGACATGGGGGAAAGAAAAGGCTGAAAATGGAAACCCAGGCCTGTGGCAGTCCTGACATCAGTTGGAGTCTGGTGGGGATGCAATAACTGCAGATTTCTGTGAATAGATATTTGTGAACATGAGGTGTCTGTTCTGGCTTAAACAATTCTGTCTAGCTGCCTTTGGAGTTTTTGAATCTTTACAAATAGATACTTTTTTAAAATGAAAGTCTAAAACGTAAGGGTCTTGCTCTTTAGGGGCTTTAATTAAATGCTCTTGAAGGTTGTTTCAAGTAACCAATAGATTGTGTGTAGGTTGGACCACTCACTTTTCCAGGTTGAATTTTGAAATCCTGTAGAGTCTTATTTTCATGTAGCGAGATGTCAAGAACTTGATCGTGGGAAGTTTTCACTTGTGTGGAACCCACACTGATCTCAATTTGCTTTGATTTTGTACCAGAAGAACTATAACTGAACATGGCCATATGTATTCTGCCCTTCAACCAGGGAGAACAAGAATGGTCAAAGTACATAGAAGGCCTGTGTGCAATTTTCACATTTCTGTCTTCCCTTTTCATACTTACCTTTATCACTCATTTATATTTGTATAGCTGTAACAAATGTTTGAGGCCATATGTTTCTCCTTTTTAATGCTTCACCCACAGTGAAAATTCAAGGATACATATATTAGTTTTTAACTGTGTTATTTTCCACATGAACTAATTAATATAAAATTAATGAAAATAAAAATTCTTTTTAATTACACATAGAAATAGGAACTCTGCCAAATGTCCATGCTTTGAGCATGTTCATATGGAAACTGGGTGCAATGGTGAAATTATCACATCAAGCTTATCATTGAAAAGCTTCCTCACCCTGCTTTCAAGGTTGATGATTACCCCAGCTATCTGGAACTCAGGCTTCCCAATCCCAGGGATAATCATTTTCTAAGAACTGATCTGTAGCAGATACCATGTCCTTTTTTGTGGAGAAAAAAAAAGGAAAGCAAACATAGATTTTATTTCTGCCAGGGCACAATTTCCAAGTAAGAATATGACTATATGTTTAACAGCATATGGATTTTAGAATTAGATATGGGTTCAATATTGGTCTCCAAGTCTCATTTAAATGTACAACTTTAATTTCTCAACCATGACATTAGAATTCCTGGTATCTACTTCTTAGGGTTACTTCAAAGATGGAACAATAAACAGGTTGGTAGCACCTTCTGGTATACCTATCAGGCAATCAGTATACCTGTATGCCCACACCAGTATGATATCATGCCTTCTGATTTCCAGAGGATTCCCCCTGTCTGAGATATGAATCTCCAAACTTGTCTAAATGAGGTTATCTCAAACAACCCACTGGATAATATATGGTTGCTTATATTGAATATCATGCCAGAGCTTTGTTAGGAGAAGCTCTATTTTCTGTGGCTCTGTAGTTGAGTTAACCCTACTGATTCCATCAAATATAAAAGGGTGGTCTTTATCCCTGACCCAGACACAGTCGATACAGTGTTCCATGCTTCAGCTGAAGAGATTGGCTAAAAGGTAGACATGTGGCTTACTCTTGCACCCCCAAATTATTGCCTAGCTTCCATCATAAATGTTAGGCAAGCTAGTGATAATATCTCTTGCTGTGGGATGGTCTGTATGTCAAATTGCTCTGATTGGTCAATAAATAAAACACTGATTGGCCAGTGGCCAGGCAGGAAGTATAGGCGGGACTAACAGAGAGAACAGGAAGGCAGAAGGAGTCACTGCCAGCCGCCTCCATGACAAACAGCATGTGAAGATGCCGGTAAGCCACAAGCCACGTGGCAAGGTATAGATTTATGGAAATGGATTAATTTAAGCTATAAGAACAGTTAGCAAGAAGCCTGCCACGGCCATACAGTTTGTAACCAATATAAGTCTCTGTGTTTACTTGGTTGGGTCTGAGCGGCTGTGGGACTGGCGGGTGACAAAGATTTGTCCTGACTGTGGGCAAGGCAGGAAAACTCTAGCTACAATCTCTTTCTATTGGGATTGATGACATGGCAGAATATATCTTGCCTACCATGTAGCAAAGAACTATGGGAATGCAGAGTACGAGACAGAAGAAGGAGGGGAGACGAGAGAGAAGGAGGACAAGGGAGATAGAGAAAGAGAGATACAGAGAGAGAGACAGAGACAGAGACACAGACACAGAGACACAGAAAGAGAGAAAGGAATGAGACAGAGACAGAGATAGAGAGACAGAGTGACAGAGATAGACAGAGAATCAAATAGGATCAATTGAATCCCATAATGCAAATATTCCAATAATAGCACTTTTGCCCCTAGACTTCTTATTCATCTACTTTGAGATGGTATGATTTATTTGTAAAGAAAGGCATTCTGCAAATGCATAATTTACTTCTTAAGAGAAGTTACTTTGGTTAATAAAGTTTAATCTTTTATAAAGGTACTTTGAATTTTAAAAATAATTATGAATTTGTTCTTTTATAGATTCATAATTTCTAAAATCAACAGTACATTGGAAAGAGTTTATTAAAATAATGTTATGTTTTTAGTTTTTGAGGTCCTTACTATTAATAGCTAGACTGGAGTTTACAAAGTGGGATGTGGATTTCTTGTGTTAGGAGTAACATTAATATTGGAATGAGTGGCTAATTTTTATGTTCAGGTCACCTCTGGACCAGAAGAGGCCACTTGGCTTGAGAATCACCCAGAAGTCAACACCACTGCGAAAGTCATAACACAGACATACTGAGAATATTCCAAGGTGTTAATCAAGGCAAGTGCCTGACTAAGCTGCTGGATTACAAGCCTGGCAGCCCCTCTACAGTCCCTCAAGTATCTGCAGTGTGGCTCTCTACACCTCACCACCTCCTGGTGACAAGGGATTTAGGACAATTATGGTGACGATACCAAAAGAAGTAATTTTTTTTAAAGAGGCAAGGGAAGGGATCAGTTATAATAATGCATGAGATTAAACACTTATCTCCACAAATGCGTGAAACCCAGGATCTCTGTTTCAATAGAACCTTCTAAGAGATGGGGCCTCACCTACGAGCATGCTGGGAATCATGAGTTTCATCTCTCCCTCAGGTGTTTACTGAGTTTTCGTTCAGTGTTAGCTACATCTGAACAGAGGGACATAGAAACAGAAAGCAAACCTTTCCCTATGGAATCCGCATTCTGGAGGAGGCAACTGAAATTGGGTTGAAGTGAATGTATAAGATGCTCGATGGTCATTGTGCTATGGGACAATTGCACTGCATAGAAGCAGGAATAGTCTAGTGAGAGTAGAGTTTGGGGAAGGTCTCCCAAAGAATTGAAGGGGCAAAACACTGGATATCTCAGGGAAGTTTGAAGGGGGCATGGGGAGCATGTGAATGACTGGTGTGACAGACAAGCAGCAGGAACGTCAGGTCAGCATGGTTGGCAAAGAGTGAAGACAGGAAAGGTAACAGGAAGTGACGTCGGGAAAATGGCTGGGCCCAGAGCGTGAATCTTGGAGCAGACATGCCAAAGTGGATGGGGGAGAGATGATGAGGCCTCAGTGTTACACAAAGGACTACAGGCAACTAAGGCATTCTGAGAGCAGGAGAAACGGGCTTCCCTAGCGTAGAACACAGCAACAGTTATCCACTAACAGATGATCAGCCCTGAAAGCATACACACGAGCGACATTAAACAGAATGAGCAGATTCATCAAAGAATACACATGTAGATACATGCACGCATATAATAGCAATTAATGAAAAAAGGCCATGAACTTGAAAGGGAGTAAGGAGTGGTCAGTATATGGGAGAGTTTGGGGGGAGGAAAGGGAAGGAAGAGAGAAATGATACAATTATCTCAAAATAATGCATAATCTTAAAAAAAGAAATGGTAAAAAAAGTAGAATAGGTTTTTATTCTGAGCAGCAGGGAAGCCTTTGAAGGAAGTCTGACAGCTCCTCATTTACTCAATAATATAATATACTTGCCTAATTCATGCTTGGAGCCTTGATGGAATATATATGTGTTTATGTGTGTATACTCTCTCTCTCTCTCTCTCTCTCTCTCTCTCTCTTTCTCTCTCTCTCTCTCTCTCTCT
This sequence comes from Peromyscus californicus insignis, assembly GCF_007827085.1. NCBI lineage: Eukaryota > Metazoa > Chordata > Mammalia > Rodentia > Cricetidae > Peromyscus > Peromyscus californicus. Next base: position 9,580,853 of record NW_026294503.1, read on the forward strand.
CTCTCACACACACACACACACACACACACACACACACACACACACACTCTACAAAATACACAAATGGCCCTGCCATACAGCTTGGTACTGAAACCACTATCTACAAATGAGGCAGCATGGGGGGTGGATGGACATTATGTGCATCGCTTCCACTCCTGCTAGGTCCATTGTCCCACCGGAATGCAGCTAGAGCACACCTTCACAGATGAAGAGTTTCAGGATGAAGAGTTGAACATTCGAGAGAATGCAGGCCATGCAGGTGGCATGCGGGTAAACACATCCACGCCTTTATCTTTCACTTCATCATGCAATCTCGTCTTCTCTATTAAAATTCAGGATACCTGTTGGCTATAGTTTGGATTTTCATGGGACTGAGTGGGGCCAAGGATGAAGCTCACAATAGTTCCAGTTACAAGCTCAGCCTCCAATTTTATTGCAATATTTTTAACAATAAAAATTTGAACTTTTTAAGGAGTTCTAATGTAGAACAATATGATTTTAACAGTAGTATTGTATTGCGTACTTGAAGCTTGCTGAAATGGTAGCCTCTAGTGTTCTAAATATGCACAGACACACAGACACACACATGTAAAATTGTGTGAGGATGTGCTGATTAGCTTGAATGTAGTGAGGAGATCACAAAATTCACATTTCTTCATTCTGTCCCTTCCTCTTTCATTTTTTTCGCCTTTCACTTTCTGTTTTCCTCACCTGTGAGTTTGTCCTGGAGAACCCAAATCTTTTAAAACTCTATAAATCATATAGTTCTATTCTGTTTTGATACCTTACCACAAATCACCAGCCAGGCCTCCACCACCCCAGAAAAATGTGCCTTCAGGATCAAGCCGCTTTTGGCTATACCTGCAGAATCACAGTTCTCTACTAACAGAATTCCTCCCTAAGCAGAAATAGATATTTATAAGTTACCTTTTTCCACCTTATTTTCTCCAAACTTTTATATAAACATGTTTAACCATTTTTAATATGTGATATGACTTAAAAATCAGTGTGTACATTTAATTTAGTAATGTTTCAGGGCACTTAATGAAGTAAGTAATTAAAAGAAAATGCACGGCACTCAGTCCCTGATCCCACATGCTAGCACTTTCATACCCTTATGATCCAGCTCATCATTCAGAATTACAAGTATTTATACCATTTATGTCTTTTTTATTATACTGTGAATACCTCAAAGGCACAGATTCTGTCCTATTCAGATATAAACCAAGAGCAATATGTGAAAAGCTAATGTTAGGTCCGTAATAGAAAGCACTGAGTACTTGTATCCTAAAAGAATAAAGGGCTGTTTCTTATTTCTGGGGCTATAATTTTAGTTGAGCTTTCAAAAGTATACTTTAATATTTACAAGGCATTGTTTATACAATGCTTTACTTTTGGGTTGACTTATGTGAAAAACCACCTCTAGAGGTTTATAAAGTTTAAGAATACTTATGCAGTGTTTTAGGCATTTTATGTTTTGTTTTTACAGTTACTTTTAGTCCTTAAAATCTCTGAATATATTTTTTTCCAATACTAACATTAGCTAAGGGGATGCACAGCAGACTGTTCTCACAACACTACCTTATTTCTTCCTTCTGGGCACTGCTTCATCAACATGTTCCTCTTTTAGCAAGTCTAATTTCTCCCAACACTCATGGGCACTGCCAAAGAACCAGAACAAAGTAGAAAGCAGAGTTAGATGAGTAAATTATATAACTGTACAAGCACCCAGCACGTTTCATTTATCAAATATGGAATCCTTGGGTTTCAAGCCAACATAAGGATATCTAGTAGGATATCTTTCTTAATGCACAGATCTCTTGCATACTAGCTCTGACCAATTCATTAAAATTTTAACTCAGTTTCCAGGCTCTGAGCCTAGATTCAAAAGTGCGTGCCATGCAATGGGGCAAATGTGCTCCTGCATTATACCCATAAAGCACCCGCAGGGTGGCAATCTTCACTAATCACAATGAGCTACGTGACTTTTGATTTCAGAAGACCCCAGGTTTCAGAATATATTACGTTTTAAATGATCTTTTCTTTTGAGAGTTTGGAGAACTTTGCCTTTTGTAATTTATCTGTTTTCAAAATGGCAAATGTCATAACTGTGAATTTAATCATGAATTTATTTTGTTTATAAATGTAAACGTTACCTCAGGAGAAAGTGTGTCATATGAAAATCCTTACTGACTTGCTGTCTATCAAGAATATAAGAGCTAAGGACCAGTTACTATTTTTTTAGGCATTTTATGATCTCAAACACACATGGCATTTTCAGAAAGCTTATTATGATTTGGAATAGAAAGGTAGTTAAACAAGCAATCCTATAGATATTGAAATGCTAAGGCATAGATATGTGCATTAGAAACACATAATTAATTTAGAGTGACCAGGATCAACGTGGATTATAAATAGCTGAGGTCCGAAGAAGTAGAAATTGCCATGGTTCAAAGAACAGAAAACAGTGTGTTTGATGGTCCTATGAGCAGAAATACCATGGTAAGTTAGTGGAGATAGAAGACAATAAGAACAGCAAAACAAACCCAGTGTGATTCAAAGAGGGGCAGCATATGAGACTGGAGAGGGGGTCATGGTTCTGCTGATAGAGGGCCTACCTCATAACATCTCATAAGCAATTTGATACTTAGTGCAAATAAAATGGGAAATGTTGAAAGTGTGTGTAAGTTGATGACAGAGAGCAGTGTGAATTGCACTGTGTGTGTGGAAGAAATGCTGTTTGGGCCAGCTCTTGCTGGCATAGACAACAACTCTTACACACTTGAGAACATGGAGAACTTGTAGCGAAATTATTGGAGGCTCAAAATTGGACTCAATGTGAGTATTTGCACATTGGAAATTGGCAAACATCCCAATGAATGTTTTGTTATTTGAGTTCTGATGTTGTTGTTGGAAAGACATTTTATCATCCCACCCCTAGAACAGATGTAAACAATGCAGGGATAAGCAGAAACATGTTGGACTGACCATACTGGGGAATGAAGTGGGCATTTATATTTGAAAATATTTAGGGAAGATTTCTCCTTGTGAAGTAGACATGGAGCTGGTCAGAAAGCAAAGGGTGCACCAGGCTCTTATGCGGCCCATCTGTTCCCTTGACAGCCTTCAAGTAGCTCTAGCTTGAAATCAAATGCCAAACTCTTCAAACATCCCATTGCACATTCACTTGCTTCTCAAGAAAATGGATGTTATAAATCTTACCGTAGACTCTGTGAACAAGTGAAGAACACATACTTCAATTTTGATAATGCTATCAGCATCATAAAGCGAATGCCACTTTTTTGTCCAGAGGCTGTGCTAGCCTCATCTGGTATTTATTCCCAATGTCCTCCAAGCCCCTCAAAGACAATATGAATACCAAATGGAGAAGGCAAGTTGGACATTAAACTATATGTCCTCATGCAATTTTGCAAGGATGACTTTTCTCCAGGGTAACACTGAAGCAGATGTTACGATTCTGTGAAAGTTTTATTTGTAATTTTATGAGATTAGAAAAAATATTCCATATGGAATGTTCTCTTTGGTTTTCAGTAAGAATTATATATAGCATGGAAAGGTAAGAAACAGAACGGGAAAGATTATTTATTTTGGCTAATTCTGTTGCTAGGCAGACATATTATTTGTATCCTGGCTCCAAATTGCTCATTTTGAATATAGAACAGATTTTTTTTTCCTTGTTGTGTCAGATGACAAAGGTTGAGACACTTCACAATGGCTAGCCTTTCTGTGCCGGAAAATCCATATCATGTCATTTTTACACTCCAAAGATGATTCTGTTTAGATAGAGTGAAGTGTCAGGAATGAAGCCTTCTGACAGCAGGGTGAAACTCTCACATTTAAAGAATTCTCACCAGAGGTGTTTGTAATCTCTCTCTATTTTCCCTTCTTCAGAAAACCTGTTTGAAGATAAAGCAGAGTGTAACCTGTGCCCTGTCAGCTTCCTGCAGAGTGTTAACTCAAAAACCCCCATCAGTCACAGAGGACACCATTTAACAAGTTCCTGGTGACCAGGAATGAGTTCCAGATCACTTTCCACACTATCTGGCTGTCTTCTGCCACAGCCTCCATAGTTAGTCATTCTATCCACAGAAGAGCATCTAACTTCAAGTTTAAAGCTTTCCCTAGCAAGGTCCAGTATTATTGTGTACCTGTAATATAGAAATATGGCACACAACTTAGCAGATTTTGATAACTTCAATAAAATAAGAATACCATGTAATCATCCTTAATAGATCTAGTGTCTGCAAAATGAGTTGTTAGAAGTGCTGGCTTTTACTTTTGGTACAAAGAGTAAATCCAATATCCTAAGTGCTATGTTATTTTACTTAAAACAAATTGAAAATTCTTCTCATTGTACATTATGCCTATGTGTTGGGGTTCCCATGGTGAACAGGAAGTTCATTCCTTTCATGGAGCTTGCATTCTTAGAACGAATGATTGGATGAATTATACCCTGGAAGCTGTGATGTTGAGGAGTTTTGTTTATTCCATGAGATGCCTTCCCACTTTTTTAAAAAGATTTTTTTTTTTAAATTTTGAAATACATCTAGTTTCAAGAAGGGCCACAAAGATGGTACAGAATGTTTTCTGGTCCTCCTAAGCTGACATCTTGCCTCTTGCATAGTCAAATGATCATCTAGACATCTAAGATTGATATAACATTATTCACGGGTCTATGGACACTGTATATGTCCCCTAGTATCTATTTGCTGTTGCATTGCCCTAGTTTGTATATCACATTGTAGGAAGTTGTCGTATCTCCTTGTATTTCCTCAGTCTGTGACAGTTTCTCAGTTTTTGTTTTCTTTTCAGTCATAATTTTGACAATTTTGAAGACTATTGGTAATATCTTGTAGAATGTCTTTCAACTTAAAATTGTTTGGTATTTTCTTATAAGACCTAAATTAAGGATTTGAAGAATAGTGCATAGAAAACATTTTCTTCTTAGCACCTTATTAAAAGGATCATGATATCAACATTTTATAAGGAGTGGCACTGACCTTGATCACATGCTTAGGATCAAAGTGCCAGCTTCTGCCTCTGAAGTCACTATTCCTCCCTTTTTTTATTACACTCCAATCCTCAAAATTGAATCACGCACAAATTGCACTCAAGGGGAAGAGCATTGAACTTCACTTCATAGAGGGAAGAGGAAGAAGTAATTTGTTACAAACTATGTTGAGATTCTAAAAGCAATATTTAATACAAGCCTTTTCTGAGTGCATGCATATCTTCCGTGTCTCTTTAATATGACCTCCTCAAGTGAGTATTACAAGTTACTGCTGTGGAGTTGAATAGTAATTTTTTTCTATTTTTCTCATTCATTCAACGTTTATTAACTATAATTTATTAACTTTAATTCTGCAAGGAAAAGCTGCTCTCCTTTCCAGTTTTCTGTTTGTTTGTTTGTTTGTCTAAACAGATATTTGTACTGGTATGATAATATTATGTATATGTTATTCTTTGGGTTCTGGTACAATCTTAGTATTATGCATTTTAATTTCAAATTGCTCCAACTGTGACCACTTCATGCTTTGCCAGATACTCTGCTGTTGCTGGTTAAAAATACAACCTTGTCATTGGCTGCTGCAAAAATTTTTGCTCTCTCTGACAGGGAGATTTCCTTCTAGGCAACTCACATGAAGGTCTGTGATTTGCAAGCTTGGGAAAGAAAGCTGGAGGAAAGGCGTTGTTCTCACATTGAGAATTACTGGCATGTGTATTGGAAACCGTCAATAGCGTTCTACTGAGCACAAGTGATAGCCGTAGCAGAGAATACAGGCAGCAGTCATGTTGCTGAATTTGTTTATACATTAGTAATAACCATGCATTTCCTTTAGTGAGATACCACACACTCATCGGTTACTTCATTCCTCACAACTTCTGTCTGAGTCTAGTAAAATGTCCTATAAACAAGCCTGGTTAACAATTACATGTTGAGCTTTATCTGTATCCTTCACTTTGTCATGGGAAGAAATGAAGGATACATCTCTCTTACATGAACGAAGATGTATTTTTTGTTTTGTTTGAGCAGATGACTCCCATGCCTGGATTGCTAGAATCTCTGGGAAATAAATTGGAGACAAAGAGAAACAATAAAGCCAACAACCTCAACATACTATTTACAGTAGCAAAGTAAAGTAAGACAGGAAACTCTCCAGAGCAAAACAGAAAGAAATCAAGAGTTCCTTCTGGGGGCAATTACTCCCCATTGTGAAGCACTCTCCTGCCAGTGATGGACAGTCACCTGCAGAAGGTCAGAGTCTGGCTCAAGACAAAGAGGTATTTAAACTATGCACTGTTATTCAGTAAGGGACATCTTTTATATATATATATATATATATTTGTTTTTGAGATTGTAACTACAACACTTGCTCTTTTCTCACTCCAAATCATTCCATGTATCCTGCCCCTGCTAGCTCTCGTTCAAATTCACAGCAGGCCTCTTTTCCTTTAAATGTTGTTATATGTAATATATATATATATATATATATATATATATATATATATATATATATATATATGTTATATATATATGTAATATATATATAACATATATTATATACATGTAAACGTGTGTGTGCATTCCTAAGTACATAATTAAATTTGCTCAGTCTTTATAGTATTACTTTTATGTATGCATTTTCAGGGTTGACCCTTAGGTATTGGATCACAAATTGGTGTGCTCTTGCCTAGGGTACTGTTTTTCTGCACTCAGCATTCCTTATCTGCCTACATTTCTTTGTCCAGGGTTGAGGCCTAGAGAGTTTTTCCTTATTCACCTTAACATGTCTACTGGTAGCGTCCTTGTTCAGGTCATGTTGAGGCAGCCATGTTGGTGCTACTTCATGGGTGTAGCTTCTGAAATTTCTAGGAAACACAATCTCATAGTAAACTTTCTGCTCCTCTGGCACTTACAATCATTCTGCTCTAACTTCTGTGATGAACTCTGAGGCTTAGGGCAGGTGTTGTGTTGTAGATGCATCAGTCAGGACTGGGCTCCACAACTCTGCATTTTCATCAATTGTAGTTTTCTATAATGGTCTCCATCTACTACAAGGAGACATTTCCTTGATAAGGGATGAGGACTATACTTATCTGTAGGTACGAGGACAAATATTTAGAATGTAGTTAGGGATGATGCTGATTTAGCAAAGTAATTGTAGGTTCTCCTCCAAGATCCATGACTTCTCTAGGCCCGAGTTGTTGGCTAGGTTTCCAGTACCAGACATGTTTTCCTCTTGTTGAGGATGTCTTAAGTCCAATCAGAGGGCTGTTGGTTACCTCCAAGGTATCTTTGCCAAAACTGTACCCTTAGGATTATCATTCCATGCTGGTCATTGTTATGGCTCATAAGCATCATAGCTGGGTAGTACTCTTGTTTGTTTCCCTCATTTGGCAATTTGCATGGCACCATCTGGTATGAAAGGCAGTCTTTAAAGAGGAGAATTTCAGGTCTGAATGAGTTTAGGAGTTCCCTGGACCATGTGTATAAAGTGCATGGTGTCTTCAACATTAAGAAATTACTTTCCACTTCTCGGGGGCAACCAAGGGCATTTGCTGTGATAGTCTGTATGTTTTGGGAGTCTCTTGGACAGACCTGACCAACAACTCAAAAGCGGGTTTCTCATGCCTAGTGTTGAAGTTTTTGTTAGATGGTCTGTTGCTCTTGGGGAGAGTGTTGTCATCCCAGAAAGAAAAATGTCATTGAAACTATGCATGTATATATCCCCAACTTATGTGTATTGTAAGTATTTTAGGTAAATAATTAATAGTATTGTTACTTATTCATTTTTTAGACCTGTGCACATTTGGGTATTTTCTTGTGCTAATGTTATCCATTAGTACATGTAGGATGGATTTCTATTAATATATAGATGCTTCTGCAGTGTCTAGATTCAGGAATATCTTGCTTCAATATGCAAACACAAAACCTCTTGGATATTTGTATTCTTGAAGATGATGTTAGGAATTCTAACTCTTAGGGGCATTCAAGTTACAAATTATCCAGGTACCAAGTATCTGTAGGCTCACTCAGAAGCACTAAAACTTGCAAAATATGCATGTTATTTTTTTAGAGGAAGAATAAGGCAAAGACTCAGGAAGACCATCTCTGCCTTAATGTATGCATCTGGTAGAATCAACCTAGCAGAGAAAATGGGAGAGTGTATGGGAGTGTCTTTGCCAGAGAATTTGAGAACATATCTCCTCTATGTCTAATAACATATATTAAGTGTAATATAATATGGTGTAATGAATTTCATTTATCTACTATAACAGCTGGATCAGAAAAGACCATATTTTATGACAGAGCACCATAAAGATAAGTATCTGAGAAAGTCGATTAAAAAACATGGTATCACAAGAAACTGCCTTCTGAACGTCATTTTTGGAAAAGAGGAGAAGAAACCACTTACATAAAAATCAAGCACTTTTTTTAAAATGTAAGTGGTTTTTTTTCTTGGCTTTGTACATAGGCTGAATCTCTCTCCTACTCCCCATTCCACATGTAACACTCCCAGCATGGTTGTAGTTGGGCTATGTCACCTTCCTCTGTCTACTCACCCTCCACTCATACTAACCTTTGTCTCAAGTAATTTTACCTATCATTCTCTCTCTTTCTCTCTCTCTCTCCTGTCTATCATCTATCTATCTATCTATCTATCTATCTATCTATCTATCTATCTATCTATCTATCTATCTATCTATCTTCTATTCACCATCTATCTAATGTACTATCTATCTATCTGTCTGTCTGTCTATCATCTATCTACTAATAACTCTCTATACTCATCACTTAATAGACTATTATCATTATCATTCTTTTATTTCTAATCATTCTTATGCAGAATGATAGTGAGTAAAAATGTGATCTTTTACATTTTTGATTTTTTATTATTATTACATTACAAATTACAGGTTTATATTCTCAGATTATAGAAATTTTGTTTTTATTTTGAGATAGGGTCTCTTGTATTCTATGCTGATATCAAATTTGCTTTGAAGCTGAGGATGACTCAGACTTCTGATGCTCCTGCTCCTGTGTCTGAAGTGCTCGGCTCACAGGTGCTCATCATCTCACTGATTGTGTGAGGTGCTGCGTATTGGACTGAGGGTTTCGGGCATGCTATATACACACGTTGTCAGCCAAGCTGTACTCTCAGCACAGATAATTCCTATTTTCTATAAGAAGAACTAGACAATTCTCTTCATTTCTCACCATTTGGAGTCCTTTTCTCTCCATTTTAGTACTAGAAATTCTTCTGGCCCTATTCATCTTTAAAAAAGTAATTCCCCAAATAGGAAAAAAGGAAGCAAAACAAAAACAGGCCAGTCTATTAACAGGAAGGAGGGAATTATTAACAGCCTCCTCTTTAAATTACAGATGCTGGTTTGGGAGGTCTGGCTTGAAAGGAGTCTACTTATCTAATGAAGTAGCTTTCATAAATTGTGACTTAACATTACCCAGGAATCTGGCTAAGTTTCATACTGACACACATCTTATTACTCTTAACAGGAATTTCAAGGAAACAGACATTTGCCTGGTTTTGATCACATAGCCTCAATTTCAAGCAGTCACATTTAGATTAGGGAGGTTTAAATTACAAATTTTATTTAATATGTGAATGTCACAATGATAAGAAGCCCATAAATATAAGCACGAAACACATTAGAATAAGATTATGCACTTACACAGAAACTCCAGGAACAACAGCTCTTCACATTCAGTTCTGTATGGGGGAATTTCTCTGATAATGAGAATCATCACTCCATTCAAAACTAATATTTTTCTTGACATAGCAAAAGAAACCTTAACCTACAACTTGCACTGTAAGTCAAATAACCCATTTATTATCCTATCAAAAAAATCCTGATAAAACATTGTTTAGTTGATAGTATAGCAATCCTAAAATAGTACTCGTAAAAAAAAAAAGAGAAAGAAATTCAACGTTTGTGACAGTTAAAAAATAAGAACAATTTTTGCTTTAAGATGTTCCTCTTAAATTCTGTGAATATGTATATTTTTTGGTAAACATTAATAATGGTATATGACCCCAAAGGTCAGCTTAAAAATTGCCCTTATAAGTACAACTTAAACTCTTTAAGAGTAAAAAATATAATAAAATCTTAAAAGTTGGTTCTTTCCAGAATCATCTCATTGTTCATAATGTATTCAAATGGCCATGTGTGTTAATAAACTATAAAATTAGTGCATTGTTGTGGGATGTTCTCTATGCTGTGAATGTATTGCTATGATTGATTGATAAATGAAACACTGATTGGCCAGTAGCCAGGCAAGAAGTATAGGTGGGACTAGCAGAGAGGAGAATTGGGGTAACAGGAAGGCAGAGAGAGGAGATGCTGCCAGCCCCCTCGATGAGGAGCAGGGATGTAAAGCACCGGTAAGCCACGAGCCATTTCTAGATTAATAGAAATGGGTTAATTTAAGATAGAAGAACTAGATAACAAGAAGCCTGCCATGGCCATACAGTTTGTAAGCAATATAAGTCTCTGTGTGTTTACTCAGTTGGGTCTGAGTGGCCACGGGACTGGCGCATGAGAGAGATTTGTCCTGACCGTTGGCCAGGCAGAACTGGAGAAAATTTCAGCTATAGTGCATGGCAGTCAACTTCAGATGAACACAAGTTCATAAAAATGCCAACTTCACACCTTTTAAAGTGCACCATATATTGCCATCGAAGTGAGAGCAACTGCCTCAACAGCAAGGTGTCCCCCAAAATGTCTTTTCTTGCCTGTGAACACCATGCTAGGCAGACCAGCTCAATCCAAACCACTCAGGGTTCTATCTGCTCTTTGCTTCTAACTTTTTCTCCCTTCCATTCACTGTTGACACTTACTCCAGAATAAATGCAATCTGTTCCATCACATCATTTCTCTCACTCATAAATCTGTGGTGATTTCCAAGTCACCAATAGTAATAACTCCATGAAACCCAGTAGGAAACAGCCTTCAGAATTCAGTTTGCCACTGTTCTTTCCACATTTGACTTCTGTTATTCACTACCTCATCTAAGACTTCTTACTACTTTTTATATCATGTTTTTACTTAGCATTTTATCACAATTTTTGTTCTCTTCACTCTTCATGTTAACTTTAATTCCAGTCACCTCCCCAATCATCTTTATTTCCAGATAAAACTGTAGTGTCATCTCATGTTTTTCCTGTGTTGAGCACTCAAACCTGGACCTTAGACATGCCAAGAATCACTCTACATACACATGTGAGCTGCAGTTCCTGTCTTCTGCTTCCTTCTAGATAGTTTCAAATTTTCATTAGGCCCCCTTCTGAAGCTTTCAACACATTGTTTCCATCTTTTGAAAGTAATCTAGTGGTTTTTGGTTATCCTTTTTGTTCATTTAATTCTTGAACTGTCATTTAACTACATATAAATTTCAAATTTCAGAGTGGGTTTTTAAATTTTTTTGAAAGAGAGGATTTATTTCACTTCAACTTTCACTTCACAGTCCATCATTTAAGGAACTCGGGGAAGGAAGCAAGAACTTGGAGGAAGGAACTAAGGTAGAAGCCATGGAGAGGTGCTACTTACTGGCTTGCTCCTCATGGCTTGCTCATTCTGCTTTCTTATGACACCTGGGACCACAAACCCAGGGAATAGCATCACACACAGTGAGCCAGGCCTTCCCAAATCATCCATTAGTCGTGGAAACGCCCCACAGGCTTGCCTACAGGTCAATTTGATGGGGAGCTTTGTCAGTTGAGGTTCCTATTTGTGTAAAAATAGCATAAAACTGGCCAGTACAATTAACTCCTTGTCATCTTGACCCACAAACATATCACTAGTCAACTATAACTTTTCTTTTCATGCTAATCCCCATGATTTCATATTAATATCAGCACAATACAAAACACTTCAATCTTTAAATGTCTTAAAGTCTTTCTATTCATTTAGTATTTTAAATTGAACTAGAATTACATCACTTCCTTTCTCCCTTTTGCTTCTCCTCTCCTTCTACTTAACCTCCCTTAAGACCCTAGCATACCCTCACTATCAAGTTGATAGCCTCCTTTTCATATATATATATATATATATATATGTGTGTGTGTGTGTGTGTGTGTGTGTGTGTGTGTGTGTGTGTGTGTGTGTGTATGTGTGTGTATGTATGCATATAATTTAATATATATATATAGGCACAGATAAATATATATGAATAGATCCTGCTGAGTCCATTTTTGTTGTTTGTGTGTGTACTATATGTATCTCTGGTTCCATGAGACTCAGTTCCCTCCTTTGGCCTCCAGAGGTTGACCATTGTACATAGGACAACCAATAAGGGGACTCATTCCTGAGAGAGGCCAATTGTCCTTCTCCCAGCAATAGTAGCTGCCTCTAGTTCTTTATCTGGAGGTGGGACTCCATGAAAATTGCATCCTTCCATGTCAGCATATCCATCACTTTTGTCGTTGTTCTGGTCTTGTTTATGCATTGATTCTACTACATGATTCCCTCTCTCACTAATCTATTGTTGGCAAAGTCATATGGAGTGGGCAGTTCTGAGAATGGAGGCTCCACTCTCCATTTGGTGTTATGACTTTCATGGTGTAATTTTGGCTAATGATTCTAGGTTCTTAAAAGAGAGGAAAAGGAAGAGGAAGGGAGTAGAGGCAGGAAGAAATGATAGCAAAATCAGCCAAAACTCATCTCCTCTAATATATTTGTTGATTAAATCTTCTAATAATCAGCTAGCTTAAAATTGAACTCCTTTGTATTTAAGTATTTAGTAAAACAGTATAAAATATGTTAACTGAAATTAAAATATACTAATTAAAACTTGAAAAGGCCTCTTTCTTAATTTGGATATGCTCCAAAGATGAAAAAAAATCTTTTTACAAGTTTACACTTTCACATCAGGGTGTTGTAGATATTGCAAATGTTAATGGGAAAAGATTAAAGTGAATATCATTTTAAATAGGCTTGATTTTAAAATTTTTAAGAAATATTTGTGCAGATGACAAAAAAGAATAAGACATTTAAGACAATGTAGAAACTTCAAAAAAAAGTGTTGAATTTTAGATTGAGGTTTTGATAATTTTTTTTCTTAAACTGTTTCTATGTGAAGAGGCTTTAGGCAAATCAGATTGAAGTAAACAGACCCAGATGTACTTGGTCCAGGAAGATTGGCATGTCCCACCACAGGAGAAAGACTTTCCAGGCTTGTGACATCTGCTCCAAATCTGGTTCTTGAGATACTCTAACTGTGGATGTGGCCTTATGAAGGCGGATTTGATTATCCTTGTAGAGCATGTAGGACCTTATTTGGGATCAACCCTGAAAAAGTAGTTAGCCCTTGAGTCGTAAATGAAGGGGCTTCCATTAGCAATTGGTACCTGCTTAGAAAGGAAAACACAGTTTTCTTTATTGGACTGTCATGGGGTATATCAACCACACTCCAGGGTAGACCCCATGTCCAGGGTTAGCTGGCCAATAAAGAATGGACTTATGTCCATCTCCTATATTTCCCATGGGACTAAATAATGGAGTAAAATCCATCCACAAATGAATAAGACACAATACTGTCTATAGTAGTGTTTCTCAACCTGTGCGTCGTGACCCCAAAAGACTATCAGAAAACACAGATGTTTACATTATGATTCACAACAGTAGCACAATTTCAGTAATGAAATAACAATGAAGATAATTTTATGGTTTGGAGTTACCACAAACTCAGGAACTGTATTAAAGTGTTGCAGTATTAAGAAGGTTGAGAACCACTGATCTGTAGCCTACAGCACCTACATGTATGAACTGTTTAGACAAAACCTCAGAAGCTGAGATTTTTGTAGACAATGTAGTACTCAATATAGGTAAACCAACATTAACACTGAGTTTGAGCAAAGTCTACTCAGAGGGATGTCTCCAGATTATGATACTTGGTCAGTTGCTGACTAACAATTGTGATGTGAAGTTCAATGCAATATTTTGGTTATGGAATGTCCTCAAAGGTCCATGTGTTACATGTTTGGTTGCCAAAGGTGGTGCTATTAAGAGGTAAATTAAACCTTTGTAGGACCTACCAGGATGCATTAGGTCACTGGGAACATACCCACAGTGTGATGCTGGTCTTTATTGATTCTTAATCATGAAATGGACATCTCTCATGTACCATATGATCCCCACTCATGATATGCCACTTACTTAAAGGACCCAACAGCCAGTAACAATTAATCATGAACTGGAGTCTCTGAAACCACAAGTCGATATAAACTTATATAAATGTATTATCTTTATAAGTTGGATACTTCAGGTATTTGTTACAGTATCAGAATACTGAAATAATAAGCAATAGTTCACATCCAAATTGGAAAAATCTCCTTGTACACATATAACACACAGGGTAGGGATATAGAAGGGAAATCCAATTACAGATGACTAGCTATAATTGCTTCAAAAAACGTCTGTCATAAGGCATAGAAAACAGAGGCAGGCTTTATTTTGTATATAAACTATAATTTTACATACTTTTCATTATATGAAATGCTACTTGTATTACTAAAATAGTTTCATTGTTTTGTATTTTCTACACAAGGCCAGGAGACACTTCTATCATGAATATGCTGTGGTTACAAGGACAGAATAATTTTTCAAACTCAAGACAGTCTTGACAATGATAGTGGCTCTATTTATGGGAGCATTGGGGAAGCACAAATAAATAAGAATTTTCACCAGTAAAAACATGTCACTTTTATTCAGTGTTTTCTATACCAGATTAGATGAAGAGGAAATGCTAAATAGTGATGTCAATGTGATAGACAACATGAGTGGGGTCACACATTTGTTCCAGACACACAGACTGGTCTGGAGAGGTTGTTGTAGTTGGATTGGTAGGACATCACAATTCCAATCCTTCACATCCATCAAACCTAACAGCAGGAGTGGATCTTCCCTTCATTGTATTGGCAGCTGATACAAGACTGGTGAAAATTTGGGGTGTTGCTGTTAAAGCTGAGTTCAGGCTTGGCAACATTTTTTTTAGCATTGGTAGGATGTGGCATATACCAGTGATAGACATGATGCAAAATAAAATTGCTTTCCTTGTTGCACCTGGTTTTAATAATTCAGCATGCTTAGCATATGACAGACAGTCAATAAATATGCAGAAAATGAAATACAAGATGCTATCATACAAATTCACTTAAAATAAGTTATCCATCTCTGCTACAGCTGTACAGAACATCTGTGATGGAACACACAGCTCCAGAAGGACATACGGAGTCAATTTCACTGGTAGTTGTTAAATCTTCTTGCTTAGATTATGATGATCTGAAGTCTGTCTTTCTGCACTTTCTATCTTTCCTTTCCCTTCTGAATTAAGAGTTTCTTTCCTTTCTTGGTATTCTAATTCTCTTCTTTGGATACTTACTTTGCTCCAGGCAAAACATCCCATTAATTCAAACACTCATAATGTGATTTGCTAGTTGGAAGAAAAGCATATCACAAATAATCTCAGGATAAAGCATGAGCTTGCTTTGTGTCAGAATTAATAGTTAAGTCATGCTATTTGTTTTCTATTCTGGACGGTGCATTAACGTCTTGATTCATGAACTGTAGTTATTACTGATAATAAATTTTTGTACCATGTTCTGTTCGCTGTTATCTTTGCTTTGTCTCATTTATCACTTTTTAATCTGGTTTGTGAACAGTCATATCTGCCACTAAAATTTCAAGAAACTATTAAATAGAACTGTTTTCTAAGAAAATATACCATCTCCTTCACTGAAGGGCCACTTAAGTTTAGAAAAATGGCTTACTATATTCCTTTACTCTCTCCCCTGTCCCTAATTCATCATTCTTTAGATTGTTAATCTAAACTTCTGTATAAATGCTGTGCCTTTTAATCAGTCATTATTTGAAAGAACATTTTAGAACATTTTATAAGTGTGATATATATATACATATATATGTATATATATATATTCTCAAACTTGACATATGAGGTGTTGTGTTTTCAAAAGGCAAATACAATTGCTAATTTTAAGTATGGATAATTCTTCCAGCATTTTTTTCAAAACACATCAAATTCTCATGGGGTGAAATGGAATTAAAGAATAATTTAGACTAGCTAGACAATCATAGGAAGGATCCTTTATTTATTAAGTATCTTAGAGGTTAAAGACACATTTTATTTATTTTACAAACATGTAGAAAGAGAAATCATGCTTCACTTGATACATCTACAACCGGACTCCTATACCCAAGGCTCCAGGAGCATCATGGGAGAGGGAACAGAAAGTCTGTGAGGGCCAAAGGACCAGGAAATCTGCTGCAGAGAGTGTCTCTTAGATACATCAGGGAAAAGCTTCATTCATGATACTTGAACAATATGACTGCCTAAACAAGAACTGAAGAAATACATAACCAATAAACATGCTAACATGGAAGGAAAAATCTCATGAGCCTAACCCTGGACAAAGAACTATAGAAAATTAAGGAACGCTGAGAGCCAGAGAAATAATCTTCCCCAGGAATGTTCTCTCAGTTATCCAATACCAAGTGATCATCTCTGAAATCTTATGTATCATGTGTATACAAGTAATGTCAATAGACTAAGCAGGTTATATTTATATATTTAGCCTTGTACATATACGTGTGTGTGTGTGTGTGTGTGTGTGTGTGTGTGTGTGTGGCAATATCAAAAAATAAGAGACCATGATTTTGAAAGGGAGCAGAGGGCTGGTATGTGGGAAAGATTAGAGAAAAGAAAAGGATGAAAAAATTATGTAATTGTATTTTAATTTAAAAATTAGAAAGATAAAATGTAGATATATTGAGATATAGAAACGCTTCAAGCTCTTTACACTGTTCAAATATTGTCTAAGATGTAGCTCTAATTTGTGGAATGCAAAGAGCTGTGACCAAATCAAGTACAAAACCATAACTTCTGTAGTCTCAGTTCAACACACACGGATCAAGACCACTGTTGCCAATAGACCTTCTTTGAAACTAGCCACTTTTAACTTTGGGTGTGTGACTTAAATCCAGGGCCTCACAAATGGTAGGCATACAATTTGCCACTGACTACATGTCCAGCTATGATACTAGTCATTTTTTATAATTACTGTTTTGAATAATTTATTCCTCCAATATTGTGAAACTGTCTGTAGTATCAAAAGCAGTCTAAAAATTCAGTGCAATCACAATCAACATGCCACCTCAATTCTATAAGCATTTGGTTGGGGTTTGTAATAGTGATTTCAGTGGGTGACTCACCATAGGGTAAAGAGAAATAAGTGCACATATTTTGATCTAAGAAAACAAAGAACTTAATGTTGCCTCATATCAGCATGTGGGATGTAATTACTAACATTAGGTAAATACCAATCAGCTAAACCACAGTGGCTCCAGAATGTTTTAAAAAGCCATGACGACCTCATAGTATACAGTCTCCTGTACAAAGTAGAAAATTGTTATACAAACAGGAGTATACATGAGTGAATTTCTTTTTGTGTTGTGAACGGCTATTCTGTGTAGACGGTCACCAGGATGCTTTCCCACTAAATATATTTTGCCTCCTTAAATTGTTGGCTTAATTTTGAATATTGAACTTGGAAAAGATGAAACTCCTTGAAGGTTTCTTTCCTAACTCTGAAATTATAATGGTTTTGCTGCAAATTGGGCTGCACAGGATGGATGGTCCAGTGAGTTCCATAGCTTAGAGTTCAGTGACCCTCAATAATGTCATTTTCTGTCAGAAAATAATATCTGGGGTAAGAAGTATGAATTGATGGTGACTTTAACTCTTCCATGAGTCAGATCTCTCTTTTTTTTTTTTTTTTTTTTTTTTTTTTGGTCCATGAATATTCTCTCATCGATAACAATGAGAGCTGAAAAGGAAATAGAAAACATATTTTTGTTTGTCAGGATAAGATCTGCTAAGAAGTGGCACTAACTGGACTCTGCACATTGCTATGTATTAACAAACGATACTCTTGTTACCTGTGTGAAACGCTCTGGGTACTGGGAAACAAATGCTCTTCAAGTATGACGCTTTTTATTTATTTATTTATTTTAAATTTTATTTTACAATATAATTTAATTCTACATATCAGCCATGGATTCCCTTGTTCTCCCCCCTCCTGCCTCCTCCCTGTCCCCCCAGCCAAGCCCCCATTCCCATCTCCTCCAGGGCAAAGACTCCCCCGAGGATTGAAATCAACCTGGTAGACTCAGTCCAGGCAGGTCCAGTCCCCTCCTCCCAGGCCGCGCCAAGCGTCCCTGCATAAGGCCCAGGTTTCAAACAGCCAACTCATGCACTGAGCACAGGACCCAGTCCCACTGCCTGGATGCCTCCCAAACAGATCAAGCCAATTAACTGTCTCACCAATTCAGAGGGCCTGATCCACTTGGGGGCCCCTCAGCCGTTGGTTCATAGTTCATGTGAAGCTTTTTATTTTTTTAAAGGTCATTTCTGAGAGACAAAATCGCTGATGAGAATTACTGTTACTTTCTCAAATATCTCTAGTGTATGATTGCAGATTATTAGAGAACCTTTGCAGGTGCAATTTACAAGGTTGTCTTTTAGAGTATTACCTCACAGTCTCATATAAGGTATGCTGGTAAAACATCTTTTGTCCCTAGGAAGCTGAGGCAGAAGGATGGTGAGTTAGAAGCCAGCCTGGACTATAGAGTAAGATCCTGTTTCAAAAAAAAAAGTTTTAAACTTTGAAATACCGAAGAAAAAAATGGAAGAAGACCTTAGAAGATGGAAGACCTCCTATTTTCATAGATTGTAGAACTAATATTGTGAAACTATCTGTAGTATCAAAAGCAGTCTACAAATTCGGTGCAACCCCAATCAACATGCCACCTCAATTCTCAAAGAAATAGGAAAACAGTTTTAAAATTTATATGGAAGCACAAAAGATTATCAAAGAAATAATAATCATAAATAATAATAATGACAATAATAATAATAAAAAACTGTTGAGGCATCACCATACCTGATTTTGTTATAATATTGAAAATAGTAATAAAATCAGCATGGTTCAAAAAGTCACACACAAATCAGTGAAATAGAATAGAGGACCTAGATATATGTGTGCATTCAAATTCAGCCACCTGAGTTTTTCAATAAAATGACAAAAATACACATCGGAGATAAGTCAGCCTCCTCAGCAAATGGTTCAGGGAAAACTGGGTGTGTATTTGCAGAAGAATGAAACTTTGTGGAGGTGTTGGGTTAATGAAGTTCCAATAATTTCATCAATTAGGCAAGATTCCAGCCTATTTGTTCTCAATTTGATTCAATTATTCTTCCTACAAATGATGTTTTAAGCCTTTTTTCCTCATTACTTTTCATCCCTATGAAATTTTTAACACCATATATGTTTGTTTATCCCAAACCACAAACTATTTTATCTAAGAATTTTTGCCTCTCAAGAATCTATTTTAGCAATATTGACATTGATATGCCCATTTCAACCTGATTTAGGTGAAGCAGGTCAGTGGTACATTTAGCACCCAAGCTTCAATCCTGAATTGCTTGTAGCCAAGTCTAGTCCTCCTCAGAAGTCTACAGGTCATTTTATTCGTATGCATTCAGCACGTTAAGTTCATGCACACACTGACTGATGTCAAATGCATTAAGATGACTGGGTTCACTTAGAGGAGAAGGTTTTCTCAGATTCCTTATGGAAAAAAATTCACCATTTCTGAGGCACAGTTGTCAATAAAGATTTTGTGTACTTCATCCCCGCCATATTTGTTTGTAAAATGCCTTAAAAGAAATAGGCGAAACAAATACTTTAGATTCTCCTTTTTTTTTCACCCATTTTCTCCAACTAACTTCAATTATACAAAATGACAACAAGAGGTAATTAGAGAAGTTTTAAAGAACACACACACACACACACACACACACACACACACACACACACCATATTGACAAGTACAGGCTGGACCAAAATTATGTAAAATATAACATTTTAAAAACAGCAAACCAAACACACACATATATTCCCTCCCACTCATACAAATAACATGTCCAGAATGATTCCATTCTGTCTTGTGGATGGCGTCTGGAAAGGAGATGGCTTGGGACTTCAAGATAATGGAAAGTTATCTCCCTTTCTGTGTTGTTTCCGTGCAATAGCTAGTGTACACACTTGAAGGGCATCAGCATACGCAAACGGAACCCAGGACTTCCCAGAGACGAACACCATTATTTTTTTTTTTTTTTTTTCCAAAATGTATCTAATTCACTTTCTATCCTAATTAATCTTCAACTATAACTAACTAACCTTCAACTATAACTAACTAATCTTCAACTCCCTCAGAGACCCAAGAAGGAAATAATATTAGCTAACAAAAATAAAAACAGAAAGTGCATGCAAGCAACTTCCAAAAAATTTGTGAGTTGACAGAAACAGCCAGCTGCCTGGACAGTCACCTGAGGTTTCTCCACAGTGTTGGGGCATCATCTTCAGCCTATAGGCTTAGCATATCTGACAGACTCATTTGTGAAGTAGGATGTACACAAGGTCGACAGTTCAACCTCACATTGGGTGAGAGCAGTCCATGTACCAGAAACACCTGAATTCCACTAGTGTCATGTCATGATTCAGGATTTTAAATTCTGGAAATTGTTGTTGATTTTTTAATTCAGCTGTCCATTCTTGGCTGTGTATATATGGCTTCATCTTAACATCCCGTTCTTCTCCACATCCCTCTGTCAAATGCCAGTTTACTATTGCGAGGCGTGAGCTTAGTTACTCTTCAAGAATAACTGTTTCAGCTGCTGTTCCATTGCACATCAGAAGCCATCGGCCCACTGCCTATTCAGCTGCCTTCGAAGAAAAGGGCACTGTACCTTTTCCAAATTGCGAAGGCCACTTCAGGGATGGTGCCATATTGTCCTGGCCTCAGAAGATGCCTTTTGATAAAGCCATAACCACACTCGTTTTGGCAAGAATCAGTAGTCCTTTGTTTCATGTCCTGTCTGTCCATTTTGTCAGCAGTTGATTCAAGGATACTTTGTTGTCCAGTGGCTAACTTTTGCCACAATGAAAGTTAACTCCATATGCAGTTTCTTCAATGCCCATATTTTCTCTGAAGTAGATTGGTACTGCCAGGAGCCGACATGTCTCATAATCATAACAAAAAAGAAAAATTTTCTAAGTTATTAAAACATTTTAAATGCCATATTCTGTAGATCTCTGAAGGGTTTGAAGATGACCTGTCTAAAATATATCTGCTCAATTTTTAAAACATATCTAATATGACTACAACTTCTATTGTAATGTCTAACTACTAACTTTCATTTCTTTTTTTTTTTTTTATTAATTTATTTTGCAATACAATTCAGTTCTACATATCAGCCACGGATTCCCTTGTTCTCCCCCCTCCCGTCCCCCTCACCTTCCCCTCAACACCCCCCCCCATTCCCATCTCCTCCAGGGCAAAGCCTTCCCCACAGACTGAGGTCAACCTGGTAGACTCAGTCCAGGTAGGTCTAGTCCCCTCCTCCCAGGCCGAGCCAAACAATCCTGCATAGGCCCCAGGTTTCAAACAGCCAACTCATGCAATGAGCACAAGATCTGGTCCCACTGCCTGGGTGCCTCCCAAACAGATCAAGCCAATCAACTGTCTCATCCATTCAGAGGGCCTGATCCAGTGGGGACCCCTCAGCCATTGGTTCATAGTTCATGTGTTTCCATTCATTTGGCCATTTGTCCCTGTGCTTTATCCAACCTTGGTCTCAACAACTCTCGCTCATATAAACCCTCCTCATTCTCGCTAATTGGACTCCCAGAGATCCACCCGGGGCCTAGTCATGGATCTCTGCATCCAGATCCCTCAGTAGTTGGATGGGGTTTCTAGCACAACAATTAGGGGAAC
This sequence comes from Peromyscus californicus insignis, assembly GCF_007827085.1. Taxonomy (NCBI): domain Eukaryota; kingdom Metazoa; phylum Chordata; class Mammalia; order Rodentia; family Cricetidae; genus Peromyscus; species Peromyscus californicus. The sequence goes on from NW_026294503.1 coordinate 9,602,747, forward strand.
ACCATTATTTTTTGAAGTGTGGACATCAGAACAGAGTGAGAAAAGCAGTTCACTTCCCCAGATTCTACAGGCACCAGAATTTTGCAGCATTAAGTTCTATCCATCAGTAACTGAAATAATATGTTAAGGCCACCAAATTAAAAACTTATTAACAAACTATTTTATCTTTTTTTTCTAGGAATTACTAGAAATTGAAGTGAAGAGTTAGGATGGGGGAATTCGGTAGCATCTTGTCTTGGAACATACATGTGTATACACGAATGCATATCAGGTCAGCTGCTATTCCCTGTTGGGTCTCTCCAGTCCTCAGGTACCTATTCTCTTTGCTCCTGTGTAAATGAAGAAATACATTCTCAAACACGCTAATGGTGATACATCACTCAATTCCAAAAGCATAAGGAAAAATTTAAAAGATCCACAGATTGTCTCATGCTCCATGAAAATTTACTCTTGGCAAATTATTGGTGGATCCATTTAAACAAGCTTACCTACATGCTAATAATCAGACCCTTGCAGTATGACATGCTTAGATGAACTCCTTGAGCTCTAGAAATTCCTTTTTTTTTTTTTTTTTTTGAGACAGGGTTTCTTTGTGTAGCCTTGGCTGTTCTGGAATCAATTCTGTAGACCAGGCTGGCCTCAAACTCAGAGATGCACGTGTCTTTGCCTCCCAAGTGCTGGGAATAAAGGCGTGCACCACCACCACCTGGCCTGCTTGAGAAATTCTTAGACTCAGTGTTCTATTTTACCTTTAAAGAAACTAATATTATAGAGACCACATATGTATATGAGGATAGGATTGTGTCATATATGTGTTCTGAGCTGGAATCAGCTATATTTAAGCTGCCTGAAGTGGCCACGGGTAGCTTTTAAAGGAAGGATGGCTGACAAATTCCTCTCTCTCTCTCTCTCTCTCTCTCATTCTAATTTGAGGAGTAAAATCCATACAGCATTTCTTCTGTAAAATTTAGTATTCATTGTATTCATTCTAAAAAAGAAAGTAGACTCACGTGGCTAGTGATTATTTCAACTTCAATGAACATTAAAAGGGAAAGTATAGGATTTTAACATGCTTTAGAAGGAACATAGACTGGTCTGCAGATAAGGACAGACATCCTTTTGAAAAATATTACTGAGAAATTCATTGAGTTCTTTTTTAACTAACTAGAAAATAAGAAAATGAGGAAAGTCACACATGAGGAAGAGAGGAGAGGCCCCATAAGAAGTCTCAGGAGGGAGGAATTGGGACAGTAGGTGAACAAGGAGACTTGATAGAATGCCTTGGCTGTACTGAGGGTGAGAGAAAACAAGAGACAGAGCTCGGAGGATGGGGAGAGATAAGGGCCAGGCCATGTCATGATTCATGACTTTTAGGGTTGTGTAACCCAAAGGAATGAAACTAATGATAGGAACTTTGTGCCGCTGTGGATTTGGGACAAGAAGATATGGAAGTATCACAATATTTGAAGACATCTGGACCTTAAAGTTTTTCCTGCATCCTTCCACGCCACTGGTGTTGGACCTTGTCTAGGGTGGGGTTACTCCAGAGTCTGAGGTCCTGTTCAGAGATTCCAATCTCAGTTGTTTTTATCTGAAGGTATATGTGGTGCATGCTATGTGGGTGAATGACTCTAGGCAATCGTTTTATACTCCACAATCTGCTGAAACATAATCATTCTTGCTTTCAAATCTTGAAAAATCTTGAAAATTTTATAACCATCTTCATACATCCTTTTCTCTTTAAGGAAATGAGATATTTAAGGAAATGATGTCGCTGTGAAGCCAACCTCCTTCTATCTTTAGATTGGAAATCAAGCACTGGCAGCTTGGGAAACCTCTGGTATTCAAAAGAGTACTAGTTCAACCCACTGCACAATTTTTACTGTGGTTCTCCTACTGATACTCCTGTTATACATTTGTGTGATGATGCATAATCATAACTAATCTCACTGGATTATAAATCCCGAGCAGGTGATGAATGTAACCTCCAATGTGTGGCCCAGTGCTAAAAGAATAATTATGAAAGAACAAATACTCTCACCTTCTGATTTGCTTTTAGAATTTCACATTATTTAAGTGTGATGATAGTCTAAGTTTGGATTAGTCTTCCCTTGACAAGTTGTTCATGATTAGCATGCAATAGCATTTGCAGAAATTAATTAAACTGAGAAAAATAAATCAAGACTGTTTTTAGAACGCCTGAAACTATGTAACTTTTATATATAATTCAATTAAGAGATCAAAAGAACAGAAAAACTATTTGAGTCATCTCCTTTTAAATTCCTCTCTTTGTAGACACACACATTCGTGACCTTTGTCCTTTCTTCAGACTCTCTCCATCCAGAAGATGCCTGCTGTTGCAAACCTGGAGGGGACAAGACAGGAGGAAATGAGAGAAGCTGTCTCTGGGCCAAATAATAACCTCATCTCATCTGGTCAGGACCCAGTCGTCTATGCTTCAACTCTTAGTGGTAAGAATTGTATGCATTTTCCTTTTGTTAGCTGTTTGGTGTGGTGGTTAAGCACTGCTAAGTGGAGGAATAATAAACACACGCACATGTCATTCTCGTTTCTGAAACCCCGTGTTCAGTCCCTGGGCCTGACCCTGACTCTCACAATGTTGTGTGATCCTTTAACCTTCAGTTTGCACTTGAATAAACAACACATCCAGGCCTCCAGCAGTCGCTGGTTGGAACTGCTCTGGGGCTAGTAGGAGCGGAGATCTCAGTGATACAAAAGTATTCCTGGCATTTGGACTCCGGAGCTGTTGTACTCTCTGGAAGGGAAACTTTAAAGATGAGTTGACATAGCTCCATCAGCAAACATCCCACCGGATGTTTTCTTAAGCATTCTGAGCAAAGTTCAACTGCCCTTTGGGAGACAACACATATTTTTTCCTCATTTATAAATTTTTGGAATGATACCAGTCAAAAAAAATTTAGAGTTCATTAGGGAAAAAAAAGAAAAGACCAAATACAACAATGCCCTACTTGTCCTTCATTCTCTAGAACCATCCAGTTCTTTTTAAGTATCTCAACAATCATTGACTACCGTCTCTTAAGGAAAGCAGGAAGCACCAGTGCCGTTTTATAGCTGTTGTAGAATAAACAGAAAGGCTTTACCACCCTGAGGTTAAGAGTCTTCCTGGAAGAGGGCTAGCTTCTTGGAGGATTCGTTCATGATTTCAGAGTTTGCTCACTGCTAATTTTAACTCTGTAAAGAACACTTTCACAAATTTATCTGTTTTTTCAAATGCAAGTCGTCTCATGGAGTTCACATCTAAATGACTAAAGACCCAAAGTTCCACACAACTTGGGATAGTTAGCATCCAACGTGAGAAAATTTATGCTTAACTTTAATTACATTTGCCCATTTTTCTGATTTTCCTGTAGGCCAGTGTAGCCTGTGGTGTACTGCAGAACAAAAATAAAACAGTAATTCCCAGCTCTCCTGACCTGATCCCTCCTGTTCCCATACCCCCCACTTCCACATCATCTCTAGCTCTCTTCATTTTTCACATGTTAGAGTATATAAGCTGCACACACCTGTCTGCGCACACGTGTGGGCCAGAGGACGATGCTATCACCTCTGTTTCTCAGATCTCATTTTCTGTCTGTCACTGAAGAGGAAACTCACCAATTCGGGAAGACCAACTGACTAGGAGGTTCCCAGAATCTGCTGTGTCCACCCCCTAGCATTGGGGTGACAGATATACACAGCAGTATCTGGTTTTGTTTGTGGGTGCTGCTTATTTTAACTCAATTTCTCATGCTTGCAGAGTCAAATCCCTTACCTCTTAGTCATTCCTCAAACCTCCAAATTCGGTTTTTTGTTATATTTATATTGGTCACTTCCATTTCCTTTTTAGAAAAATCTGCCTAGAGTATCTTTTCTTATTTTTCTTTTGAACTTACAGAAATATTTTCAGTTTAGTGTGTTAGTCTTAATTCTTCCTAAAACTATCATCCTACATATTTCTTAAAATATAAAGGTTTTATCTTTTGATATTTTAATCCATTTGCAATTGTGTTGTGCATTTAGAAATCTCCATTTTTTTCTATGTATCACTTGATGAGTACCTGGCCTTGGACTCCTTGGGAGCCGTTCACATTGATTTTGAGAGTCTTTCTCTGTCTCTCTCTTTCTCTAAATTTTCATTTATTTTTCTCTCACACAATACATCCCAACCGCAGCTTCCTCTCCGTCTGCCCCTCCTCTCAGTTCCACACCCCCCATCCCCTAAGCACAAGAAGCTAGAATAAGCCTAGGTACAAACCCTCACATCAAGGCTGGGTGAGGCAACCCGGTAGGAGGATAGGGTCCTAAAAGCAGGCAAATGAGTCAAAGATATCTCCAGTCCCATTGTCAGGAGTTCCCCTCAAAACTCCAAGCCCACAACCGTAGCATATATGCAGAGGATCTAGCATAGACCCATGCAGACTCCTTGACTGCTGCCTCGTCTCTGTGAGTCCCCATAGGCCCTGCTTAGTTAATTCCCCAGGCCATGATCACCAAGTATCTTCAACCTGCCTGGTTCCCGTAATTCCCCCCTCCCCCTCTTCCACAGGGAACCTGGAGTTCCAAGGGGAGTGATCCAATGGAGACCTCTCACCTGGGCTTTCCCTCTGTCTAGTGTTTGGCTGTGGGTCTCTTCATCTGCTCTCATCAGCTGTTGACCAGACTAGGTACTGACCTAGGAATAGAGTAAAACATCATTAGTAATCATTTAATTGATTTTTTTTTTTTGGCCTGTTTGGGACATGAACTTCTCAATTTGGCTAAGCAGACTGCCCAGAAACTTCAGAAATTCTCCTCTCTCTGTCTTCCCAGCACTGGAATTATACACGCAAGCCATATGTCCAGCTTTACATGGTACTGAGCATCAAACTCAGGTCTTTATGCCTGCACAGAAAACACTTTACTGGCTAAGTCGTCGCCTTAGTCCCAGTGTATATTTTTGTGAAAATACTGTTCTTGATCTTCATAGTTTGCTATAGTTTGAATTTGATAACACCCCCCCCACACACACACACACACTTGTATGTCAAATGTTTGCTTCCCAGGGTGTTGGGAGCTGTTGTGGACCCATGAAAAGTAGAACCTAAGGAGAAGCCTTAGGTCAATGGAGATGTGGACTTCGGTGAATTCTGGGGCCTCAGCATCTTTCTGCTAGCTCATGTTGTGGGCATCTTGCTCTGCTACATGCTCTCACCAACATCTTTTACCACCCTTGCCAGAGATCCACAGCATGGGGGCAGACAGTCTTGGAGTGGAGATTCTAGAATCATGAACTGAACAAATTAATCACTTTCCTTTTATATATTAATTTTCTGTGGTATTTTTGAAGGAAATGCTGCTGTGAATACATTGGTCTCCCTACAACTGAGAACTGGGTCTTCAACTTCTCCCGGGGAAATACCAATTTTGCATTTTCTCCATGCCGTCCCCTCCCCTGTATCTAACCATGGTCTTTCATGTCATTAACTCTACATTAAATGTTTTGTTCTTCATTATGTGTCCTTGTCTTGAAATCTAGCTAATTTCTTCAGATTTATTTTCCATTTGATGTTCACCTCTCTCTTGAAATGACTTTGTCTAAACATCTGGTGAAGCTATTTGTGGAATTTTTTTTTAATTTCCATTATTTTATTTATAAGGAAAGTTTTGACGGGTTATTTTGAAAGCGCATTTGATCTGTCATTTATTCTCTTATATTTTTAAGCTTGATAACAGCACTGTTGATATTTCCGGATGATCTCATTGTTCCTTGTCAGTCTGACTCCACAGTGGAAGCCTTGCTGACTGTGTCGACTTGAGGCTTTTTGCATATTTTGTGATTTTTTTTAATTTTAAATTAAAATGTTCTGCACAATTGTATATGTAGAATTTCTGGGAACTCCGGCATTAGGCACATTCCTTCAGATAGTGTCACTGTTGGCTTTTTGAGGCTTGTTGGTTGCCCCCTCCCCACATGGTAAGTGTGAATTCCCACACTAAAATGATCTGAGTATGGTCTGTGGCTGGAGTTTGTCAAGGGATGCTTAGTTTCACACTGATTTGTCTTTCAGCATACCTAGAACTAAAGTGAAATCAAGCTTAATTTTGTTTTGTTTTTTTCGAGACAGGTTTCTCTGTGTAGTTGTGGTGCCTGTCCTGGATCTCTCTCTGTAGCCAAGGCTGGCCTCAAACTCACAGAGATCTGCCTGGCTCTGCCTCCTCCTGTGTGCTGGAATTAAAGGCGTGGGCCACCACCACTCGGCTCAAGCTTACTTTTCTACTGTCTTTTCCTGTTATTTTTGAAATCATTCACTTGCTGAAGATGGAACATCCTCCTTTATGTCAGCCTTTCTGGCTTGCTCTGCTTGGAATGGTTTTTGTATGAAAACTAAGCCTCAAAGCTTTGTGCTTCCAAGTTACTCTTATAATCTAGTTCAGTAGTTTACCTCCTGTGATGTCTCCTTCGCGAGAGTGAATAGCCTAGTAGCTTTACTCAGAGGAAATGTCAGCGAGATCCTTCTTCAGTTCGGCTTCTCCCTTCTCACACCTGAACACAGGAAGTCCTGCCATTTTGTTATGCCGCAGCAGAAGTGCAGCACTTATAGTCTAGTTATGTAATAATTGACTTTTCTCCTGACCTGGACTTTGCTAGAACCCCTGTGGCTTACTCTTTTTAGCTGAGGCAAGAGTCTACTAGCTGCCTTTCTGGCTTTGTTTCCCTGTTGCTGTGATAAAACACTCACACTTAAGAAATTTAGCATACAAAGGGTATATTTTTAGCTCACAGAGCCCTTAGCTACAGTCTCTTAGTGTGGGGAAGTCCAGATGGCCAGAGCCTGAAGCAGGTGGTCACATCCAGAGTCAAGAACAGAGAGAGTAAATGAATATGTTTGTGCTCCACCCATTTTCTGCACCCTTATGTATTCCTGAACGCAAACCAGTGGTCAGTGTTGCTCATAATGAAGGGGTCTTCCCACCTTAGCTCACTTAATCAGGAAATTTTCTTCAGGCATGCCCATGTATTGACCTGATCTAGACAATTTCTTCTTCAAATTGTCTTCTCAGGTGACTCTGGACAGGGGCAAGACAACAATGAAAACATCACAGTTGCATAACTGAAATTTCTCTCTGGAGTTTCTATCACATGAAAAAATAAAAACATAAAAAAAACAGCCCCTAAATTAAGTATTGTCACCATGGGCTGATCTGATTTCTGCACGTGCCTCTGATCTTAAGGTTTGTGAGTCTTTCTCAGTCCATTTTCATCAGCCTTTGACTTCTCGCTTATTTTGGGGCATGCTCAACTTCTTCCTGACTCAGCACCTTTGAGCAATCCATCATCTCTGCCTGGGAGTTTTCCTTTGCATTCTCTCAGTACTCAGTGTCCCCATGCATTCATTCTCTGTTGCTCTTACATCCTTTCCTCAGAGATGCCCTCTGACTCTCAAATTATTTAAATTAACAAACTTCCATTCCCTCGTATCTTATCTTGCCTTTTAAAACACAATATTATGTCTATGTCTTTGTTTATTGGCTGAATCCCATACTAGAACATAAGGGCCAAGAGGGCAAATATTTTATTTGTTCTTTTTGAAATCACTAACTCTATAGTTTTAAAATAAAATCCAACAAAACTTAGTCACCTCACAAGTATGTGTTGTTACAATTAATAGTAACATAATAGCCATGAAATTTTGATAAACTTTCTCAGTTTTCAGTATAGTGATTTATTAATTAATAATATATTATATTTAGATGAATGGCTTTTCATGTGGGTACCTAATCAAGAAACTATTTGATTTGAAGAATTATAACTAATCTAGATTATATCTGGCTAAGTAAAACACTCTAATGCCAATATGGTAGACATACTATTTCAATGGCCTAAGCCATGTGCTCAGTATTGTATTTACCAAATGAAGACACTGAGGTTTAAAGCACTTAAACTAGGTAATTAGAGTGTGATGTGTGCACAAGCTGGTATTGGAGAAGTACATCTTACTCACTAGCCACCATACTTCCTGTTCCAGTGGGCTTAGTTACTCTGTGCACCACTGACCTTCAGAAGGCTTTTGAGGACAAGTAGATTAAGAAACTGTGATCAAGATTCTGGGAATTTGAATTAGAATTATTTTTTATGCTATTATAAGGATCTCTTGGATCATAGGTCTTGATTTCAGAAAGCAAACCTTATCCAGATTTCTAGTTTACTCAGGCTTTCAACTCAGTACAAACCCATACTTGTAGGTGATAGGTTTGTTATTCAGCTATTGAGCCTGTGCAGTTATGAAACTGTGTAAGCATTTAGCGTCTTCCTGTTTATGAAGACTCCTAGCCCTGATTTCTGGTCTCGAAGGGAGTTGGGTAGACATATTTTTTCCCCTGGCTTTTCTTTCTACCAAGAAATCCAGCCTCTCCTTCAGGGTCTCTGTTCTGGAAATCCTCTGGGGATTTCCCTTCTGTGCTCACTTCTGCTGTTGCATGGTAGGTGTTTTCTTTTCCAGATACTTGCATCTCTGGGCCTCGAATACCTATAAATCCAAGGAGAGCAATGTGCTGCATCTCTATGGGCATGCCCATGCCTGAGGGTGCAGATGGTGTCAACTCAGTCAGGAGTGCCTGTTTCCAGGCCCTTGAGGGACTGTTCCCACAACTCAGGCTAGGCTGTGCTCTCCAGGTTGCATGATGAATTATCTGAAGAGAGAAATATCTACTTTTGTGTGATAGTGGTGTCTGGAGTACAGAAATCTCAAAAGGATGGGGGGAATTCAACCTCCCATCAGGTTTAATTGTTTAATTGTTATCTCCTTTGCTCACAGTTTTATAGTTGTTGATAGGATCGATGGATCTGAGATGCGCATGTGGCAAGGATGGGCAGGAGCAGAGGCAGGGTGGTGACTAGTAACTAAGTTTCAGCTGCCGGCCTATTTACAGGGTGGGAACTATATGGCAGATTTAAAATACTATACTATTTTCAAGAGGCTTGCCCCTCCAGGGACTTCTGATGCTAACTAGTCTCAAGTACCCATTCTTTGATCTTTTAAAACAATATCATTGCCAGGTAGCTCTTTTTTTTTTTTTCCCCCTCACTAGGTGAACAGGTTCCTTCTGGGCCATCCTAAAGCTCTGATTTTATTGAGTAGATAGAGCTATGGTTATTAATTTTAGGTGGAACCTCCTAAGGAGCAAAAACTGGACATTTTATAACTTTAAAAATCCTCAGCAAGGTATCTGATTCTCTGCCATATTTCCTACCCTCGTGCGCTTCACATTTAAGCAGAGGCATGTATTAGTTAGCTGGGGTTTCTCTCCTGAAGCACATGCCACTTACTCAGGTGTCCCAAACCTCCACTCTGACTTTTAATGACTTTTAAAAAGCCTTCTTTTTCCTCCACTCATAGTTTTCTTCTCTTATAATCTTTTTATTGTCTTATTTTCTTAATTTCCTGATTTGCATTTATGTAATTTCTAATTGCTTGTGACTTCAGGGTTTGAAGGTTGAGTTTCTCAATCTCCATTTTCCTTCTTCTCCCCTTTCCTTGAGTTAAGAGATGTCTGAACTCCCTCACATGCCTTTTGCTTTTCATAATGCCATTAAGAACTCCTTTGGCAAGTTTACCTACCAAAGTTTTCACATATTTTTAAATTATTTGAATAAAAATTAGAATTAATTTCTGGAATTAGTGTTTCAACTTTTAGTTAAGACTAATGCAAAGCTTTATAAATCCTAGTTGGTCCTCTCTACATCCTGAATTGAAAGTGAGGACCTATGGTGACTGTGTCCTAACTAAAGCCTGGTAAATGGTATTCCACTTGTGGTTTAAACAATACTGACCTCCACCCAGCAAGATTGTCACTGACCCCAGAGAAAAGAAGAGAAAACCTTTACAATCCCACACTTGGCTTGAACTTGAAGAAATATAAATATGTATGCTGTTCTTTATTCTTCCTTTTGTACAATTCAACAGTAAAACTTCATGCTTTGAATTACTGTATACTAGAGGAAATCAAGTAGAATCTGAAAAAGTAGAGAGATGGACATTAGTCAGTTTTGTTAGTGGAGGCAGCATTTAAAGCAATTGTTGAAGTGTGTGTGTATGTGTGTGTGTGTGTGTGTGTGTGTGTGTGTGTGTGTGTGTGTGTGTGTTTAAGATTTAAGCTAAATTTTTATTTTTTAAAAATGTACATTTATTTATCTGAGAAAAGGGGTGTTTGTGTGTGGAATTGTATGCCACAGAGTGTGTGTGGATGTAATCTGTAGGAGTCAGTTGTCGACTTCCAGAATGTGGGTTCCAGGCAGAGGACTCTTCAGTCTTCAGTCTTGGCAGTAAGTGCCTTTATGAAATGAACAATCTCGTCAAGTTACTTTCAATTAATTTTTCATCATGTATTGAACTTCTATATGACTGAAATTCTTTTTTTGTATAATTTGATATCTGTATGTTTGGTGTTGTATAAAGTGATTTAGAATTTTTTTCCCAATAGTTGTTCCTTCTGTCTATGTCAGGATAGATTATTCTGCTAGGCTTCCTGAGGTGTTTTTCTATTATAATTACTGTCATATTATCGTGTGGCTTGATGGGTTTCACTGTGACACATCCATACATGCATTTACCATGACTTGTTAGCTTCCATGCTCCTTAACATGCTCCTTGCCCTTGACCCACCCCCAGTCTCCTTTTCTCTCTCTCTCTCTCTCTCTCTCTCTCTCTCTCTCTCTCTCTCTCTCTCTCTCTCTCTTTTGTTTTTCAAGACAAAGTTTCTCTGTGTAGCCCTGGGTATCCTGGAAATGACTCTGTAGATCAATCTGGCTTCGAACTCAGAGATCCCTCCCTCTGCCTCACAAGTACTTGAATTAAAGGCATGAGCCACCACCACCCTCGACTTACAGATTGCAGATCATTTTTTTTTCTGTTTATGTTCTCCACATATGAGAGAAAATACACAATGCTCATCTGTCTGTGCCTGACTTGCTTTACTTCAAATAATAATCTTTAGTTCCACCCCATTTTCTTCAAGTGACATGATTTCATTCTTCTGAGTAACATGCCATATTTTCTTTATCCATTCATGTGCTGACAGGTTAGGTCCTGTTTTGAACCTTTGTTAGAAATGTACCTAATTTGATCTTTGAAAGACTTGAATAGGATAATCCCTCCCTGGTAAGATGAGTTACACGTCACTCATGCAAACATGCAGAGCCATCTTTCCTTCTGGACAGGTTGCTCACAGCAGTTTTTACCTTGGCCAGCCCTTTCTGTCACCAATGCCCTCTATTCCTCCTTCACAGGAAGACTGGCTCTTGGGGCATTCCCTTTTCTCTCTCTGCCACCCCAATATTGGTCTTCTATACTTGTTATTTCACACGCCAGGAAAGCCTTCTTCCAACCCTCCTGACCTTTGCTCTGTTGTTGGGGATTTTATTTTATTTTTTTTATTTCTTACAGATAAAACTGGAGAGCCCTCAAATCCAAGGGTGACTGGAATATTTTAAGGGAAGTAATTAGAAAAATCTTGTATTGTGATGCTGGAGAGATGGCTCAGCAGTTAAGAATACTCACTGTTCTGGCAGAAGACTTGGTTTTGATTCCCAGCACCCAGATAAGAGGCTCATCTCTAACTGTAACTTCAGTTTCAGTGGGTCGAATGTCCCTCTCTGGCCTCCAAAGGCACCATGCAAGCACACAGGGCACATACATACACACAAACAAACATATATGCACATAAAATAATAATGTATCTTTTAAAAAACCTCTTATTGTTAATTTTCTCTCATTGTCAACCTTCTGCCAGCCAAACAGACTTTGCAAAGGAGGAAGGAATGTGCCTTGTGAGACACTTGAGCTCCGTCTTACCCCAGAGACCCTGTCTCTTTTCTTGCACTCAGCTGCAGTCCAGGCTGACTTTTGTTGTTCAGCATCTAAGGTCAAGTTTTAGAAGGGTAATAGTGTGATGTGTGTTCCAGTGTGGTGGAACTCTACCATTCACAGCTGTTGAAAACAGATCTGGACACATCAAAGAAGTCATCCTAGATGGTACTGGGCAAGTCACAATGAAAAAACCATGACACCTCTTGCTGAATTTTCCATTTGAAATTCATTGGCTCTGAGTGAATTTGGGAAATAGATCTAAATAGGCAGAGGGGAACCAGAGTGTCAAGTTAAGCCATTGATATTTCCCCCACTCTTTGTTGGTAACTTATCCCTGTGTGTGGTTACTGAGTGACTTGTGGCTTTTGAAAGAATTCTACATTTGGAGCAACCTTCCAGACAGTTGAGCAAATAATAGCTCTCCTTACACCTGCCCAGTCTAAGAGTTGCATCCAGTACGTCCTGCATGTTATTCTCCTTTCGAGCTGGAAATCATGGTTTTAAGATTTGATCTCTGATGTATGTGGGCATTTGAAATATTCCTGGACACATCTCACTGGTTTCTGGCAGATCTTGTTTAGAATGTTAAGCCCAAAATTCTGAAGGGAAAGCAATGACGGGAAAGTAATGCAAAAGCCAAGTTTTAAGTCCTGCGGAGATTCTGTCAAAGTGACATCCCTTTGCATGGAATTTGGTGCATTTGTTAAAACATACATTTCAAGTATAAATGGAGACACAACTAAAATAATCATCATTTAACAAGCTTTTTGCACATTTTTATGTGAACTTCAGAACTGGCCCTGGGGTAATATTTCATTCTTATAATAATGCTTTTGATTTTCACTATCTAATTTAAGAATATATATGAGTTAAAATCCAGAACTGTATTAGTCAATGAACAATGATTAAGTAATTTCTTTATTTAAAGGAGTTTATACAGGTTTTAAGTTTACTATCATACAAATATCCATGTTCATGATCTTAATGATATATTATTTAACTCATCCTCACAGCAAACTAAGAAACAAGTAAGCATTCAATGCAATGTCTTCTGAAATTATTGGAGTTAATAGACTCAAATATCACTGTTCCCTCAACTCATTTAACCTCATTCCATGCTTAGACTTGTCCAGTGCTCATAAAGCTCCAAGCTCCAGCTTTCAGGAAACTACAAATAACCTAAATAAAGTAGGACAGTGTTTTAGGAAATTGAAGGTCTATAGCATGTAGTAATAGTACCAAGTATGAAACATTCATAAAAGTTATTCTTTTTAAAAAAGAGAAATCTTGGTTTTAGCAAATTTCAACAGGATTCCTTCTTCATGTGCTCGGATGCATCATAGCTGCAGATAGCTCTCTGGCAATAAATATTTATCTAGTCGCTACTGTGTTTCAGGAACAGTACCATGCTTAGCTCAAAGGAACATCAACAAAGCCTGCAAGAGTTCTGTTTTCATAGTGTTTCTAAAGTAACTGGAAGATTAAAAAAATAAATATATAAATTTTTAGATAGTAAATTGTTGTGTACTATGAAGAAAAAGAACAAGATGCCATAAGAATGAACAGTAAGATGTATCTATTTAATTAGGGGATGGATTTAGTGGCAGCATCTCATGAGAGCTGATATCTAAACAGAAGCAAGAAGCAAGATTAGCTAGGTAAAGAGGAATATATGAACAAGTTTGGTAGCACATGCCAACAATTCCAGAATTTGTGAGGTATAACTCAAAGGTCACTCTTGGCTACATAGTAGCCAGCCAGGGTTACAGGAGATTTTGTCTCAAAAATCAAAACAAAGTATTCTTTTTTTTTTTTTTTTTTTTTTTTTAAGTGTGGCATCCAAGCTGAGTAAAAAGCAAATCCTAAGCTTGGAGGAAGAGTTTCCAATGTTGGAAGACTGAAAATGTCAAGTTGGTGAGGTTAAGATTCTGAGGCCAAGATGATAAGGTCAAGATTATAATGTCTACATGGTTTGATCTACATGGTGAGACCTATACAGTTTGATCTATATGGTGAGACCTATACTGTTTGATGTATATGGTGAGGTCTACTTGGTGGATCTACACAGTGATGTTTCAATGAACAACAGTCTAGGGTGAAGCAGGAAACATAAGCAAAGGTAAATTCCTCACTTTTGCTTTTGTTTTGTTTTGACTTTTCACACGGCAAAAGCTTTTATGAGAAACATGGTATTTAAAATTTTATTTTCTTAAAGAAAGTGTAATATGACATTTAGTGTGCCCAAATAGAGTTAGCCATGAGAATAGATCCTTCCAGCAATACTTTTGGGAATCTTTCTTGTAACTTAGCCCCTCAGATACTCAGATTGTAACAGAAAATAGCAAAAGAGACTTTATTGTAAATTCCAGCAACATCATTACTGGCATCAGAAATATTCAGAAATGGGACCACCAAATTCTGCGACTTGATTCAAATGCAGTCAACCTCAGATTCCTTCATTGGTTTTATACTCTCTCAACAATATAACCCCTGAGTTCCAGGATTATTGAGTACTGTGACATGGTAACCAAGACATCTCCTCACAGGGGTTTGGATGGTAGTCTGTCTTGTAACATTCTTGCACAAATTCTATCTGTCTTGATGTTTCTAATTGAGGTATACTTATGGGATTCAATGACTCAGACTAAGGCAATGGGATATAGTAGCTATTTAGGTCCAAGTAATTTACAGTCTTGACTATTTTTATTTTCAAACATAAATATAAAATGAATATTATAAGAAGAAAAAACGTTGGGATAACAGTAAAGCTTCCAAGAGGATGGTCTTTTATTCCTTCTTCAAGCTCAGTGTTTCTGATTAGCAGGATCATTTTTAGTTTCTGTTAAAGTATTAAAGTGAGGTATAGCCTCATTGATATAACCCCATTGGCAGAATGCTTGTCTAACACGCATGAAGCTCCGGGTTCCACCCCCAGCCTTCACTAAATGGGTGTGGTGGTACATGTCAATAATCCCAGCAGTTGGAAGGTGGAGGCAGGAGGATCACAAGCTAAAGGTCATCCTATGATACCTAGGGAGTTTGGGGCAAACTTACACTACTTGAGACACTGCTTTTATTTTCCTTTTTAAGTGAAAAAGAGAAATTTAATAAAGCTAATACAAAACAACCTCAGGACCTGAGGACAACAGAAAGGTTGCTTTGTGTTTCCTCCTGGTGGCTGGGTATTAAAAGCAGAAATCTTTTGAAGCAATGAGATTGGTAACTCACTCCATATGACTATTATATGGAAATTATTCTGCCTGACTAATAAATCACAAAGTAAGTTGTGTGTTTCATTTAAATTACTGGCTCTAGTCCTCCAATTGTGTGTTTCTAAATAATATACCATTTGGTACATCAAGCATGTTGCTAAATTTTCCTAGACTTCAAACATTTCTAAAGAAACTAGAGTTATATATACATATATCCTTATAAAAAGAAATAAAACACACATGCCTCATAGTATCTATACCTACATAAACAAAGTATTGAAGATTATATAAGATGATTTTATAGTTAGTCTTTTCAATCAAAATATTCTCTGGTACATTTAAGATAACAATATTTGAATTTATGAGATAATGAATCAAATTTATGAGCACATAAAATAACTTTTAGAAGTATAAAAGGAGAACATACCGTCTGTGAAATGATAATATGGTCTCAGTGATAAAAATAGACTTAAACTCGGCAACTTGAATAAAACTATGGGTCAATGAAAAGCTTTGACCCTTACAACATTTACTAGCAAAGTATTTTTAGTCTTAAAGACAGTGGTTAACACCTCTGGTCAGTTTTATTTTCTCATTGTATGTCTGTTGTTTAAAAGTAGTTGGTCTGCAGTAGGTCTGGAACTGTGAGGGTGAGTTTTATGGGTGAAAG
Organism: Peromyscus californicus insignis; assembly: GCF_007827085.1. Lineage (NCBI taxonomy): Eukaryota > Metazoa > Chordata > Mammalia > Rodentia > Cricetidae > Peromyscus > Peromyscus californicus. Next base: position 9,618,496 of record NW_026294503.1, read on the forward strand.
GGGAACTTATTTCTGTGGTGATACAAGAAGTTCAAGGTGGAAACATCTCAACAGGAGTCAAATACACAGGAAAATGCTTTGCAAATGAATTTTATTGTTTCTATCTCAAAAGCAGGTTTTATTTCTCCGAAATTCCAAAAGAGTAATAGGAAGGATCTTATGAACAATCCAGTCACAGTAATATTTCTGATTTAACTTAGGGTACTTGTGTCCTTTTGAATTCTTCACCTTTTCTAGAGAAAAAAGCATAAATATGTTGACCTTTAGAAGTGAAGAAAAACTACATATCCTGTCTTCACTTTTTTCTTCTTTATTCCCCTCTTCTTCTTTCCCTCCCACATTTTTAATTCTTCTTTTTATCCTTTAAAACTAAATATATAGGTGTAAAAGTTTGGATGTAAGTGAATTTAAGCTTACATATTTGCAATTTTTAGCTTAACTATCATGGAAGCATTACAAGACTAAATGTCTATTAGTTTTCCAATAACATTTTGATGTACTCTTATGAAAATCTAAATTTGTGTTTATTCTTAGGTACCAATTTCTTTGGTTTTATAATAAAAGGAGTGATTAAAGAATTAACTAACATGCCTCTGTGAAGAAAAGGAAGTATACATAGAATTTCTATTATATTCTTAATGTAGACTTTGAAATTACTTCTTAAAGCACAAGTAATCCTGCATGTCTTATCCTAATGACAAACAGGGCACTCTAATCAAGATATGTTAATTCATGCCGTTTTTTGCCCCCACAGAATAGATTCCTATACTTTTCTATCAAAACAAGTATACTAACTGTCATATACATTCTTTTATTTAAATTTAGCTAAAATGGTACTTAGATATAAAAATATTGTAATTGAAACAGTATAGCTAAGGTGTTTTCAGTGTCACATGTAGCCATAAGTTTTCTCAGGTCCTACCTGGCTCCGTGGTCCCACAGCTGCTTATAAAATAATCATTCAGAGCCGGGCAGTGGTGGCGCACGCCTTTAATCCCAGCACTCGGGAGGCAGAGCCAGGCGGGGCCAGCCTGGGCTACCAAGTGAGTTCCAGGAAAGGCACAAAGCTACACAGAGAAACCCTGTCTCGAAAAACCAAAAAAAAAAAAAAAAAAAATCATTTTTTTGTAACTTAACCCATTTCTATTAATCTATAAGTTGCCACGTGGCCATGGCATTACTGGTCTGCTAGCATCTTGCTGTTCCTTAGGTGGCAGCTGATGTCTCTCCTCTGCCTCTGCCTTTCTTCTTCCTGTCTCTCTCTTGGATTTCCTGCATGCTATAACCTGACTTGCCATAGGCCAGAGCAGCTTCTTTATTAACCAATCATAGCAACACATATTCACAGCATACAGAAAAGTATCCCACAACACTTCCCCTTTTCTGTCTAATTAAAAAGGAAGGTTTCAACTTTAACATAGTAAAATTACATATAATAGAACAGTTATCAAGCAAGAATTACAGTTACAATATATAGTCTATTTGTATTTGGCAAAATTAAATAGTCTATGTACCCTATATTTGTGAGTCTAAAGTTTCATATCCATCTTTTATCATAACTATGGAAAGCTATAATTATAACTAGTTAGTCTTCAACTACATCAAAGAGCCCAGAAGGATACAAGACTACCTAAGTAAACAGGAAGTGTATTGTAAGCAACTTCCAAAAATCTAGAATGACAGAGACAGCAGGCTGCCTGTACAGTCACCCAAAGTTTCTCTGTAGTATTGGGGCCTCCATCTTCAGCCTATAGGACTAGAGTTTTTTAGTTGCTTCTCCCTGTGTCCTCTGGCAGTCTCCTCTGTGAAGCAGGAACCTGAAGGACCATCTCACCTTGTTTTGGCAAAATTTAGTGGTTATTTTTCCATGGGTCCTGTATATCCAGTCGATACAATATTTTGTCAAGCAGTTCAGGCCAGAATAGTTTCTTGCCCAAATGGCTAACTTTTGTGATAAGAAAAGCAAACTCCATATGGAGTTTTGTTGATGTCCGTCATCTTTGAAGTAAATTGGTGCTGCCATAAGCAGACATGTCTCACTGTCTAGAAAGTCTAAGTTTTTAAAAAACATTTTAAATGCCATATTCTGTAGGTCTTTGAAGTGTTTGAAGATGACCCGTATATCTAAAATATATCTCTGCTTGACATCGAAAGCATATCTAGTATGACTACAAGTTTGATTTTAGAGACTAACTACTAACCTGCATTTCTTTATTATCCTAAATAGTTGGTAATAACTTTCAAGGACTAGAAAATTGCATTACATTGTTAAATGAACTGTATAGGTGTAATAACTTGAACAAGATTAGAAATATATCTACAGTATTTTCTAACAAAATCGATCACAAATTTCTATCAATATACATAATTTGTATGCAATATACAAAAATTTAATCCAATGTAAAATATTTAAAACTAGTAGTTGCCTTTTAAAAGTAGATTCAATAATCTACCATTTAACATTATCATATCTATATCTTTCCCTTTTTTCTTTTCAGAGTAGATTCAATAATCTACACTTTTATCCCACTATTTCTATATCTTTTTTTTCAGAGTAGATTCAATAATCTACCCTTTATCCCAATATTTCTATATCTCTTTTTTTTTTTCAGAGTAGATTCAATAATTTACACTTTTGGGGTTGGGCATTTAGCTCAGTGGTAGAGCGATTGCCTAGCAAGTGCAAGGCCCTGGGTTCAGTCCTCACTCTGAAAAAAAATATCAATAATCTACACTTTTATCCTTTTATTTCTGTATCTTTTTTTTCAGAGTAGATTCAATAATCTACCTCTTATCTAGTCACATATTATGCAACAAATAGCTTTATAATAACTAACATTCAGGAAAAATTACGTTGAAGATAGCATTCCCATTAAGTATCTTCAATCTTGGCACTTAGAAGCCAGGTACCTTTTAAAGAAGAGAGCGCTGTGATTCTTAGCCTGGTTTCACATTTGCCTTTGACTGAATTCATACTTTATGTTTTTATAAAGACACTGCATTGCTGAAAACAATTATTGGTTGATGATTGACATTACAAGATAGAACTCAGGTACTCTGCCTTTACATCTCTTCATCCATGTCACAGTGTGGTCTTTTCCATAGACTACCAGCTAGCCCATTACTTGTAGTTATTTTTTCTTGGCCTCTTGAAATGGTCAGAGAAAACAGGTTTGCCCTTCTCCATTTATTGCTGGACTTTTAAAATCCCCTATGCCAGGGTTGGCATGTTCTTCTGAGTCTCTGTGTGGGTGCCCAGGCTCCTGGCTAGATATGATGCTCTCTCTAGTCTAGTGTAACAAATCCCTGCTAACAGTAAAGCATCTTCACTAAGGACAATACAAACAAGTGGACTGACCTTCCCACGAACTGCATGGTGACCATTGCTGCTTGAAAACATTCCAGCATTTTGGTTTTTTGGATCACATGTCTCCATCACCTTTTTACTTTCCTTTTTAATGATTCCAACTCTGTGTTATGGGAGTTCCCTTATGCTTCTTCTTTTGGGAAATTTTGTGGGGGCTTTGAAGAATGAAAGTGTATAAAATGGCAGCCTCTATAAACAAAATAATTTTTTGAAAAAACATCCCCCTGCCACTGCGGGACTATATATTCTGATGGCTGGACACACAAAATCCCATTGTGCCCTCCTGACTACACCAAGAACAGGCAAGTTAAAGATTTACTAACTGGACACACCTGACAACAAGAATGAAATATGCGCCGGGCGGTGGTGGCGCACGCCTTTAATCCCAACACTCGGGAGGCAGAGCCAGTGGATCTCTGTGAGTTCGAGGCCAGCCTGGACTACCAAGTGAGTTCCAGGAAAGGCGCAAAGCTACACAGAGAAACCCTGTCTCGAAAAACCAAAAAAAAAAAAAAAAAAAAAATTAAAAAAAAAAAGAATGGAATATGCAAAATCCAGATTCAGAACCTGAAGACATTAAGGGCAAGAGTTCAGTTAATAAGTATAGAAGAATCAGATGATAGTACAGTGTAGTGGGAGAAAGAATAAGACATCAGGAACTTCCCTTTTGGGAGCATATGAGAGGAACAGGCCCATATAGTAAGACTAAGACACAGAGGAACACAATTAGGGAACAGCTCAGTGCAAATACTGCACCATGTTCCTTGAGGAATGAAAATTGCTCTTAAATTGTAGTAGAATGTCTGGTCCTCAGAAGAAGTCCTTTTCCCAAGGCCAGGCATTTGGATAAGGGTCTCTATTCCAACCTGGGGATTAAGGAAATTTCCTGCTTCCTAAAAACTGTCATTCTCCTTTTCTGGCAGGAGGAACTTGTGACCCTTCCACTGATGTAAGAGTGTGCTTGGTGGAGTTACTGAACCTTTGAGAACAATAGACATTTAGATACTTGCTGAACTCATTGCTTTTGTCTCAGGAAAAAAAAAAATGCATTGAGTCTGCTTTCAATCTTACCTGTGGCTAAACTATTGAGCAGTTATATAAAGGGTGTAGCCTTTTGTCAATAAATGGACAGCCATCCCGATTCACCCTCAGATCCTGTCAGTCTCCTCCTTCTCCACTGACTCCACACCTCCTCTTTGGGGCCTGAAACCCAATGGAGTTGATCTCCAGCATGAACTATTCTCAGAGTCTTCACACTTGCTTTCAGGTGGTAAATGAAAGAACCTCAGAGAAGAAAAGAGTGGATCTTCCTTTCATGATCTCCCAGTGCTTTTCCTGTCTAATGGTATGTGTACTAAAATCAAAAGCTAATTGAGGATGAATGCGGTCAAATCACTAAGTGGCGATGTATTTCCTCTCCAACGCCAGCACGCACATGCCCTCTTCTCTGTCATTTAATATGGCCATCTTCTATCTTGACTCTTCTTCCTGTTGGCTTGCCTTGTCCAGCCTCAATGAGTACTTTCACCTTGTCTTACTGTACCTTGTTTTGTACTGTTTGATTGCTGTCTCTTGGAGTCCTGCTCTTTTCTGAAGGGAAACAGAAGGGGAGAAGATTGACAGAAGAAGGGAAGTGTGGGGGAGTGCTGAGAGGAGTGGAGGGAGGGGAAACTGTGGTTGGGATATAGTGTATGAGAGAAGAATGTATTTTCAATAAAAAGCAAGTTCTAATATCTATGTATTATTATCATCAGTCTTCTCTCTTTATTTTGGGAAACACAACTTTTATTTCAAATTCCTATGTTGTTCCCAGTTTCACTTTCCACCAAGTCCCATTTTCTGAAAGTAGATTGTCAAGGATCATCTCTGCAAAATTCAGATTTCTAAGGAAGTTTTCTCATCAGATTATTCAGGACTTGTTCAACTACAACTAAATGTAAAAACAATCAAATCTGTTTGAAAATTAAAGAAAAGAGCAAACATAATTCTACCAGGGTGTTTGATGCTAACTCAACTTTTCATTCTGTTCTTTTTCAGTTAGGTTTCTTTCCATGTTGGCCAAAGGCTGAGGACGACTCTAGTACTAGGCACTAGGTAACTGAGGTCACCTGGAAAGAGCCCCTCAGGCTTTCCCCTCCTCTCCCTCCTCTCCTCATCCCTTCAGCTGAAGTCTGGTGCACCAGCTGCCACGTCCATGCCTTGCTGTCTGACCTTAATACCTCGGAAATGAGTCACCAACAGAATACTTTGCTGTTTTGTATTTGCATGAATAACAGGGAACGTACCATGAAAAATGGGTAACCTTTACAGTCTATAGCTTAAATCCCTTTCTGATGTCCTTTGCAAGGTGAAAGCAAGTGGGCTTCAAAGCATCTGCACAGCAGATCTTTTGCCAGTTGGATGAAATCACAGAGTGCTGTGGGATGTCTTTCTGTATGCTGTGAATATGTGTAGCTCCCATTGGATAGTAAAGAAGCTGCTCTGGCCTGTGATGAGTCAGATCATAGCCAGGCAGGAAATCCAAGAGAGAGACAGGAAGAAGAAAAGCAGAGGCAGAGGAGACTCAGCCTACAATCGAAGGAGCAACAAGTTACCAGCAGACTAGTAATGTCACAGCCACATAGCAACATATAGATTAGTGGGAATGGGTTGAGTTAAGTTGAAAGAGCTAGCTAATATAAGCTAAAGTCATAGGTCATACAGTTTATAATTAATATAAGCCTCTGAGTGATTATTTTATAAGCAACTGCAGGACACCGGGTGGGAGAGATTCGTCCCTACCACAGGGCCGGGCAGGACTGGAGAAGCTTCTGGCTACAAAAGAGTTATCAACAGGGTATATTGAAAAGGACAGGTAATATTTTTTTAAGAGAAACTCTTTAGACCCAGGAGTGAGGAGTAATGTGCAGGCTAGGCATAAATTATTGGGTCATAAGTGGTAACTGGTGATGGAGAAATAGCCAGCTTAATTTAGGAAGAAGAGTGTAGTCTACAATTCCTGAGCCTTGTGTTCTATCTTGACTTATTAGTTGGCTGTGATGTTGGCTAAGGATTTAACCTGTCTGGATTTTATTCTCATCATTAAAATGTGTGTGAGTGTACGTTTGTCAGAAGTGGGATGTATGTAGGTGATTCTTGTCTTCCAAAAGTGTATTGATGCACTGAGGTTCTATGAAACATCAGGAGGAAAGAAAAGGACACTTTGGTCAGGTGGCCTCTATGAGCAACTGTGCCAGCTGCATGGATGAAAATAATTGTGCTCATATAACAAATGCTGCAAAGGGTCTCATGCCTGATTAGGATGATGGCATCTATACTAGCAGCTGGAATCTCCATAGAAAGACTCAAGAAAAAGGAAGTGCTCCCTCAGAGCACACATGTTCCAACGTAAGAGGAACTCTCACACAAGAATTAGAGAAGGCTGGTAATTTTCATGGCATTGTAGAACACAGTCCTCTAAGCAAACCAACCACCACCTTCATCAAATTAGTGTGTCTGCTTCCAAGGGACTATCAGAAATGGTACTATTGATTGGTGTTGATATTCCCTCACTGGGAGTGGCTACAGTCATTGAACTCTCACTTACTCTTTCAACCCCTAAGACATTTGCTTGCAATTCTACTCTAATTGCACATGGGCATCCGATCTCCTGGGGTGCTAGAAATGTATAGGCTTAGAGAAGTTAGTTGAAAGGGGCTCCATATATGAGGCTATTGAGAAGCCATAATCCATAGTGGGTGAAGACTCTAATGTGACTGCTTTGGGGTCACCCACACACCGTTCAGGAATTGCTCACCCATTCTCTGTAAGTAAGTCCAATGAACTAATTTGTTACCCTCAGTGAATTTGATGGGATTGTACTTTGGTTTGTCACTGGGGCCTAAAAAGAAGAGAGTAGAAATTGTTTATGTTTCCCTAGGGAAGGAATTCTTGCAACACATGGCCACCCGCAAAAATCCTTCTCAAGGAACTATTTTTTTTTTTTTTTTTTGTTACAGCTAACTCCTCTGTCAACACAATCATGGCAAATGTCTTCCTGGACTCTTCAGCCAGTGAACATGTGAAACTTTTCATCAAGGAGCAGGATCCATCATGTAAATGGACAATTTTCCTTCTTGAATGACTCTACTTATAGCCCTTGGGGGATATTAGTCATCACAGCTTCCTCCATGTGGTCCACAGAAGGGGAAGAAATCAGAGAGGAGTGAAGGACAAAGATGCTCAGAACTATAAAGAGATGAGACACAAAATTAACTTCCCTTTTTGGTTTCTTTTCCAGTTGTTCTGGAGCCCAGTGTACTTTCTAAACTTGAATTCTCTAAGAAGACTCAATGTAATTGTTAATTATTACAAATCTTCTTTCTTCCTTAAAGTAGTCCAAATTTATCTAAAGTCATAAAAACTGGTAGACCCTAACAAAAGTTAGTATTTGATTATAAGTTAAGTTTGAATATTTATAACTATTATCTGGTTTGTTGATGAATTATTATTTACCAAATATTAATTACAGATTATTTTAATGCCTCCCAAACTCTATGAAATGAATAATTTTACTTCATCTGTACAGAAAATTAAACAGAGTTCAGAAACTAGATCTAAATCACTTTGGACTAGCAGATGTTTAGTGGTGAAACGCCTTTTCATAGCTTTGTGTTAGCTCCCCTCAACCCTTAGCCCCCAGGCCCATACTCTTGCCACTATCTTATAAGATTAAACACAGTGTGAGTTCCAAGTGGGAAATATGAAGTCATAAAAGTATACAAAATTTTGGTTTCTCCAAGTATTCACAAGTTTTCAGCAAAGGAAATCAGTGTGGCTTAGGAATAATGTTAGGAAGAAAGAATGGTTGGGTTTTAGAGGAGTCTGCTATCAAAGCGAATCTTCCTGTATATGATTCTATATTCCTGAGTACTGCAACCTTTGAGGAGTTAGTTGCAATGGAAAGGAAATTATATAGTGGCTAGTTTGCTCAGAAGTGAAATCTGTTCATCGTTTGGCTGGTATTTACCAGTGCCAGAGGTCAAAAGCTACCAATTCTAGAGATAGTGCATTCTTCCTCAGTGAAAGTCTCCCAGTCTGCAGGACCTCGTAACTCCTTTCAAGTCTATCTGTGTTGTCTTCACAGTATTTTAATCACAAACATTCAGTCAGCCACAAACACATTCCTCTACCATTCCTTCATTGGTGTCTTAAGAATGAACTAAACTGTGAACTTACTTTAAAACAAAACTGAATAGTTGAAATGTCTGGCTGCTTCCTATCAGTGCAAAAAATATTGATTTGTTCAACAGCTGTAAGTCGTTTCTGTAAGGATTAAGTTGTACCCAAAGAAGAGAGAGAGAGAGAAAAAAAAGTTGCCTTTAACAAGGAAAGTGTAATGTTGTCCATGGAAAGAAATTGATATAGCCACAGCTTTTTAAAGCTCATTTATATGAAAATGGTTTGAAAATTAAATGAACATCTTTTTCTATTATAAGCTATCAGATTTCTAGAAGATGGGAAGTGTCAGATCGTAAACGTACAATTAGTAAAGAAAATGGGAGGCAGGATTTGAAGTACATTGCAGAAACTGAAAGCATCAAGAATAAGATGCTTGGTCAAACATTATGAAATGTCAAGGCTGCTTTGCAAAGAACAGGAAACATGCCTTTGAGGTCTCTTCTCATTGACAGTCCTTGCAGGCTTTTCCCATGAATGATCTAATCAGTATCTCTTTGAATGACTAAAATTATGTAACAGTATGAAACACAGAAGAGCTGTCAAGTACCCTCAATCCACCACTGCAGTTCAACAACTCCCCCAACTATGTATTATAGATACTGTGGCAATCATTGAGTGGAATACTCCACAGCCGCTGGCGGGCCCTAGAGGGGCCTCAAATCCAGGCAGGCATGAATTTCAATATGTATCCTTGCTTTCTGCACCCAACACTGAACATACTCAGCCCACCTAGAGAGAGTCTGTTTCTCAGTAGCCAACTTGTTTATTAAATCATTCATTTAGTCACTCAGGGAGCAAGGCATGAAGAATGAGAGAAGCCAGCTGCCAGATGTGAACCTCAGCTTTCCTGCTTAACCGAGTGGCTTAACCACCTAGCGGTTTATAGATAGGAACCCTGGGGTGTGTGGGGCTGATGTGACTCTGTAGGGCTGTGAGAGGGAGGAAGGGTTTTCAAGGAGATAGTTAGGCAAGGAGTTGATGATAAGGACCTAGAATGTCAAGGTAAAATGTAGGGTTTCATTTGTAATTTTAATTTTTAATTTTGACAAGATGTATTTCTTTTATGACTTTTTAGGTTTTGTCATGGCTTATCTTGGTTGTCAGCCTGACCCATACCTGAGCTGATGCAATTTCATTTAAGGAACTGCTTCCAGAAGAGTGGCCTGTGGACTTCTCTGCGGGGCATTTAAAAAAATATTGTTTATTGATATAACAACCCATCCTTCTATGGAAGGGGTCATCCCCAGGCAGTAGGTCTGGGCGGTAAGAAATCCTGACTGCTAGACTTTAAGCAAGCCAGTAAACAGGGCTCCTCCATGGTGTCTGCTTTGGTTCCTGCCTCCATGTCCCTGCCTTAAGTTCCTGCCTGGCTTCTTTCGATGGGGGACTGTAAACTACCTGGAATCTGCAATAAATACTGTCCTCCCCAAAATGCTTTTTGGCCACAGCATCAGAAAAGCAAATGAGATGAGATCAGAGGTAAAAGTATTGTAATTGAGTAAAGATTAAAAATTCTGTAGCTTAGTACCAACAGCAAAGGAAATAAGGGAAAATTCTAGTCCACAGTGAGACCTTCGATAACAAACCCATTTCAGATTGCTTCCCCATCTCTTTACTAGGGCTATCTTAGTTTCAGTCTTAACGTTTTATCTTAACTGTATCCTTTATTGTATTGACTGAGACACCCAATGGCACAGTGTTATATGTAATAAACATTTCTTAGGATAACTCTTATTGATCTAAACCATCAGAAACCATCATGTAGAAGCTTCTGTTTTGATCTGCTGTGTCTGGGTGACCTTCGAGCTCAAAGTCCTAAATAAAGCCTTCCCCAAAGGGAACTTTACAGTGTTCCTTATAGAACAAGAGGTTGCCAAAGATTTATACCCAATATTTCAAGGCGTTTTTGCAAAGTGAATGTGATGGGTAATGTTAATTATCAGTTTGACAGAATCTCATGATGGGCCTCTGGGCATCAGTGTGAGGGGTTTCTTGATTTATGTTAAATGAGGTTTTGCTGCCAGGGTGTCTGGATAAGAGTACAGTGTCGATGAAGTCAGTGAAGGGTTCGGAGATGAACTAAGAAAAAGTTTCAGGGAATAGTATCTGCTTTATTGCATGTGGGCAACCACTCATATATTGGAAACCCATCAACTGTGATTGATTAGCAATTACCTTGGACTGGACAGCAATCTCACATACCACCAGCGGAACAATGTGCAAGAGAAGCACATTACAAGAGACTCAGAAGTGCAGACTCCTCCACCGGCCAGCTACTGGCTACTCACGCTACTTCAGAGTTCAGTGTTCTGACTTCAGGGGCACGGTGTGCAGTGCTTCTTATCTAAAGCACAGTGTGACAGGGAGCCTGGCTGCCAGGTCATGCCTGCCTTTTCTCCTACAAGTGTGGATCCACCCACTGTGGATGGCAGCATTCCCTTGTAAGAGGTCTTTCTTTGGACTGCCAGCTCCCAAATAATGACACAGAGACTTTTTATTAATTATGAAAGCTTGGTCTTAGCTTAGACTTGGTCCCAACTAGCTCTTAAAACTTAAATTAACCCATTTTTATTAATCAACAGTCTGCCATGTGGCTCATTACCTCTCTTCAGTATAGTCTGACTGACTTCCTCCACTTCCGGCTGGTGAATCTCCTTCACCAGATTTTTTTTTCAGAGTTCCTATCTCTGCCCAGAAGTCCCGCCTATTCTCTTCTTCCTAGCCATTGGCCATTCAGCTTTTTATTAAACCAATCAGAAGGTGCCTTAGACAGATGAGAAAAGACAGAGATACATCTTCACACAGTGTGTAAAAAGATTAACCCAATATTCCCTGGTTGGAGCCTTGAACTGTGTAAACAGAGAATGGAAGCTGAGAAACAGTATGCATTCATTACTGTCTCATTGTAGACACTATACTTCAAGCTCACCCTGCCTTGACTTCCTCACCATGCTATGATGGATTGGACTTTGTTAAATAAACCCTTTGTCCCCTAAGCTGCTTTTGTTTAGAATATTTTATCATAGTAACAGACAAAGAAATTGAGATGTTAAGTGATGTAATTTTGGTTACATGTAATAGGTGAAATATTTCTGGTCCACAGTATTTTTCATCCTAAATATTGTTTTCTTACTTTTATGCAGTTTTAAACAGATTTTTTTTCTTATACTTCCATTCTCTGATGGTAGAAAATGTAATCATGTCAATTTCAAGTAAACACAAGCTAGGAATTTTCCCCTTCACTTCAATCCTCTCGGCTGAAATGATCCGCATTCCAGGGGGTTTATGTAACAGCAAGGTTTTAGATGATTGGGCTCGGGGAATCAGAAGCCTAGTCCAAGTTCTTCTCATGTTCACAATGGTATCCACACATTGTATTTTATTCCTGTCTTTCTATATGCTTTGGTGTCTGTCTCCATCAACATCTGTGAAAAGCCTATCCTGTACCTATACAGACACCTACTGCCTCTTATTGGCTCCACAGAGAAGCCATCCCCTCCCTCCCCATGACTTTTGTCCTTTTCTAAGAACTTAATGAATTTCCAATTGTTCACAGTATGACCAAAAGCTGGAGGTGTGAGGCAGGTTCAGCTTTTCTCTCTGGGCACTGTGGTGCCACATTTGTAATTTTGCTGACATCCGTGCTTAGGTTTGAGGGTCCCTGGGAGGCTTCTGTGTCCTTAGGCTCCCTTAGAAGCTTGGCTCATGTCATTGTCTGCTCCTTGATAGTTCATTTTTGGCATAAGAACAATATGAAGAGAGGGGCATGGAGTCCTCCTCAGGAGACATTTCCTGCCTCGGTCCCTCCCACTCTCTTCTTAGGCTGACTTTCTCTCTCCTTAGCCCTGTATTGTTTATAGTTAACAATAGAAAATGTCAGCTGTTTAAATAAAAATGTTCTTTTCATCTCTATCATTAAAAGGCTGGCTTCGATAACTCAAAAAATCACTTTTTTGGGGGTATTTTCCATGCCTTTCGTTTAGTCTTTAACCTTGCTCTTTTAAGAGTCTATTTGTTTTTACATGTATGTGTGTGCACTACATGTTTGCAACGAGGAGGAGGCCAGAAGAGGGAGTCAGGTCTCCTGGGATTGGAGTTACAGACAGTTATGAGCTGCCGTCTAGGTGCTTGGAATAGAACCCAGATTCTCGGGAAGAGAAGCCAGACAACTTGTAATCTTTGTGTTGTCTCCAGCCCTTCTATCATTTCTTTCTCTTTAAAGGATTGACTGTTCTTTTCTCTGTGTGACTTCTTTTCCTCAATATGATTGCAGTCCATGCTGGTTGACATTGATATAACCTTGTCTTGATAAAATTTGTACAGAATACAGATAAAATCTTTGTTGGTATCTATGGAGAGAAGGGTGCTTTACATCAGGATTAATTTTTCCAAACTCTATTTTATGGAAGTTCATGCTCATCTTTTCCTAAGATGGAACTTCCAAGAGCTCTTTCAATCAACAATTATAAAATCAAGGGTTTTTTTATGGTAAGCAACAGACATCCATTCTGCTCCTTTTAAGCAAAAATTATTTATTTGAAATCATTTTAGGTATCATAGAAGAATGGCGTACACTGGGAATTTAGGCATTATGTCACCAGTGTAGTAGTAAAGAACAACCTCTGGCTATGACTCACATCTGGCCTGGCCTACATCATGTTCTATCCTGGATATGTAAGTGCCAGAGAGAGGCACCTTGATCCCTGGGCCTGTAAAAATAAGCATGTACTGCTTTGTAGCAAGACCTTGTACAATGTGTGTGGAGGGTGGGGAACTCCTAAGACAGAAACCAAGACAGGATTAAAAAAAAGGGGGACAATTCCCTGTGTATGTAGAAATTTACTTAGTTGTGTAGTAATAATTTTATGATTCTGTAGTTCATATACAATCTTGCCTAGGGCAGGGTATATTACCAATGCATCATTGGTAATATTCCTGTGTTTTCTGTAAATTGTTTTAAAGCACGGAAAATGTAACACCTATATTCCTCCCATAACGATGAAATTTTAATATAACTTATTAATTCCTTTCTTTATATAAAGTTATAGTTGTTTTATGTCTGTAAGGATAGAAAACACTGTGTCTTTTTAAAAAAATAAACTGAGGTCCAATATAAAAAAATTATTTTAGAAATAGTCAAAAGATCTAGATAAAGTAGATGAAAAGTAGACAGCCTGCGTCATGGTAAGGAAACGGGGAGAAATCTACTCACAGCTCGTCTCCGCAACAGCTTTATGGGAGACATGAATAAATCATTATAACTCTTTGCTCTTTCTCTGCCTTGCCTTTCTTTCTTCCATTCCCCCTCTCTTCTTTCCTTTCCTGTTGTTGCCAATGCCTGAACCAGGTAAGCTGGTACTGGCAACAGACCTTCGTGTGAATATCACCAGTTTTTACCAAATGTGATTGCCATGGATCAATTTCAACAATTCAGTAAGAACATAAACCTACACACAAAGGTTTGGGGAGTTTTCTTTTAAAACTTCTATAAGACCTTTTGTTTTTTGTTTTTTGTTTTTTCTTTGTAGTTGGTCTACAAACCTTTCCCATACATTGCTACCTTGTAGCTTTGGCCTTTTGTCATACTAATGTGGGAAATAAACATAGCATGCCTTGACAGTATATGTGTATCTTTTTTCAATCTAAAGTATACTTCTATGTAAGCTTGCCCACAAATGTGTTTCCACTAAATCTGAGCTGCCTAGACTCAATGGTGAGAAACATGTCAAATACCATTTCCCTGGTCTTAATAACTTTGTTCACAGAAGAACCCTTTAGATTTTAGTTGGATGAAGACCCAGTAACTTTCAAAGGGGCTGAGTGGTTGTTTGGTTTTGACCAGATGGATATCTTCTTGTGAAAAAAGATGGCCTTAAATTAAGATGAAGATCTTTCTTTATATAAAAATCAAACTATCATTATCAGTGTCGACCGACTACTATTTGTGAATGTTAATTGTGCTCAGTATGTTAATGGCAGTGCTCCAGTTAATCCTGATTAAAAGTCATAGGAGAGGGTGTATGCTATATATTGCATATATGTTGTCACATATATCATCATCTTCATTGTATAGGTCCTGCAAATAGCCAGTAAGTGGTAGATTGAGGTTTCAAATTTAGATGAATGTTGCAGAAGTTCACCAACATTAAGCAGTACAGAAAGTGATGGTCTAGGGTGTGATTTGTTAAAGATATTGTGTAACCAGTACTAAAACTCATGACTGATGCTAGTATTCTAAAATATATATTTAGCTGCTCTGTAAGCAGGGAGACTTTTGCTAAGCATACCAAGACACATGGTGGATCAGCTTGTTTTACTTTACTACCAGAACTCCAATTTGAACATTGTTGAAGAGAACAAAGATATTGCCTGTCTTTTTACTGCTGTCTTCCCAGCATTTAAAAAACCGAGCATAGCAATTGTTCAATGAGCACACATATAAAACCACAGCCATAAAATGAGCACTGTCTCTGATACTCAGAGAAAGTGAAAATAGACCCTGTGCTCATGGGAAATTTAGTCTATTTTCTCAATTCTTTCAATTGTGTGTGTGTGTGTGTGTGTGTGTGTGTGTGTGTGTGTGTGGGTGCGCGCACAAGCACTTGTAAACATTATTGTGTACTTTGGTGGTTTTAAAGAAATTGTCACGTATATAAGAGAACATTCAATGGTGAGTGTCATCATAGTACAAATTATAATAGTATAAATATAAATGTGTTATCAGCCATAATAGAATATGGTACAGGGAACATAAAAATGTGTCACACAAAAATGTTTAGAGGACTAATTGTTTGAGGACATCGTAAGAGGATGGTGAAATATTTAGACATCAGGTATAATAGCTTAGTTTGAGAGACATTTAAATTATAATTGCTTAGTTGTAGTCTCATGTTTTCTATAAAATATAGTAATTTTCTTTCCTTGATCTCAATGCTTACATGTTTTATCTCATTTTTTTTATCTTCTTTTACCTACTAGATCTCATAGCTAAATGTTGAATAGAAACAATAATAGTTGAAATCTCATTCTATTCTTGATGATTTTAATATAATGCACTAAAACAGTTAACATGGAGATGAGATAGATTATAGAATGAAAGAAAATATTTTTGAATATTTACCTAGCAGTAATATTAATACATAGGTTAAACAACTCAAAAACTTAACACACAGATCACAAAATATCTAATCAATGGCTGGATAAATGAATTGAACAAATATTTCTCAAAAGTGAAAGTTCAAATGGCTCATAAATATACAAAAAGCTCAACTTTGTTAAGCATAAAGGAAATGCATATTGACACTGAGTAACATTCCATCTGACCCTGTGTTAGGATGATCATCATCAAGAGAAGAGATACTGGCGAGGGTATAGTGGACAAGGCAAAGGAATCCTTACACATTGCAAGTGTGAATGTATGTTAGTGCAGCCACCAAAGAAATCAATATGGAGATTCCTCAAACTCTAAAAACAGAAGTGCTATATGTCCTAGATGTACCAGTTCTGCTTATAAACCTAAGTTAATATAAATCAACACCAAACAGAGATACCCACAGACCATGTTTATTATTGAACTATTCATAGTAATTATAGAATCAGAATTTGTGTCCATCAGAAATGAATGGTGATAAAAGGGACAATTTTGTAATTAGCCTCAAAGAAGAATGAGATCATACCATGTGCAGGAAAATAGATGGAAATGGAAATCATCATGATAAAGAAAATTAGCTAGGCCAAGAAAGACAAAAATAGCATGTCATATCCAAAACATTGGATAGTGTGTGTTTCCTAATTAGCATTTATCAACAACTTGATAGATCCTAAAATGTCAGTTAGCATGTAGGTCTGTTATGGGTTATCTTGATTGTTTAATTTGATATAGGAATGCCAAGCCCACTGTGGGCATAGGCTGTGTAAGAAAGCTACCTAAGCATAAGCCTATAAATAAGATAGAGAATAAGGCAGCCATCAATGTTCCTTCATAGTTCCTGCTTCTAGGTTGCTGCCTCGATGTCTTGTCCTGACTTCCCTTAGTGATAGATTGTGACCTAGAAGGATAAGTTGAAGAAATCCATTTACTGTTTGCTCTTCAAGATGCTTTTGGTCATGGTATTTGTCATACCAACAGGGATTAGAGCAGAACAACACATGTGTATGTGTGTGTATGTATATGGATGAAAGAGAGACCAACTTGGTAGGAGAAAAGGACCAGAGGTAGGGGGAGACAGGGGAGGGTAATGGACAGTACAACTATCAGCTAAGTACTGTGATAGATGTGGAAATGTCATAATGAATCAAATTATTTTGCATGCTCATCAAAATTACTTTAAATAATGATAAAATTTCATTTGATGCTACATATTCTGAGCATCCTTATTGGATTTCCACGACTCACTGTGTGGTTGTCATAGTGTTGCTTCTCAGCTTTAAATTCACCCTTCGTTGCCTATGCTGTGCAAATTGAGTAACCCCTTTACACAGTTTTTCATTTTATTTTTGTCTTTTTGTTTTTAACATGATGGTAAGATGCTATAGTTAGCCAGAGTTTTACAGAGTTGTGAAAAGAGTTTTCTTCCTAGGGTAGTGGGCTGTATATTCTTCTGCTCACTGGATTATCCAATGCCTAGTTGTTGCCTTAAAGACTGCTGCTTTAGCATCTCTCTCAATGCATTACAGACTTTCCAGTGCCAGGGTCTGAAAGTGTAAGTGGCTTCTCCAATATCAACTTCTCATGTACAATTTCTATAGCCCCAGACATTTCATTAGCACTAGGCTATTGTGGTATACAGTTGTCAGGAATGGTTACCACACCAGCTAACCCCGCAATCTCTCTTGTATTTTTTTTTACTGTATTTTTTCTAAAGATATCTCCCCATAAATGATTTTCCCCCATCAGGGTCATGAGGATTTCCTGGGGTTAGATTTTAGTCATTTTTCTGACAGGACAGCACAGCTTCTGTCACCAATCTCTAGAAGGTAGATTCTCAGCTGGAGTGGACATGGGGACGTGGAGATCTTTTCTTCAACTTTACACAGCACCATGTCTAACACTAAGAGTAGGGATAGTTTTCATATGTGCCATGTTCTTTAGTATTTCTCTTCCCTTTCCTGTGTGGACCTGGACTGGTCATGTCAGCTTAGGTCAGCTTTTTTCCATACTTATTTTACTAAAACTTTTTATTGCAAAGATAAGTATGAACGGGCACTGAATTCAAAGATTTTTTTTCCTGTAGTAATTGAAATGGTGTGTTTTATACAATTTGTTAATGAAATGAAGCACATTGATTTTGACGTGAACATCTCATTCCTGGAGTAAATTCAATGTAGCCCTGGGTTTTATGTGCGGTTGTCTTTGGTTCAGCAATGTTTTTCTTAGAACATCATGTCTATGTACAAACAGACTGAGGCACAATTTTCTCTTTTGTTTGTCCCTGGCTTATGTTGGTCTCAAGCACATGTAAACCTCAGGAAACACACTGAGTAGACCACAATCTCCCATCTAGATGATTTTCCTTCTGACCTTCCTTCTCTTCCTCAGGCGGCTCCAATGGTATCGCTTGCTGTTCTGTCTGCTTTTGCCTTAGGCCTTGAGAACTCTTATTTTGAATTGTAACAAAAGTGTTTCTTTCTTCCCCATGCAGGTATCCAAACTAGTTTTCTCAAGCAACAGCTTAGAAGACCTTATTATATAACAGCTAAAAAACGTGCCTAACAGGTATGTATGCTAGCTGTGGAAGTATGTGTTATCAGAAAAAACTCTGTTCTTGCATGACTTAAACTTAATCCAAAGTTTTTACAGTTCACCTTTTAAACACACTCTTAAATGTGTTTTACCATTTCTTTAACTTTGTTCATTTCCTTCCTAATCAGTCATGTAGTCAACATGCTTAGGGTCAGTGAGTGTCCAGTTGAGGCTTAATGATTTCGGTTTGACCTAATGATTTCCATCTCCATCTCAAGTCGTCTTAGTTCATGAGAACTTTGTTTATTACCAAAGCCACCACTTTAAAAAAAAAAGTCTTCTGGTTATGAATACAGGTAAAATGCAGTTAAAAAAAAAAACATTTTAAAGTGTCCAAACAAAGATGTTAAGATTTCTTCAAGTGACCTGGGAAGCTTTGTCACTAAATGATAGTTGGTCAGCTGGACACTGGCATGTGAATTTGGACCATAAATGGCAGGATGAGATTCGCAGGGTTAATGTGGGAAACTGAGCACAGCACCGCTGCTCAGTGATGTCAACTATGTTGGCTTATCCTTCAAATCCTGGCATATACTATTCTTCTACTTCTATTCTGCTGTGGACCGTCCATGTTTTCAAACGTGCCTGCTTTCAGGCTTCCCCCAACAGTTACAAGTTCTGAGCCATCTGATTTTTTTTCCAATTTCATCCTCCCCTTCCCTCAAAATCACTCTAGTGTTTCCAGGTTTTTGAAACAATTCACAAGAGGAACCCTTCCTTGCTCGATTCCAGCATCCCTAAGAAATATTATTTTTTCCTCTATGTTCCCTGAACCATTTATTTTTTGGAAATTGTATCTTACAGTTGGGGATTCACTATATTAGATGGGGATGTAATGTTAATCACCCATCCTTTTAATATTTCAGTTAAATAGTCTGAGTCATCAAATAACTTTTCCAACTATGTTCTCTTACATCTAGGGCCCACATTCTAGAAAAAGTCTGAGAAGGACGTAAGTGCTAATAACCATTAGCACTTACATGGCACTGAAAATATGCGTTTTACGTATATTTCCTCATTGTTGTAATTCTATCTTATGTATAATTCTAGCATGCATATTGTACACGACGATATTTTGTTACCCAGGGGTCAGAGAAGTTGTTTCAGGTCATTCAACTGTTCTTTGTGTCTCAAACGTGTTATTTTCAGCCACATTCACAGAAAGCCACAGGTAAAAGAGGAAGCAAGAGGTTTTGTGAGCAATTCTACAAACCAGCGTGGCAACAACAGGTTTGGAGCTCAGGTGGCGTGGTGAACCAGAGTCTAGGACAAAGAGGCTCTCTTCTCACTTCTGAGAGGTCTCATTCTGGCTTCAGTGCAGAGAGGATTCATAGGAAGACAGCGTCCCAAACACCCTCAGGGTGTTCTCACTGGCAGCCGTGGGATCCCACGTCCCCGGCACATCTCCCCCTCTTCTTGCATCAGCTGCGTGGACACAGAGAACATTTTGTGCTCAGAGAACAATGCTGAGGAAGATTTTGAGTGTTACATATCATGAGGGGACTCTTTACAAATATCAAAAAGGACCTTGGGAAGACTTGGGTGAGCTGTCAGGAGTCCTTGTCTATGAGGCACTAGGTAAGAGGCATCGAGGTCTGCGTTATTGTTATTGTCATAGCAGAGCTGCCTGCGCTAACAAGGTCGCTCTGTGGGTGATCTTCCCTCTGCCCCACAATTAGCTTTGCAGAGAGCCTTTACTACTTCTACCTTACTGGAAGCCAGAGAAAGAACTTCCTGAAGATCAGTCTTGCTGCAAGCAGCAGAATTGGAGTCCAAACTCAGACGTCTACTTCTGAGTCTAAAACTCTTGTTTGCTCCGCTCTCCAATACCGCCTTCTCATGATCGTTTCTTTTAAGACACTTCCGTGTCTTCAGATTGACCCCAGCAGGCCAAGCATTCCTTTCTCGACGCTTAGCATTTCTCATGACCTAAAAATTAGAATCCATTGATCTTCCCGTAAAATGAATTCCCCAGTGAATTTTTTTCCCCTCTTTCACCGTCAATCAGCTTCAGTCTGCCCTCCAATCTGGTGGTTCTCAATGCGGGTTTTTTTTTCTTCCAGAAAGTGTGGGTTTCTGATGTCGTTATCACTTTTAACACGAGGGTGTCTGTGTATGCCACAGCTGTCCAGCTGTCATGTGGTACACAGATGACAGGAACCCTCCATTTCCCACAGTCCACCTCATAGAAGTGTTTTTTTCAAATGTTCACAACAAAGTCAGTTTCCCAAGACATTACGTCCTTCATAAATCTCAGCATTTTCCTGCTTAAGGAATTCTCCAAACTTTTTCTTTAATTGGAAAAATAAAAGAGAAATACAAAAATTGTATCTCAAAAGTAGAAAGGAAGAGGGGGTGGCTCTAGAATATTGTAGAAATATAGTCCTGTGGAGGATTCCACACTGGACTGGTCTCAGTACTTACCAGTTCTGATAACACTGTAAGTTTAATTTTTCTCATAGGTAATGAGGTCCCGCAGTACATATGATTGTTAGAAACTTCTGAAGAAACTCCAGTTCATCTCTTGCTAAAGGAGAGGGCAATGCCAGTGCTTAAGCCAGTGTTAGCCATCATCTCTTCTTGAACCTGTATTCAGTTTTGCTATTATTTGCTTGTCAGGGAAGCATGTTTTATTCATTTGGACACCTCAGCTGCCATATGACTACTCCCCGGGGTGGGTTAGCTTAACCATAAGTGCTTCTTCTATTTTCCTCTCAGCTGCACTGAGTGGCTTAGCTTAAGCAAGTAATTTGGGGTGGCATCTTCCTGGCTTGTACCAAATTCAAAAAGGTAAGACCACCTCAGGGTAGAGAAGAATTTATGCACCCATGCTACAGCATTGAAGTTTTTATTATATTATTCATATGTAGACAGGTTGTGTTTATATAAATTAAGTTTGTATATTTATAAGTATATATATATTTATTTATTTATAAGCTAGGAGAGGTTTATGGGGATGGAGATGACTAGAGAGGCAGAAGACAAAGCTTTGTCTCTGAGTCATTGTCTTATAGTAACGCAAAATTTTCCAAACTGCTTAAAGAAACATCAAGTATATTAGGGCAAGAATATTTCCCCATAATATTTTAATTACAACAAATGTTCTGAGTCTCAGAAATGGACCCATTCCTTTCTAATCTCTTTCCTTTATTAATCTTCATTTTTTCATTTATTTTTAATTTGAACTGATGTGTAAAATGAAGCATCAGTTCCAAAAATATGCTCTGGGCTTAATACTCAAATTGTAGGAGGTTGAAAAAAAAATTTTTTTTTGAATAAAGTTCCCTTCCTTTAGCAATCATGAATAAACTACTTGTCCTTCACCTTGTGGATATTTAGAGGAAGTTCAGAAAGGACAACAATGAGAAGTCGTGAGGGTTGTATCAATGCTGGGCTGTGGTGTCTTATCAAAGTGGCTGTTGCTTCTCTAACAATATTTCATTGAGGCTGGTGTTGGAGAGGCCATGGACTGTGGAAAAGTGTAGTAAAGTATTAAAGCATGTAAAGGGGGAAAATTTGTTGAGGCATATTGTCATATATGTATTAGAATCTCACAACTTTGCTGCTGAACACATGCCCTAGTACCACACATAGCATGTGACTCTCCTCCATGAATGTCACCCTCATCGACAGATGGCCAAGCTCTGTATCCTACGTATACTACTCCCTCCCCAAATTCTTCACCCATCTACCCTCCTCTCTCCATAAAGCCTGTTGTCATTCTCTGTCTTGAATGCAAGTATTGTTTTAACCATTTTTCCTCTTCTGGCAAGTATCCTACCTTTGTTATGGTCAACTGAATTTATGTCTTAAAGCCTCTGTGGATTCTCAAAGTTTCTACAAAGAAGCTCTTCATTGTGTAGTTTGTCTCAGAGTTTTTCTTCCGGTGCTGATGATGGAAAAAGAGCCCTGTGGGTGCTTAACAAGTCCTCTACCATCAAACTACATCTTTGAATTCTTCACAAATAGTGTAATACAGAGAAAGGAGCAATGCCAGAGACAGCTTACAGTCGCCGAGGATTTGCTATGTCCCAGTCAGTCTGAAAGGAGTCCATTAGTCCTTGGAAATGGAAGTAAGCACTACTATTTTCATTTCACAAGTCATATTTTCATGACCCAAGCCTTCAAACAAGTGAATAATTAGTAAATACTCAAGACCAGGCATTTTGACTTTGGAACTGGTGTCCTTAGAAGAAAGGCACTAAATTAGAAAAAAGAGAAGAAAAATATGAAGTTACCAAGCAGTTGAGTTGATCACAAAGTAGAGTTGGATTGTGTGTTTCAGTCTCATATCATGAGAGTATTCAAGTAATCAAAACCCCACTTAGGTGTGTTCTAACTCTCTCTAACCATTGCAAAAAACCCCACTTGGGGTGTTCTAACCCTCTTTAACCCATTATAAGAATACCATCCGCCGGGCGGTGGTGGCGCACGCCTTTAATCCCAGCACTCGGGAGGCAGAGCCAGGCGGATCTCTGTGAGTTCGAGGCCAGCCTGGTCTCCAAAGCGAGTTCCAGGAGAGGCGCAAAGCTACACAGAGAAACCCTGTCTCGAAAAACCAAAAAAAAAAAAAAAAAAAAAAAAAAGAATACCATCCATAGTTTCTCTCAAAAATTATCTGGTCAGTATTATCCTAATCTGGCAGGGCAGAATACACATCCAGAAATGTTAAGACCCAAAGCTCTGTTGTTAGCTGTAAGGTTACAGCCTTTGATTCCTATATGGCATATTCTGAACTTCACATGTGGCCCATTTCTATCATGTGCCTCTGCTGCCTTGCTGACCAAACAACAAACAAACTAGCCTTCCGTATTCTTGGGCTTTACTTTTTCCCTCAGCCTCCCTTTTCCAAGGTTGAGCAAGTCATCCTTTTCATTCTATCTACTTTGGTCACTTTTTAAAAAACACACTGCAACATTTGTGTTCCTCTTCTTTGCCCCCTCCAGGTTAGATGCAAATGATAATGAGTAATCACCTGAGTTGTTCAGGTGCTGACCTAACACTTGGCTTTCCTTTGGAAAACTGCAACTGTACAACTGCACAGGCAGAGGCAGGGACTTTCTTGTCATGTACACGGTATGAAATCAACACAACGGAGCAGATGGGAGAGCGAATGTCACTGCCAGCTGGAACTTTAGAAAAGAATGATGTTCTTAGAACCTCAGGAGTCATTGAGCAGAGTTGAACCTTGTCTATGTTTGGCAATGATTTAAGGATACATGCAACACTCTGGCTTTACTCAATTGCTTCGTGTTTTAGGGGATCATGGATTTGATCTGGTGCATGATGGAAGCAGCCTGGCAATCCCTGGGCATGACACTTTGGGTTGGGATGCACTTCAGAGCTATTTTTGGTATTTTCCTCCAATCAAGAGTCATCTTGCTAGAACAATACCAAACATATTTTTCTATAGTCCAACATTCCTGTGCTTACTGCAGAGAACTAGAACAGCATGGTTTTTCTTGCATTTGGGGCATGCGGAGTTGCTGAGAATCTATAGAACTTCAGTAGTGATTTCTATTTATTTCAGTTAGTGCCTGTAAAGTATTTGGAATTAATCAAAAATTTTGATTTTTCTTGTCCATCCTATAAAATACATATATTTTTCCTTCCCCAACAGCTTTTTATTTAGCATGACTTACTCTAGCAGAAAGAGCACATAAATTAAATACTGAGTAACTCTAAGCCACAGAGCAACCTAGTTGTCCCCTGTAATTACTAGTTGTCTTAGTTAACGTTTCTATTGCTGCTACGAAACACCACGACCAAAAGCAAGGTGGGGAGAGGACTTATCTAGCTTATACTTCTGAATTGCTGTTCATCACTGATGGAAGTCAGGACAGGAACTCAAACAGGGCAGGATCCTGGAGGGAGGAGCTCATACAGAGGCCATGGAGAAGTGCTGCTTACTGGCTTGCTTCCCATGGCTTGCTCAGCCTGTTTTCTTATAGAACCCAGGACCACAGCCTAGGGGTGCTCCCAGCCACCACGTTCTGGGCCCTCCAACATTGATCATTAAATGAGAAAAGGTCTTGCAGCTGGATCTCACTGAGGCATTTCCTCAACTGAGGTTGTATCAAGTTGACACATAAAATCAGCCAGTACACTGTTCTAATTATTATCACAGAGAAAGAGACAGTTTCATTACTAGCAGTTTTGTTACTTTATAATTTGGGGAATCCATTGTGGTTATTTGGGGGAGGAGTTTAATCAGAGGTCTCCTCTAATTATGTACTCAAGCCCATCTTGATGAGCTTCTTAGATATTACTCCTGCATTTCCTTTTGTTTTTTTGGATTCTTAACATGCGCTCTCATTTTTCTTTTTTTAAAGAATTACTTTAATTTTTGAAGTTATAATATAATCAGATCATTCTCCTTCCCTTTTCTCACTCTAAGCCCTCCCATTACTTTCTTTTAAACTTATGCCTTCTTTCACTTTTATATATTTAGTGTACTTATATATTAAATATATATTTATATATTTAATATTTAACACATAATATATTATAATATATTAATATAAATTAATAATATATTACATATTGAATATAAGATATATTTAATATACTTAAAATTTAATAAATATTAAAGTAAAATGCATATATTAAATTAAAAGTTACATATATATATATATATATATATATTCCTAAGTACATAAATACAACCTGCTTAGTCTGTATAATGTTATGTGTATGTATATGTTTTCAGACCTCACCATTTGAATTGGGTAACCAATTGATGAGCTCTTCCCTGGGGAAACCTATTTCTCTGGTTCTCAGCATTGCATTCCTTAGTTGCCTGTATTTCTTTTTGTAGGGTTGAGACCTCTTGAGCTCTCTCCCTTACATGTTAGCACATCTATTAATGTCATCCTTGTTTGGGTCGTGTTTAAGCAGACATGTTTAGGAAGAGTTCGTATGTGTAACGTCTAACATTTCTGGGAGACACAAATTCACAGCATATCCCCTATTTCTCTGGATCTTACAATGTTTCTGCTCCTGCTTCTGCAATGTTCTCTGAGCCTTGGGTGCGGGATTTGTATTATAAGTCTGTTTGTTGGGACTGGCTTCCACCACTCTCCATTTTGATTGGTCATAGTTTTCTGTACTGGTCTCAGACTGTTGCAAAGAAAAGCTTTCTTAATGAGGGTTTGGGAACTACAAGTCTCTGTGGGTATACCTACAATTATTTAGAATGTAGTTAGGGATTGTGTTGATTTAGTGAAGTGGTGGTAAAGTCATTTAGTAAAGTCATGAATCCTCCAGGATCCTTGACATCTTTAGCCCTAGGCAGTTGACTAGGTTTCTAGTACCAGGCACGATTTCTCTTTTATTTATTTGGTATCAAGCTCAATTAGAGAGCTGTTGGTTATTACCAAGGTATGTGTGCCAATACTTTATGCTTTTGGTCATCATGCAATGCTGGTCATTGTTGTGATTCATAGGCACTGTAGTTGGGTAGGACTCTTGGTTGCTTCCCTGTGGGATGACTCATCCCTAACAGGCTTGAGGGCCAGCCGGCCCAAACCAGTAATAAGGTACTTTCTGAGAGTCAACCTGGGTCTGTCTAAGGGCCATAGCAACAGTAGCTGAGACATGATCTGGGGATGACCTGGACCAATTAGAGGCAGCCATGTCACACCAGCAGATGCATATTCATCAGACCTTCCCCCAGGGCAGGGTGGAGGTTATATAAGGCTTGCCTCTTCCTGAATAAACTGAGCTTATTTCAACATTCTCCCAGAGTCTGTGTCCTTGACTCTGTGTCTACTTGGTCCCCTCCCCCAAAGGGAATAACAGCACAGGACCCTGTCACACTTCACTCTTTTGGAAGCTTGCATGGTGCCTTCTGATACCATGAAAACCACTACTCAGGGAGGAGGTTTTTAGGTCAGTTCCAGCTCAGTAGCCTCTGGGCCCTGTGTTTGAGATGCATTTTGTCTTCAGTAACAGGAACTTACCTTCCACCTCTCATGGGGCAACCATGGACAATAGCAATAGGCTGTTATGTTTTGGTAGTCTCTTGGATAACCATGACTAACAACTCACAGGAGAACTTCTCATGCCTGGTATTGGGGTTTTTGGTAGATGGTCTATGACTTTTATGGGGAAACATTGTCAGCCCTGATAGCAAATTTTTCATTTATACTAAGGATGTATATTTATACACTGACTTATTTTTAGGTAGATTATTAATAGTATAATTCCTTAGAACTTTTTCAGACATCTTTTCTCTTATTTTACTCTCCTTCCTCCTTCTTCTGTATTTAACTCCTTCTCCCTTCCCTAGTTAGAGCCTTCATTTTTCTTATTTCCCCCTTTAGATCACTTGTACCTTGATACCCCTCTCTTTACCATACACCCCCTTTGCCATGGTCCTATTTTACTCTATTGGTTTCTGCAATTACTCCAGGTTATGTATTACAGCTAAAGATGTGGTGCTAAGAGCCTCAGGTGAGAGAGAATACAGTATTTTTCTTTCTGTGTCTGCCAACCTTATTCTATACGATCTTTTCTAGCTCCATCAATTTACCTGCATCTCATTTTTCTCTACAGTGAATATTATTCCTTAGTGTATTGGTACCACTTTTTTATTACCCATTCATCAGCTAAAGGACATTTATGTTGTCTACATTTCTTAGCCATTGTGACCAGAGCACCATTAGACATGTTCTCTTAACATTAGTGTGTCTGTGTTTCAATGCTGCCTGTCTTAAAACATATCCCATTAACTTAAATGTGCATGCAAATTATCTGGAGATGCCAGCAGACAGATTCTCTGTTAGTTTGGGGAGATGGTCAGAGTATTCATTTATCAGTGTCAGGTGGTGGTAATGTGGCTGGTCTGATTAGAGTATACCTTTATGCATAATGAATTCACAATTAAATCAGTGTGAGCAAGGTTAATTAATAGTCCTTCTTCAAGTAACTGGTCAGTCATTGAAAAAGTACACAGTGCTACTGTCTACCAACTGGGAAAAGCATGAATTCTTCACTATATATTGTAGAACCATTTAATTTTATTTATTTCCACTGCAATACCACCCACATTCATGCTGTTCTTTGTCTTCTCAACTCTTGCAGTTGTTGCTGAAGGCACCCCCCACACACACACACACAAATGCTTGTGCCCTGTTTGCTGCCAGCATTGGCTACATAGCAGGTTTGAAATTAGTCTGAGCTGCAGGAGACCTCCTCTCTCTCTGTCTCTGTCTCTGTCTCTGTCTCTGTCTCTGTCTCTCTCTCTCTCTCTCTTTCTCTCTCTCACACACACACATAGATTGCATATATAATCACCCCTCTAATGTATAAAATACTGCAAATGTCTCTTGTTAACTTTCAATGTAAAATCCAAAATTTAAAAAAAATTGAAATTAAAATATACTTACTTCATTTTTCCTTTTCTTCCTTTCAACATACCCTCACTTTGCTCATTCTTTTAAATTTGTGGCCTCTCTCCTTCTTAATTGCTGTTGCATATTTATATATGAATATATATTTCTAAATATATGAATACAATTGCAAAGATTTTGCTTAATGCTTGGCTTTCCCTTTGCTTTCCCGTTTGATGCCCCAGCTGTTCTGAGGAGAAACTTGCTAGTTTGATCACCTGTTTAAGCCTTGCTCTCTAGCTGCTCTTTTGCCTGGAATGCTTCTACTCTTTTTTTATATCTAACATCTCTCTTCTGACCTCATACCAAGGCCACTGCCTCAGAGAGCCCATTTGACCTCTCAGATTATTGGGGTATGATGAGATAAGCTGTTTTAGTGCTCCCTTTGGGGAGTATCATCATAGACCTAGTTATATAATTAAATATGCAAATAAGCCTGGTCTGCCTGATATTTTACTATACAAGGACATGACTCTTCTCTGTCTCTTTATTTTTTAAAGATATTGTGACCACCCCAGTGTCTGGCACAAAGCAAGTGCTGAAAGATACTTCAGAAAAGTGTGATTTTTAAAAACGGAAAGGGAATATAATATTTCGATTCATCTACTTTCTTCTGTTCAAAACAGATGGTTTATCAGTTTTCAAGTAATCAGGCTATTACAAAAACACATGTCTTAAAACACAGCCTTGTCCCTTAGTTGTACTTTAAAGTGTATGAATCCCTCCAGTATGCCTATACTCTTCCCATGTTATACATTTTTCCTCTGGAGTCCATGAGATGATTAATAGAAAACTTAAATTATTTACATATAAAAACCCCAGCTGCTCATGAATCTGAAAGTGTTTAATACACTGCCACATACAACCTCCTTCGGCTTCATAAATTGTTTCCGGTGACACACTGCCTTTGTATATGGTGAAATATTATATTTACTTAAGAATTCTGTGTCAAAAAGAAAGATGAATGTGTGAGAGCACCCCAGGAAACCTTTGTAATTTTATTATTTGGATCTTCTAAGATGCCACTTCTTCATCTTTCTTCTCTTGATTAATTTCATACCTATTAATTTATGATAATATGGACTGAAACTATTTCTTGAAGCTCTGCCATCACTCTGGGGCATAGGGAGATAAAATTCCAGGTGCCTGACCATGGTCCTACAGCCTCTATGTCCTTTGGCAGTTTGAACCACTGGTACTCTGGTCCACAGGTCTCTATGATCTCTTTAGAGAGCATTAATTTACAATTATGCTTCAATTTTCCCAAATGACTGGAGAATCACATTGGATTTCAAAAGATCCATGCATCTATCTTGTGTATAGTGAACAGGAAGATAATTCCAATGGAGGAACAGAAGTGGCTCTGTTTGTGGCATCATGCAGTTATCTCCTGCACCCCTTGATTAGTCTGATCGCAAAAGGTCAGAGACAATGTCCTCGGTCTCCATAGGCATACATATTCAGTTTCTCCAAAGTGGTAATTCAGTTTTATTCTAAGTCTTGGGTGAAATGGGGAGAATTGTTCTCTTCAGATCCACTGTGGGCTCTAGGCCAGCAGCAGCTGTCAGCTCAGCAGGGTTTCAGCATGGCATTCAATGAAGACTGACTCAGAGCCCTTGCCAAGGATGAATGAAAGCCCCGTGCGTATGGGAAAACTCTTAGGTTGTCTGTTCCCTTTGGTTTGCTGCTGCTTTCCTGGCCAAGTCTCACTTAGTAGAAGTCAGGAAAAGGCTGCTCTGCCATCAGGGTTAGTGGAAATACCCATTTTGTCAGTGCAGCTCAAAGGAGGCCCCTGGTTTTCTGAGCTGAGATGTTCTGTCGCTGAAGGACCTGACTCAGCGGCATGATACCATTACTCTCAAGTCACATTTCCCTCTCATTCTTACCTTCTCACATGCACATATTCATCTCATATTGTTTTCAACAGTTTCATTCTATGGCTATCAAAAGTATTCTTACTGCCATTTATTGTTCTTACAAATCTTGGCTTAGCTTTGGCCTTCCAATTTATATTAATAATTTGAATGAACACACAAGCATTGGTGAAGTTTTTAAGTCACAGAAGAAGCAAGAAGGTAACCAGTCTATGAGTGCCATGGTTTGGATATGAAGACAACATCAAAGGCTCACGTGTTGAAGGTCTGGGCCGCCACATAACAGTAATATGAAGAGGTGGCTGGATTGTGACAATACTCACCTCAGCAATCATTTAATCCACTTATAAGCTCACAGGGAAACAGACTATGAGGAGAGCTCTGGTCTGAGGAAAGCCACTGAAGCCATACTCTTGCACGGAATAACTTGGTCTTCTCCCTTTGTTGTCTATCACTCTGCTTTGGGGCCAGCCCTGAGTCCACAGTTTCGTCTCTGAAAGACCTCTTGCCCATGTGAGGTTATTTGTTGAATAGAAAGGTTTAAAAACATTCATATGAAAAAACTTCAGGCCTTGGTTTGAATTCTCTTCTCTTAGTTTGAATTTCTTTTTTTTTTTTTTTTTTTTTTTTTTTTTTTTTGGTTTTTTGAGACAGGATTTCTCTGTGTAGCTTTGCGCCTTTTCCTGGAACTCACTTGGTAGCCCAGGCTGGCCTCGAACTCACAGAGATCCGCCTGCCTCTGCCTCCCGAGTGCTGGGATTAAAGGCATGCGCCACCACCGCCCGGCCTTAGTTTGAATTTCTTATCTGAATATATTTCTTTCATCATGTTTCTCTATAAAAATTTTGCATATTTCTTTTCATTCACTTACAGGACTGTTCTGAGTCACGCCGTGTTTTACAACTGGGACTAGGCACAGGGACACAATAATAAACAAAGCCACGGTTTCCTCCTGTGCTGCACTCAAGTGAGAAGTGTGACAACCAGAAAGGTAACGGCGCTGGCAGATTCCACTGGTGAATGGCTCTTTCTGTGTAAAATAGACATGATTTTCATATTTCAGAAACTATTCAGAGAACTAGTTTTAAGCTGAGAGTTGAATAACAGGACTAATTCAAACACGTGGAGAAAGATGTTTCAGGCAGAGAAAAAAGAAAAGAAAAGGACATGGAAGGACACATATTTGGAAACTAACAGAAGTCCAGGGTAGCTGTAGGATATCAGAGCATGTCCTGACAAAGCTTAGTGAGCCAGACTGGGAAAGAGTCCCAAGAGACTTTGCAGGCCATAATAAACCATCAAACAGTATGAGGGAGGCCCCATGTGAAAGGTCATTTGTATATGAATCTAGGTGATGACACAAGGAATCACCTGATTGGTGATTTGTGAATAGACACACTGACCTTCAAACTGATATGAGAGCTGAAAGAGAAACTTAGCAACCCCAGTCACTGTCCATAGCAAAGTATTTAGAACAATCAGGTTCTGCATTGTCAAGAGTACAGCACATGTTAAATTTAGATAGTGTTGTGTATTCTAGCACTGAGAACATTTCCAGTGGGTATATTGACACATTGTGTTGTAGCAAGCTTTCTTGCTGGACTGTCTTGGCATAGCCAGCCCCCAAATAATGACAGGGAGACTTGTTATTAATTACAAAAGCTTGGCCTTTAGCTTAGGCCTGTTTCCAACTAGCTCTTATAACTAAATTAAGCTGTTTTTATTAATCTATGTTCTGCCACATGGATTTTACCTCTCTCTCATTCTATATGTCCAACTTACTCTACGTCTCACTGGCATCTCTCTGCCTTTCTTTTCCCAGAGTTCCTCTCTACTCACGAAAATCCTGCCTATTCTCTCCGGCCTAGCTATTGGCCATTCAGCTCTTTATTAAATCAACCAGAAGTCACCTTAGGCAGAGACACATCTTCACACAGTGAGGTGTAAACACATATCCCACAACATTGTATCAGTCATTTAATACTACATACAAGACCTATTTATCTAGGTCAGGCAAACAAATGCAAATTTCTGGTCAGACTCGCCTGAGCCAGACTTGCTAAGAAATAGTCTAAAACAGCCTCAAGAAACTCCTTTTAGCTTTTGATTTCCATGGCTCTTCTCTACATGGATGCCTATCAGACTTGGACTTTGTACAATATTCCACATCTGCTAATATTTTACTTTTTTTTCATTCTTAATATGCTTTCATCACCCTCCTCTGTTCCATGTTAAAATGTGATCATTTGACTCCTAAATCTTCCCTCCACTTGGTTTTTCTGTGAGGCTGACCATTAAGCTATAAACTTCTAATACTTTAGAAACTTCCAATACTAGTGCAATTTCTGTAAAATTCCAACAAAGCACTTTTAAACCTATTTCAAAAGAATAGATTAATTTGTTTCCTTAGGCTTTGTAAATAGTAGGTTGAGCCAAAGGTAAAAGAATATCTTATTATTATCTGCATTACTGTGCTTTGGAGCATGTGACTAACTGGCCCAGAACTGGGAAGAGACTCCTATAATAAAGCCAGGTGATAGAACAGCACATGTCCAGTGTGTTCATGTGTAGAACACATCAAATAAGTAAGCTATTCACAGACATCCATTACATAGCAGAGGCCTGGAATAATTAGTGTGCTCCTGGCAAGAGATGAATGTGGACAATAGACATTTATGTAGAGTTCACATTAAGGGATTACTGCACTATTTTTTGAAACATAACCATCTGTAATTGGAAAGCTAATAGTTCTATATGTCTTGCTCTTTTCTGGTTTCTGCTAAATATTTCTACTTTTTTTTTTTTGATCTGAGTCTAGATGTGAGAGGCTGCTAAGTGGGATAGTATTTAGAAGTTAATAAAACTAAACTTAACTTGCCAGGTAGCTCTTGAATAAATAGGATGTTCAGAGTATACAGAATCTGGTATTAAAAGATACCTAAAAAGATGCTGTTGTCAAAATATGTAAAAATCATGATTCTTTTCTAACATGTAAATGATATAAATAAATTAACATATATTTCATACACTCAGCACAAAATGATAATTTTAATCTCTCTCTCTCTCTCTCTCTCTATATATATATATATATATATATATATCAGTATTTGCATATATATGATCTTTTTCATGGCATTTCTTAACCCTGAGTTCCTAGTTTTGAGTTTCTACCTGAATATCTCATTGATGATCTGTCTTCAATAATAATGCTTTATTCACTTTATTGAGACCACAAAGATCATTTGCAGAAAGATTACAAAGCATGAGAGGCTTTGATTAACAACCTATTTGCTTTTCAGAAAACCCAAATGTTACTTAATGGACTGAGACCGATTTGAATAAATTTGTTATTTTAACTTGAAATACTAATTAAGTACATCTAATTTTCTTTAGCATTAAAAGCAATAGCTATATAAAAGAGATAGGTATACAATGCTTGACACAGAAGGTCACAAGTTAAGAACTGCACCAACAGTCACAGCTCCCAGTTCTTTTAATTGTTTTTATTTTTATTATTTTATGTATATAGGAGTTTTCCTAGATATATACATGTATGTCACCTGCATGCCTGGTACCTAAGGAGGCCAGAAGTGAAGATCAGATCTCCTGGAACTGGAGTCACAGGTGATTGTAAACCATGATGTGGGTGCTAGAAATGGAACTGGGATCCTCTGGAAGAGCAGCCAGGTGTCTTAGGCCACTGAGCAATCTCTTCATCACAGCTCCCTCAATTTTGATAACAAAATCTGCATTATTAGAAAAAAATATCTATCCTGTATTTCCCATATGAATTTGATCTTAAAATATCCACATGGCTTGTCTTTCCTTGTTAATAACTCAATCTAATAAATTCAATAAGTGTGTTTGGAAAATAAGGTAAAATATTCTTTTTTATGCTTTGTCAATAAGTTTATTATCCTTATGAAAAGAAAATCTTCATAAAAAATTCCTTTTCCTTTTTGCAGCCTCCTTCTGGGCTCTGAGGAAGGTTGTCTCCATTTGAAATCAGTGACCTGATTTCTCTTGGCAAGTAACATTTTGATACAGCTCCACCTCTTTGTATTAACTTCCCTCTTGGGCTTCTTCTCTTTAAGTGGATTCTCAAGGATAGCAGCATGATCTTCTTGCACATCTCCATGTCTGGAGTTCTCTCGTTCATTACGTGCTGAGAGAACTGTTTCTTACAATCATCTCCATCACTGTCCATTGGGTAACACATGTAGTTTGCACTATTCTGAGCCAGGCTGTGCCTCTGCTCGACTTCTGCACTAAACTCCTTGCTTCAGAGTTATAACCAGGGAATCATTTGGTACTGTGAGGGATAGACAAGGCTCCATCCACAGATCCCTTCACAGCCCAAAAACTTTATTGCTAGTTGTGGTTTGGGCATTATCTGCATCCAAATACTGGCCAGCAGCAGACCATTACAATATACTGCAGCATAATCTGTCAGGTCAACTTTAACAGTATATTTTGGTAGTTCATGTGAATATGCTGCACAGACCATCTTATCCCCTTCTGTATTGACATAAGAAACCCAACAGATGGGATCTCTCTTAGTTAAATGAACTATCGTCCTGTATTTGGATGTATTGTTCTTATTTTTGTTCCAGATCACCAATTGTTTGTTGGCATAGTCAGTTTTCCCCTCTCATCATCTCCTAAATTTCACTTGATATCTCTTACCAGAGTCCTTATTCTTGACTTTTACGACTCAATCTTGCAGAATAGAGACCTGCAGTACTTACACCAAAGTGCCCAGGGGTCACCACCACGTAACAATTCACAGAAAGTCGGGCAGAGCTTTTTTCCAAGCATTTTTCCTAGGTCTTAATTATGTCTAAAATTCAAATGAGAGAGGTGAAAGGACACGGACAGCTTCACACAGGAAATGAGTGGCTTTTCATGCGGGAGTCACAAATGTATCGCATCTGGTTTCCTCTCTTGTCCGTGTATCCGTTTTAAAGAGACCTAACCACTTGGTTTTTGGTGCTTGCTCTATGACACTGGAACCATAAGGTCCCTTGGGACTCTACTGGGTAACAGCACCGTGAGCTATAAGTGGTGGCTGCCCGTATGTTAGTTCGGCTGTGAGACAAAGCCGGACGTGCACTGAGAGCAGGCTCCGTGCTTTTTCTCCAGACTCCGTAGAATAAGGCTACAGACGTCCATGTTTTCAGCATGTCCCATGGTCAGACTCAAGACGGTCCAAGGCGCAAAAGCAAATCTTTGTATTTTCTTAATTGGTGCTTCTACAGGGGGGAGTGAGTCTCTAACATATTTTTCCCAGGCCTCTCTGGAACGTTCTATGGCTTATTGCTCAGAAAGGAGGAAAACAAACAGAGACAGACCTTCTTTGTGTAAGCGTTCTCAGCCTGCCAAACTGGCGGGATGCAGAGGCGATTTCCTTAGCGTTTGCAGCTCGCTCTGACTTCTGCACAGGGAAGTTGGGAAATATTTATTGTAGAACGGGGCCCTGGGAGATTATTCTTGGAAGGCACAGTCTCTGTGAACCTTTGTGTGATGACCTAAAAATGTCTTTTAGCTAGAATTTTGCAAGTGAGATGTGATTGTTTCTATCCAACACACACACACACACACACACACACACACACACACACACACACACACACACTACAAAAAAAACCAGAAAATGAATCTTCATATTTTGAAATTCAATCATATGGACTTGGTTTTTCTTGCTGAAGGTAATTTATATTTCCAGAGAAATGAGAAAGGGAGGTGTGTAATTTAGGAAAAACTTCAAGATAGTATATTGTGCTCTCTAAGATTTTGTGAACCATTGAAATTTAAAGTAGCAATATTTGTTTATTCATCAAACAGTGTATTTTAATAAAGAACGGTGCAAAATAAGAAGAAATACAAGCATTCAATTTCAGGGGCTCACAAAATGTATTAGTATCAAAAGACATAAATACTTACCTGATTCCAAGTGCTCTATTTAAAATTTCCATCTTTCTTGAAATAATGTTTCATCATTCTCATACCATCCCTGGCACTCTTGCTTTTCTCTAGGTTTGTGTCTTAAGTTAGTGTCCTAAGTCAGCCTGAGTACTTGGCTAAAGGAATAGGGTGCACACAACTATACTAATGGCATGTGCCAGGGTCCCCAGACAAAACAAGCAAGGGTCAACATCCCCAGGCACGTTGGTGTCTATTATGACTAGACTTTAGGGCAATGTATCTCCTGCAGCTAATTCTTCTGGTCGTCTTGATTCCTAACTGGTCTCCAGCTGACAGGGTTTCAAGTTTTCCTTCGTGTGGTTGCATCTAAGCTACCTCTGGCTTAGCACTGGCTTCTGCCATGTGCCTACATTCATCCAGTTCCCTCAAAGTCAGCCTGTTTCATAACTTTGGTGTAAATCTATCTTATCAAACTAGTATGAAAAGCTCAGCTTAAGTTACAGTTTTTCTTAAAGAACCCCAGGTTAAATTTGGAGGCCACTCTGCCTGACCCCTAAATGATGCTGGTCACTATGTTCATCTATACCAGCTGATGACTCAGGGATGTACCAGACGTGGCCTCCTTCAGGAGCCCTTAATGTGGAGCAGATATAGTTCTTCTTTACTTTTCTAGAATGTTCTCACTTCTTCACTCAGAAAGGACCTCAGGAGATGCCTATTCCTCCAGACTTCAATTTATATCCTTTCCATAAATTTCCTAGCATGGTCAGTTTTGAGGATTATTTTATTTTGCCCAGATCATATACACTTCTTTGCATTCCATTGCCCTGCACACCACAACCAACCCTTGAGTTTACTTTTATTACCTAAAAGAGGAATGAAGTCTCAGTGGGATTGGAGCATTCTGTGATTATAAAAATGGTCTTCTACCTTGGGGACCAAATCTTGCCACATTCTTCTCTTCCTGATAGCTAAGTTCCCCCACCAAGCTAATGAATTCTTCAGGTAAACGGGAGTAAAACTTCATATTTAGGAAGGCAGAAAGGAGCACACATGGTTAATGCTGAAGGCATCACCCAGTTTGCACTTAAGATGTAGGTCATGGTGGCTGGAGAGATGGCTCAGTGGTTAGAAGCACTGGCTTCTCTTTGAGAGGACCCAGGTTTAATTTCCAGCACCCATATTGCAGCTCACAACTGTCTGTAACTCCTGTTCTAGGGGATCTGACACCCTCAAACAGATACACACGCAGGCCAAACACCAATGTAACATAAAATGCAATACAATACAAATAAATAAATTATTTTTTAAAAGATGCATGTTATTTCCACTTGCCTTTTTTCCAGAGATTAAATACTCTTGCCCAAATTTTCTTTTCAGGAACGCTAAAGAAGTGAATGTTACCACTGTGAACTAGTGAGACCAGAAACTATCAACCACTTCTTGCAGTCATAATAAGCAGCACAAGGTGTTTCCTATTGGTGAAATTATTAAGGCCACTCCACGTAGTTAAAAGGGAGGTTTATTAGTGGCGTAACTTACAAATGAAGGGATAGGTAGGCTGAAGATATAGCGCAGTCTGGCGGCGGTATTCTCTGGGGAACTCTGCTCGGTCTACCTTTAGTGACCAGGGTCCAGGAACTAAGAGAAGGCGGCGCATCTGGATCTTGGGTCTTCAGGGCCCTCTCTTGGCCCCGCCTTGTAGGTGTGATAGTTACTGAAGCCTCAATGGGGGTTAGAACTTCCAGACCAAAGCTGGAATGACTACCCACTACAGTTTCCCTAGTAGAAGCTACTTTTGTATGCGTAGAAGCTACTTTTGTATGCAGAGGAGTCTTCCATGTAAGAACAAGAAGCCCTGAAGGCTGATAGTGCAGGAGGCAACATCTCCCACACCCCACCTCGATTCCCCTCACTCTCACAGGAGTGACTGTTTTTACACAGAAGAATACTTGCCATAGGCTCTTAAATGAGGAGATGGACAAAGCAGAGAAAAATGGAAAAGGCCAAGAGTTGTACAAGAAAAATGGAAGCAGTATGTGTGGGGAAATCTTCAGGGATTTCCTCCATGCTCGCGGAAGAATGGGAGACAGTTTGGAACATGACTGAGATCTGTAATCTTTTATTTCATCTTTCCTTCTGATGAGAGTATACATATGATGAAGGACACATAGGATGAGAGTGTAAGGGAATGAATCCATAAACTCACTATTTGTTTTATTTTTTCACTTTGCATTTCTGATCAGTGTTGTTCCTTAAGAATTTTGATGGTTTAAGTGATTCAGGATTTTTTTTTGTTTTGTTTTGAATTTGCAAGCATCAAGTCATACATGGAACAATTTGATCTGAAACAGATTGATTTTTATAACAAAACAGGTAAAAATAACCATTCTCTAGAGTTGTTGCCACACAAGATGCTGAGACAGAATACATACTGTGTCCTCTGCCTAGAAACTCCTTTCCTCCTGCTCTTTCTGTATTTTACCCTGTCTGCTGCCCAGCTCTGCGTAGCAGTAGTCCTATAATGAGAGCAGACTCTGTGACTCTTTATCATCCCATCCTTTACTGTTCCTGCTTAGTACTTATCATGATTTCAGGTTCTGTATTTACTTGTGCAATTTTAAAATGTTATCTATGTTGCACTATTTTAAATGTTAAATATCATAGTTCATTCACCAGAGAATAAAAAAAAGGGGCAAAGAGACCCTGTCTCCAGTGACAGTGGGTCTAGCTAGAACAAAGGGGAGTGTTGAATCCAAACACCTTTAACCATGGACAGGGCAATTATTTCGTTGAGCACCAAGTTGTCTTCCTTCTTCTTTAAATTGACAAGAGCCAATAGCCACACCCATTACTTCTCCATTCAACTCACAATCCTTTTTCCCCTTTCTCTGTGATGATATTTTATTTGTGCACCCCAATAAAACTTATCTGAAGATCAGAGAAAAAAACCAGCCACTATATTAAACATAGAAGTCAGGCAATGGCAGCACATGCCTTTTATCCTAGCATTCAAGAGGCAGAGATTCATCTGGATCTCTGTGAGTTCAAGGCCACACTGAGAACAGAACCAGGCATGTTGGCACACACCAGCACTATTATTACCAGCACTAACCATGGAGGTCTGGAGGTCTGTACAGACAGACAGGAAGTGATGTGGCTGGGCAGAGAGAGGAAGTAAGAGGGCAGAGACAGAAAAACATATAAGTGTGGGTATACAGGAAGTAGGTCTCTCTTTGACTGAGGATTTCTAGCAGTAAGAATATGGCTGGCTTCTTCCTGCCTCCCTGATCTCTCAGTTTTACCCCAATATCTGGCTCCGGGTTTTTTATTAATAAGACTATTTAGGAATTCGTCATACCTTTCCCCCTCCCTCTCTCCCTCCCTCCCCCTCTCCCCCTCTCCCTTTTCTTTTTCCCTCCTTTTTTAAATTGTACAATCATGGATGCTGTATTTATTAGAGAGAATGTGTATATAGAAGTGTGTCTTTGTCACTGTTCTATTGCTGTAAAGAGACACCATGACCAAAGCAACTCCTAAAAAAAAAAGCCTTTAATTGGGGCTTGCTTACAGTTTCAGAGATTTAGTCCATTATCATCATCGTGGTGGGGCACATGGCAGCATGCAAGCAGATATGCTGGAGAGGTAGCTGAGAGTTCTACATCAAGACCCACACTCAGCAGGATGAGTGAGACACTGGGCCTGGCTTGGGATTTGGAAACCTCAAACCCCACTGACATACTTTCTCCAACAAGGCCACACCTCCAAATCCTTCTCAAGCAAGGCCATTCCCTGGTGACTAAGCATTCAAATATATTAGCCTGTGGAGGCCAGGGCCATTCTTATTGAAACCACCACAGATTGTTCATGTGGATATGTGTGTACCACAATGTTGAACAGAGGTCAGAGTACATTCACACCTTCGGCTTTGTGATCTGGGGATGGAACCCAATGGTCAGGCTTACCCAACAAGCACTTATACCCACAATGCCATTCTGATGATTGTCCATTTCTTTGCTCCGCCTCCAAGCTTGGCCGCCACACCCAGCGAATGAGGGGGAGGGGACATTTCCTTCTACCTTCCCACTGGCTGGGAGGAGACAGATTCTGGTAAAGTCAGCAAAGAAGGTGCTAAACCACTGAAGAGCTGTGCACAGAAAATGTGCTGGGTACTTCGTTTAAACTCTTGTCACAAACAACTAAAGTACTAGCACAAAAGTGAGGTCCAGCCCACTTGTAAGCATGCTCAAGGTATACCATTCATGAATGTGAGTGCTGGGTACTCTGGTTCCAGGTTTGTGAGTTTACTGACCCAGATGCCTGGTGCTTGCTGCTCAGTATCTGGATTATCTGAATGCAGTACCATTTCAGACACTGAGCTCAGTAACTGTGCATTCTGAGTTCTTTACTTAGGGCCCTTCAGAAGCAAGCCTCTGGTTCATGATTTTCAGCACCCCACCTTCTTTTTTTTAGTGCACTTGTGCAACAAAAATCTCCCACTTCCAGGAATTGTGGGTTATTGAGCTAAGAGTGCCAGCTGCATGTGAATAGAGAAGTCCTGTGGTTTGAAAATAGCATACCCACTTCAGTTTGTATCCCTTAGGAAAAGCTGGCATCACCCCACTTTTGAGAGTCCTTCAGGGCCCTTTGCAGAAGAAGGGCCCTTCATGCTTGAATCCTTGCATTGTCTCCGTTTCTTCAGAATCTGGTCCCTGGGGAATAGTTCCCCTAGTACAGGCTAGCACTTCCGTTCCTGGAATCTGACCTAACTTCCGTGTTGCTCACTGTGTGCTCCTTTCAGCCAGTTCTGGGGATACCCTCAGCACTTTCCTCACTAGAGTGCCTGCCAGCTGTTTACCATGTGTCTTAGACACATCTGTGGAGATCTTCATCTCTCTATTTCTACACAAATCAGCCTCTCGGGGACATCGTCATGGTCTGTCTAGTCTCTGGGTCGCCATCACTTTAACCCCTCCCTGTTTATCTGTGTCTGCCCACCACATATATTTACGCAATTATGTCTTGTTTTTTTTATTGTTAACTTGAACCTACTTTTAATAGCTTCATCATGAATGAACGAGCTTATAAAAAGAGTAATGTGTCTTCCTTACAAACATTTTTATATGAATTCTTCTTTTATAGGCCCTGAATGACTTGATTTATCCAGGAAAATACAATAGAACACAGATGTGTGGGCCAAGTGAGCTTGCTCAGTAGTGTTCTGTGTAAAATGCTCTCAGGCATGTAAACATTCATAACAAAAGATGTACAGCTTTCCCCCTTTGGAGGCCTTTATTCTTTTTCCCTCAGGCTTGTCAACAGTTGGTTTGTAAATGAAATCTGTGGGATATTTCCTTAAATATATCACTACCAAAATGTGTGATTGAATGTTAAAGCTCACAAAGAAATCACTTTAATAAAATCATTAAACCATTTAAATTTATTAAACAATCTTCCCTGCTAAGTTAGGACCTTTTGGTTCATATTCTTGCTCATAGGAATTCCTGGGGTGTTTTTTTTTTTTCCCCTGAGCCGTTGAAAATGCACTCTGATGTGCTAGTGTAACATGGTATGCTGGAGTACTACTGGGTGGGACCTTCGTCAAGGATCCATTGTGTAGAATTCATTGAAATAAAATTATACTTTATATTACTAGTTTGCTTGTGAAGAATGCCTATATTCACTGGGTAACTGTGACCACAATAATTAGCAATTGATTTTCTTCTCCATACCCAAAGTGGATGTGGGATAATAATATACACTAGAGAACTGAACCTTAGTTATGATGGAAAGAGCTGTGTGCAGGAATTAATAATAGCAAGTGGGATATTTTCAGTCAATAGCAACATTTTAATCCTGTCTGCTTTCACAAAGTTTCTCAAACTGTGGAGTATTATTCTAGATAGTGTGTGTATGTGTGTATTTGTGTGTATACTAGACATTAGAAGTACACAAATACTTTATATATTATGTATACTTTAATAAAATATGTATAATATAGCATTATATTGCAATATGATCTATTGTGAAATTATATTGCAATATACACTTATTTGTAATTTATGTGAACTGATAGTAACACAAAATTATATTCAGTTATGTATACTGTTTCAGAAATTTTACAAAAGTTCATAAAAAGCTTACATCTGAAAAGAGCCTACTCTGCATTCTGAAGAAAATACCAGTTTAGAATTTCCATTTTAAGACACTCTCCCCCAACCCCTCAATAAAATATAGGTTATATGAACCAGAGTTTTTAGTTAAGAGGTTTCTCTTTTAAGACAGAAAAAAAACACTGCACATTATTATAGTTTGTGGTGTGTGTTTAAGGAGAATGAGGAATAACACATAATTTCAACTTATTTCTGGATTTAATATGATTATATATCATTTCATAGCAGAGAAGTAAAATTATTATCTTATAGTTGATTTTTCATTCAAATGATCTGAGTGTTAGTCACTCAAACAGACAAATATTTTCTGTTAAAACCATTACCAGCCAGTTATTTCAAAGAAATAATAAAATCTCTATCCTCACAAGTCCCATCACAAGCACACGAATTTGTTAACAAACATAAATATTTCTACCAAACCCAGTGATCTGAATTCAATCCCCAGAACCAACATGATGTAAGTAGAGAACTTACTTCAACAACCTAAAATAATAAATAAATTAAAAATGGAATTGAAAGGTTTACCATGTCTAGATCATATGGTAAACCTATTTCTAGGTTTGTGAGGGAACTTTGTTCTAATTTCCATAGTGGTAACACCAGTTTGCACTCCCCCAAACAATG
Organism: Peromyscus californicus insignis; assembly: GCF_007827085.1. Classification (NCBI taxonomy): domain Eukaryota; kingdom Metazoa; phylum Chordata; class Mammalia; order Rodentia; family Cricetidae; genus Peromyscus; species Peromyscus californicus. Next base: position 9,660,813 of record NW_026294503.1, read on the forward strand.
AATAAGTAATTCCTTTTGTCCACATCCACACCAGCATCTGTCATCATTTATTTACTTACTTACTGTGATGGTTTGGAAGAAGATGCCCCACAGGCTCATAGGGGTGGCACTATTAGGAGGTGTGGTCTTGTTAGAGTAGGTGTGCTGTGGTTGGAGGAAGTGAATCTCTGCTCACTTCCTGCTACCTGCCAATCTGGATGTGTAACTCTCATCTCCTTCTCCAGCACCATGTCTGCTTGCACATTGCTATGCTTCCTGCCATGCTGTTAATGGACTAAATATCTGAACTGTAAGCCAGCGCCAATTATATATTTTCCTTTATAAGAGTTGCCTTGGTCAATGGTGTCTCTTCACATCAATAAAACCCTAACTAAGACACTTACTTACTTACTTACTTACTTACTTACTTACTTACTTTGCCTTAGCCTGACTAGGGTAGGATGAAATCTCAAAGTATTTTTAATTTGAAGTTTTCTAATGAAGTATTTCATTTGGTATTCTCCATGCCCACTTTTTAAAATTAGGTTGTTTGTTTTCATGGTGTTTAGTTTTTAGAGTTCCTTGTATATTCTGGATGCTGACCCTCTGCCAAATGTATAGCTGGTCAATATTCTCTCTATTCTGTAAGCTTCCTCTTGATGTGATGGTGTCTATTGCTATACAGGAGTTTATTTCATGTGGTCCCATTCATTAACTGTAGGTCTTAAACCTATGCTACTAGGGCTCTGTTAAAAATAAACAAACAAAAAAACTTCCTGTGCCTAAAATTCAAGAATATTACCTACATTCTATTTTTATCAGACTCAGGGTGAAATATCTTATACTGAGATCCTTGATCCATTTGGAGTTGTGTTGTACAGAGTGGGAGATAAGAATACTGTTTCATTCTTCTGCATGGAGCCATATAGTTGAACAGCCATTTGCTGAAGATATCACTTTCCCAGTATGAATTTCTGGCCTCTTTTTAAAAAATCAAATGACTGTAGAAGGGTGGGATTATACTGGGCCATCAGTTCTAATCCACTGATCAATATGTCTTTGTTTTGATTCCAGTTCCATACTGTATTGGTTACTATGGATTTGTAGTATAACTTGAAGTCATGTATGGTGATTTCTATGCAGCAGTGTATTTATTATTTGGGATTATTTTGGCTTTTCTAAAAATGAGTTTTGAGATTACTTTTTCAATTTCTATGAAGAATTGTGTTGGAATTTTGATGGGTATTGCAATGATACTATCAAGATACTTGTGCATCCATGTTCATTGCTACTCTATTCACAATAGCCAGGAAATTAAACAGCCTAGATATTCATCAGCAGATGAATGGATATTGAAAATGTGGTTTGTAATGGATAGCGAAATGTGGAATATTACTCAACTGTAAAGAAAATTAAACTTATGAAATTCAAGATAAGTGGATAAATTAAAAAAAAATCATTTTGAGTGAAGTTTGTTTGTGTGTTTTTAGAATTACATATGTAAGTACTTTATTTACTCACTTCTCTTTCCTTCTATTACCCCCAACTCATCTAGTACCTGTTCCACTTCATCTCAAATTTATGGCCTCCTTTTCTTTAGCTACTATTGTTACATAAACACACACACACACACACACACACACACACACACACACACACACACACACACCTTGCAAAGTCCAATCAGTGCTACTTATCTGTATATGTTTTTAGGGCTGACCACTTGGTGCTGAATAACCAATTAGGGGGCTTATCCTTAGGGAATACTGATTCTCCCTTTTCCAGCAGTCATTCATTTCATGTAGGTCTTCATCTGTTGCTAGAGCCTTGTTAATACTTCTTCAAACCATGCTGGCATGCCAGGTCTTGTTTAGATAATCATATTGTTAATATTTTTTTAGTGTGACTTCCCTGTCATATATAGAGGACTCTATCTCACAACTGATACCCTGGTCCTCAGGATCTGTCAATCTGTCCTTCTTCTGAGATATTCCTTGAGCCGTCGGTGTATGGTTTTTGATGTAGATGTAGCTGTATGGAGATGGATAACCATAATCAGTTGTACCTGCATTTTGATCATTTGTGGTCTGTAGTGGTATCTGCCTGCTGATAAAAAGAAGTTCCTGTGATGAGGGGTGGTAGCCATCCTTACCTCTGTGTAGAAGTATTGAGAATGCTTGAAATTGAATTTGATTTTGAAATTGTACTGATTTAAGAAAGTGGCAGTAGGCTCTCCTCCTCTAGGTTCCATGGCTTCAACAGCCAGGGGTAGTTGGCTAGTACTACAGACTTCCTCCCATTCAGTGGGCATTATGTCCAATTAGATGCTTACCCCAAGGTATACACGCTGCTACTACACCTTTGACGCTCTCTTGCCATGATGATTATTGTGGTTTATAGACATCATAGCTGTGTAGAAATATTGATTAATTTTTCTCCCTTAAAAAATTGCATAGCACCTTTCAGTACTATCAGTTAAAGATCCCCACTGCTTTCTTTCATATTTATCTCTTTGTCACACCTGTATCCTGCTGGTTTCATCTCTAGAGGTCCTTCTCTGCCCCCACACTTTATGGTTCCATTGAACTTTTCTGGTATTTGTGGGTTACTCTTGACTGTATACTCATATCTGCAGATTCAGAGCCAGCAACCACAGATAAGAGGTAACATGTGGTGTTTGCCTTTCTGGATCTGGATTACCTCACTCAGCATAAAATTTTCTAGTTCCATCCATTTACCTGAAATTTTCATGACTTTATTTTTGTGGGAGGAATGAAAATGATAGAAAAGAAGATGGCAGTTCCTTTAAAAGTTGAACATAGAGTTACCACATTAACCAGAAAGTCTGCTCCAAGGGATAGACCCAAGGGAAATGAAACTATGCATCTTTATCAAAACATTTCAGGAATTTTCATAGCAGCATGACTCATGATAGCCCACAAATGGGAAAACTCAAATGTCTGTCAACTAATGGCCTGATAAACAGCATGTGGGGTATAACTTACAGAGTCCACTTAAATAAAATTTTGTAAGCAAAATTTCTTTTCTATTTTTATTCAGTTTTTTTTTTACAATGTGTTTTGATCATATTCTTTCCATCTTGCAACTCCTCCCAGACCCTCCACACCTTCATATCCTCAACTTCATGTTCTTTCTAAAAAGGAAAAATCCAAGACAAAAAATAACGAAAGTGCCCCCAAAAGCTATGGAGTCCACTTCATGTTGTCCAACTATTCTTTGGCATGGACTCTGACCTGGAGTGTGGTTGATACTCCTTTGGAAAATACTGATTTTAACCTTCCCAACAGATATCAACTGCAAATAGCTTCTTGGCAAGGGGTGGAAATTTGTTTCACTTACCCTTCTCTATGCTGGCATTTTGCCTGATTTGAACCTGTGCATGTCCTATATGTGTTTTCACAATCGATGTGAGTTCATACTTGTATCAGTCCTGTTGTGTCTGGATAACACTATTTCCTTGGAGTTATCCATTAACTCTGGCTCTTACAGTGTTCCTACTTCCTTTTTCACAAAGGTCTCTGAGCCTTTAGGGCATGAGTTTGGTCTGCATATAGGGCAGAGTGCTCCAAAGTTTCTTACTCTCTGCTCATTGACTATTTGTGGGTCTCTGTGTTAATAACAACACTGCAAGAAGAAGCTTCTCTGATGTGGGTTAAACAATACACTGATCTGTGTATGAGTATAGCAATATGTCACTAGGAGTCATTTTATAGTTATATTCCCTTAATATAATAGTGTTGGTAGGTTTTCCAATAGGACCAATGACATCCAATCTCAGGTTCTTGTCTACTTTTACAGTGACAGGTATGTGTTTATTATATCACATGGCCTTGAATCTGATGTTTAAAGAATGGTTCATTACTTCCATAACATTTGTGCCACTGTTTCATCAATATATCTTGCAAGCAGGTCACTATTGTAGGCCATAGGATTTGTAGCTATATGACACTATTTTTTTCTCTTCCAGTAGTGTGCAGGGTACCTTTCAGCATTATGAATGCTAGTCAGTAAGCATGAATGCATGAATATTTTAGTTGGACACTAGCTTGATTTCTCTGTTTGATGTTGTGAGTAGGTTGTGTTTTAGGCAGTAGGACTTTAACATCAGGTTGTGGAGGGTAACAAATAGCCTTGGCATAGAGCCTGTAATGTTATGGGGTCCCTTGGGTTGATTATTAATCAGAGAAAAGTCCCCTGTTTCAGAAAACATTAAGTATGGATATTGTATAAATTATTAGCTACCTACCCCTAATACTTTAAAAAAAAAAACCCTGACTTTTCCTTCCCCAGAAGTCATCAGTTTATTCATAGCTCTTCAGTTTTGGGGTAGGGGCTTATGAATCCCTATGCAATCTATGTTAGAATGCTGACTGGCCTTATCTCAAGCATGTCATGTGTAGGCAACTACCCCTGCTGTGAGTTCATTAGTATAATAGTCTTGTCATATTCAGTAGATACTATTTCATTGCAGTCCGAGATGATCTTGATCTTATAATCTCCCACTCTCTCTTTTGCAACAGTTCCTGAGTCTTAGTTGGAAATGTGTGACATAGATGTCCCATTTGTGGCTGAGTATTCTGTAAATAATTATTCTCTCTGTTTTAACCAGATGTGAGTTTCTATATTAATTAACATCCCTTGCACAAAGAAACTTTCTTGTAAGGTTTGAGAGGGCATTATATGAGTATAGACATATACGTTTAAAGGGTATTTTTACATTATGTACACTTAGCAAAATAACAGTAGTAGGTTTACCCCTGGGTTCTGTGAACTCTCTAACCATGAGTTCTTGCCCAGACTTATACAATGAAGCATATGCATCCCCTTACATGGCCTTAAAACTATTTAGAAAGTATCTGGTTGCCCCAATAACATTCATTCCACTATTGCAACCATGGACATATCTTGCTACACCAGTCATTATTGTAGTTCATAGGGCTCCCAACAGAATAAGGCTTGTGATAACTTTTTCTTCCAGAAGTCTACATAGCACCTTCTACTACAATGAGAACTATACAGCAGGAAGGAACTCTCCTAGTCAGTAATCTCTAGTTTTTTCACGTACTCTGACAAATATGTGCAGTGTCTTCAGTTACAGATTTTCATGATGGCTAATCTTGATTGTCAACTTTAAGGGATTTGAAATCACCTAAGAGATACACCTGTACAGTGGTCTCCAAGCACATTTCCAGAAAGACTTAACTGTAACAGAAATATAGACTTCAAATATGAATGGTGCCATCCTGCAGGCTTAGACCCCAGATTGAATAAAAAGCAAAAATCAGTGGAGTGCTGGCATTTGTACCTCCCTGTATGTTGATGGAGAACACAAGGCCACCAAAGTCCTCATGCTCTTTCTTCTATTCCTCCTCTGCTGAAATGCACTGTATCCTCAAAGTGTGAGCCAAAATAAATTCTTCTTCCTTAAAGTTGCATTTGTCCAATATTTTGTTACAACAGAAAGAAAAATAGCCAATGCAGTTGGTTAGCAGAAAATGAAACATAGAATCATTTTTTTCTTTTTAATAAATGAAACATAACAATATAAAATATAATAAGATAAAACAAAACCATCACACTGAAGCTGGACAAGGCAAACCAGCGAAAGGAAAAGAGTCCCAAGAGGAGGCACAAGAATCAGAGCCCATTAGCTCACATATTCAGGAATCCCATAAAAGTACCAAAATGAAAGCTATATGTATGCAGAGGACCTGGTGCTGACAGGTGGAGGACCTGTGCTTGCTGCTTCAGTCTCTTTGAGTTCATATGAGTTTTGCTCCTTTGATTTAGGGAATTGCAGTGAGCACAAGAATCTATTACAGAGATTTAGCTGTATATAATAAGCTATACCTTCACCAACCAAGGTGTCCTTCAAGAGGTAGCCATTTATGAAGAAATATTTGGTGTTATTTAGCTTATTAATATATATCAGCTGTCTTCTGCTAAGAAATTCTTGTGTGCCCCTATACTACTAGGCCATAACGGCAAACAGCTAAGCTTCTCAGTCTTACTGTTGATCCACTAGGTAACTAATACCACTACAGGGCCTAGGAGACAGGTCAGCTGTAGATGCATAGCTTTTTTTCTTGTGCAAATGAAGCTCAGACCATCCCTTACCTTCAGGCCTAGTATCATTGCAGAGCTATTGACTCAGGACAATAGGGTTTTTTTTTTTGCATAACCAGGTACAGTAAGGACTAGAGTGGAATGCCAGAGGCAGGCAGAGCTGCCTGGCAAGAGAAAAGAGAACAAGGAGAATTTCTGTAGATGGTAGGCAGAACTGCATGGCTGGAGAGAAGTGAAGAAGGCAGAGTTTCTCAGAACTAGGGCAAGGAGGAAGGAAGGAAAGATGGAGGACAAAGGAACAGAGGACAAAGATGAGGTCAAAGCATAGGAGCTTACTAAAACTATGAGGACAGATATAAAAGGGACAGAGAGGAACTGAGTGTCGGGACAGAACTGAAGCTGTGCAGATAGAAGTTTATTATAGAGAAATAAAGTAAATGGATGTAAGAGCAGGGTGTACATAGATTCTTTTCCTTCAGAGAACCATGCCAGACATAGCATTCTCCCTAGGACTCTGGGAGGAATCTTCTCAGGGCAAGTCCCTGGGAAATTTCATTAAAGAACCTTATTCGACTGGTGTCCTACAGCTTCTCTGGCTCCCACACTCCTTCTGCCTTATCTTCTGCAGGTTTTTCTGAGATCTAAGGAGAGGGATTTGATGGAGACATCTCATTTAGAGTTATGCGTTTCAAGGTCTCTCTATCTGCATTATGTCTGGCTGTGAGTCTCTGTATTTTTTTTTAGATCTTCTACAGGGTGAAGCTTCTCCAATAAAGGTACTGATCTATGAATATAACAGAATATCATTAGGGTATCATTTTATTGCTACTTGTTTTTAGACCAGTAGGATTTGGTTTTACTTTAGAACTCTGGCTATCTATTCTCTGGTTCTTGGTCACCCAAGCAGTGTTAGGTACGGTTTCCATCTGATGGAATCAGTCTTAAATCAAATCAGACATTGGTTGGTTACTTCCACAAGCTTTGTGTCATCATTGGCTTAGCATATTTTACATTCAGGACAGATTGTTGATCAAAGGTTTTGTAGCTGGGTTGGTGTTCACATTTCCCTTTTTGTAGCCTGTGCAATGCTGTCCCATACTGAAGACATTAGAACATGGGGGTGAAGGTTCTATGTAGGCACCATCTCTACCTCTCCATATTTAATGAGTTGTATGGGTGTTGCCTTCATGAATGGGCATTTGGTGTCAGTTTTTGAAGAACAACCTATTGTCTTGTTAATAGCCTGGGTTGTTTGGGGAGTTCCATGGGACCCCTTTGGCCAACAACTCAGTTGGATGTAGTTCAGTCCTGGTACTGGAAGCTTCTTTGGTGATAAGAGGTGACCAGTTGGAGCTCCACCTACCTCATTATTTGGAGACTTCAATAACATTGATTTCATGTATTTTAGGAAGTTTCTACTGAACTAGGTTTCCCTACCATTCCTCAAATGACTTGAATTTTAGCTGTTTCTCTCTGCATTCTCTCCCTCTACCCTACCAACCATCCCCCTCCTCACCTGAACCTCCCATTACCATCCCCACTGTCCACCCATAAAATCTATGCTATTTCCCCCTCCCAGGAGTTTTATGTATTCTTTGCCAGTCACTTTCTCTGTCTAACCTCTCTGGTTCTAAGACTAGCTTGATTACCATTTATTTATCAGCTAATATCCACACATAGCAAATGCATATCATATTTATCTTTCTGGGTTTGGGATACCTCACTGTAGTTAGATTTTTCTTTGGACTGCCAGTTCATAAATAATGACATGGAGGCTTATTATTAACTGTGAAAACCCAGCCTTAGCTTAAACTTGTACCATTAGCTCTTATAAATTAAATTGACCCATTTATTTTAATCTACATTCTGTTGCATGGGTCATACCTCATCTCTTCATACTGCCCCTACTGCTTCCTCTGTGTCTGGCTGGTGACTGCACTTTCTTCTTTGCAGAGGTCTCTCTGCCCTGAAGTCCTGCCTATACCTCCTGCCTGGCTACTGGCCATTCAGGTTTTCATTACATCAACCACAGCAATATATTTTCACACAGTGTGCAAATATCCAACACCTCACCCAGGATGATATTTTCTAGTTCCTCTCATTTGTCTGCAAATTTCATGATGTTATTTTTTTAAACAGCTGAATAATATTCCATTGTGTAAATGTATCACATTTTCTTTATCCATTCTTCTGATGAGGAACATCAAGTTCATTTCCAGTTTCTGGCTATTCTAAACAGAGCATCAAGTTGTAAGCAGGTCAGTGACCCGCCTGCCACCCCCTGGATTCTCTTCCCCCATGATCTGCTCCACCACCTCACTCCTCTCACCTCATCATCTTCCCTGTGGCCAGCCCTTCCCCACATCTTGTGCAGACTCCATCAGCCCAGATATAGTCCACACCAGTCTGAAGAACAGGTGAGTGACCTGCCTCCCAGTGAGCTGCCCCACTCCCCAGATATGACCCTAGGGCACATCCAGTAGCCCTTCCCCTCATCCACAGCCCCAGCAACTTTACTGAAGGCCAGGCTTGTCCTAGAGACCCAAGGTAAAACACTTCCCACTGCTTGCTAACATTCCTTAATACCTGCTCAACAACCTCAGACTGCATGCCCTACCCTGGGCTCCATATTCTGGTCTACAACTTTGGAAGAAGACTTCGACTTTACTGGAGGACAGGCCGGATCTAGGGATCCAAGGCCTCCAAAACCCCTGTGGAGACACCCTACTGGACCTGAAGACTGACCAGTTACCAGAACCCTTGGTCTGGTAATACCAAAGGGGAAACAGAAACCAAAGAACAAATCACTCATTCAGAAAAAACAAATGCAGGAATCAACACCTAGACCTATAAGAATCCAAAATCCAGATGCATAAACACCAATGTAAGAACATAGTTAATAACAGAAAGGACAATATAGCACCACCAAAACCCAGCTATCCTAGGACAGCTAGACTTTAACATTCCAACACAGTTGAAGCACAAGAAAATAACTAAAAATTACTTTATGAAGATGATAGTGGTCCTTAAAGAGGAAATGAAAAATATCCCTTAAGGAAATTGAGAAAAAGACAAACAAAAATTGAATGAAATCAATAAATCCCTTAAAGAAAGCCAAGAAAAAACAAACATGTGAAGAAAATTGTTCAAGACCTGAAAATTGAAATACAAGCAAACAAAACAAAAAACAAAACTGAGGGAATTCTGGAAATGGAAAATCTGGATAAGTGAAGAGGAACTACTTATGCAAACATCACCAACAGAATTCAAGAGATGGAAGAAAGAATCTTAGGCATTGAAGATACGATAGAGGAAATAGATTCATCCATCAAAGAAAATGTAAAATCTAAAAATTCCTAACATAAAACATTCAAGAGATCTGGGACACTATGAATAGACTGAACTATTAGTAGTTTAGTAGGAATGGAAGGATAAGAATCTTAGCTCAGGGGTCCAGAAAATACATTTAACAAAATCATAGAAGAAAAATTTATCAATCTAAAGAAGGACATGCCTATAAAGGTACAAGAAGCTTACAGAACACTAAATAGACTGAACCAGAAAGGAAAGTCCCCTTACCACATAATAATCGAAACACTAAACACCAGAATAAAGAAATAATATTAAAGACTTCAAAGGAAAAAGTTCAAGTAACATATAAAGGCAGACCTATCGGAATTACACACCTGTCTTCTCAATGGAGACCTTAAAGGCCAAAAAGGCATGCACAATGTCTTATAGACTTTAAGAGACCACAGATGCCAGCTTAGACTACTATACACAGTGAAACTTTCAATCACCATAGATGGAGAAAACAAGATATTTCATGACAAAGTCAAATTAAAATTGAATTTTAACAATATCTATCCACAAATCCAGCCCTACAGAAAGTACTAAAAGGAAAACTCCAACCAAAGGAAGCTAACTACATCCACAAACAAACAAACAAACCAAAAAACAGGCAATAATCTCACACCAGCAAAAACCAAAGAAGGAAAACACACACACATACACACACACACACACACACACCACCACCACCAACAACAACAACAACACCAACACCAACACCACCACCAACACCAACAACAACAACAAAAAAGAAAAACCCAGAAATTAATAATCACTGGTAGTTAGTATCTCTCAATATCAATGGACTCAATTTGCTAATTAAAAAGACACAGGTTAACAAATTGGATACAAAAACAAGATTCAGCCTTCTCTGCTGCATACAAGAAACACACCTCAACACCAAAGATCAACATTATCTCAGAGTGAAGCATTAGAAATCTCACACTAACGATTTAACAGCACACCTAAAGTTCTAGAACAAAAAGAAACAAATACACCTAAGAGGAATAGATGGCAGGAAATAACCAAACTGAGGGCAGAAATCAATACAATAGAAACAAAGAAAACAGTACAAAGAATCAAAGCATCCAGGAAATCTGGGACACTATGAATACACCAATTCTAAAGTCTAATAGGAATTGAAGAAGGAAAAGAATCCCAGATCAAAGGTCCAGAAAATATATTTAACAAAATCATAGAAGAAAAATTTATCAACCTAAAGAAGGACATGCCAAAACAGACTAAACCAAAAAAAAAAAAGTCCCCTTCACACATAATAACCAAAACCCAATCCAAATTAACTAAAAGGCAAAAAGAGAATATCATAAATAAAGAGGGGGCCATAACAACAGACACTGAGGAAATCCAGAGAATCATTAGGTCTTTTACTTCAAAAACCTGTACTCCACAAAATTGGAAAAATCTAAAAGAAATGGACAAATTTCTTGATCGATACAACATATGAAAAATAAATCAAGACCAGATAAACTATTTAAATAGACCTATAACCCCTAAGGAAATAGAATCAGTCATTAAAAGTGTCCCAACCAAAAATATCCAGGGCCAGTTGTTTTAGCACAGAATGCTGCCAGATCTTCAAAGAAGAACTAATAACAATACTCCTCAAGTTATTCTACAAAATAGAAATAGAAAGGAATACTAACAAATTTTTTTTATGGGGCCACAGTCACCCTGGAATTCAAACCACCACAAAGACACAACAAAGTAAGAAAATTACAAATTTCCCTCATGAACATTGATGCAAAAACATTCAATAAAAAATTCAAATCCAAGAATACATCAAAAAGATCATCCACCAGATTGAGTAGGCTCCATCCCAGAGATACAGGGATGGTTTAACATACAAAATTCTGTAAATGTAATCCACCATATAAACAAACTGAAAGAAAAATAAAATACATGGTCATCTCATTAGATGCTGAAAAAAACCTTTGACAAAATCTAACATTTCTTCATGAAAGAAGTCTTGGAGAGATGAAGGATACAAGGAACATACCTAAACATAATAAAACCCATACACAGCAAGCTCACAGCCAACATCAAATTTAATGGAGAGAAACTCAAAGCTATTCCACTTAAATCAGGAACAATACAAAGTTGTCCAATCTCTCTATATCTATTGAATATAGTACTTGAATTTCTAGCTAGAGCAATAAGACCACAAAAGGAGATCAAGGGGACACAAATTAGAAAGGAAAAAGTCAAAGTATCATTATTTGCAGATAATATGATAGTATACATTAGTGACCCCAAAAATTCTACCAGGGAATTCTCACAGCTGATACAAAGCCTTTAGTAAAGTAGATGGATGCAAGATTAACTCAAAAAAGTCTGTAGCCCTCCTATATATAATTGATAAACAGGCTGAGAAAGAAATCAGAGAAACAAGACATATTTTGGAGTAACTCTAAGAAAGCAAGTGAAAGACATCTATGACAAGAACTTCAAATCGTTGAAGAAAGAAATTAAAGAAGATATTATAAGATGAAAAAGTCTCTCATGCTCATGGATCGGTAGGATTAGCATAGGAAAAATGGCCATCCTACCAAAAGCAATCTACAGATTCAATGCAATCCCCATCAAAATTTCAACACATCTCTTTATAGACTTTGAAAGAACAATACTCAACTTCATATGGAAAAACAAAAACTCCAGGATAGCTAAAATAGTCCCATACAATAAAAGAACTTTGGGAAGTATCACCATTCCTGAATCCAAACTCTAGTATAGAGATATAGTAATAAAAACAGCATTGTCACCACCCAGATGAGCATTCCAGCACCGCCTTGGCTAGCTTACCCAATGTAGCCTACGGTAAGAAGCAGGACCAGGTCTCCTGCTCACAGGGCCCTCAGATCAGGGTCCCCCTTACTCGTTTAGCCAGGGCCAGCTCTACTGTTTTGCCCAGGCAAGGTGCAGGGCCCTCTCTTCCAGAGAATTAAATGAAATTAAACAGAGAATTCTCAACAGAAGAATCTCAAATGGCTGAGAAACGCTTAAAGAAGTGTTCATCATCATTAGCCATGAGGGAAATGCAAATCAAAATGACCCTGAGATTCTATCTTATACCTGTCAGAGTGGTTAAGATCAAAAACATAAATGATAGCTTATACTGGAAAATATGTGAAACATTGTTAGTAGGAGTACAAACTTGTACAGCCATTTTGGAAATCAATATGGTGGTTTCTCAGAAAACTGGTAATAGATCTTCCTCAAGACCCAGTTATACCACTATTGGGCATATACCCAAAGGATGTTCAATCATACCACAAGGACACTTGCTCAACTATATTCGTAGCATATGAACTATGTTCATTTATTTGTCATAGCCAGAACCTGGAAACAACATAGATGCCCCTCAAATGAAGAATGGATAAAGAAAATGTGATACATTTACATGATGGATTATTACTCAGCTATTAAAAACAATGACATCATAGAATTTGAAGGCAAATGGATGGAACTAGAAAAAATCATCTTGAGTGAAGTAACCCAGACTCAGAAAGACAAACCTGGTATGTACTCATTTATAAGTGGATATTAGCTGTAAAGTAAAGGATAACTATGCTACAATCCACAGATCCAAAGAGGCTAGATAGCATGGAGGGCCCAAGAGGAGATACATAGATTTTCCTGGGAAGGAGAAACAGAAGTTATCTTGTGGTTGGACTGAGGGCAGGTGGGGATGAGAACATGAGGGACCTGGTTGGAGGGGTGGGTGGAGGGGAATAGTACTAAAAGAGATGACTGGAAAGGAGCAGTGTGTTTCAGGGTCAGATATAAGCCCAGTGCAAGGGAAACTCCTGGGGATCTACAAGAATGACCTCAGCTAAGACTTCTAGCAACAGTGGATACAGAGCCTGAACTGGCCTTCTCCTGTGACCAGACAAGGATTCCAGTGAAGAGACTGGGAAACTAAGCAGCCGCACAACCTTTGACCTACCTATGGGATGTGCTGGGAAAAGGGTGGCACAGAAACTGTGAGAGTGGCCAGTCAATGACTGGTCTAGCCTGAGACCTATGCCACAATAGTGAGCCCACCTCTGACACTGCCCAACGTGCTGGAAACCAGAGGTCAGATAGCCCAGAAACTTAGGATAAAAACAAACATGACTAGAGAAAAAAAATTCAACATAATGATACCTAATAATAGTCTGCTATACTCATTGGCTACTATTCCAATTGCCACCAGAGAGTCTTCATCCTGTAAATGATAGAAACAGATACAGAGACCCACAGCCAAACATTAAGCTGAGCATGGTGAATCCTGCTGAAGAGAGGGAGGAAGGACTGTAAGAGCCAGAGGAATCAAGGACACCACAAGAAAACCCACAGAAATAACTAATCTGGGCTCATAGGAGTTCACAGAGTCTAAACTGACAACCAGGGAGGCTGCATGGGACCCACCTAGGCCCTCTACCTGTTTGTGACAGCTGTGTAGCTTGGTCTACCTGTGTGACTCCTAACAGTGAGAACAGGGGCTGTCTCTTACACTTTGGCTGGTTTAGAGGAACTTATTCCTCATACTTGCTTTCCCCAGCTTTAATACAAGGGAAGCGTTTAGTCTTGCTGCAACTTGATATGCCATGCTTTGTTGATCCCCATGGGAGGTCTGCCCTTTTCTGAACAGGAACAGAGGAGGTGTGGATTGGGGGGAGCAGAAGGGAGGTGGCAGGAGGGAATAGGATGAGAGGAGGAAGGGGAAACTGCGGTCAGGATGTTAAATAAATAAATTTAATTAAAAATGATCTTATGAGAAACATATGCTCAGTAATACAAAATTATATAGCAAGAGATATTTAGATAGGCATAAATATGTACTGCATGTATGTATGTACATTGCTGGAGTGGGTTATAATATTTGAAATAAAATACTTTATTAAACTAAATAAATAGATAAATAGAATGACAATGAACATGGTTGAGAAAGGGTCCTTGTCGCAGGATGAAGCATCCTTTGGGTATATGCTTAAGAGTTGTACAGCTGGATCTTGACGCAGATCGATTCCCATCTTGCTGATGAGTCACCACACTGATTTCATAGTGGCTGGACAAATTTGTACTCCCCCCAGCAATGTACAAATGTTCCTCTTACTCTAAGTCTTCCCAGCAAAAGCGGTCACTTGTTTTGTTGCTCTAGCCATTCTGACAGGTATGAGATGGAATCTCAATTGTAGTTTTGATTTGCATTTCCCTGGTGGATAAGGAAGCTGAATATTTCTCAGCCATTTGAGATTTCCTATTTAGAATTCTCTGTTTAGATCTGTAATCCATTTTTAATTGGATTATTTGGCTTTTTGATATATAATTTCTTGAGTTCTTTATATATTTTGGATATTAGACCTCTACCAAATCTGGAGTTGGTAATCTTTTCCCATTCTGTAGGCAGCTGCATTGGCAGAAAAACAGTGTCTTTTGCCTGACAAGAGCTTTTCCATTTCATGAGGTCCCATTTATTAATTATAATTGCTGTTCTGTTCAGAAACTCTTCTCCTGTGCCAATGAGTTAAAGGCTATCCCCACTATCTCTTCTACCAACTTTAGTGTATCTGCTTTTATGTCAAAGTCTTTGATCCTTTTGGACTTGAGCTCTGTGTAGGGTGACATAGATGTGCCTATTTGCTTTCTTCTGCATGCAGACATCCAATTTGCCCAGCAACATTTGTTGAAGATGTTCTTTCTTCCAGTGTGCATTTATAGCTTCTTTATAAAAATCAGGTGAATATTGGCATACAATTTATGTCTGGGTGTTTTCAATATCATTCCATTGATCGATATAACTGTTTTAAGGCTAATACTATATTGTTTATATTAATATGGCTTTGTACAGCAACTTGAAATACAGAATGGTGAGACTTCCAGCATTTCTTTAGCTGCTTAGGATTGTATTATCTATCCTGGGTTTATGGCGTTTCCATAGGAAGCTGAAAACTGTCCTTTTAAGATGTGTGACAAATCCATGATAATACTAAATTTGAGCAATATTTATCTACAAATCCAGTTCTATAGAAGGTGCTAAAAGTAAAACTCCAGCCTAGGGAAGTTAACTGCAACCATGAAAGCATAGGGAATAAGCAATCTCAGACCAGCAGAATCAGATGAAGGGAAACACGCGCACACACACACACACACACACACACACACACACACACACACATACACACACACACACACACACACACACACCACCACCACCACCACCACCACCACCAGCAATAATGATAAAACAACAGGACTCAACAATCATTGATTATTGCGAAATATCATGTTAACCAGGCAAAGATGCATTCTATTTGTTTATGCTATGGAATATTACTTTAACTGTGTAAAGGTGTGGGACATTTGTTTTTGCGGTCTTTGTTAATGATGTAAAGGTCTATTTCATTTGTTTATGCTGTATTTTTTTAATTATGTAAAGATGTGTTGCTGTTTCACCTTGTCTGCCTAAGGCACCCCATGGGTCTAATAAAAAGTGGAATGGCCAACAGCTAGGCAGAAGAGAGAGAGGTGAGACTGGTGGGCAGAGAGAATAAATAGGAGGAGGAATCTAGGCTAGACAGAGGAGAAGAACAAAAAGAGAAGGAGGAGAGAATGAGAGAAAAAGACAGACGTGCACAGCACCAGAAGCCAGGCAGCCACGGCCAGTCAGACACGAGAAGCTGTGAAGGTAAGACATACAGAAGGAAAGAAAAGTAAAAAGCTCTGAGGCAAAGCAGAACGAGAAACAGATTAAAATAAGAGCTAAGATAAGGTTGACCATTCATAACTAATAATAAGTCTCCGTGTCATGATTTGGGAGCTGGTTGGTGTCCCAAAAGAAGGCCTGGTACATTTGGCATTCCAAGGTGGGTCTGAGATTTCCACATAGGGCTTGAGAAAGCTTAAGAAGAAAAAAAAGGATATGTCTCCTTTAAGAAGTTCTACTGTAATGGTAAGGTAAGTAGAAACAGCAAGCTTGGGTGGTTGAATGCAGTTCCTGGTTAAAAAAAAAAAATGCAGCTCCAGACTGGCTGAATAGGCTTGACTTTCACAACCCACAGAAGGAGGCAGAGGCAGCCTCCACTGTTTAGCAATTTAAAATTTGGCTCACACACCAGAAAACTCTGCAAGTGTGCAGCTACAAGCACTTAGTAAAGCAGGTTCAGATGGGAAAAACCTTTAAACAGGTTACAGTGTGTTTAAAAATGTGCATAGGCTTAAGAAAGAAAACAAAAATGTGTATAGACAGTCATAGAAAAAGATACATAGTTTAAAAATAATAAAGTCTTTAAAGAAAGAGTAAAGTAATATAAAAAAGAATAAGCCACTTAAAGATGAAAAATACACAGGGAGTTTGGATCCTGTATGGTGTTGTATTGATTTTGAATTTTTGAATGTTGATAAGTGAACAACAGCTGCTGAGAGACATGAGATTGTAACAGGAACTGCTGAATTAATGTAGCCTAGATACTTTAAGAATGCCTTAACTTTAAAATAGAAGTAAAAAAAAAAATGTATAGCGTTGGAGAAGTGATTATACTTTTGTTTCCGGAAACAAAAGTCTGTGAATTCAAACAAGGTTGACAGAGATCATGTTTGACTGGTGGAGATCTCCTGAAAATCTTGGCTACAGATATAAAGAAATAAACCTATAAAAACTACAAGACAGTGGTGTATATTTTATCTGCTCATAAAACAAAACAAAATAAAAATTATCTTTGGCTGGCTTGCGTACAATGCATGGTCCACACGTGTGTTAATGCCGATATGTCTGTTATGTTTGAAACTTCGTGTGTTTTCAGAGTAAGGGGACCAGATACCAGTGAAAACAGGTAGCCCAGGTGATTCAACCTCTCAGAGTGACTCTGTTGCAGCTTCCTCAGAGTTCTGCATACATAACATCTTCAAGGCTGCTAACTGAATGGTCCAGCCTCAACTGACTATTCTAGCCAGGACTTCAGATAAGCCTTGTGCTTTCTAATTACAAAGAGACTGGACAGCAAATGTTATAGCTAGCTTTTTTTATGACTTGACCATTATCTCAAATTTTTTCAGGTTCCCTAAAACAGATTTTACCCACAGACAACAGGAAACAGTCTAGAGAGCACAATGTCCATATTCCCAAGAAGTGGGATGGGTGGTTTTTGGTCATTTAGTGGGTTATGGATGTTTTCAATAATTTAGGGGGGACATAGGAATCTAGGATAAAAAGACAACTATTAACCTCAAATATTTTACATTGGTATGGATTATGGTATGTTGATTCAAACTTAAAACTATTTTTTGCTATATTGTATGTATGTTTCTACTCTTGTTTGATATTGTCCTTGTGAAGCTCATTTAAAAATGCAATATATAATTAAGAAATGTAGATTAGTAGTTAGGCATCTATAATTATCAAATTTATAGTAGGCATATTAGGTATGTTTTCAAGGTTAAACAGATACATTTATATAGATAGATGGTCTTCAAATACTTCAAAGAGCTATAGAATATGGTATTTAAGATGTTTAATAACTTAAAAAATAAAAAGAAAATAAAAAAGTGGGTTGGAATCCATCAGTCTTCTGTGCTAGTCATCCTCGCCTTCATCCTCCTCTCCTTCCTCCCCTTCATCATCATCTTCATCTTCTTCACCTTCATCTTCATCCCCTTCCTCATCAATATCTTCCAAGACTTCCTCTTCTTCTTCATCATCATCACCATCATCATCATCTTCTGCCTCTCTTTCTTCATCATCCATATCAGGAACCAGACAGTACTGCAAGGGGTTTGGCCAGTAGTAGTGCATAGAATTCTAGCTTTTTTCCTTTCTCTGTATATTGGGCTCAGAGATTATACTGTGTCTCTATGTGAATACAGACAGTTAGCATTTACCAATATGTACCTGTCTACTTTCTCTTGTTTAATAAAAAGGAAAAAGGAAGAAAAAAAGGGGGGTATAGAAGGTCAGCAAGGGTGGGTTGAGGTGTCTGCGGGTGGTAAGTGGGCATTGTGACAACATGGCTTCTCCTTTGGCATGTTTAACTGTGATGTTTAACGGACATCCTTGCAGTTTAAGATGACACTTTTAAATAAAATTCTCTCCTTACGATGACTTGAGTCCTGCCACTCAATGGGAGAATCAGCAGAACCTGTAAGGTTTTATTTGGAGTTGACATTCTCTGTTGTAACTTTATTTTTAGTTTTTTATTTTTATTTATTTATTTATTTTTTGGTTTTCACTGGAAGGAAAAATGCTCATTTTAAATGTTGAAGTGTGCAAGTTGCTTTGTTACAATAAAACCAATGTGTACACACACACACACACACACACACACACACACACACACAGACAAGATGTTTAATAACTTAAGGTTTTTGGTGACTATAAGACATGTCTTCTCCTGACAGCACCAATCTGCTTCATAAAAGAATGATGGGCATTGAAGAACCTCCCCTCCATATGGAATTTGCTTTCATTGTGCCAAAGCTAGTCATTCAGGCAAGAAATTGGCCTTGCTTTGATGGCTGACAATATACTGTACAAACTGGACAAGCAGGACACAAAGGAAAAAGACTGCTGAACTTTGCCAAGATAAGGCAAGACAGTCCTTCGAAATTCCTGCTTCATAAAAATGTCTGCCAGACATTCTACGGGACATACAGGAAAGCAACTGCTGAACTTTGCCAAGACTATGAAGGACAGTCCTTCAAAATTCCTCTTCATAGAAAAGTCTGTCAGATATTCTAGGCCTGTAGGCTGAAGATGTATGATCCAGTGTTACAAAGGAACCTTGGATGACTGGCCAGGTAGCCAGACGACTGTTATTTCTATTGTTTTGGAATTGGCTTGCACTGCACTTCCTGTTTACTCAGGTAATATTATAGCCTTCTGGAGTCTTGGATGGAGTTGGAAGACTATATAGTTATAGTTGCAGGTTTCTTTAGTATGATAGAAGGTAAATTAGGTATAAACTTAGGACTCACCAAGATAGGATTAATGATGGAACATTTTCTCTGAATTTGCCAAATACAAATGGACTGGATATTGTAAATGTAATTCTTACATTTACAATGTAAATGTAAAGGTCTGTTACACTTGTTTCTGCTCCCTTTGTTAACAGTGTAAAGATGTGTTAAATTTGTTTATGCTGCATTTGTTAAATTATGTAAAGATGTGTTGCTGTTTCACCTAGCCTACCTAAGGTACCTGATTGTTCTAATAAAAAGCTGAATGACCGATAGCTAGGCAGAAGAGAGATAGATAGGGCTGGTGGGCAGAAAGAATAAAGAGGAGAGAGGAGAGAGAAGAGTAAGAGGACAGAACAAGGGAGAAAGAGAGGGAGACATCTGGGGTCAGGTAGCCAGGCAGCTGCCAGGCAGCTAGATGGTGTAGGACATACATAAGGAAGGAAAGGTAAAAAGCCTCGCTCTTTATACTTAACATGCAGGCTTTTTTTTCTGCTATCTCAGGCCCTATGTGGAAATTTGTGCTCCACGTTGGGCACCAAATGTACCAAGCTTTTTCTTTTAGGCTACCAACCAGCTCCCAAATTATGACACAGACACTTAATATGAGTTATGAATTCTCAGCCTTATCTTATGCTCATTTATTGCTAGCTCTTATAACTTAATCTGTTTTTATTTAGCTACATTTTGCCAATTTGGGTCAAAACAGAAATAAAAAAAAAGACTTTCTAGAATTGAATGAAAATGAATGTACAACATACCCAAACTTATGGGACATAATGAAAGTCCCTCTAAGAGGCAAGTTCATAGCACTAAATGCTACAGTAAAAACCTGAAGAGATCTTATACTAGCAACTTAATAGCACACCTGAAAGCTCTAGAACAAAAATAAATCACACCCAAGAGGAGTAGATGGCAAGAAACAATCAAACTGAGAGCTAAAAATCAGTAAAATAGAAGAAAAGAGAACAATAAAGAGAATCAATGAAACAAAAGAATTGGTTCTTTGAGAGAACCAGTAAGATTAAGAAACACTGATCCAATTTAACTAAAAGATGGGAAGAGAATATCCAAGCCAGGCATGGTGGTACATGCCTTTAATCCCAGCACTCAGGAGGCAGAGGCAGACAGATCTCTATGAGTTCAAGGCCAGCCTGATCTGCAAAGTGAGTTCAGAGACGGCCAGGGCTCTTACACAAAGAAGCCATGTCTCAATACACACACACACACACACACACACACACACACACACACAGCAAAGAGAGAGAGAGAGAGACAGAGGGAGAGAGAGAGAGAGAGACAGAGAGAGAATATTCAATTTAACAAAATCAAAAATGAAAAGGGGGCCATAACAACGGATACATAGAATCTAGAGAATCTTATGATCCATACAGAAGCTAAACAGAGAAAGGACATACTTTAAAACCAGTACTCAACCACATTGGAAAATCTAAAAGAAATGAATAATCTTCTCAATAGGGACCACTTGCCAAAGTTAAAACAAAACCAATTAAGCAATTAAAACAGATCTATAACCCCAGTTTAATAGAAGCAGTCGTTAAAATCTCCCAACCAAAAAAACCTAGGGCAAGATGGTTTTAGTGCAGAATTCTACTAGACTTTCCAAGAAGAGTTAACACTAATACTTCTCAAATTGTTCCACAAAATAGAAACAGAATGAATATTGTGCAATTCATTTTATGAGGCCACAGTTACCCTGATCCCCAAACCACATAAATATTCAACAAAGAATGAGAATTAGAGACATATTTCTCTCATTAACATAAATGCAAAAACATTCACTAAAATACTTTCAAACCGAATCAAAGAATACATCAAAAAGATCACTCACCATGATCAAGTCGGCTTCATCCCAGAGATTCAGAAATGGTTCAATATAAGAAAATCAATAACTATATAACTATATAAACTATATAAACAAAGTGAAAGAAAAAACGAAACAAAACAAGACACTTGATTATCTCATTAGATGCAGAAAAGGCCTGTGACAAACTTGAAAATATGTTCATGATAAAAGTCCTGGAGAGAATAGGGATTTAAGGGATATATCTAAACATGATAAAGGCAGCTTTCAGCAAGCCCACAGTCAACATTAACGTCAATGGAGATAAACAATGCAATTCCATTAAAATCAGGAATAGGTCAAGGCTGTCCTCTTCAATATATTACTTGAAGTCTTAGCTAGAGCAATAAGACAAATGAAGGAGATTAATGAGGTACAAATTGGAAAGAAGACATAAAAATATCTTCATTTGCAGATGATATGACCCTAAAAGTTCCACCAGGGACCTCCTATAGCTGATAAACATTTTCACCAATGTAATTGGATCCAAAATGAAGTTATAAAATACAGCAGCCCTCCTTTATTCAAAATGACAAATGGTTTGAAAATAAATCAGGGAAACAACATCTTTCACAATAGCCTCAAGTAATAGAAAATATTTTGGGGATAACTCTAACCAAGCAAGTAAAAGACTTAGATGGTAAAAAATCTTCAAGTTTTTGAAGAAACAAATTGAGGAAGGTATCAGAAGATGGAAAGATCTCCCATGCTCATGTATCAACAGGATTAACATAGTAAATATAGCTATCCTACGAAAAGCAATCTAGAGTTCAAAACAATCTCCATCAAAAATTGGAAACAAAACATAGGACCTTTAATCGACAGTGGTCAGTGGTAGGTATTGACTCCTCTGTGAATGAGCACACTATTTTTTTAGAGTTCTTTACTCTTAAGTGGCTGCCATTTTGTCATGTCCTTTTCTGACATATTTTACAAATGAGAATATTTTAGTTTTGGCTATTCTTTGCCAGTTTTCCCACTCATATGAGGTAGAGCAAAGACTGAAACTCAAAAACACTTATGCTATGTTGAACACTGTTATTTCAACCCTGTCTGAATCACTAACAAAATAATACCAGCATTTTTTTTCACACCATTTGAGTCAAATTGGAGAAGGGAGAATTGAAATTAGTGAGTGGTCAAATTCAACAATTTATTGATAAATGTTAAGATGTATCAGCTTTAAAATGTTAATTCTTAGCCACTTAAGTGACAGCAACCTGCTCTTTTCTTGCTCCTGGGCAGTTAGCAGAATGTGGGGGATAGCAACTAGTTTTAGATTCTTCATTTAATTCTCTTAAATCAGTTGCATTAGGCTGGTCAGTGGAGAGATTTTAGTCACTTATGGAAAATCCTTATATAACATATCAAATACAAATATTTTTAGACGTTAACATGTTACTCTTGTCCCTTGTGCAAGTAAAATGTCTTAGGTGAGATAGCACATAATGCCTTGAAACTGTGCTCATTTTTATGTTTCTTATGCAGTGTTAAAGGGAGAGAAGAATTTGGCTCATGTTGGATCCTCCTGCTTATGTGAGCCCCCAACAAACCCCTTCTTGTGGAATGGAATCCCTCGTGTGATCATTCCTTTACTGGCTCACCTCTCTAGCATATGGTATTAAGATACAATGGGTTTGAGTCAGGCAGGCTGATTCTGATAGTGTGCTGATTAGTAGAGAAAGGGTGTCATCCAATCAGAAGAGGGCAGGCAGCAGTGCAAAGCTTAATAGAGACTTTACCTCTGAGGACTGATGAATTTAATGCATTACTAATTTGTCAACTTGGCTCCACTATGGTGAGTGGAGCCTCGAAGGATTGCCAAACAGGCAAACGCCTTTGAGAACAGACATGTATATTGCATGACATGACTGTGCCTTTTTCATATAAAAGGGAAAGCTTGTTTTACCTTTGAATTTGGCAGTGATGTACTCTCTTTGGCTTCAGAGCAGAGATAACATGGACTGAGATGAAAGGTGGAAAGTGAAAGGTAGATCAGAGGAAACAATCATCAGATGATAAACCTGAGCAGGAAATGCTTATGTAGATAAATGAGCCATATGAAAGGCTAAGAGGTCGCTCCTAGTGGACTCCTCAAAAGAATTTTAAATGCTAAAACAGGTTGAGATTAAAAAGAAAAATGGATTAAAAAATGCCTGGTCACACAAGTATTCTCTAAAAGTTTGTTTTAAAAAATTATGTAGAAAAGATGGCATCGATTTAAAATCTCTGTCATATACACACCATAACAAATGCTTTTAAAAATAGGACATTAGAGAAAGACATCCATAGCTTGTCCATTTATCTAGAAAAAAAAAATCATTGTAAAAATGCTTGCCAGTTTGAACTTTTGAACTTTGAGATTCTTTCCAAATTAGTTTTTTTCCCCCTGATTGTAGGTAAGATATACTCATTATAAGTCAAGGTGTCACATCCACCAGGAGTATATGAATTTTCACAAGTAATGAAGAACCTTCAGGCTTCTGTGGCCTGACTCTCTAAAGATGAACTGTCATATAGTTTGATGGGTTTGTAGTGGTCATACACACGTGGGAGGGAGACCTCACACAGATCCTTAATCATCCTGCCCTCTTCTGAAGCAAGCCCTAACAAAGAGTTCTCAGGTTCAGCTATACGTGAGAATCCTGGGAGCTTTAAATAATCCTGATGCTCAGGCCACACCACAGACCAATTAAATCAGGATCTTTGGGGGGGAACCTACACACTGATATTTTTTTACAGGTCCCTGGGGATTCCACTGTGAAGTCAAGGATGAGTAACCCTGTCTTACACCTTCAGTTAACAGAGAACAGAACTGTTCCTCTTAAATTGAGAAACTCAGCTTAGGTCAGACAATCAGCCCTGGCACCCAATAAAAGTCCATGTCTCCCCATCCTCTGTCAGGCTATTTCCACAGTACTCTTATCTGCCTTTCCTTCTTTCATATTGTTGCCTCAAAACTGGCCTTTCTATCAGCTGCATTTCAGATCTTCTATGCCACACTTACATAAAATACACAACAGTGGTGGAGAAGCCTTCTGTCAATGAGATTTTTCACACACCATTTTCCTTTCTAGAAGTTTTCTTTTTTGCTCTCAATTTCGATTCAGCTCTAATTCTCCCATTATATTATTGAGAAAAAAATGGAAAACAGAGAAGTTAAGTGGACAGCCTATATTTAATGAAACAAAGAGTAAGATACAGAATTAACATTGTGTAGCTCTCTTACAAGTTTCTCCTACTCTTCTGAGCATTCAACTTTGATGGTGGCCATGCTCACTAGCATTCCTTAGCACTGTTTCAGGAAATGCAAGCACATTAAAGGGCCCTGGGAAGGAGAAGCTGTGAGAGGACCAAGCAGCTGCTACTTTCACAACAGTCATCATACTTACTATGTTGGGAGATGAGAAGAAAGTCCAAAATACTGCCCTATAACATGGCTTAGATGCTGGCTCAACTCAAGATTAGAACAGCAGCCCTGTCCACAAATGTTATCATTTCTTATAACCCAAGCCAAACATTATGGAAGTTAAGAGTAGAAACATCAGTTGATATTTACACAACATGGTTTAGCTTAAGATAATTGAAGATGAGAGTGATGACTGGATAAATCTATTATGGTGCTTTGAATAAGAATAGCCACGATAGGCTCATATAGTTGAATGCGTAGGGAGTGGCATTCTTTGAAAGGATTAGGAGGTATGACATTTTTGAGTTAGGTGTGACCTTGTTGGAGGAAGTGTGTCACTGGGGGTGGGCTTTAGGATTTTAAAAGCCTATGCCTGGCCCAGTGCTACTGTCTTCCTTGTGCCTGTAGACGTGGATGTAGAATTCTCAGCTACTATGTCCGACTACTATGTGCCACCATGCTCCCTGCCATGATGACCATTAACTAAACCTCTGAAACTGCAAGCAAGCCCCAATTAAATGCTTTCCTTTATAAGAGTTGTCCTGGTCATGGTGCCTCTTCATAGCAATAGAATAGTGACTAAGACACTATTATGTAAAGAGGGAAAAGGACTGCCAGAATATTAAACACATTCTAATGTTATGGTCAGAGTAACTGTACAACACTTGTTGCAATCTAGTGGTGCTATACTGGATTTGATGGAGCTAAGTTATTGCACACGTACTTTGCTTATCAAAATTCTTCACAGACATCTTTACTGAAAGTGCTAAACACTTTTCAGAAGGGAAGAGGAGTTGGTGTAGGTACTGCTTTTACTGGAATTCGGCTTGTATATAAAGATTTGAAGTTGATAATGGCTACTGAGAGGAGATGGGGCCTTTAGTCAGACACACTATGAATGATTTGAGTCCTTTTCAAGCAGTTCTGGTAGAGAAGTTATTTTTAACTCTACAGAATTCAGGTGAGAAAAGTCTTCCTCTGACCAATCATACTGCCTTGTATAAACAAGGCTTGAAGATACAACAGGTTAATTCTGTTAACTAGAGTTAATATGTAGCCAGCCTAAATTCACCACTGCTCCAAAATTTCTATTAACTCCTGAGAGTCAGAGTCATGTAGATTCTCCATTATCGTCCAACTTCCAAAGTAGTGGGGGAAAACAGAAGACAGGATTTAAAGAGCAGAAAGAAGATAGTTTATAATCTACAATAGATGCAGGAAATTTTCTGAGGCTAGCACTCTCATGTCTGCTGTCCATTCTTAGCCCAGCTTTTCCTTCCTAAGGACTGTCCATAGTTCCACAAGACTGAGGAGAAATTTCTCAAGGCAATGATTTACTTGCTATTTTTCTTTTGACATGCAAGGAAACAGCCAGGCAACAGCTCCCAACCGTCAGTAACGCTAACTCTAAGGGATGAGATTCACTCTTCTGACTTTCGCTATATCTGGCAGGCTCATGGTGCACATACACATCCAGACAAAGCACTCATACACATTAATGTTTTTATTTTAATGAAAAAAGAAAAGGAAACACTGAAAATCAGAATGAGAAAGTGAGCATATATTGGGCATACCCTCCTTTTCATGGACCCAAGTTTGATTAATGTATCAGTTCTCTGAAGGAAAGACATGGGAGAGGGAGGGGAGAGAGAGGGGGGGGGTTAAGTCACTATTCTTGTTCAGAAGTATGTATCTGGATTGCTCCTGACATTATTGCCTGTATTCCAGACCTACTGGTTCTGAAACAATACTAGAACCCTTACAAGTTTCTTGAACACCTAATTTATCCAAAGAATTATTTCCCTGCCTCACAAAAGATCCTTAGACAATGTCTGCTGCCCTGGCTTTATGGGCATTGTGTAGATAGGATCCTTGGTTTTACCTACATGTCCAAATGGCACCCACAGTTCCTACTTACTTTCAGGAATCAGAGACAATCACAGACTGAATCACAATTCTAGCTGTGTGAGAGTATAGAGATCAAATGTTCTGGCTCTGGAACAACTTTGACAGACTTCTCGGAAGACTATGTCTCTTCTGTCCTAGTCAGGAGTATGTTTCCAAGAAATTTCCTTAGTTCATATGAGGTTACCAGCCATAACGTCTCATAATAGTTGCTTTGAATAACCAAATACTACCTTTTCTCTGGATATTGCCAGATTTGTTGAACTCTTAAGAGAGGTCAAATATATTATAATAGATAAAAGAAAAAAATTATTGGCACCATAGTAACTTGAATCTTGTGATGTCAATAGCCACATTTTCTGAGGTGGCCATAATACCCAAAGACAAAAAAGGGCAGAGTTCTCAAGATTACTTTTGCTTCTCATTACATCAATAATGAAAAACATTGGGGTAATTTTAAAATCAGAAAAGAAGAGTTCAGCCGGTGAGAATTTTTCTACTATTAGAAAAAAAAGAAAAAACACACCAAGCAACTATGCAAATTTAATGACCATATATATTCTGGACCATCTCAGCGTGAGAACTGACTTCCTACTCTTCATGTTTCCCCATGATATCTCCTCTCCTATCCTGTCCTATTATTCTCATGACATTTTTGAGGAGGAATAAGTACATGTCTGCATAGAACCTACTGTGGTGTTCTGCAAATGGTACAATTTCATTGATTTAAACATTTTCTTGCTGGGCGGTGGTGGCACACACCTTTAATCCCAGCACTCAGGAGGAAGAACCAGGTGGATCTCTGTGAGTTCAAGGCCAGCCTGGTCTACAGAGCGAGATCCAGGACAGGCACCAAAACTGCAAGGAGAAACCCTGTCTTGAAACAACAACAACAAAAACAACAACAACAAAAACACACACACACACACACAAAAGAAAGAAAATAAACATTTTCTCACACATGTTTTGTGAATGTCATAGTTGCTCATATTTTGGGACATATTCAAATGTTTTCCATCTTATACTCCAGTCATATCTATTGATTTTGTAGCGTAAGTTTTCCTTCCTTTGGGTCTGAAAAATGTCTCCCCCTTTTTTTTTTTTTTTGCCACATTCATGCAAAACAAATAGTCTTAGGGAGAGTTAGTCCCAGGTCTCTACAGCAGTGAATCCCTTCTCTCCCACGGTGTTTTCTTTTGTTGATTGCTTATTAATAGCTTTTTTTTACTTTCTGGAGAATGGATGCAAACATTAGAAATATTTTTGGTTTCCCTTGCAAGAATCTTAAAGTAATTGCCATTTTGCATTAACATACAATGTCAAGAATTTATTCTAACTTTCTGTGAATATTTTGACTAGCAACTTTGACGCAGGCAAACATCTGTGGCTTAAAAACCAAATTGGACTTGTCCTTTTGTAAGCCCAGAGCAATTTCATTTAGGCCCTGAATTGTTTCTTTGCATAGTTAGCTTAAATAGTGAGCCACTGAGCCTGATTTTGAAACGCTCCAAACCCTTGAACTACTGTGGTGTTCTTTGTTGGTATTTTGAAAGGAAAAAAAACACACTGATTTTCATAAAAACCAAGAAGACAAAATATTAGACAAAACAGCTATGGTGTATATTTCTCTATTATGCATAGATATTTACTGTTGGAAAGAAAATAGAAAATTTCACAATTTTAAAACATGGACACTCCTACTGCTTTAACCCCGACGGGCCATGTCTGGCCCCAACAGAGCACAGGGCTGTTTTTAATTGAGAAACTCAGTTGTGTTCACCAGCCCTGCTGTCTGCGCGTCTAAGTCTTTTAAAGTTTGGGGAAATGCATTCCCTCGCTCTTCACTGCATTGTAAGATCTATGAATGCTCTCTGTTTCTGAGGCTCCTTCAAGAACAATTAGTACCCTCATCAATTTCTCTGCCTTTGCTCAATTGACAAACAAGTGCCACATGAGTGAAATGTTTGCATTCTCTGCTCAACAGAATTTTGGTGCAGTTTTCTCTGTAGGCTCCACAACAGAAATACTCCCAGGAGGGTCATATGTGAATGTGTGGAAATGCAAGCAGTGTTGGACTGCTTAACAGTGTAGTGTTACATCTTGGAACAGACCTTTCATTTTAGTGATTAGCAGGTATGGTGCAAGAAGCATTTGGATTCAGCTCAATCTAAATCAAGGGCCTGCTTCTGCTTTGTTCACAGTCCCAGAGACAGTGTTAAGCTATTAGAAAACCAAGCATGGATCTGCATATTTAGATCATCTCAGGAATGCTATATCTAGGAAAGCTTACTGCAAATATTTGTACCAGGCACAACTTCCTGATCTTTTTTCTAAAAATTTTGCGTATAGAACTATTTGTTTCAAGATCTATATCGAAGTTATTATTCTTTTTACGTCAGAATAATATTATAAGTGATGATTATTGATGCATTAGATCAGTTCTTAATCATTCTCTTGAGAGTGAGCTATTTGCCTACTTTTCTCTCCAAGTGCTTGTACTTGGGCACTGCTCTGCCAGGTAGTTACTCTTACAAAATGCTCAGGGAAAGAAGTGAGGGATGTCTTAACGACACCAATCCTCACTACTGTTTATTACATGACAGTGAAAAAGAAAGACAGCTGGTGAGGGGTCCCAGATGGCAACGCTGCTCCTTGGTTCATGCAGTGTGTGTGGAGCACTGACTGCTCCCTTGGCATTTGGCTTTGAGCCCCAGAGGGAAAAACCACACTGTTTCCACTGTTCTGAGAAATGAGGGATAGGCTAATGGTATGTGAGATGAAGAAAATGCAAGCAGTTAAGAAGGTCCGGAAATGCAAGGTAAAAGGAACGGCATGCTGGAGCAGAAGCCAGGGGTGGGGGCTGAGGAGCTGGGGAGGTGAGAATTTTGGGGGGTTGACTTTTAAGGAAAAAGCGTTTGAAGACACAGAAACAAAAAAGATAGTATATGCACCCAAGTGATACAGCTATGCTAGTTGTTCATGTCCCACGTAACAAGCAGGATGTTATTTACGTGACTCTGGAGAGAGGCGTTGACAGATTACGAATAATGAAATTCTCTATAATAGAGAAAGCAAGTCTATAATTAGAGAACTGACATACAGTGCATGCCTTTTGTGCATGCCCTATTAAGAGCTGAATTAAACTGGATGCTTGGTATATTAAGGCTCACACACTACACACATTGGGGAAAATATTCAGTTTTCATTATGAAGGGTTGCTATATTGAGATAGATGAGAATTAGTAGATTTGCTTGAAGCTCTTCAGTAACATTAACTATTAAGTTACTGCCCCCCATACTGCAAAAGTAAATAAAAATTTAAATATAAAGTGTAGTTACTTTAGCCATCCATTTTCCCAAATGATGTCCCTTAAATAATTATGAGGAAAAATTTATTACCTGAGAGGTGATCAAATCCAGACATCTAAGACAGGGAATCTGCAGAGAAGGTTACTGACATATTCCATTCTTTATTGTGACACTTAGGGCCATAGAAAAAGAAGGGCTTCGTATTTGCAAGTTTATGGGATTCATTGGAACTGAGGATCACCTTGTAATCCCCAAAGTCAGCTTTTGGAGGACTCTTGCCAACAAAAAAACCATTTGAATGCAAAATTGTCATTATAAGGTCTGGATTTAAAGTTGGGATTTATGATTGCTGTGGTGCTCCTGATACAAACTGCAGTAAGAATTGGGCTGTGACATAGTTTGACATTCATGGGAGATATTTTAAAGGCAAAACTTGGCTTTAGCTTTGGTCAATGGTTTTTTCTTTATCAAAAACAGAAGAAAGCATTTATTAGTGTATCAATCAAGGCTTTTGAGATTTCAGAATGTAAAGTTATTAAGGGGAATCAGGGGAGCCATTGTAAGCTGTCTATCTAAAATGACTTCCATGATAGTTTTATATTTACCGTGAATACTAAAGACATTTGGTTTTTTATCTGATCTACCTTAGAGTTACTCCTGAATAGATCCATGATCATATAGTTAATTAAAACTTATACTCCAAAAACTAAGTAAAACATTGCAATCAGTACCACCCTGACAAGACCCTCGGAAATAAATTAAAAATTCCATTCTTCTAATGTGAAATATAAATTAACAAGATGTTCAAAGCACACATTCCATGGTATGTTTTGGCTGTACCCTCAGTGATGTTTTCAAAACATACAAATGAAATGATAGCTTACTGATGGGAGAAGATGGCAGACTTGACAGCTAATAGAGGCACTTCCCCATGTGGCAGTGTTCCGCACGACTGTGATGGCAATGTCTTCATTCCAAAAATACTCAGTTAGTACTTGTTATACAGCTAGGAAACACAAAGACATCGTTAATATTTGCCATTCTCCATTTTTCTCCTAGTATCTCCAGTTATTTCTTCTATGTTTTTATCTAGTTTGACTCAGGGTTCCACATACTCTCTCTTGGCCCCTCAGATTCTTAAGTAGCAATTTGAATCCAAAGGGAGGTTATGTTTAATGCCAATGATCAGTATGGCCCCTCTCCTTTTAAGATGGGGACATACTTTAATAAGTTATTGATCTTTGAATGATAAGGATTCCTAAAATTGCTTCATATTTGAGATTGTATCATATTTGAGAAGGTCTTGAAGGTAAAGAGGCTTAATGAAAGGGTTGATGGTAATATAGTGCCCATCTTGACTCCAGGAAGGGAATTACAACAGAGTGAGGAAGAAGATGGAAGACAAAAAGGTTATACATTTAGTCCACTTGGATGTCGATTATCTTTCAAGAGTTCCCAAATTCTGTAGAAAAATGGGGTGTGTAGGCATGCGTGGGTGTGTATGGATCCAATTATTTTAGAATATTTGACAACTGCATTCAATGCAGACAAGAAGACCAGTCTAAAATTAATGAACATAAAGAAAAGAATGGTTGCATTACCACAACTCTCCCTTGGGATAAGTGAGACATTGAGTTCTTCTTTTGAGATAAACATAGAAAAATGTTATGAGCAAAGAATAGAGGACAAAGATGAATGAGAACGCCTAGTTAAAATGATCCCCATGTTCTCTGCCTGTGAGAACTACAGGTTTAATGATCACCTTATCATGATAACGAGCAAGGAACATGGCCTTGGAAGGAAATAGCACGCTTTACATTTGTCTATACCATGATAAGTTTGTAGACTGTAAAACATTTGTTTAAACATATCTACAAGCTTAAAATCTAGGTCTAGACAGAGGGAGTAACAGTACTGGCTTAGGAAGGTCATCTGGGAATGATCTGAAAACCACACTGTTAAAACTGGGTGTGTGGAAGTGTCTGCTAGGGAAGGGAAGTGTGGGTACCATGCAGTTCAAAAGGAAACCAGTTGGAGCCTTTCCCAAGGACTGGGGCAGGAAGGCTGAGGTTCGAGTGCAGAGGGCACTTTTCTGGAATCTGGAAATCTAAGATTCTGTAGCTGAATAATTCCTCCCTCTCCCCATGGCCTGTGGTTCAGAAGCTAAAAGCTCGCAAAAGGGACAGACATTTAAAAAGCAGCAAAGGCAAACGCCAACAAGAATGGGACCAAGAAATCTGAAAATGAAAGTGTTACCATAGTCTCTAAGCTCCATGAGGATGGGAAAATGGGAGGCTTATCAGGTATGCACTTTTTTTTTAAAGATAACTCATTCCATCTTACTGTGACACTTGACATCTGAGCTGTTTCGGGATTTTACACTCTCTTTTGTTGGCCTTATAGATTGATATTTGGGGGTCAGCTTTTGAGACTCTAAATGTTCTCTTCTGTGCAGAACACTTTGATAAATCCCCGAGTAACACTGAAGGACTTACAGAAGTCAGTCTGGCTACCTACTAAAGAACATGACTAAGGACAGAAGTATGCATGGATAAGTGCTAAATTGTGTCTTAGAAGTCAAGTATGGTGATAGAGTTTCAGAACTGGCACGATCTCTGCACACTGGAAAAATGAAGGAAAGGTTTAAAGCAGAGGAGGGAGAGCCAGGCTTTGGAAGGTGGGGTGGATGTGAGTGGATGAGGGAGGATGGTGGCGTGTCTGGAATAGGAGATGACATAAAGGTGGAACTGGCATGGTGTATGTGAGGACTCATAGACAACCAAACTCTCAAAAGTGGTAGACCTTGCTCCTTTCTTTTTTTATTTTATTTTAAAATATAATTTCGTTCTACATAGTAGCCACGAATTCCCTTGTTCTCCCCCCTCCTGCCCCCTCACCTTCCCCCCAGCCCACCCCTCATTCCCTCCTCCTCCAGGGCAAAGCCTCCCCCGAGGATTGAGATCAACCTGGTAGACTCAGTCCAGGCAGGTCCAGTCCCCTCCTCCAGGCTGAGTCAAGCGATCCTGCATAGGCCCCAGGTTTCAAACAGCCAACTCATGTAATGAGCACAGGACCCAGTCCCACTGCCTGGATGCCTCCCAAACAGATCAAGCCAATCAACTACTGTCTCACCCATTCAGAGGGCCTGATCCAGTTGGAGACCCCACAGCCATTGGTTCATAGTTCATGTGTTTCCATTCGTTTGGCTATTTGTCCCTGTGCTTTATCCAACCTTGGTCTCAACAATTCTCGCTCATATAAACCCTCCTCTTTCTCGCTAATTGGACTCCCGGAGCTTCACCTCTGCATCCAGTTCCCTCAGTCATTGGATGGGGTTTCTAGCATGACAGTTAGGGTGTTTGGCCATCCTATCACCAGAGTAGGTCAGTTTGGGCTATCTCTTGACCATTGCCAGCAGTCTATTGTGGGGGTATCTTTGTGGATTTCTGTGGGCCTCTCTAGCACTTTGCTTCTTCCTATTCTCGTGTGGTCTTCATTTACCATGGTCTCCTATTCCTTGTTCTCCCTCTCTGTTGTTGATCCAGCTGGGATCTCTCGCTCCCCCAAGCTCTCTTTCCCTTGACCCTCGCCCTTCATTACCCCCACTCATGTCCAGATTGTTCATGTAGATCTCATCCATTTCTCCATCATTGGGCGATCCCCGTGTCTTTCTTGGGGTCCTGTTTTCCAGGTAGCCTCCCTGGTGATGTGAGTAGCAGTCCAGTCATCTTTGTTCCACATCTAGTATCCTCCTATGAGTGAGTACATACCATGTTTGTCTTTCTGAGTCTGGGTTACCTCACTCAGGATGATTTTTTTCTAGATCCATCCATTTGCCTGCAAACTTCATGATGTAATTTTTTTTCTTTAAAGAGAAACAGAGGAGGAGTGGATCTGGAAGAGAGTTAGGGGTAGAGGACTGGGAGGAATGGAGGGAGGGGAAACTTGGGTCAGGATGCAATGTATGAGAGAAGACTGAAAAAAAGGGGTAGGTCTAAAGTGCTGGGGTGAAGGAGAATTGAAAAGCTTGTAAGATGGGGTGTGAAGTTCATTCTATGTCTCGATTACATACCTGACTTTTATTTGAAAAGTAAGGTCCATTTGTAGCTACCAACAACATACCTGATTCAGAGGACAAATGGAGCTAGAAGAGATTATGGTGAATGAGTCTGATTCTCTTTTCCTACACACAGCAGCTATCGAAGAGCTGGATGCTGGCGGTACTGAAAGTCCATTTATTCCAATTGGAATGTTCCATTTCACTAGCCAACCACAACCAGTTCCTGCAATGGTTCCTGCCCATGCCAGGAAGAACACCACTCAGCATTCCTTCTTTCCATTTCACCTTCTTAAAGTTAAAAACAGAACAAAACCTTCTACCTCCTAATTACTGATTTATAAAGTATCGTCTTCTCACCAGAAGTGTGAGTGTCACTTGGGACCTTGTTAGATATGTATTGTTGGACCCCACTCCAGATTTGCTTGATAAAAAAAACTCTGCAGATGACTCTCAGCACTTTTTTTAAACAAAGAACCAAATAGGTAACTCCCACAAGTGCTTAAAGAGACACCTAATGAGTTAAAAGAAGTGACGATGACTCTCTAGTGTATCACAAAAGGCTCTTTATGATTGTCCAAGCTTCTTCACTGGACCTGACACACAGCCCCATGTACTCACATCACTGATCAAATGCATGTTATAGACACATGACCACACCAAGCACACTAATGTATCCTTGTCTTCATGTTATTTCTATCATTTTCTAAAGAGTGCATACTCATGACTTTAGCAAGTCTCTGCTTCTCTTTCCCAGTTCAGCCTCAAGCTCTCTGAATCCTATTGGTTTTTGATCTTCATCTGTCCTGTCAATGCAAAAATCACCATGTTGAATTTGGTGTTCTGTTCTGAGTCTGACTAAACTTGATGGCAGGATTCTTACATCTCACTCTGAGCACGTAGGAATTAATTAAGACTCAATAGTGTTTAAGCAAACAAAATGGAGTGTTATTTAATAATTGTATATTATAGTACATATAGAGTTACATGTGATATGTGTATTTTATAAATATAAAATGTCATAGCTTTTCATGGTAAATGTTCCATGAGCTGGTTGGTTTTCAAACGGGCTCAGCACCACAGTCCAAAAGTGTATGAACTGTAAGTATGTTTGTCTCCTTATCAGCAATGGCTGACTCAGTCACAAATATAGGCCACCCACAGTATGTTGAAGGAGCAGTTTGCAACCAGCAATGATTTGGTTAACCTTTGGTTAAACATAGGAATTTAAAGCATGAAAAGGTCTGGAACTTGACACAACCCTTTGACACCACGCTGTCTGTCATTAATGATAATCCCCATTAGATGTTCAGCTTTGAAAATGGAATTAGACTTCAGTTTTCAACCCTAACCCTGCTGTACTGTAAACTGAACCCTGCTGTGTTTGGAGACTTCCTGATTTACTGCTTTGCCTTTTAACCATTTGCAGGCAGGTGGGGGTTGGGAGTAGGGCAGAGAACTGCCGGGATCAAGTGAGCACAAACAAGGCCTCTCAAGTACCACCAAGGGAAGAGACTTTCTGCTTAGATAAGTCACAGGTCAGAAGAGCATTGTTCCCACAGTTGATTTCATCTGCCCTTCCCCAGCTAGGTATAAGAATTTCCTCACTGGGACATCATGCAAGAAATATTTGGTATCCCTTTTCACTTCCTTTTGAAAACAATGGCAGTAATGCTAAATTCCCCTGATCCCTCCTAAGTCTTAAGGTTTTCTTTACTTGTTAGTCAAGATGTGTTGGAAAGCTCTACATCTCATTCTATATACAGCTCTGTGTTCTTCTCAGGGTACGGATAAGTGTTAATGCTTCCTAAACAACCTAACTGCCTCCTGCTTCTAGAGTAAAGTTTTACA
Source organism: Peromyscus californicus insignis (assembly GCF_007827085.1). Classification (NCBI taxonomy): domain Eukaryota; kingdom Metazoa; phylum Chordata; class Mammalia; order Rodentia; family Cricetidae; genus Peromyscus; species Peromyscus californicus. The sequence goes on from NW_026294503.1 coordinate 9,696,576, forward strand.
TATAAAAGAACATCTTGGACACCAGTTTAATTATATGTAAAAGATTCTTCCTGGTGAGAATCAACTTGTTCACTTTGGGAGTGTATTTTGAGTTACTGACTGTATTAGTGAGGTTCTCTAGTGTAGCAGAACTTACAGGATGAATCTCTCTCTGTCTCTGTCTCTGTCTCTCTCTGTCTCTCTGTCTCTCTCTCTCTGTCTCTCTCTCTCTCTCTCTCTCTCTCTCTCTCTATATATATATATATATATATATATATATATATATATATATATATATATCAAGGGGATGTATTAGAGTGACCCACAGGCTGTAGTCCAGCTAAACCAACAATGGCTGCTTATGAATGGAAGGCTTAAGAATCCAGTAGTTGTTCAGTCCACAAAGCTGGATGTCTCTGCTGGTCTTCAATATATGCTGAGATCCCAAAGAAATAGATTCTAATGCCAGTAAAGGAATGCACTTGCTAGTGAGGCTTTGAAGGCAAAGAGAGTATTTCCTTCTTTCATATCCTTATATAGGCTTCCAGCAAAAGGCATGACCCAGATTAGAGACAGGTCTTCCGACTTCAAAAGATCTGCATTAAAAGATCTAGAAGAGAAGTGGATCTTTCAGCTTCAAATTAAGCAAAATAATCTCTCACAGGTATGCCTTATCTTTGAATTTTACTTAATCCCAGATATAGTCAAGTTGACAACCAAGAATAGCCATCACATTGAAGACATAGAATATTCCACATGTTCTTTGTGCTAGTCTTTGATGCAGACATGTTTTAACATAGTAATTTTTGTCCTTTCCAATAAATATGAGTGCATCATATCAGTACATACAAAGACTTCTAAAACTGTGTTAATCCTTAGAAAGTTTTGTTTCAAGAAAAGCAATATGATACTGACATTAATACCTTAGCAAACACAGTAGCGTTACTTTGTGAATTTGGAAGTGAAGTCAGAATTAAGTCAGTATTACATTAACTGACCATGTCACTGGAAAGTTTTGTTTTATTTAACAACCATGCATAGGACTTATTAGAAAAAAATTGTGTTTCATGTGCTACTTTCTATGTATTCATTTAATTTGGAGAAAAAGGGGTAGGAGCCTGGCACTACCGCTAGTTCCATTTTAAAAGATCAGTAGAGATGGTTTAGTGAACTGTCCACATCTCACAAACAATGAATGATGGAGCTAGCATTCAATTTTAGGCACCACAACTATAATCTGTGCTTGTAACCATTTCATGTTGACTACCCATGATGAGGTCTGAGAGAAGAATTAGTTCAAATAATGTCGAGGCTGAGGGGCCCAAAGACTTGAGAACTGGCCTTGTCTGTCCTGTGGGAGATCCTTAGAAGACTGTCAGTTTATTCTTAGAAGAGACTGAGATGGTTATTCTGGGATGCTTCATTAATTATCCTTAGCATCATGAGAGTGACTGGTAGCAAACTGTTGCATCTGATCCCCCCAACACACATACTGACTGCCTGTCATGTCTGCTCCTCCTTCATGTGCCCTCACCATTTTGATGCCTTACACCATAGATCTTCTCCAGTGGACAAATCAATGGACTTTCTGCCTCTAAAACTGCTACCAAAATAAATTTCTTTGCCTTGAGATTTCTCAGGCTTCAAGTATTTTCTTACAGTAGCAGAAAAACCATTAATAAAAATACTTACAGTGAATCTTAGTTTTACCATGTTCTTTGAAAATAATGATAATTTCCCCCCCTTTCAATCAGGCATTTTTATTTCCCTTTCTTGCCCCATTGCCTTAACCAGAAACTCAAGTACAATTTTTAATAGAAATAACAATGGAATATTTATTTTAATTCCCAATCTTAGAGGAAGCATTTATGCTATGCTCATTGAGTGTGGCCTCTCCTGCAAGTCACAGGTGTACTTTTGAATTGAGGCAGTGCTCTTTAGTGCATCCCTTATGACTATGCTGGAGAAAAAAACCTCAGAAGCTTATTCCCAGCTTTCTCTGGACCTCAATTCATTTGCTTTTACTTTTTGTGGGTCTGTTTTGTATTCTTTGGCCATAGAGAAAAATTCTAAGTCTCAATCCAGGCCGAGTCCTCAGAGTCATCGTAGTGAATTGTGGAATGGGATGATGGTGGTCTCCAGAACTCCTGGTATAAGATGCAGCCACCAGCTTCCACAGATAGGTCTAAAATTTTGACAGCACCTCACCCTCCTGAAGTAGAGTGTCTTATGCTGAGAAAAAAGAGTTGAGAAAAGGTTGTGAGTAAGAGGTCATAGACTTTCTCTTTTCATATTGAGGATTAGTTCATTCTCTTAAACAAATATTTCTCCATTCACCATTGTTTGAGACTTCAAGAGCTTCTGATTGTCACTGTCATTTCCACCACCTGGTTAGTGACATGACTAGGGAGTGAGTCACCTGAGCTCATCCCTCATCTCTGGGTGTCTTGTCATTAGTATACTCCAACTTACTCAACAACTATATTTCCTACTGGAATAAAGTGTGCTGTTCCCAGCATGCTTATCAAATCTCAGTTGTAATTCCTAGATCATTGCCATGTTCTTGTCATGTTCCTTCTGTGAAACCGCTCTTCTCATGTCGTCTCACGGCTCAAATCCAGTTCTTCCACTCCTTCATGATTAGACAAAGACTCCTGGTAGATTGTGTTCTCATTTTCAGTTCACCTTTCTGTCTTCATCTTACAAAATGTGATAAAATGTAACTCTCCCAATGACTTTCTCTTATTTTAATTTTAAGCTAATTTGATAGACTTAACTCTCCCCTGGGCTTAGAAAAGTTCTCAACAGAATAGGCTGTCCAGAAATATTTCTTGCTTCATGACCAACTGGCTGAGATAAATCAGTGTGGAAAGGAGTGCCGAATACAACAATTCTGTCATTTGATGGGCATTTTATCACATATGTGTGACATATGACTGTACTAGTAAAAACATTAGTCAAGATTGTTATTGTCTTCCTATAGGGAAGTTGGAGCTTTTGAATTTAAGATCCCTAACCCCCATCATACAGATACAAAAATTCCTGTTTCAGATAGTGAGTTCAAAGTCCACATTCAGTTCAGAACTCAGCTCTTTCAATACTGAAATGAGGCCAGAAAAGCAGTAGCCTTTTAGTAGTTCCCTTAAAATGGAGTAATGGCAATTAAAATAAGAAGAAAATAGATAAAGGAAACCCTTTCTGAAACTTTTGCTTAGAAGTCTAAAATGTAAACTTGAGGCTTTGGTCATGAATATTGGTTATACAATAGATAGGAATAATGTAAGTCTATTCATCACAAAAACCTCTCTGTGCAAGCCTAACCCTATGGCCATCTCATTACAGTAACTATGTTGTTTTGAGGAATAACTCATTCTACTAAAGATGAAAGATAACCAACTGCCTGCATGTGGAACAGAGAGGGAAGCTTTTGTTGGATATGGCGGCAAGCCTAAAGTTGGAAGAATGGGACAAAACAAGCTCTGGAAAGGAATTAATGTGTGGGTGTAACTTTAGAGACGTTGTTGAGTTCTTTACTTTTGGTCACTGAGTCACCTGTGCTGGTCATTCACCAAAGGCTACTTTCCCATTCTTCCAAAAGTCCTGTTTGATTCTCAATAGATTTGTTTCATGGCCTCATTTTACATTACATCTTCTTCCTCCATATTGACAGAGAATGATCAAAAAAGGTACCTTTTTGTGGGTGCTGGTTAAGATGGAGAAAAAATTCTCTATCAAGGACGTAGAAAGAAACAAATTATACAATGCTGCATTCTCTACACAGTGTGTGCACACAACATTTGATAGTGAAATCTGGTTATCATTTTGGCCATCTATGAAACAGGCAAATTATATGTTGTCCTGAATACTTTTAAAACTGGGAAAATTTCTAACAAAATGATTAGTATTTTATATGTTCCTCTTTCATGCCTCTCTTTCCCTGAACTACTCAACATATGGTGTACAGTCCCCCTGGTAATTTTCATTAAATTACATAAAACCCCTAGCAAAAGAGTGTTGAGAGTTTGATATGATGAAATGCATCAAGAGGGTAGGATTTTTTCATTATTCACTTCAGTCACACCATTTAGTGATGACGGGGAGCTCTTGGGTGAGGAAAGACGCAGTGAAAATTGTGAATTTATGAGAGAGAACTTATAAACTAATAGGTGATTTACCCAACGTGCTTTCATCTTGCAGGTTTCTATGTACATCATTTCACTTCAATTTCTCAGTGTTCTCACGAAGCAAATGTTTTTAATTTTCATATTGTAATGAAGACAATGACAGAGAAGATGAGTCAGCCTTACACTGAATGTTTAGGATGCAAACACTCATGCAGACAGTCAGTTTTCTGCTAGGAATAAATACTTGGTAATTCTATAATACTTTGAAGAAGGTCATGTTTCAATAGTGACTGGATGTTAGGGATGAGGTAGCAAAGAAACATTTGCTTTTGAAGATGAAGAACAGAACCTATTTTCTGATTGTGTTAATAACTATGTGATACATTTATAACTTTGATATCAGGTATGACTTTCAAGGTAGTTCCTGTTCTCCTTTGGATATTGTTCTGCTCTATTTTTGGTGATTGCATACCACATTTTGTAGTGAGGCTGTATTTATTAGTATAGATTCTCTTATACAAACTATAAAAGTAAGGGATTTTTTAATAATATTTTAAAAACCCTACATTTTATCCATAACTTTTTTTTTTACTTTAAGTTCATTTTTTAGTGAACAGGGCAAAAAGACCAAGGAATGAGTTCAGATAGCTACATTTTGTCAATATATAGTGATTGTCTTTTCTTTCTGATTCAAATCACTCTAGATGCTCTAGCCTACTGATGCTTTATTTGTTTGTTTTGAGACCAGGTCTCATGTAGCTTAAGTTGACTCCAAAATTACTAAGAAGTTGAGGTGGCTTTGAACTGATCCTCCTGCCTCTATCAACCACGTGATGAAATTACAGGCACTCACCACCATACTGGGCAGTGGTCAGTTAGTTTTTAATCTAATCTTAAAATAGTCTCAGGCCTTGTATTATTTTCTCTATGTGTTCTTTGGTCAGAACAGCGGCATATTTCCAATGAAAATAGAGGAACATAATAATAAATGTTTGTTCTTGGTTACCACTTTCACAGAAACAGAACAAGGCAAGAAAATGCTAAAAGATCAAAAGGTGTAAGTTCAACAGCCCCAAATTTGAAACTTACACAAACTTGAGTTTGGAAATTATCTGTGGTGAATATTTTTAGTCTGTTGTCTTCTACACTACCAATTGAGTTATTTGGGGAAAAATTGTCTGCATTGTATATATTATAGAATAAAAAAAAACGTAAATATATAATGCATACAGCCAGATACAGAGAAAAGCTTGACATGATCATTATGGAGCATTTCTCCCCAGAAATAAAGATTAAATTGTCTTTTTGTTCATTATGTTTAAGTCTTGATTTTTAGTCTGATTTTTCCTAAAAGATTGAAACGCTCGTTCTTGAGATTGTTGCCTCTGACAACATTGCCCAGAACACTTGCTGAAGATAAACATAATGGAATCAACACAGTAATGTGATATTTCCTGATGGAATACCAGGCTTGCCCCTTGTGGGAGACAATCCCATAATCAACTGGCAGGGCTGTGAGGGTCTTTCTTACATGCTAGATTGATGTGATAATCCATACCATGTTTTGACATATTTTGTGTATTACAACTTCTATGCTTTTGCTTCTATGGCAACTGATAGCTTTGTCAACTGGTTTCAGACCACTGGGGAAAGAAATCCATTGGCAGAATGCTTCAGTTTTCATTTTTTCCATATGATAGGGAAAGCAAGATACTTAACCACACTGGATGTGATGATGTGACAAAAGATTGTTTAATTATTTTTGACAAAGGGTTACATAACCAAGAAAAAACTTCATTTTTCAAATAGCTTACATTTATTTAAAGACAAATCCAAAAGCAAAAAACACCTTCCTTATTTCATTAAACTAATTTTTAGACATAATAGCGTGTGTATGAAACATTTGTGCTACTTCAGCTGCAATATGAGAAAGAAGCATTGCAATTTATGCCTATAACAATTTTACTTTATAATTAGTGTGTTTTGATGATAAACAATTAATTACAATTTAAAGCAATCTTGAATCTCTTAATTTCTGTGAGAAAATTGATGTTTATATTTATTTACATAAATATGCCCATATTCTGGCTAATGCGCTTTAATTTTTTCAAGTAGCTAGTAACTTTTATTCAAGTAGATGAGGGGTTGGTTAGCTATGAATGACCTATGACCTACATTCAAGTATGATGAATTTGTACACATTGTGAAGTAATATAATTCATTTTTAAATCATTAGAAAAAGCATTAAGTATATTTCACAATACTTGAAAATTAACTTATAGTCAAACTTAAAGCGAAGTTTATTTCTTAGAAGATAATGCTACTCCATTTACCAGTCATTACCTATGGCTGCTATTATACTATATAATTCCAGGAAATATTGGTGAGTTGAGAAAGTGACCATATGGCACTCAAAAATGAAAATATTTGCTCTCTGATCTATTACAGGAAAAGTTTACCAATGCCTGAAATATTTTTATCTATAAATCTCAGCTGACTACTACACTGTATACACATGCTCACATACAACACATCATTAGGATATGTCCTGTGAAAGCGCTTTCTCTAAACACTTTGCTATATATATATATATATATATATATATATATATATATATATATATATATATATACACTATCATTTCATATGATATTTTCATATCATATCATTTCATATAAAAATTTTGAACATTTTTCTGAAATTCTCAGGTACTGATATCCAAAGCTTGTACATATAAAAACACAAGACATTGTACATAAAATACTCAGAAAACCTTTCATCGTAAATTGATTGGGCATCTTTGTTTGCCTTCCTAGTTCTCCACCACTACATCACAACATCAATGCAGTTATGATTAGGATATTTATCAGATACATGGCTGATACTAATATTCATTTTGGTATTTGGATCACTATTGAAAAATGATGGATACCAGATTTAATTTAATTTTAATAATTTGTATTATCTCGACTGGAAATCTAATTATACGTTATTTGACTGTCAGATGCCTAATTGATGTCCTATCCCTGTGGTATGATAAGGCATATCTGGTATTTTATATGCTGATTGGTATTTTCCAGAGAAAGAGAGCTCATCTAGCAATAGTTTCCAGACTGTGTAGAGTTCTCTGGAGGCGGCAGCCTGTGGGAGATGTGTAAGGGACCAGCCAAAGGGCTTAGGCTACATCACTTTTGCATGTCTTTGATGAAACAGCTTTGCTTCCATTTTCTGATGGTACAGGTCCTACTTGAGAACGTTTTTGAAAAAAATGTGTTTGCAGTCATGAAGTGTAATGTTTAATTATGGTAGGAGTTTAGTACTAGTAGAACTACATTTCCCAGAATTCACTTCTCTGTCTTTCTCCATGTTAGTGTTAACTATTGGGGCACTGAATTAAATGTGGTAGGCAAGAGAACTTTCAGCTCTGGAATTTGGCAGATTCTTCATGGCATTAGTGGGCTGGACAGCCTTGTTTGTCTCCACGGTCTTTCAGTTGCTGTCTGTCCTACTATGTTGAAGAGTAATAGCATTTTTGGTAGGTCACTTCCATCACCATAGTGAGAAACATACAGACACATATTCCAATATTACCTCATAGGTTTGTGTTGTCCTTGAAATTTCCTGTTCGGCTACATTTCTCCCTCTTCATGCTTTGCTTTCTTCCTAGATGAAGCTTCAGCAGTTGCTGGCCTAAACTGACGTCAGGCCTCTGTCAGTCTCCACTGGCATCTTCACAGCTACTAGCATGGGACAAGACATGACACACAAAGAGGTTCTAGTCTTTGACAGAACAGCGATCAACACCCCAAACTGATAGGAAGTAGCTGTGAGCCATCCACCGTAATTTATAAATGAGAACACGGCAATCCAAAGAAAACAGTATTAGCAGCAGTAGTAAATATTTACTGAGTGTTTACTCTCTAAATACTTTAAACAAGGGAAGCTTCCTAATCCTCATCCAAACCATGAGTTGGTGTGACTGCACTTCTCATTTTAGAGGAAGGGAATATTGAAACAGAGAAAATGCGCATTTAAGCCACAAAGTCATAGTTTTGTAAATGATAGAGATGGACTTTGAATCAAAGCAGTTTGGCTTCACTCCATCCTTTTTTAATCACATCTTATCTTTGATAGCACTTTTTGTAGGAAGCTAATGAGAAACACCATTTTTTCAGGTCTCTACTACCCAAAACAATTGTTTAAACAATGCGCAAATATTTGCTGAGTGCCTGTTAAATGGTTTGCTCTAGACAAGCATGACAAAAACAGGTTTTTGTTTTGTTTTGTTTTGTTTCCCTTGTTTCTTTCTTTGTATCTTTCTTTTTTGCCAAATAGAATAAGTATGTACCCACATTGGAAAAATGAAAATTATGCTCTTGTGTAAGATTACATCTGTATTTAATCTCTTGCTCTCTTTCTCTACCTGTAGTTAATTGCATCATAAATAATATATTAAAGATCATTTGATAAAAAACATGGGAATTTAGAGCAAATGTATTGGATAGCAAGAAATAATAAAAATTGTAGCTTTTAAAATATTTAGTATATAATTACTATTTTTAAGTGTGATCCCACAACAAGAAAATTATGGCACACATACTTTTGCAAGACATTTCTCTAATTTGCAAATGAATACACAGGTGAAACATGTACTGGGGCTGACCATACACTTTCCTGAATCAGTCACAGTCATTGAATCCATGGAAATATTTATGAATACACATAGCATTTGGAGAGGCACATGGCAAAGCCAACTCAGAGAGAGAATCACATATATTCAGACTTGGGAGAGTGGAGTGAGGTTGTGGACTTCATTACCTCTCAGGGGTGTAGGACATCATTCAAGCTTAACCTTTAATTTCACTGGATGAAGGAGACGCCTTGATCTCTGCTTTTGGCTTTTGCTGTACAACATCTCACGTGGATCCCTGACTCACTCTTCCTTTTGTTAGACATTAATGACTCTGTAACATGTGGGGGAACTGGTAACATCACTTCTGACTATTTTTCCTCTAGAGGAACATGCTGGATGTTGAGAACATGTGTCCACATCCATTACCTACAGTAAGTGGTGTTCATGTGACAGGATCCTGCCACTCTGGAGGAAAGCCTCAAGGTTACCCAATATTGCCTATAACATGGGAGTAAATCTGTCCAAATCTGAAGTCCACCATTCAGAATTCCACTCTTTGTGCTCATGTGGTATCATGTTAGCTTGTCTCTGAATGCACATAGAAGCATATCTGTTTTTTGTTTTGTTTTGTTTTTATTGACAGACTAAGAGATCTGGTAGTATTGAGAAGCATGACTAGGTGGTATGACTGTACCCTACCACTTCATTCTCTTCAGTCACATGAGCAGGAGAGACCACCCATACTAAATAAAGCTTGATATCAACACACTAAAATCTCAGTGGTCTCAATCAGGGTACTGTATTACAGAGTGACAGTGATCTCATATGAAGAGAAGTGCCCCACATTCCTTTCTCTTGGGGTCCCCATGGCCTTGGAAAGGCATGTAGGGAACCACTTGGAAAATTCTGCTCTAGGCTTTGGGAGATAACTGTGCTTACTTGGGTTCCTCTACATGTTCCCCTTCCTGCCTTGTAATAAGCCTGCACTGTCTAAGCTTGGACCTGAGGTAAACATGTAATACCTGGTAGGTCGACCATGCTGAGGCAGGTAGCATATAACAAGAATATATGGACAAAACAAATTGGCCTTGATGGGCTTAATAACCAAATGAGGACACAGAGTTGGGTGGGTGGGAAGAGGGGTGGATCAAGGAGAAGTTGAGGGAAAGGGAATAAATATGATCAAAACACATCTGTTGGGAATACTATGAATGTGTTACTCTGATTGATTGATAAGTAAAATGCTGACTGGCCAATAGCCAGGCAGGAAGTATAAGCAGGACAAGTAGAGAACAGAATTCTGGGAACAGGAAGGCTGAGTCAGGAGATGCTGCCAGCCGCCGCCATGAGAAGATGTAAAGTACCGGTAAGCCACAAGCCACGTGGCAACTTATAGATTAATAGAAATGGGTTAATTTAATTATAAGAGCTAGTCAATAGTTAGCCTGAGCTAATGGCCGAGCAATTTTAATTAATATGAGCTTCTGAGTGATTATTTTATAAGTGGGCTGCAGAACTGTGGGGGCCCGAGTGGGACTGGAGAAAACTCCAGCTACACACATCATTTAAAATTCTTAATGAATTAATTAAAATGCATTTTTTAAATTTTTTCTGCTTAGGTCAACCTGAAGTGGAAGGCTCAGAGGAATCTTACATCTCACAGTAGCTGGCCTGGTTTGTAGCACAGAAAAATAAAAAGGAACTTGAAACTGAACTCTGTCAAGTAAAAGACTGCTCTTGCCCATGTATGAGCATGCACCCTCCCTGGGCATTAGCTAAGGTGCTGGTTAGAGACAGGCTATCAAGGCTGTGACAAAATCTCTGAGCAGAAAACAACAAAAAAGGACAGCCAAAGAGGGTGGGTTTAGTAAGCATACGTCCTGCCCATCTCTTCTATTCCATCAGGTCCTCCAGCCAGCGGGATGTTGTAGTACAAATAATTCAGATTCAGGACATGCCTCATATCCCATCCCCATTCCCACCCATCACATTTCATTCTAAATGATCCCTGGCAAACCCTGTCCTTACACCCAGAAATGTGATTTACTCATTTCCTATGTACAGCATAATCTAAGCAACTTGCTTGGAACTTATTGTTCCAAAAATGAGATTTTTCTTCAATCTGGGTATTTCTTTGTCTTGGAGATGGTTCTATGAAAATGACTGCCCTTTCTTATAAATAATTCGATAAAATCCCAAGGTCGGTGTAGATAAGAAAAAGATCACCATACATGGTAGGATTGTAAGTTCACGTGCTTTGAGATCCATTCCTTTCTTTCTTCTTTTTTTTAAACTGAAAATGTATTTTTTCATACAATGTATTCTGATTATAGTGTCCCCTCCTGCAACTCCTTCAAGATCCTCCCCCTTCCCCGCCCGCCCAAATCCACACCCTTTCTTCCCTTACCTCATTAGAATTCAAACAGGTATCTAAAACAACAATAAGAATATAAAATTAGATAAAATCAAACAAACCAGAATAGGACAAACAAACAAATAGCAGAAAAAGAGCCAAAGAAAAAGCACAAGAAACACATACAGATGGAAAAACACACACATTTGCATACACAGAAATCCCATAAAAACACAAAACCTGAAATCACAATGTATACACAAAGGGAAAAAAAATAGAAGTAAAAACAAACCCCCGACAAAGCATTATGACACAGAGACCCTCCAAAAATGTCACTGAGTTCATTTTCTATTGTCTATCTACTGCTTGGCATGGGGTCTGGCCTTAAGAGCTGTTAATATACAAGACTCCATTAGAGAGAACTAATTTTTCATTTGTGAGTGATTATCAATTAGAGGTAGTTTCTGGGTTAGAGATGGGGGCTCAAGTCCACTTCCCTTCTCAATGCTGGGGCTCCATCTGGCTCACACCTATGCAGATCCTGTGCATGCTGTGTGAGTCTCTGTGAGTTCAAATATGCATCTGTCCTGCTGAGTTTAGAGGGCCTTGTTTTCTTGGTGTCCTCCAATCCCTCTGGCTCTTACAGTCTTTCTGCCTCCTCCTCTACAGGGTCCCCTGAGCCCTGAAGGGAGGAATTTGATGGAGAGATCCTATCTTGGACTGAATGGTCCACAGTTTTTCACTCTCTGCACGTTGCCAGTTGTGGGTCTCTCTATTTGTTCCCATTTACTGCAGGAGGAATCTTCTCTCATGGTGGCTGAACAAGACACTGATCTATGAGTATAGCAGAATATTATTAGGAGTCATTTTATTGCTATGTTTCTTTAGTCGTATTTGGTTTTTCCCTAGGTCCCTGGGCTATCTAGCTTCATGTTCTTGGGCTCTGAGCAGTGCCAGTGATGGGTTCCATCTCATGAAGTGGGCCTCAAATCCATTCAGATATTGGTTGGTTATGCCCACAAGCTTTGTGCCACTATTGTACTAGTACATCTTGCAGACAGATCATAATTGTAGATAAAGAGGCTTGTAATTGTGTTGGCTTTTATCTTTAGCATGCAGAATTCTTTCCAGTAACACGAAGACTAGTCAATAGGGGTAAAGGCTCTAGGTAGGCACCAGTTCAACTTCTTCACGTTCAACAATCTGTGTAGGTGTTATTTTCAGCAACAGGACCTTGCCATCAATTTGTGGTGAGTAACCAATAGCTTTGGCAATAGCCTGGGTTATTTGGAACTTTTCATAGCCTCCTTTAGACACTTGGAAAAAATGAAGCCTTAATTAATGCATTTCATTCAGATTTCTGTCTTGAATGGTTTCTACACTGTTGGACTGTACCAGTGAGCTTTAGGAATTGTCCATATATTTGCTTGACCCTATGAATACCTTTGACCTGCCTGTATGCTTTAGTCTGCTTGTCTTCTCCATGCTGAATTTGCTGTATGGGCAACACTGGTGGTTACCATTTCTCTATCAGTCAGTACCAAGTACTAATAACTGTTGCATAGAATCATGCACACACTTTTGTTTAACGGCAGGCATCACAGTAAATTTGGGGGCACTGCTATTAAACTAGTTCATGTGATTTTGTGATTGCTGCAGGCACTGCCAAAGTGGTCCAAGACAAAGAACTGCACCAGGAACACATAAATAGAAATAGAGACAGTTTATTAGGCAAGGAAAAGCATGCTCAAAAAAGGAGTGAGTCAGTAAGCTGGAGAAAGGCACATGCTCAAAAGCATGGAACCAGGCTCATGACTATAGGTCATTTATATAACATTCACCTCTCCCTTATTTGTATACTACAGGGTGTGTGTGTGTGTGTGTGTGTGTGTGTGTGTGTGTGTGTGTGTGTGTGTGTGTGTGTGTTTGCTGTACTTATTGCATGTAGCTCAGGTAGAAAAGGGTTTAGTCCCCTTCTAACTAGCTTCCTTTATGTGTTAATCTTGATGTTGTCCTCTGTAGTCCCCACAATATCTGCCACAACAAGGGATTTGGGATTTGGGACCTGGGTTATCTTATTTCATTTCTGGTTATTGAAACCATTAAGAATAATAAAACGAGCCAAAAATTATTCACAGTACATCTTTGACCAGTGTAGTAGATATCATATTTTACAGCTTATAGTTTGTCCACAACTGTATTATGGGGAGTTTTAAGAGTTTGGTCAAGTGTTCAATAATGAAAATGCTTATATTGGGACATGCTGAGCACTATAAACTGTGTGGGAATTAGAAATACCCTGACATAGTAAAAACTATGATTTTGCAATCAGTGTAACTAGCAATGTTGTTTTATCTGGTATTTTTTTAATTTACTGAATATAATCTTCCTCACAAAAATCACTATTTTATTTGGAAGATGGTATTAAATGAAAAGTGAAGAGAGTCTAGCCGGGCGGTGGTGGTGCACGCCTTTAATCCCAGCACTCGGGAGGCAGAGCCAGGCGGATCTCTGTGAGTTCAAGGCCAGCCTGGTCTACCAAGTGAGTTCCAGGAAAGGCGCAAAGCTACACAGAGAAACTCTGTCTCGAAAAAAACCAAAAAAAAAAAAAAAAAAAAAAGAAAAAAAAGAAAAGTGAAGAGAGTCCATGTAAAAAGGACAATGAATATCTATTTGTACCCCAAAGTGTAATAGGGGAGTCAACCATGGAAAATAACATAGATCCATGTCCCTGTTAAATATGAAGAATAAAAAAGGAGAATATTTAGGTATCAAAATAGCTCAGCACTATTTGAGTGGAGATTGGAGGCTTCGACTAACTACTTTCCATATATGGCAGGCATATGTAAGATGACATGCCTCAGGATTTTCATTTTCATATTTGATTGGGTCATATGACTGCTTCCAGTCAGCAAAATGTGAAGAGCAGCCAAATGGGTCATGTTTTTTTTTTTTTTGCTAAAGGCAAATAAAGACTCTCTGGATGAGAGTGGTATATTCTTGAACTTCTAACACTACAGAGGTAGAAGTGGGAGGATTGTGGCAAGTTCGAAGCTGTCTGAGACTACATGGTGAGTTCCAGGACAGCTGAGGCTATAAAATGAGACTGTTTCAAAACAAGAAGTGGCAGTGGGGGGCCCTATGTGCAATTAGCCAATCTCATCAATCTCATTGTTTCCCTGTCTTCTTTTTTTTTTTTTTGGTTTTTCGAGACAGGGTTTCTCTGTGTAGCTTTGCGCCTTTCCTGGAACTCACTTGGTAGTCCAGGCTGGCCTCGAACTCACAGAGATCCGCCTGTCTCTGCCTCCCAGTGCTGGAATTAAAGGCGTGCGCCACCACCACCCGGCTTCCCTGTCTTTATAACCAAGAAATCCATAAGCTGGACTTGTACTTTGTAATCCCTCTTTCAATTGCACAACCTCTAGTGCTATAATTAGAGAAGTTACAAGAGAAAATCTTTTAACAGATGTTATCAGGAAACATCAAAAGGGGTATCTCAAACTTTAGTGGTAAATAAAAACTCAACAACAAAAAGATTATCTGAGGGTCAGAAAGCGACAGGCAGTGAGTGGCCTGGGGACAAAGTGAGAGAGTGGGTAGGGAGGTAATGACAAAGTACAACGTACACAAACATATAGGAACCTTTCATATCAATTTGCACAATGAATTCTATTGCTAAAGACACTGAAAATCACTGTTACTTATCATTCCCATTTTATACTCAAGAATCATGAAGAAATTAGTCAAGAAAAATATTTAGTGAAGTTGTATCTAACCATCTTACCATAGTAGAAGCTAGAGTAGACCACATGTTCTTGTGTTTTCTTATCTTAATCTGACTTGAAAGTTGACAACTGAAGCGTTGAAAAATAGTACTAAAATAGAATAGCAACAATAATATCCATAGGCCCATCTCCTGAAACACACATTGTTTATTCTGTCATAGTTTTCATCTTTATCCTTTTGTAATAAACAAAACAGCCATATATATTGGGTCTCCCTGAATGCCAGGCCCTCAGTAGATAAAACAGATTGGAAGATTCATTGGCTTTGTCATCTTATCCATGCCCCTTTGCATCAGATTTCTGATTTTATGAAGATTTAATACACTAGGGGCTGGAATGGGCTTAGTAATTTATAAGTGTCCTCTCCCAGAAGCCCTGTTAGGTGGCTCATCAACACTTGTCACTCTAGCTTCAGATCTGACACCCTCTTCTGGGCTCTGTAAGCATCTTACATGTTCACATCACACCCTACTCCCTGACAAATACACTATACATATATTTATAGTATGCATATAAGATTGCCTGGTTATAAGAACATATTAAATACTAACAAATTTACTTTGTCATTTCCCCAGTTCATGCTTACAACAAGCTTATACACTGGGTATGTCATTCATTCTTTTACAGATATGAGGGAGGATTATCGAAGTTAGTCATTTCATACACTACAACACCAAATGCAGTCAAGACTAATCTGAGTTCATTTTATTTGTCATTTTTACATATAACATTAAAATGCACCATCTGTGCATTGCTAATTTGTGCACCAGTGAGAAGTATGTAAGTGGTTTTGACTGTTTACCTTTATACATAATACTTAATGTACAATGTGAATTAAATACATTTATTAAAGGTTTTCTGGTATTTCTTTAATCATTATTCCTTATGATAGGTTACTAGAAAAGATAATAATTAGTAAAATAATATCTCTTTTACAAATTATTGATGGAGCTGGAGAGGTGGCTCAGTGATTAGGAGCATGAGTTTCTCTAACAGAGGACCAGTTTCTAGGACCTCTGTGCCTTGATTTATTTAGAGGTAAGTAGCTAGAGATGCAGTTGCTGAACTTAACATGTATCCCAAACTTTTACACTGCTTATACTTCAAGCTCCTGGAATAAGGGTATACTTCAAACTCCCAGATTAGAAGCCAGCGTTTCAAAGGTGGAAACTAATGTCAACTCTTGACACATGAACTGGTTCCACACAAACACCAGTTCCAGAGGGTATGGTGGTCTCTTCTGACCTCCTTGGACATCATCTACATGTGGGATGTAGCTGGAGAGTTTCTTTCAGGGTCCTGCCAAGCCCCCGCAGTCCCACAACCCACTTATAAAATAATCAATCAGATGCTTATATTACTTATAAACTGTATGGCCATGGCAGGCTTCTTGTTTTCTAGTTTTTATATCTTAAATTAACCCATTTCTATTAATCTATACCTTGTCACATGGCTCCTGGCCTACCAGTATCTTACATGTTGCTACTCATGGCGTGGCTGGCAGCGTCTCTTCCTCAGCCTTCCATTTTCCAGCATTCTCCTCTCTCTTTTTCCCACCTATACTTCCTGCCTGGCTACTGGCCAATCAACGTTTTATTTATCGATCAGTCAGAGCAACACATTCACAGCATCCCCAGCAGTGGGACACAGACTTCTGTGCAGGCAAAACAGATACACATAAAAATCAAAAGATTTCAATTCATATTTCTCAACTTTTATCTGAAACTATCTTACTAAGCCCACCAGTAGTAAATAAGGATCTGCTAGCTGGAAAAGTAATTGAATGTTAATTTTAAAACCGAGATCATGATAGTTAATGCCATGTGTGAGAGCGGGGATCTCATCTGCTGTCATAATGATCATCCTTGCTGCCATGGCGTATAGTAACAGTGCACTTGCATGCCTCTAGGGTCCTGGACTCTACTATGTGACAGCAGCAGGGGCATCTCAGTTTTTTTTTAATTTATTGCTACACTCTAGCATGGCAGTGGGCCACACAGTGGATATTCAATAAGTGTTTATAAAAATAAAAGTTATATTCATCATTAACTAAAGCAGTCATGCCAGGTGACTAATGCAAGTCCTGCGGGTCTCTCGAGGACTTAGGTGGGTGAGGAATCAAGCCAGGAGGAAGTCCCTCCGACCTTCAGAATCTTGGATTATATCCCCAAGTTCATCTTAGGGTCATACTGCCTTTCTATTATCAATCTTTATTTTCAGATCTTTGCAGTGTATGTGGGGGGAAAATCCATTCCATGTGTCAGAGTTTAAATTAAATAGTTTCAACCTTCAAAACACTGGCTTCTGCTCCTGGAGCATGAAGTATATTCTTATTTCAGTTCTAAGCACTTTAGGAGTTTGGTATATATAATGGGTTCAGGATGTCCATCTCTCAAGCTTCTTTACCTCTAAATAAATCAAAGTAATGAAAAACCATTATTTACTGTGTTTTAATAAGGCTTATAGCCTTTAGACTGGGATGGACAGAAAAGCCCTAATTTATTTCTGCTTTTCTTTGAGAAAACTGTGATCCTTAATCTTAATTAGCTAGTAGGAGTATGTTTCTTTATTCTATAATTCTAATAGGACTGAAAATGTCTGAGCTTATTAGTGGGTAACCCTTATCCTCAACCTTGTGCACTGTGATAAGCCTCCATTAAGTAACTGTCCTCCCCCAGGGCTTAGTTGCTGAAAATAATTATAGCAGCAAAAATGACGTTGATAATAAAATACACTAATGCCTACACTGGAACAGAAAATGAACTAGATTCATTTAAGTCACTGCCTTACTTAATACTTATTATGGCAGTTTAAAGATAAAGTCAGTATTGAGGGTTGACATGGCAGGAAAGATGTGACCACCATTGGAGCTCCCTGAAAAGTTATTGCATGCATAGCTGTGACAAGGAAATATCACACAACAGTCCAGAAATTCGCATACCAAGACTGCTGAATATGCCCAGAAAGGGCACCAGGGTTTGCATGATTTTCCCAGCAGCCACCAGTCATTGACTCAATGCATGAAGATGGCTGAACATTTATGACAAAAATACTTTTAATCAAAGAATTTTCTGTGTTTTGGACTATTTCTTTATAATACATGTAATAAAAATGCTAGACAGATGTTAAGACATTAATACTGTATGTGATAAAAAGCCTAACTTCTTTAAAATATTATTTTTCACTTAAGAAATGCCACAGAGAACTTTTGATTGACAGCTAAGGCTTGTGTTTCTGAAAGTACACCCTGAAAGGCAAGACACAGGGCACAAAGCAAATTCTGAAAAGAAACTTTAGGTTCAGCTCTTGCTGCTCAATAATGAATTATACCTTAAATATTTTCACTGTATGCCCTTTATTAATTTTCTAATTAGCTAGTAAAGGATTAATATTGTTTTAATGAATATATAGGTAGATAAATACCCAATCATGACTATGTCAGCTCTTATTTTAGGATGGTCAAGAAAAACCCTTGGTTGACCCTCTCCTGCATGTGTGACATGATGTTTACATGTAAAGAAATCACTTCTTTGAATCTTCATGGTATGTATCAAATAACTAAATGACTAACTTTTTCAAGAAAAAAAAATAGTTTCCTTCTCAGTATTGGTGATTCAAAAAATATTCAATTTCTCTTTGGTGACCAGTATTTACTGATACTTACATTCTTTAGAAGACAAAGAAAACATCATATACCTGGTCGTTACTAGGAAAACTGGATATGATCTGTGACTCTTCGATCAATAAAGAAAATAAACACCATACATAGACTCATTGCTTGGACTTTTTAATTTGCAAGTGGACTCGTTCTCCCAGTGGAAATAATTTTCTAGTACTCTATATTCAAGGAGATAAAGTTGCCTTTCATTTATCAAAAAATTTCCCAAAAGACAGCTTGGTTTCCATAACTAGTGGAATAATTATTGGTCTGTTTAAGTTTCATGCTATCACAGTAAATGAGCTACATTTTTCAAGGATGACTAATTGCTTGATAAAGATGCTAGTAAAAGCAATCTCTTTCTCTCTCTCTTTCTCTCCTCCTTTCCTCTTCCTTACTCTTTCTCTCTTCCCCTTCACTTGTCCTTTTCCTCATCCCACTTTGCCTCTTTTCTTCCTTGTAGTTTGGTTTTTGGTTCAATCATTGAAGCTCCTTTTGAATGCATGCAATATTTATTTATGACCGTATATGAGCTCAGTGTCTTCCTAAAATCAGGCTTACTGTCTTACACACCAAGCCTACTATTAGAATGATAATTTTAATTCAATCCATTCCAACAACAATAAGAGCAACAACAATAAGATAGAACAGTTTCTCCTTCCCTCCAAAATTAAATACACATGAAAGACACTGGTTTTGAATTCTGAAATAAAATGTAAGACAGATACTTTTGGAAATGTAGTTCCTTACTCTTACGCATAAATTGGAAGATTTTGTTAATGAAATCTACGAACACACACTTAAAAGGTGACTTATGCTGGTCACATAGTCAGATGTTAGGGCCATTGGGGTTTTTCCTTGTTTAAGAATTTGTCCTGCAGAGCATCTGGACTCTTCTATTTGAGGACATGAGAATAAGGGTTCTCCGTGCTTTCATAGTGCTGGAATATACTACTCAGGTCACCGGGGAGAAAAGGCAACAGTAGCGCCCAACAGTGACTCCCCAATCCCATCAAAAATGTGAAAGCTGTGCCCACTGATGCAATAGTGGCATGAAGGTTGTAGGGATGACCAACCACTTTCTGATTAGACTAAAGGCATGTTCACAAAAGGAAATTCACGCCTGGTAGTGTAAATCTGGTCAAGAGCCCTTATGGCTAGGGACATTATACTCCGTAGGTGGAATCCTGCTACTGGTGTTTCACCAATGGTGTTGTCAACCTGCTCTTTAAATATTTGTGTTTGTACCCACAGATTTGTGCCATCCTCTGTCTTGGCTAGTCAAGCTTCTTTCTGAAGTGGGAAGTAGCTAATGAAGTGACTCAAAATTGTTCAAAGTGCTGAGAATAAGTGATTGATGACTGGTTGGCCCTATGTGGAACATCTATGTCACCCTTCTCAGGGAACACTGGAAGAAAGTGTGGAAAGAATTTAAGAGCTGAAGGACTGGAAGGAATTCTAGACACGACAATACCATCACACTCATGAGCTCACTGCAGCTGTGTTTTCCTGCACAAGATCAAGTCAACAAAATCAGAAGACAGCACTTTGACATGGAGCACTAATTGTACTCAGTGGGGAAGAGGGGGAAGAATACAAAGATGGGAAAGGACATGTTGTAGTGGAGTGGGAAGGGACAGTTGGCATGGATGAGCTCATGATCCAGTATGTACATGTATGACCTTTCAAAGAATAAATAAACAATATTCTAAACAAAAGAAATTAGAGGTTCTGGTGAAGAATGGATACACGGTATCTCAAAGAACAAAGGAAGGTACTAGTACTATATTTTCCCAAAACTGTACATCACATTCTGTATGCATAATAAGTCAGCTCACAGAAGGGCAGGGGGAGTTGTAATCTTATCTGTTTTTAAATAAGTTATTTATATGGTTAGAGTGTGGTAGATTATAATGTTAATCTAGTTGCTCCTGAGTGCCACTTCTCAGGACTATAAAGATAAGCAGCCAAATATGCTTCTTAATCTTTATGTACCTGAATTTTACTTAAAAAAATGTTCTTTTTGTTGCTCAAAATCTAACAAGTAAATAAGGAATCTGAATCAGTAGGTTGAAGAGGCAGCTAGCATGTATCAGTGTTCATTCTGCATAATGACTGAGCTAGGATTTTCTACACCTGATTAATCTTTCAAGCACCATGAGGTAATTAGCATTATTCTACATTACAGGTCTTTGGAGAAGTCAAGTTCCTTACTTCAGGTCACAGACTTAGACTAGTAAATGATCATTTGACTATATGTCTGGTTCCATAGTTTGACACTTTCCTGATTTTAGAGTCATTTCTGCTTTACAGAATTTTTTAAATTTTTTATATGATAGTCTAAACTGCCATTTCCTCTGCCTGATTCAACATTTAACCTTAACAAAATAAGATCCTGCCCTGGACTTCCCTTCTGGACCAGAGGTAAGTGTCCGGCTTAGCCTAGACCCCATCCCTGGGCACCAGCCAATCCGGGGAAGACCTGCCCAACTTGGCTCCAGGTTCTGGCCACTGGGCAGGTTCCCTTCTAGCCCTACCGGGAAGACTCCCCTTCTCCAAGACCCCCGGCAGACCCTGCAATCTCCAGGCCCTGCCCCACGCCTATCTGTCCGAGACCCCAGCTACTTCCTGAGACTTAGAGACCGGCCCCCAGCTCCCATCCTGCCCCTGGACTTCCCTTCTGGACAAGAGCTCCCATCCTGCCCCGGACTTCCCTTCTGGACAAGAGCTCCCATCCTGCCCCAGACTTCCTGTCTGGACAAGAGCTCCCATCCTGCCCTGGACTTCCTGTCTGGAGAAGAGTTTCCATCCTGCCCCGAAGTTCCCATTTGGACAAGAGAGCTCCCATTTGGACAAGAGAGAGAGAGAGACTTCCTGATTCTGTCAGCTCTGTCTGAAACAAGTGCGCTGATAAGACCAAGAACAAACCACAAGGAGATGGGCAGATGTCAAAGCAGAAGTACATACAACAAAATGAAGAGCAATACAGCATCACCAGAACCTAGCCCTCCTCCAACATCTAGACCTGAACATCAAAAATTGGAAGAAGCAGAAGAAAACAGCCTTATGAATAACATCATAAAGAAGGTAGAGACTTATATAGAGGAAAAGACAAAAGAAATGGGAAGAACGCTATAAAAAACCAGAGGAAAGGACAAATAAAGTAGAAGAAAACAATAAAGTTCTAGAAGAAAACAATAAAGCACTGAAAGAAAATCATGAAAAAGCAATGAAACAAATGAAGGAAACAGTCCAAGACCTGAAAAGGGAAATAGAAAAAATGAAGAACACACAAACAGAGGGAATGTTGGAAATAGAAAATCTGAGTAAATGAACGGGAACTTCAGATGCAAGTATAACCAACAGAATGCAAGAGATGGAAGAGAGGATCTCTGGCATTAAAGATACGGTAGAAGAAATAGATTTATCAGTCAAAGAAAACACTAAAACTGACAAAGTCATGAACCAAAACGTCCAAGAAATTTGGGACACCATAAAAAGACCAAACCTACGAATAATAGGGATAGAAGAAGGAGAAGAATACCAACTCAAAGGCACAGAAAATATATTCAACAAGATCATAGAAGAAAACTTTCCCAACTTAAAGAAGGATACACCTATGAAGATACAAGAAGCCTATAGAACACCAAACAGACTAGACCCCCCAAAACAGTCCCCTCGCCACATAATAATTAAACAACTAAATGTACAGAATAAAGAAAGAATATTAAGAGCAGCTAAGGAAAAAGGCCAAGTGACTTATAAAGGCAAACCCATCAGAATAACACCTGATTTCTCAATGGAGACTCTGAAAAACAGAAGGACCTGCACAGATGTAATGCAGACACTAAGAGACCATGGATGCCAGCCTAGACTAATATACCCAGCAAAACTTTCAATCACCATAGACGGAGTGAGCAAGACATTCCAAGACAAAGCCAAATTTAAACAATACTTCTCCACAAACCCAGCCCTACAGAAAGCACTAGAAGGAAAATTCCAACCTAAGGAAGTCACATACACCCTCGAAAACACAGGCAATAGATAAAACCACAGCAGTAAACCCCAAAGAAGAGAAGTACACACACACTACCACCAAAAAGTAACAGGAATGAACAATCACTGGTCATTAATATCCCTTAATATCAATGGACTTAATTCACCTATAAAAAGACATAGGCTTACAGAATGGATACGAAAGCAGGACCCATCTTTCTGCTGCATACAAGAAACACATCTCAAATTCAAAGATAGACACTACCTAAGAATAAAAGGCTGGGAAAAGACTTTCCAATCAAACGGTCTTAAGAAACAAGCAGGTGTAGCCACCCTGATATCCAGCAAAATAGACTTCAAACTAAAATCAATCAAAAGAGATCAAGAAGGGCATTACATACTCATCACAGGAAAGATCCACCAAGATGAAGTCTCAATTCTGAACATTTATGCCCCAAACACAAGGGCACCCACATATGTAAAAGAAACATTACTAAAGCTTAAACCACATATAAAACCCCACACATTAATAATGGGAGACTTCAACACCCCACTTTCACCACTGGACTGATCTCCCAAATCGAAACTTAACGGAGAAATAAAGGACTTAACTGATGTCATGACTCAAATGGACTTAATTGATATCTATAGAACATTCCATCCTAACAAAAAAGAATATACCTTCTTCTCAGCACCCCAAGGAACCTTCTCTAAAATTGACCACATACTTGGCCACAAAGCAAATCTCAACAGATACAGAACAATTGGAATAACGTCCTGTGTTCTATCAGACCACCATGGTTTAAAGTTAGATTTCAACAACAACAAAAACTACAGAAAACCTACAATCTCATGGAAACTGAATAATGCTCAACTGAATCACCAATGGCTTAAGGAAGAAATAAAGAAAGAAATTAAAGACTTCCTAGAGATCAACGAAAATGAAGACACCACATACCCAAAATTATGGGACACTATGAAAGCAGTGCTAAGAGGGAAATTCATAGCACTAAATGCCCACATAAAGAAGTTGGAGGAATCTCACACTAGTGACTTAACAGCACACCTGAAAGCTCTAGAACAAGAAGAAGCACAGTCTCCCAGGAAAAATAGACGCCAGGAAATTATCAAAGTGAGAGCTGAAATCAATAAAATAGAAACAAAGAGAACAATACAAAAAATTAATTAAACAAAGAGTTGGTTCTTTGAGAAAATCAACAAGATTGACAAGCCCTTATCCAAACTAACCAAAAGACAGAGAGAGAGCATCTAAGTCAACAAAATCAGAAATGAAAAGGGGGACATAGCAACAGACATTGAGGAAATCCAGAGAATCATCAGGTCATACTTCACAAACCTCTACTCCACAAAACTGGAAAACCTAAATGAAATGGATAATTTTCTGGATAGGTACCACATACCTAAGTTAAATCAAGACCAGGTAAACTATTTAAATATTCCAATAACCCCTAAGGAAATAGAAACAGTCATTAAAAGTCCCCCAAGCAAAAAAAAAAAAAAACAAAAAAACAAAAAAACAAAAACAAACAAACAAAAAAAAAACAAAAAACAAAAAACAAAAAACAAAAACAAACAAAAAAAAAAAACACCCAGGACCAGATGGTTTCAGCGCAGAATTCTACCAGATCTTCAAAGAAGAGTGAATACCAAGACTCTCTAAATTGTTCCACACAATAGAAACAGAAGGAACATTACCAAACTCCTTCTACGAGGCTACAATTACCCTGATTCCTAAACCAAACAAGGATACAACAAAGAAAGAGAACTACAGACCGATCTCCCTCATGAACATTGATGCAAACATACTCAATAAAATACTGGCAAACAGACTCCAAGAACACATCAAAACAATTATTCACCATGATCAAGTAGGCTTCATCCAAGGGATGCAAGGGTGTTTCAACATACGAAAGTCTGTCAATGTAATACACCATATAAACAAACTCAAAGAAAAAAAAAACACGTAATCATCTCACTAGATGCAGAAAAGGCATTTGACAAAATCCAACACCCCTTCATGATAAAGGTCTTGGAGTGATCAGGAATACAGGGAACAAACCTAAACATAATAAAGGCAATTTACAGCAAGTCAACAGCCAACATCAAATTAAATGGAGAGAAACTCAAAGCAATTCCACTAAAATCAGGAACGAGGCAAGGCTGTCCGCTCTCCCCATACTTATTCAATATAGTACTTGAAGTTCTAGTCAGAGCAATAAGACAACATAAGGAGATTAAGGGGATACAAATTGGAAAGGAAGAAGTCAAGCTTTCCCTATTTGCAGATGACATGATAGTATACTTGAGTCACCCCAAAGATTCAACCAAGGAAGTGATACAGCTTATAAACACCTTCAGCAACATAGCAGGATACAAGATCAACTAAAAAAAATTAGTAGCCCTCCTATATACAATTGACAAAGAGGCTGAGAAGGAAATCAGAGATACATCATACAATAGCCACAAATGACATAAAATACCTTGGGGTAACACTAACCAAGCAAGTGAAGGACCTATATGACAAGAACTTTAAGTCCCTGAAAAAAAGAAATTGAAGAAGATGTCAGAAAATGGAAAGATCTCCCATGCTCATGGATAGGCAGGACTAACATAGTAAAAATGGCAATTTTACCAAAAGCAATCTACAGATTCAATGCAATCCCCATCAAAATACCAACACAATTCTTCACAGACCTGGAAAGAATAATACTCAACTTCATATGGAAAAACAAAAAACCCAGGATAGCCAAAAGAATCCTGTACAATAAAACAACCTCTGGAGTCATCACGATCCCTGACCTCTACTATAGAGCTACAGTCATAAAAACAGCTTGGTACTGGCATAAAAACCGACATGTGGACCAATGGAATCAAATAGAAGACCCTGACATTAATCTGCACACCTATGAACACATAATTTTTGACAAAGAAGTCAAAAGTGTACAATGGAAAAAAGAAAGCATCTTCAACAAATGGTGCTGGCATAACTGGATATCAACATGTAGAAGGCTGCAAATAGATCCATATCTATCACCGTGCACAAAACTTAAGTCCAAGTGGTTCAAGGACCTCAACATAAATCCAGCTACTCTGAACCTGCTAGAAGAGAAAGTAGGAAGTATTCTTGAACGCATTGGCATAGGAGATCATGTCCTAAATATAACACTAGTAGCACAGACACTGAGAGAAACAATCAATCAATGGGACCTCTTGAAACTGAGAAGCTTTTGTAGAGCAAAGGATATGGTCAACAAGGCAAAGCGACAGCCTACAGAATGGGAAAACCCCACATCTGACAGAGGACTGATATCCAAAATATATAAGGAACTCAAGAAATTAGACATCAAAATGCCCAACAGTCCAATTAAGAAATGGGCTATAGAACTAAACAGAGAATTCTCAACAGAGGAAACTCAAATGGCTGAAAGATATTTAAAGAATTGCTCAATATCCCTAATTATCAGGGAAATGCAAATCAAAACAACTCTGAGATACCACCTTATGCCTGTCAGAATGGCTAAGATCAAAAACACTGAAGACACCTTATGCTGGAGAGGATGTGGAGCTAGGGGAACTCTTCTCCACTGCTGGTGGGAATGCAAGCTTGTACAATCACTTTGGAAATCAATATGGCGCTTTCTTAGAAAATTGGGAATCAATTTCCCCCAAGATCCAGCTATACCACTCTTGGGCATATACCCAAGGAACGCCCCATCATACCACAAGAGCACTTGCTCAGCTATGTTCATATCAGCATTGTTTGTAATAGCCAGAACCTTGAAACAACCTAGATGCCCTTCAACTGAAGAATGGATAAATAAAATGTGGTACATATACACAATGGAATACTACTCAGCAGAGAAAAACAATGACATCATGAGGTTTGCAGGCAAATGGATGGATCTAGAAAAAATCATCCTGAGTGAGGTAACCCAGACTCAGAAAGACAAACATGGTATGTACTCACTCATAGGAGGATACTAGATGTGGAACAACCATGACTAGACTGCTGCTCACATCACCAGGGAGGCTACCTGGAAAACAGGACATGAGTGGGGGTAATGAAAGGCGAGGTTCAAGGGAAAGAGAGCTTGGGGGAGCGGGAGATCCCAGCTGGATCAAGAACAGAGAGGGAGAACAAGGAATAGGAGACCATGGTAAATGAAGACCACATGAGAATAGGAAGAAGCAAAGTGCTAGAGAGGCCCACAGAAATCCACAAAGATACCCCCACAACAGACTGCTGGCAATGGTCGAGAGACAGCCTGAACTGACCTACTCT
The DNA here is from genome assembly GCF_007827085.1 of Peromyscus californicus insignis. Taxonomy (NCBI): domain Eukaryota; kingdom Metazoa; phylum Chordata; class Mammalia; order Rodentia; family Cricetidae; genus Peromyscus; species Peromyscus californicus. Next base: position 9,723,407 of record NW_026294503.1, read on the forward strand.
GGTAATGGAATGGCCAAACACCCTAATTGTCGTGCTAGAAACCCCATCCAATGACTGAGGGATCTGGATGCAGAGATCCATGGCTAGACCCCGGGTGGAGCTCCGGGAGTCCAATTAGCGAGAAAGAGGAGGGTTTATATGAGCAAGAATTGTTGAGATCAAGGTTGGATAAAGCACAGGGACAAATAGCCAAACGAATGGAAATACATGAACTATGAACAAATGGCTGAGGGGCCCCCAACTGGATCAGGCCCTCTGGATGGGTGAGATAGTTGATTGGCTTGATCTATTTGGGAGGCATCCAGGCAATGGGACCAGGTCCTGTGCTCATTGCATGAGTTGGCGGTTTGAAACCTGGGGCTTATTCAGGGTCGCTTAGATCGGCCTGGGAGGAGGGGACTGGACCTGCCTGGACTGAGTCTACCAGGTTGATCTCAGTCCTCGGGGGATGCTTTGCCCTGGATGAGGTGGGAATAGGGGGTAGGCTGGGGGGAAGGGGAGGGGGGCAAGAGGGGGGAGAACAAAGGAATCCATGGCTGATATGTAGATCTGAATTGTATTGTAAAATAAAATAAAATTAAATTTAAAAAAAATAACAGTACAGCACGCCATCCTGGAAGGCTGTGCTATTTTTGGTGGTGTTGATCATTAGGACTTTAATATATTTTATCTTCAACTGAAGGGTAAAGATAATGATCAAATGCAAATATACTAGGAAGACTGATAGCTAAATATCCATATAAATAGGAATGCTCTTTAAATCTGAAAATTTTAAAGGAACCCATAACTTATCACAATTTTACAGCTTGATTTTATGATAACGTGAGCAGGATGAACTTTTACAGTTAAGATGGGGCTCTGAGAGCTCATTTCCACTCATTGCTGGACTCTCCTACGACTCAGTGGAGCCTCTTGCTCATCAAGGACATCTAACATAACACTCCAAGCCTTACTTGTACTTCCTGAATTCATTCTATACCTACTTGCCAAGATCTTTCTAGCTTCCTTTTGAATACCTCCCACAATGATCATCTCATAACATGTTGAAAAAAGGTTTTGAATGCTTTTTAAGGAAAGGGTTGAGGTAGTGTCTCTTTATCTAGTCCAGGTTGACCTTGAGCTTTATGCCTTTGTCTTCCAAGTTCTGGGATTACACCGCGTGCCCATTATTTTTCCTAGTTCTTAGCACTGAAGTAAGGACCTTGTTCATGTAGGCAAGTGCTCTGCCACTGAGCATACTCCCAGCCATCCCTTCACTTTGTAATATTTCTAATAATCAGATAAGCTTTCCTCAAACTATTGCAATGAACATATACTTCTCAGATATAGAACATATTTAAATCCTACTCTGTATGACAATAATTAAAATCATCCCATTAGGGATATTCCTAATTTATTTCCCATGTAGTAGTCATTCACATTTGATAGCCATATATAAATGGCTGTCATAATTTGTCTTTGAGATATCCCCACTTCTTTCATTAGCTCCTGGGATGCAGGCCTTTGATATTCTTTACCTAAAACAAGGAAGAAACATAGTACTAAGCTACACCATTCTAACATAATTTTAAAATATAATTTTATGAGTAAATAATGTATCAATTATAAATATCTCTTCTCTGCCTGTTCTAATCCAGGGTGGTCACTATATTTCTATCAATGAGTCTAAGTCCACATGAGTTCCTTTTGTCATTTATTAATAGTGGCTTAAGCTCAGGAATTTTTAACATACGTTGTTACACTGTGTTTCAATCCACAGTGTGATTTTCTGTGTGGTTTGGATATTGATTAGCTAATTTTTCTTCTTTTAATATTTTATTTTCTTTCTATTTGACTTAAAATTTTATTTTCACTGTTTTGTACTTTTACAATTCTAAGCTTAGTTTTAAATTATTGTAATATTTTATATCTCTTTTTGTTACCTTATTTTTTGGAAATTTTATTCATATGCATGCTTATTCCATTGACATTTTGGTCTTTGAGGATGTCCATTTGAACCCAGTGGCATTACTTATTTTATTTTGTACTTTTCTTATTGTGACCAAATGTCCAACAAGAAGCAATTTGATGAGGGAAGGTTTGTGGGTATAGTCCATTATGGTGGGAAACTCATGGCTACATAAGTGTAAGCTCCTAGGTTGCAGGAAGTATAAATGAATGCTAGTGTTCAGATCCCCCCCCCCATGTGTGTGTGTGTATGTGTGTGTGTGTGTGTGTGTGTCTGTCTGTCTGTCTCTGACTCTGTCTCTCTCTGTCTCTCTGTCTCTCTGTCTCTCTCTCTCTCTCTCTCTCCCTCTCTCTCTCTCTCTCTCTCTCTCTCTTTCTCTCCCTCTCCATCTCTCCTCTCCCTCATCTTTATGTCTAGAGGCCCAGCCTGTAGAATGTTGCCACTCTAATTTAGGGTGTCTTTCCACTTCAGGTAAACATTCCTAGAACACTGTCAGACACAACTGGAGGTGTGTCTTTTAGGTGATACTAAATACAGTCAGTTGCTAATCAAGATCAATCATGACATTGGAAAACAAAACAAAACAATAACTACATTTTGTTATTTTATCTTAATGTGAATTTGAACATTTGTTGGGATTTCTATAGTAGTTAAGAAAGGTTTATGTACACCTTTTACAGTATGAATAAATGATGTCACATTTAAAAGCTCATACAACTGCATGAGGATTTAATATATAATGTACATGAACACTTTTATTTCATAATTAAATAGACAAATGGATTCCAATAAGTGTAGAGAGAGAAGTGATAGACAGATAGATAGATGGATAAATAAAAATAGGTAAATAAACAGATAGACTATAGATAGATAGATAGATAGATAGATAGATAGATAGATAGATAGATAGATAGATAGATAGACTGATAGGTAGATAGATGGATAGAGATAGGTAGTCAGATCAATAGATGATAAGTAGATGTCCTAAGAAGGTGGAATCTTGTTGTAAAATGGCACTCTGACTTGTACAGACTTGGTGTTCATATAGTTTTTAGGAAAAAAATATATAAAATAACTTGAATTTCTACTACTAACTACGTAGAAAAGTCTGTGGAAGGTAGGCAAGAAATACTGAAGAGAGGCAGTATCTGAGGAGAGTTCATGAATCTAGGAAGGACTGAGAAGAATACTGTAAGTTATACTGTACAGCTTTCTTATCTGTGTAATCTTTTTCTGAAATTATTTCTTTTGCCACAAACCTGTAATTCTATGTTTAAGGTATAATTTAAAGCACACCATTAGCTTAGCTTATCCCTTCATTTTTCTTTGTGTGTGTGACTCATGTTAGGAATGTCTGACAGAAAGCCGCTATGTTAAATAGCCTCCTGGACTTGGTGTAATTTGAAAACTGGTCAAACATGAATTCTTTAACAGCATCAGTCATTGGTAAAAGACTGGCATTTGGCTAATGCCTCTGAGAACTCTTCAGGGAGGTCTTATCATCTGTAACCCTGGTACACACACATACACACACACACACACACACACACACACACACACACACACACACAAACACAAACACACAACACAGAGAGACAGATAGAGAGAGAGAGAGACAGAAAGAGAGAGACAGAGAGACAGAGACAGACAGAGAGACAGGGAGACTCTTCCTTTATTTTTAATTGCTCTCCTATTTCTCTCCACTCATCTCCACCTCCTTTCTACTGCATTTTCTTCCCCTTCTCTCCTTGTTTCCTTCTTTCTCGTCTCAATACTGTTCCTGCTAGACAATTTTATAATATGAAGATGCTGTCATGCCTATTTCCTCTGCACTATAAAGTCATGCTCCTCTGTCACAATTATTTAGGACTGTTGGGCTGTAAAGTCTATCTCAGTCATTTCCTAGTTTTTCAGCGTATCCCTTTTGCTCTGTGAAGCTGCGGAAGCATTCTTTTCTTCTTCCTTCTTGACATCCACATACTTTGAGATGTGGCCTAGACAAGAGGGTTGAGAAGAGTTGTTTCTCTGAGACCCTGAGACTCTAAGACTATCCTTTCATGTCACTCTACCTCAATATATTGCCATGTTAAGTGTTCAAATTAAGAGCAAAATCTAAACAGACTTTTTGTCAGATCTGCAGAGAGAAATAGAGTTACTCACTGGACACTAGTGATTCCCTTTCTGTTTATTGCAGTGGTTAAATGTGATTTTTCCTTTCAGCTGTCTTCTTCAAAGTATATTTCTGTCAGATGCCAAAAAGTAGAGAAAGTTAAAAGTGATTTTTTGAATGGCTACAAATTTTCAGCCATGTAACATCTTTTCCTAGCCTTGTGGGACCATGTTGACTATCCCTGGAAGAGCATCCAGAAGCATCATGTCGCCTAGGTTTCTCTTTCAAACTCCTGGAATGAAGTGAGATAATTGCTTTCAGTTTTTTATTGTTTATATCCATTTACAGGGACTATGCAAGATGTCAGTTGGAAACCACATATCCTGTCCTATTGTGACTCCATACCTTTGGGGTTACTTCTGCTCCTACTCCACATTCCAGGAAGAACAATCATTGTACTTTCCCACTGTGTTCGTATTTGGGAAAGAATTGAGAATAATATCACTGTAGGCAGCTTGTTTTCCTTAAAACAAGAGTCCACACTATGGAAATGTGGTTTTTCTTTGTATTTCTTGATATATTAATCTATATTTCTAACTTTTTACTTCTGAAGGCATAGTAATAAAATGGATTCATAAAGTCTTAGAGCTTATATTAGCCTAAATGAAGAGCAATGATATTTCTTTTTGAGACAGGTTATTATTGTATAGTTCATGCCAGCCTCAGATATACCATCATCCTTTTGATCTAAATAAAATTGTTACAAAATTGTTCTAATAGATCATATGTTTCATTTTAATAAATTAAGCTTTTGAAGCAAAAAGAAAGTTATATGATTTCAGAATCAAGTCTTCAGCCTGAAATAATGCTTATAAACAGAATTGGTAATGGTTCATCAATCTTAACTGATTCATAACATATAACCATACATTTTAGAAATTAAAATTAACTATTATTTGCTAGAAGGAATCAATTATTTGAATACAAGCAAAACCACGAATTACAACTGTTAACCTGGTTGCATATGCGATCCAACATACATACAAATAAAATCAACAGTTTTCTGCCAAACTTAAAAGACGATAAAACTGTATAATTGTATCCAGAACTTATAAAACACCTTTTGAATACTTTATATGACTTACTTAATTTACCCCTGACATAATTCTAAAATATGTGAATTACTATTGTTAGCTCAATTTTACAGTCACAGGATCTGAGATTTTATAAAGGTTCATTAATAAGCCCAAGGTCATCTATACACTCGATGAAGAATTAATCACCAAAATGGAGGCCAATGTGTTGTGAGAGTTGATTAATAGAATCATGGTGCTAAATAGCTTCTCAGTATCCCCACCCTTTACATGTACGGTGGATGCAAATCCACTTCTAATAACTCCACGTGAAGAAAAAAGTCATTTGCGACTCAACCCAAGTGCATGTGATATAAAAGGTTTTTTAGACTTTTATTTTATTTTCTCTCAAGGCAAGTATTCATAATAGGATTGAGGAGGAATCATAAGGATGTTACAGGTCAGTGGTTGACTGAGGAGAGTTGCAGAGAGGCTTGTGTTGGGTCTGGTTCTAATTAGTAGCCCATTGTGAAGAACACTAAACACAGACAGACGCTTAAGATTAAGTAGGAAAAAAAGGCATTTTACCCAATGGAAACCTTTCAAAGATTGTCCTGAATAAATTGTTGCATAGCTAACAATTTTCTCCTGGCGTTTATTACAGGATATTGCCAAAGCTTTGCCATTTGGTGCATGGCCAGAAATTTCCCAATTTCCCTCTGATCTGAAAACATCTTGTCAGATCTTCTTGTGAGTCATCATCTTTTCCAGACATCACACAATTGAGTCAATTAAAATAAAGTTAATTGCTATTTTTTCTTTGCTAATTAAATCATTGGATATGAAGGATTTTGTAGACACTGAGCAAGGTAAGGGTTCAGTGCCATGGCCCAGATGCTGTAGTGCTCTCCTGGAAAGAAAACAAAAATGATTCTACTTCTGAAAATGTCGTTTCAAGATTATGTAGATGCCAACCCTTGGTAAACAACCTCCTACGTTTCCTAGAGATTCCACAGGGGAACTTGAGACTGACAGGCACAGAGAAATCACTCCTAGAAAGAGGTTGTTGCCTTTCGTAAATGTTTACTAATATCTTTAAAATTAGCCAACATTTAAACTTTTAAGGCATGCAGTTTTGGCAGCTGAACAGTTCTATAGTGACATTTACATCAATTTTAATTTAAAATACTCCAGTGTTTTATAGCTTTTTGACTCCTCCCAGGTAGCTTTCTGCATTTTGTTAGATAGGTAGATCATGGATCAGAAATGTCTACAAATTCACTGTGTATCTTTTCCTGAACTAAATACAATGCTGAGAAACTAGTTGTCATCTTAGCAACTTTAATAATAGGAGCCATTTATTATAGCAATTCATGTGAAATAAATTTTGCATATCTTTTTCTCAGGTACCCTGATAATAATCTTAAGGATAGAAATCATCTTACAAGGACACTGAGGTCCAGACAGGTTTCATAATTCACACAAGGTCACACAGCTTTAATGGAGATGGGTTTAACCTCCTCTTTGCATGTCAAAAGGCCATCTCCGGGACTGAGGAGATGGTTCTGAGAAAGGGTTTGCTGGGCAAGCACTAGGAAGGAAAGTCCATCAGTTTCTGAAATCCCAGCATACCTGCAAAGGGATGGGAGACAGAGACAGGAGAATCATGCAGAATCTCTTAGACTAGCTAGCCTGGAGTAAACAGCACCATGAGTGACAGAAACAAGAGAGATCCTGCTTTAAGGATGTGGAAGGAGAGAACAGACTCCCGTAAAATTCCTATGACCTCCACGTATGTGTTAAGGAGTGCCTGTGCCCTCACCCTAAAATAAATCAATTTTTAAAAACTATGGCAAGATAAAACCATAGAAGCTATGGAAGACAGGCAGAGACGGAAAAAAAGAGAGGATTTGCTTTTGTAACTTAAGATAATTATGACTCAGTTGATAAAATTGTTGTTCAGAAAAACCAACTGTCAGTGTGCATAAAAGCAAAGTGAAAAAGTCCTCTCTAAATGAGAGATGCAGTCTGCTGGATCACAGAGCAGTCGTGGAGGTAGAGCTGGCAACTTCACGGGTCATGGAGGAAACTTCAGAAGCAGTGAAGGTAATTTTGGTCATGGGGGAAACTTTGGTAGAAGAAGAGGTTATGATGGTGGAGGTAGTGGCAGCAGAGGTAGTTATGGAGGTGGTGATGGTGGATAGAATGGTTTGGAGGTGACAGTGGCAGGTATGGTGCTCCTGGTTACAGCAGTAGAGGAGGCTGTGGTGGTGGTCCTGGTTACAGCAGTAGAGGAGGCTATGGTGGTGGACAAAGATACAGAAACCAAGGTGGTAGATATGATGATAGAGGAGGAGGATTTGATGGTGACAGGAAGGAGGAAATTTTGGTAGAGGTAACTACGGTGGTGATGGGAACAATAATGACTTTGGAAATTATAATGGGCAACAGCAGTCAACTTATAGACCTATAAAGGGGGCAGTTTTGGTGGAAGATCAGGTAGTCTCTATGGTGGTGGCTATGGATCTGGTGGTGGAAGTGGTGGGTATGGTACCAGCAGATTTTAAAACCAGGAAAAGGGGGCTACAGTTCTTAGCAGGAGAGGGCAAGGGCCTGTCAGGAAAGCTGCAGGGTACTCAGAGACAGTCATCCTAGATGCGTTAGAGGAACTGTAAAAATCAGCCACACAAGGAACAGTGAGCCAGAGTCAGAAATGTCACTGCAGCTTAAATAGAAAATCCTTCTTCTCAGGACTGTCATAGTCAACAGTTTGTCAAAAGTGCACCTATTGATTAATGCAGCGTAGTGCCAATGAGATGTACAGTCTTTTACCTGTTGTGCCTTTTCCTTTTTCTTTTCATTATGTCAACTATATTGCCCTGTAAAGTGTGGTAGTGGTACCAGGAATAAAAAAATTAAGCATTTTTTAACTTTTCAAAAATGAAATTAAATACGCCTTTGAAAACTTTGCCATTTATTTTGAGTCTAACTTTTAATATAGGTACAAGAATATCAATAGATTACATTTATTCATAACAGGAACTGACAAGGACTTTGGACAATGTGTATAAATAGCCATGTGATTGATCTGAATGAAGAAAGAAGAGCAGAGTTCATCATTAAAACTGTTTTCATGGCTACATAATATTTTTAAATTGCAAAATAAGAACCATATGCATTTGTGATATTCTTATAATATGCCATCATGCATGCAATATGTTGATCTCATATATGTACACAATGTGGAATGGCTACTTCTACCAAGTAACATGTTATTGCCTCACATATCTGCTGTTTTTATTTTTGTTTTTTTGTTCATCTTTTTTTGTGGATGGAACATTCAAAGTCTACTCTCAGTCATCTTCAAGTACATCGCATATTGTTGCAGTCACCACGGTGTAGGGTGTAGAACAGATCATTTGAATTCATTCCTCTTTGGAGTAAAATTATGCCTGTCCTGGTGGCAGTAAGACGTGGGCACAGCTGGAGCAAGAACATGTCTGGATTATTCACTAAGAAGTGGTGGCCTTTGTAAGAACACTACAGTGCATTTGCTCAATCCAGAAGAATCTGTTTACAACAGCTCCGTTCCTGGGGGTTTGCTGTGATTCTGATCATGGTTTAAAATTTTCCTAGCACTGATTTAGGAAAAAAATAAAATATTTAAAGACAAGTATGCTTGACTGTTGCTGTGTCCTGCTCCAATAAAAAGACTTTGCTATCTTAGGGAACAATGTATGCATTGAACATTAGTCTTCATGGCATTCAGTTAAAAATTATTTATGTTCATTTTTTCCCAACATGTTCTTCCACACATAGATATCTCCCAAAGAATGTAAACCTCTACCTGATAGACATTTCTAGAGTAATGTTTAGGAAGTTGTTTAGCCCATAATAGTCCCCATGCAAAGGAAAGGATGAAGATGATCGCAGATTGGAGTAGTCTACTCACAAAGCAGAAACACTGAAATCATGGTTCAGAAGACTAACAAGATGATATTGCTTCTCGGTCGAACTCCTCTAGTACTTCTCACCTGGAATGAAGGTCAAGTCCTGAACACCTAAGGAGAGCTATGCAGGATCATGGATTCTGGCTGTGTAAATCTTTAGCAGGCTTGACTTTGACTGCCCAAATTAATGTCTTTCTCCTAAGTACATCTCATTGGTGCCACCTTCACAAATGATGTTTCTTTAACTAAAATCCCCTCTTCTTACTAGTTTTCCAGGCTTTATTTCTTAAAAATTTTCATGCAATTGATCACCTAACAACTTTCTGTAAATTGAATCCTCATCCCCTACGCTTTTCCTTTAGGTCTTAATACTGAATTGTTCTGTTAACAATTGTTCTTTTTATTGTCTGAAAATAGATAACCAACTTGTTTATTTGATGACTAAATCTCTTAAAATAAAAGTCTTCAAACTCTATGAAAGAGAGACTATATAAACCTTAGGTTATTCCTAACTTAGGGTAGTATCTGGTATCTAAAATTTATTCATTTGGTTCTTCAATACACAAACAAAAAGTAAATAAACCTTTCCAGGTGACATATAAGTTCACCTCACCCTCATCTGCAGCCTGTTCTGCTGTCTCAGTCTTATAGTTGAGGCCTAAGGGAGAAAGGAATGATTAGCACACTAGCTTAAAGTTGGTCTTTTTTTTGTGCCAAATTTGAAGCAAGCTTTACTTAAATACTTGTCAGGTAGATGGACTCTGGCCAGGTCCATCCCTGGATTCACAGTGAATGGCAATGAGTCACATTTTGCAGGGACTGAACAAGGCAAAACCCAGAATTCATTGCATTTCACATCAGGTTCAATCAGGGGCAAGCATACATCCTGACATATTTCCTGCTTAAGTACCTCCCCCTAAAATTCGATCAAGCAATCTGGTGTAAACAAACTTGTTCAGGGGAATAAAAACATGTAGCTTGCTATTTCCCAAGAACTACATCTCCCAGCATTCTAAGAAGTTACCTTGTCCTTGAGCAGGTGGGGTTTATAGACTAACTTTAGCTCTTACATTCCCTCCTTGAGTTGTATCCTGAGTTAAAGCCTTGACTCTGTGATGGCTACCTATATGTTGGAATCTAACAAGCTTAATGGTAACAATCTTAACAAGCTTAATGGTATATAGACCAGAATGAGAAGGGTCAAAGGACTAGTGATGGCTGACATCAGAGTCACTATGTAGGAGCCTGGAAATGGACAGGACGTCATTCATTTATTTCATCTCAGGCCCCCTCTTATGCAATGTTCTTTGAGTATGGCCAGATTAAAATCCTGAATGGTTTGTATAGAACAATGGCTTTCTCTAAAAGGCTGGTCTTCTAAGTCACTACTTCCTCTCCAGGGTGTCCACACCACTAAGTCACTACTCCCTCTCCAGGGTGTCTACACCACTAAGTCACTACTCCCTCTCTAGGGTGTCCACACCACTAAGTCACTACTCCCTCTCCAGGGTGTCCACACCACTAAGTCACTCCTTTCTCTCCAGGGTGTTCACACCACTAAGTCACTACTCCCTCTCCAGGGTGTCCAAACAACCAAGTCACTACTCCCTCTCCAGGGTGTTCACACCACTAAGTCACTACTCCCTCTCCAGGGTGTCCACACCACTAAGTCACTACTCCCTCTCCAGGGTGTTCACACCACCGAGTCACTACTCCCTCTCCAGGGTGTTCACACCACCGAGTCACTACTCCCTCTCCAGGGTGTTCACACCACTAAGTCACTACTCCCTCTCCAGGGTGTTCACACCACTAAGTCACTACTCCCTCTCCAGGGTGTTCACACCAACAGGTGTCGTGCTTTAAGTGAATGTACCACCTTGAACTACACATTATTATTTATCCATAACATCTTCATAAAATTATTCTTCTGTCTTACCACCACCTTACTTCCTCCATCCTCACTCCTACCTTTTCTGAACCGGGCTTGACTCTTCTGACCACTTTATGGTCTATTGCTTAAAACCATTTTGGGTGCTCTGCTTTTTTGTCTCAACTCTATAAAATGTGAGCGTGATTACCTCTCTCCCCTAGGACACGGATCAAATTCCCTAAGCTGGTTCAAAACATACCTCCATATGCACTAGTTCAAGACTTCCTTATGACACTAATGGAATTGTTGACCTTTTTGAGATGTATGTTTTGGGTTATATGTGTGTATGTGCATTATGTGTATGTATGTGTATGCTTGCATGTATACAGGCACACACATGTGTGCAGATGACCATGCACATTTGTGTACATCTACGTAGAGACCCAAAGTTGATATTGAGTATCTTTTTTCTTTTGCTTTTCTTTTTATTTATTAAATCCATGAATGAGTGGCTCCAGCTAGACCAGCTAGCCAGCTTGCCCTCAAACATCCCCTATCTCTGCCTCTCAAGTAGTGGAATTACAGGTGGGCGGGCTTCTTGACATGGGTTCTGGAATATAAGATTTGTACTCATGCTTAAGTGGCAAATGCTTTATCCATTAAGCCATCTTCCCAGCCCTTGGATGTACATGTCATGGCAATTTTGTGTCTGTGTGGGGTCTTCTATCCATCCTGTCATGCTTATTCATAACCTCTGCTGCTCACATATGCAGCAAGTGAGGACATGACCACTCCAAGGTTTTTGTTGTAGATATGAGGGAGAGTACAGCCAGAGGCATCAGGAAGAGTTCATAGCAAGCGAAGTAGTATAGTAAATCTGACCAGCAGGTTGGAGGGGGCCTTGGGAGAAGAGAGAAGATGGGAGTGAGAGAGGAAAACCAAGAGAACAAGATAAGAGAGAGGGGTCAAAGCTGAAAAGCAGGATTATACAGGAATGAGAAGCTTGAGGAAGGGAATTCCAGCAGCTGAAGAAGTTTAGGGTAGGGGATGGGAAAAGAAGAAGCAAGATGCCTCTTCTCATAGACTTTGTAATAGGTATTTATGATGCTGAAGGAGCGGAAGGCAGTATGCACTCTGGAATGCAACTAGGCTCCACAGTTAGCTATTTGTCCCGAGTTTCTTCTGGACTTGACAATAGATGCATGTGAATCCATACGTGGAGATGACACAATGCATCAATTCTACTTTTGAAGTTCCCTCCCCACTGTGTTAGAGTAGCATTACTTATCCCTTTCTTGTTTGAGCCTTTCTGTCTTCTCTGAGAATCAGACTCTACTGTTTTTCAAGAAAGAGATTGATTGTCCTTAAGCAAATAGAAACTGGGAAATGTGCCTTAGCATTCCACTGACAAGGTAGAAGTGATGAATCATCTCTGTCTGATGTTCAATACAGTGCAATGCACCTTCCTCAGCATTCTCCATGTGACAGGATTATGGGTAAGACGTTAGCATTGGAGAAACAAAACGTCCTCAAGTGAGTTCTCTTATTAACATGCCATTCAATTTTATGTTCCAGTGACTAGCAGTGAACTGAGGCTTTGACACGGTGGTGTCCCAACTGAATTGTTCGTTCCTTGTAATAAAATGCTTACTTTGTTTTTATGCATGGTGCCACTGCAACATTTCCCACTCAGTGGGTGCTCTCTAAATATTGACTGCTTAAAAATTGGAATTTCAAGTATCATAACTCTGGCGCTATTGGCTTCTTGTATTTGCCTTTGTGAACTACAAATGCAACTAAAATTGGATCTCTACCCAAAGCATTTCCATGGAGACTTAGGCCTATGTTACAGAGAAAATCCTTAAGATAGAAATTATCCTTTTTTATAGCTTCAAGTATTATTTAAGAGCAATAAATAGTGGTTAATAATGGAGAAGTCTTAAGTTTCAGGCATGTTTTTAGAGACTCAGCCTACTAATATAATTAAGTGGAGGTCAAGAAATATTATTTGTTTTGGTCACAGACTTTAAATGTCCAAGAGAAACACACATATCATGCCGTGGTAATGGCTTTGTGGTTCGACTCCTGCCTCCTTACATGTGGGAAATGACTTTGAGATGAGCATAATAACTTTTTTAGGGTTGGAGCCTCATTTTAAACATCACAGTTATGTGTGACATTCTGGAACTGATTTCAAATACATAGCAAAGATTGTTTTTAAAGAACCTTGATGAAATATCACTAGTTTTAAGGAAATTTATTGTGAAGTCTTGTTGTATATCATCAGAATATTAAAAGGAGAAGAAATTGAAGGGGTAGATGGGACCAAACTTTTGAGGGCTATGCTTGCCATTCTGAGACAGATAATTTAAGATTTGACATGACTTGGAGACTCCCAAGGGACTGCTTTAAGAAGGAAAGTATGTATCTCATTTCTTATTACTAATTTTTGTAGTGATGGGAAGATGAAATTGAGAAGCATAGAATTAGGGTTATACTGGTTCCTTAGGCATAGGGTATATGGGTAAACAGATGGAAACATGGTTTAAGCAATAAAAAAGGCCTCTGTCCTGAGGTTGTTTCCAGAAAGCTGTGCAGACTGCAATGGTAGTAAAGGATATGGAGCTGTGAAGAGTTCTATTGCTTAAGGGTCAAGAAAACCATTCCAAGTAAGGAGTGGGGAGTCAATTGACTGAAGCAAGGAAGAGGATCTGGAAGGAACTCTATAAGCAGAAATCCTGCCTACAGTGTTGCATCATATCATACAAATATCACATCATATTGTATGATAGCAGAGCATATTGGTATAGAGACCAAAAGAGACCATCGGTTTTCTCTTTTGGGTTCTTAGTTTTATTAATAAAATAATATAAAAATGGTCTCAGAAAGAAGCTCAAGGACAATTTTATTAGCACTTAAGAGGAAAACAACAGGGAAGGCAAGCTACAAGTCTTGGAAGCTGCTGGAGGAAGAGGCATGAAGAAAGGGACAAGGGAAAGTCACTCCTTTTAAGTTGGAGTCTCAGAAATCAGGTCTGTTTATCAATGGATGTCAGCAAGTGGCAGCATGGAGGTCAGAATGGGAGGAGCTTCAAAGAAAATGAGAAAGCCCAACGTGTCAGGGAAAGCAAGCTTGGGCTTCAGGCCAGTTTCTGAAGCAAAAGAGATAGGAAGAAGGAAAACAAAACTTATTCTTTTCTGAATTAGAACTTAGAGCAGAGGACAGCAGAGGATGGGCAGTGTTTCAGCAGAGACTCCACCAGCATTGAGGAGGGGCTTGCAGGAAGGGTAAGCACATCATCTCATTAAGGGACTAAATATGTCTCCTATCTTCTTATGATGTCCTGGGGTGAATCAGCTTTCCAATGGTGAGGTCTCCTGGCCAGATGATTGACAGGCCCATCTGAATCATGCATGCTTAAATAAGGAGACATAGTATGTAATGCAATATTTGGAGATTAGAATGTCATGTATCCAACCAAAGCCCTCAGACTGCCAGTTTTTCATACGGTAATTGAAACCTTAAGGGGGCAGTTTGAGGCTTCCCTTGCACATTTGCCAGAGAAACTAGAGGGATGGCCCAACAAGGACTGTGAGGGATGGATCCATCCTTAATGCCTTCCAAAGCTACTCCCTGTAACATTACCATCATACGTAGCATATGTAAGAAACACAATCATAAACACAATATGTAAAGATGCAAAGATAGCAAAGAATCAGGCAAATAACAGGCACTGTAGTGTTAGGATATAGATTGTAATGGAAAGAGAAGAAATGATAAAATTATTACAATGAATATATATTTTTTTTGGTGAACCATGCCTACCAAATTCAATTTTCATTGAGTTAAGAATGTGACAATTAATTAACAAAAGTTTGTCCTTTCATGATATCTATGATTTGCTGAGAAAGAATGATGGCTACTAATAAGTAAGTTTATACCCTGTGTTAGGAATTCCTATGGGTATTTAACAATATTGATAAAAACTGGAAACAGAGACAGAAACTGGTTAAGTCAGTTTTTGGAAAAAGGAGCCTGGAAGTGAGCAGTTCTAATTCTTGTCCTTGGTCACAAGCCAGAAATGTCCTTGGTTCTGTCCTGGACAGAGGCCAAAAGGCCATAGTGAGCTCTGATTTCCTGTAATCTCCCACTTTTAAATGAGCACCCCCTGCCTAGAAGCTATGTGTGAGGGTGTGACCGAAACCCCAATCCAGACCCCAATCCCGTGGGTAAAGTTTTGGAATTAGATCTCAGCATTTTCATGGCAGAGATGAGTTGTATCTTTCCCCCCAAATTCAGCCCATTTCTTAAAATAATTTTAAGTTCTTAACTGTTTTTCAAGATTTGGTTTTCAATTTTTATTAGGGGAGTGAGCAGGGTGTGTGGGTATGTGTATGTGAGTGCAGATGTCCATGGAGGACAGAAGAGGGCACTGGATTCTCTGGAGACGAGGTAATCAACAGCTGTGACTCACCTACGGTGCTGCCTGAGCCAAACCTGAGCAGGAGCAACAAGCACTCTTTACCTCAGAGTCATCTCTCCAGCCCAGCGTCTCAACTCTGTGAGGAGATGTTTAAGTAACTGGACAAAGCTTAGAAGTCTTGGAGACCATTGGAGATGGGCCCTCCAAGTTCCATGGTAATAATACAAAGTAAAACATGACAACTGACCCTCCGTAGGCCTTCTGATCAAAAGAGCAGAGAATACTTCTGTCTTTCAATAGAGGCATGACATTCTGATCTACTTCAAAAATTGTAAAACATTCCTTAAAATTTTCTCTCTTATGGGTTTTTTCTAATTTGACCTGCCAATCACCTGGCCAGAAAAATCACAGAATAGGAAAGCTGATTCACCTGAGGACATGTTAAGGCAAAGAAATGAATAAGTAGCCCCTTAAGGCAGGAGCTCTCAATCTGTGGGTACCGACCCCTTAACGAGTCAAATGGCCTTTTCAAAGGGGTTGCCTAAGACCAGTTATAAAGTAGCAATGAAATAATTTTATGGTTGGGGTCACCACAACACAAAGAACAGTATTAAAGTGTCACAGCACAAGGAAGGCTGAGAACCACTGCCGTAAGGAGACAATGTTCTTAGCTTTCTCAAAGACCTCCCCTGGTGCAGCCTCTGATAGTGATGTGTGGCACAGCTAAACCGGCCCTTTTTTTTTTTTTTTTTTTTTTTAGTTCTCTCTAACTCAAAAACATAACATTTCCATTTCCTTCTTTGTAGCTGGAGTTTTCCTGTGTCCTGCCTGGTCCATAGCTGGTCAGACCCAAATAAACACACAGACACTTATACTAATTAAAACTATTTGGCCATTAGCTCAAGCTTTCCATTGATTAGCTCTTACACTTAAACTCAGCCCATTTCTGTTAATCTATATATTGCCACATATTCTGTGGCTTTACCTGTGTGCCATTACATGCTGTTCCCTGGACGGCAGGTTGGTGTCTCCACACTCAGTCTTCCACTTTCCAGAATTCTCCTTGTCTGCTTATCCCACCTATACTTCCTGCCTGACTACTGGCCAATCAGCAGTTTATTTATCAACCAATCAGAGCAACACATTCACAGCATACAAAGCACCATCACCCATCACTTCTTTCTACTGCTTTTAACTTTGGATACTGCTCTGAAGCCCGAACTTGCTTTCTCCAATGCTCAGGCTTTCTCACATTCTTTGAAGCTCTTACCCTCTCCTCCACACTGTTACTTTCTGACTTCCATTGCTAGACAGACCTGTGTTCCTGGACTCTAACTTGAGATGTTTTCCTTTCTCCCTTCCTTCTCTCCATATCCCTTGGCAGCTGCTGAAATTTGCACCTGGCCTGGCCTGTTTTTCTTTCAAACTCTAATAAAATTGTGGCCAAGCATCTTCCTGAGTCTATTTTTAAATTATTTTATTAAGGAGACCAATAGCAACAGAAAGACACCCCGACTACCCAGAAACAGAGATTATGGGCTCACAGACATGGGGATGAGGCCACTGTGGTTCAGGGAGATTAGTTCAATTGTAGGGATTTTACCACGATTCCTAACAGCCATGGATATAGGGCAGAAAATAGAATTCACTTAAGGTAGCAGGACCCAAATCCACAGTGGGATTTTCCATAATGGGAAAAGTGCTTGTACTTGAATACACTTGCAACAGTGCAGTTGGGATTTATTTCCAGTTCAGTTTTTAGACCTGTGTCCAGAACGGCAGATGCCTATGGGTAGAGGACATGGTGACTTCAGCAGTATTTGAGGTAATTTCAGCAGCTGAAAACTGAGGCATGAAGTTACAGTTTTGCAAGCAGAATATTTCAGAATCAAAAAACAAAGTGATTCTACATTATATAAAATAGAGGCTTTTTATCCAAACATGTTGGTGTCCATCCCCAATTTCTGTTTAGGTGAGATTGTATGCAATATATTTAAATCTTAAGTGAATATTTATTTCTATTTAGCTGAAGGCTGTTGTTCATGTTTAATGAGATTTATGTAAAATTAATTTAGGTTAGGTGTAGCATTTTCTTATAAAGATTTTGTGCAATAGAATACATGTTTTAGGAAATGAACAGGATGTTTCTGCACATAAAGAATGATGTGATAGGACTTATAATCCAGTTATGAATTGATATGACATGTTAAACTGATAAGGGCATTTTACGATTGAGCTTGTTCTTTATTTGGAAGACTGAAACCATTTTATCAAGGCTAGCTTGTAAGCTAGAAGGCATGAAATACTAAAGGCACCAAAATGACATTTCAGCATAGTTATTGATGATAAAATTTCTTCATGAATACAGAAAAAACACCACTGTCCTCTCCTTTCCTCTCTTCTCCTCTCCCCTCCCCTCCCCTCCTCTCCTCCCTTCTGTTCCCCTCTCCTCTCCTCTCCTCCCCTCCTCTCTGTTCCCCTCCTCTCTCCTCCCTTCCTCTCCTCTTCTCTCATCTCTACACCTTCCCCTCTCACTTCTTCAGTCTCCCTTTCTCCTTACATCTCTCACTCCCCTCTTTATCTCTCTCACTTCCCTCCTAATCACTTCATTCTCCTATATACCCCTTATTCCCCCCTCACTCCTTTCTCCTCTCATTCCCTGCACACCCCTCTCATGTCCTCTGCACCATTATATCTCTTCTCTCACTTCCTTTTTTTCTTCTCTCCACTGTTTTTCCTTTCCTTCCCTATGTGCTTCTTTGCCCTCTCCTCTTTTAGCCAAGGATTGAACCCAGAACGCTGCACATACTAGGAAATCCATCTACTACTAACCTATGGCCGCCAGACCACACTTTTATTTCTTTACTGGTAAAATGCATGTATCCTGTATGATTTTGTGAGACCCTACATAAACTACAACATTAAGCATTGTCACTGATACTGTGCTAGGGTGTGGATCAGGATCTATATTTCTGGATGCCTGTTTCTATAAAAAAAAGAAACATATTGCATGTGATGTAGAAGTTCAATTTTTCTAGTCTATACATTAAAAAGAGTAGAAAAGAGAACAGATGAAATGGATTAAAATAATATGTACTTAACCCTATATATTCAAGAAACTAACAAAGTATAAAATTAATGAGTATAAAAATGAATGAACATATCCTTTAAAAAATTATTTAACTTTCTACATGTAAAGTACATTTTCTATCCCTTCTCAAGTTGCATCAACCATATTTTAAATGCCAAATGACTACATGTGACAGGAGAAATGGACAGGGTAAGGTGCAAGTCACAATGCTAGCTCAACTCCTAGCATCACTATTCAGTATACAACACTGTCTTTAATCCTTTACCTATCTGTCCGAATTATGATACAATTGGTTTGCATGCATGGTGGGCAGATTTCTATGAGGCTGCCCAATACTTCCTCTCCCCTGTTGAGCTTACCTTACCTAACATCAAAGTGAATGTGCTAAATTCCGTTCCTGCATCTGACCTCTGGACACAGATTTAAAGGGCCTATACAATTAAACCAAACTCATTAAGATAATCTGTCCAAAGAGTAGCCATGAGCTCATATCAAGCAAGAAAGTAGGACCTGAATTCTATAGCCCCAGGAAATGAATTCTGCCAGCAGAGTGCTTGGAAGAGGACCCTGAGTTCCAAAACAGAAGACAGTCTGATAAGACTGATTTCAGTTGTTTGAGACACTGAGCAGAAAGCTCAATGCATTAACACAAAGCAACGTGACAGTTTGAAATAAACATTTTGTTAAAATGTTTCTTTGAAGATATTGTTTTTATGTTGGGAAATAATATTATATCTGGAAATACTAAGAGCCAAATAAATGTTTACCACTGAAATAATAATGCTAAAACACAGTTTGAATTTGCATTAGTTTGAAGCCTGAGTTCTATACTTTAAAGGATTGAGTACGTTGTGGGTGGGAACAGTTATGGGAAGCAGAAATGCCCAGGAAGCAGGGACAAGCATGCCAAACTGCAGAGTGAAGGGACCAAAGTGAAGGAGTCATTGTCCTTGCCTTGGACTGATGTGTCTGCTACATTTTAAATGAGGGCACAATTAAATTAAGGGAACATTCTGTACAAATATCATGACTCTTTTAATACTTAAATATTCCCAGGCTACAAGTAAGGAAGAAACTTGTCACAAGCAAGGGTGGTATGGTAAGCTGTTATAACTCACATCCTTCTTGGGGAGTTTCTGATTTCCCCAAGGCCATGCTCAAAACTGCCACAGGAGGGGTCATTTCCCCCTCCCTTATACTGTAATTCAGAGTGGGCACAAATCCTTGTTTCAGTTATCTCTAGTGTGAATCTAGAGAAGAATATATAAGAGAAAACTTAATAAAGGGATGCATAATGGTGAATGAAATAAAGATAATAGAATTCACAACTGATTTTGAGGTGATTGCTTTAACACAGCACCTGTTCCCTCTATCTTCAAAGGGTCTGGTTCTCTGAGATCATTTTTATAGAGAGCCTTTCTTCTATCAGACAGGAATAGTCTCCACAATTGTCATGAATACACCCTGACAGAAGTAGAATATGATATACCAAAGGGCAAGCCGCTTTTCTTGGTGAGGAAATGCCAATAAGGATTTCAAATAAGACAACGAATGGTGTAATAATTAGTATTTTTTCAAAACACCAAATCATTTTATTATAGTATTATTTAATGTATTCTTTATTATTTATACTGTATTATATATTTAATATAGTATTATATAATATTATTTATTATATTTCTATACATAAGACAACATATTATTTTTAAAATACAAAAATAATTTAGTATTGATTTCCAAAGTGGTTGTACAAGCTTGCATTCCCACCAGCAGTGGAGGAGAGTTCCCCTAGCTCCACATCCTCTCCAGCATAAGGTGTCTTCAGTGTTTTTGATCTTAGCCATTCTGACAGGCGTAAGGTGGTATCTCAGAGTTGTTTTGATTTGCATTTCCCTGATGATTAGGGATGTTGAGCAGTTCCTTAAATGTCTTTCGGCCATTTGAGTTTCCTCTGTTGAGAATTCTCTGTTTAGTTCTATAGCCCATTTCTTAATTGGACTGTTGGGCATTTTGATGTCTAATTTCTTGAATTCCTTATATATTCTGGATATCAGTCCTCTGTCAGATGTGGGGTTGGTGAAGATCTTTTCCCATTCTGTAGGCTGTCGCTTTGCCTTGTTGACCGTATCCTTTGCTCTACAAAAGCTTCTCAGTTTCAAGAGGTCCCATTGATTGATTGTTTCTCTCAGAGTCTGTGCTACTGGTGTTCTATTTAGGAAGTAGTCTCCTATGCCAATGCGTTCAAGACTACTTCCTACTTTCTCTTCTAGCAGGTTCAGAGTAGCTGGATTTATGTTGAGGTCACTTTGGAAATCAATATGGCGCTTTCTTAGAAAATTGGGAATCAATCTCCCCCAATATCCAGCTATACCACTCTTGGGCATATACCCAAGAAATGCTCAACCACACCATAAGAGCACTTGTTCAGCTATGTTCATATCAGCATTGTTTGTAATAGCCAGAACATGGAAACAACCCAGATGCCCTTCAACTGAAGAATGGATAAACAAAATGTGGTACATATACACAATGGAATACTACTCAGCAGAGAAAAACAATGGCATCATGAGGTTTGCAGACAAATGGATGGATCTAGAAAAAATCATCCTGAGTGAGGTAACCCAGACTCAGAAAGACAAACATGGTATGTACTCACTCATAGCAGGATACTAGACATGAAACAAGGATGACTTGTCTGCTACTCACATCACCAGGGAGGCTACCTGGAAAACAGGACCCCAAGAAAGACACAGGGATCGCCCAATGACAGAGAAATGGAATGAAATCTACATGAACAGCCTGGACATGAGTGGGGGTAATGAAAGGCGAGGGTCGAGGGAAAGAGAGCTTGGGGGAGTGGGAGATCCCAGCTGGATCAACAACAGAGAGGGAGAACAAGGAATAGGAGACCATGGTAAATGAAGACCACATGAGAATAGGAAGAAGCAAAGTGCTAGAGAGGCCCACAGAAATCCACAAAGATACCCACACAACAGACTGCTGGCAATGGTCGAGAGACAGCCCGAACTGACCTACTCTGGCGATGGGATGGCCAAACACCCTAATTGTTGTGCTAGAAACCTCATCCAACTACTGAGGGATCTGGATGCAGAGATCCATGACTAGGCCCCGGGTGGATCTCTGGGAGTCCAATTAGCGAGAATGAGGAGGGTTTATATGAGCGAGAATTGTTGAGAACAAGGTTGGATAAAGCACAGGGACAAATAGCCAAATGAATGGAAACACATGAACTATGAACCAATGGCTGAGGGGTCCCCACTGGATCAGGCCCTCTGAATGGGTGAGACAGTTGATTGGCTTGATCTGTTTGGGAGGCATCCAGGCAGTGGGACCAGATCTTGTGCTCATTGCATTAGTTGGCTGTTTGAAACCTGGGGCCTATGCAGGATTGTTTGGCTCGGCCTGGGAGGAGGGGACTAGACCTACCTGGACTGAGTCTACCAGGTTGACCTCAGTCTGTGGGGAAGGCTTTGCCCTGGAGGAGATGGGAATGGGGGGGGGTTGGGGGGAAGGTGAGGGGGACGGGAGGGGGGAGAACAAGGGAATCCGTGGCTGATATGTAGAACTGAATTGTATTGCAAAATAAATTTAAAAAAAATAATTTAGTAATTGGGGCTCAAGAAACAAAACCAAACAACAAAACCAAACCTGAGAGAGCAGTTAGAATACAGCCACAATTCCCTTACCGGGGGAAGAGGCAGGGTATTTATCCACAAAATGTCATTCATAGGTTGAAGTCCCTTTATTGAGATACTGTTTAGCACTCCAAGCTTGACCTGTGCCAGGCATGCTATAAAGAAAGGAAGAAAGGAAGAGATGCAGGGGCAGTTTTAGGTAAATGCCCCTGCCATGTAGAGGGAAATGTCTGGGTCACCAAAGCTTTGCTCCTGGGCTAATCTTGACCCAGATTTCCTCAGAGAAAGTGAATGGGATTTCCTGGTGTCTCTACATGTACCAGGTAATTCTCCAAGTAGCTCACCTCTGCCCCTACCTAGAGACTTTGCAAAAGCAATTTCAGTCTAGCTGAAACCACAATGGGAACTTTTGTCTTTTTATAACAAGGGGAATTCCTGTATCTCCCCCTCTCTACCACCCTAAGAAATATCATCATGGTCGTGGGTTTGATATTTTTAGAGTCAAGGGGTAAAAAAAAAGAGACTGAGTCGAGTCAAGGTCTCTGCTTGCCGAATAATCAGCACTTTGTTCATCATAAACATCCTCACTGTACAATGGTTATGCTATGCTAGCATCCAGGGCTCACTTATAGTTACTTTCCTTCATGTGAAAAAAAAAGAACTATTTTAATTCTGAGGAAATGAAGTCCATATGATTCTCATTAGCACATAAATATTCTGATGTCCTTTTTACATGAACTCTTTGATGTTTAGGGGAAAACATGTGCCTTTATGATCTTCTCCTTAAAACTTAGAAGGAATTTTTTTTTAAATATAAACTCAGGAGGGGGGAGGGCTTGGTAGACCATTTTGAGATCTTGTTGTTTTATATATGTTTCACGTGTTCATTCATTATTATTTAACTGACTGTTATTTATCACCAAGTATTTTGCAGGGATCTTTAAACACATACACACACACACACACACACACACACACACACACACACACACACACACACACGGCCAAGAACAAGAACTCAAGTATTTTACCATCTACAACAGAAATGAACAGCACAGCAAATAACTGGGTATTTCAACACTTAACTGGGTTGAAGAAAAATCTTAGATACAATTCTGGGTTTTATTTGATGCAGAAGCTAAGCAAATTTGTCACTGAAGCAACCAACTCACCTTTTAAGAGAACAAGGATATCAACAATTGAGCAGAGCAAAACTGGAAATTTTGTAATATAAGCATCTTAGTTAATGTTCGGGTGCTGTGACGAGACACCATGATCAAGGAAATGCTTATAAAAGAAAAAACTTGCTGGCTTGCTGACAGTTTTAGGGGGTTAGTGCATGGTCACAACGGCAGGATGCAGCATGCATGACATTGGAGCAGTAGCTGAGCTTTCCATCCTGATCTACAGCCATGCTTCCTAATTCTTTTGGAAATGTTCCACTAACTGGGCATCAAGCATTCTAACGTACAAAGAAGTCTATGGGGGCCATTCTCATTAAAAAAAAAAAAAAACACAATAAGCAAAAGTAAAATGTAGTAGGAGTACAGAAACAAGATGAGTCCAGGCATGCTTTATTATGTGTGTTTATAGTGCTTCACAGATTTTTTAAAAAAGATAAATAAATTGAAGGTTTTTGGCAGCTCAGTTCTCTCTTTCTTTCTTGGTATTTCAAACTTTTTAATTTTTATTTTTCCATAGTGTTATGTGGTCAGTAATCTTTGATGTTAATATTGTAACTGTTAAGAGGCACCATGAACCACCCCCAGAGAAGACAGTGATGTTAGTGTATAGTGTTCTATGTGTTCTACATGCTCTGTTGATGAATTCATCCTCAGGTTTGTCCTCTTTCTTTAGTATTCTTATTCCTGGAGGCAGAACCAGACTCATAAATGACTTCAGACTCATCAATGAAATCAGACTCATCAATGACTACAGAGTAGACTTTAAGTGATCAAATATAAGAAGAGTTCATAGCTCTCACTTTCAGTCAAAGGTAGAAATAACCAAGTTTAGAGAGGAAGGATGCAGAGACCTGAGACTGCCAAAGACACTCTTGTGTCAACCATCCCAAGTTGTAAATGCAAAGGATAAGTCCTTGAAGGAAATTAAGAAGCATTACTCTACTGAACACACAGATGACAAGAAAACTGAGCAGTCTCATTGCTGCAGGTTCAACCACCCACTGCATTCTCTTAAGCCACGGATCTAACCAGGAGGAGAATCTGAATTCTTTATTTCTTTCTACAAAGGCCAAGATAAAGGTAAGAAAACATCGGAAGGAAAATGTAAAAGTAACTGAGGTGGCTTTCGTGAGATTTAAGGAGGTAAGATGTCTTTTAACATTCAAATTCAAGGTAAAGCAAGTGCCAGTAGGGTGGCAGCAGCAAGCTGTTCCAAAAGTTCTAGCTGAGGTAAATGGGGTTGGACCAGACAGTAGGTTTTCAATGTGGACGCTACTACTCTATAATGAAAAAAAAGATGAAGAAGCAGTTAATGCCTGATTTTGAAGCTTCTAAGGTCAGGTTAGCACTCTTGGCTGAGGCTGGCAACTTTAGGTCAACTTTAAGTCATTTGCCATTCTGAATGTCTGTGATTATTTTTTTTTAGAAAAAAAAGCATTCTACATCTTCCCTGCTTGTGTGTTCTAAATGGAACATCAGAGTCCAGATGACAGCACATCTGTTTGCAACATGGTGACTGAATATCTTCATCTCACTGTTGAAGTACCTCACTTATAAAGTATCAGTGCCCATTGGCAATGTATCTGCCCACCTAATAGTTCTTATGGAGGAGTACAATGAAACTATTGCTGTCTTCATGCCTGCTAACACAGTATATGTTTGGTAGCCTGTAGGTCAAGAAGGAATTTTTGGCTTCCAATCCATATGCTTTAAGGACTACATCCCACAAGCCTACAGTGATTTGTCTAATACATTTAGGCCAAATAAATTGAGGATTGGGAAGGAGCCAACAGCCATGCTTAGTAAAAACATTTTTGGTTCAGAAAAGGACAATATGGCAACACAAAGTGGAGTCTGGAGACGTTATTTCCAAGCCTCTGGGATATAAGTTTGGAGGGTTCAAGACTGTTGCACAGGATTCCGGTGTGGTAGAAACACGAACTAATCTAGAACTGGGAGACAAGACTGAGCACATGGTTGAACTGCTGCAACCTCAAAACAAAAAAGAGAGAATGGAGAGTTACTTCTAGATGAGCAAAGAAAGAGAGATCCTAAGATAGAATCTATTCTTCCTGAAGATGACTGTGGACAGTGTAGAAGTGACAAGGAAGGATCTGCAATTGTATCACCCCAGTTAATTTCAGAGGTTCTGAAAGAAGTTCTGATCTTGATAAGCTATAATCAAACAGCATTACATGCTACAGAGAACTCTTTTAGGAGAAGAAAAGTAAATTGATTCAAATATAGCACTGGCTTATTTTAAGCAACAGATGTTCCACCCTCCAGCAAACACAATATTGATTAGTTGGCTTCCATTAGCTTCACCATGAGAGCCTCCACCAACAAGATTATGACCCACTGAGGTCTCAGATGATTGTGAACACTCTTTACCAATGAAGTATTAATGAAGTTATATACACTGTTGTTTACAACAATATTGCTGTCTAATGTTATTTCAGATATACTTAATTATATAGTAGAGTATAAATGAAACATATGTACCCAGAAACAACAATAACAACAAAAAACTCTGTTGCTCATTTTACTGTGACATTCTCTTTATTGTGGTAATAAAC
Source organism: Peromyscus californicus insignis (assembly GCF_007827085.1). Taxonomy (NCBI): domain Eukaryota; kingdom Metazoa; phylum Chordata; class Mammalia; order Rodentia; family Cricetidae; genus Peromyscus; species Peromyscus californicus. The sequence continues at coordinate 9,749,288 of NW_026294503.1, forward strand.
CATCAGACTCACAATAACTCCAGGGCATGCTCGGTAAGGAGTCTGAGATAATTAAGGTGGACTTCAAAGAGGAGAAAAGGTTTTATGGGTATTCACATTTACAGACACAACTGTTATAAGCTGAATTACACACAGATGTCATAATGTCACGTAGTTACTTATATGACAGAATGAAGCTTTAAAGTTAAGTGGTGGTATTATTCATTTATTATTATTATTGTTGTTGTTGTTATGATTATTATATTGACCTTCATTCTCTTTGCGTGTGTGTGTATGTGTGTGTGTGTGTGTGTGTGTGTATGTGTGTGTGTGTGTATGTGTGTGTGTGTGTGTGTGTGTGTGTGTGTGTGTGTGTGTGTATGTGTGCATTCAGGACATGACATGGATCTGGATGTCAAACGCTGCCTTTTCCTCATACTGTGGGACTAGATCTCTGTTTTCCACTGTACATGCCAGGCTGCCCAGCTACCATGCCTCTGGAGAGACTCCTGAATCTGCCTCTCATCTTCTGGTAGTAGGTCTGAGATTATAGACACTCGTGCTGTGCACCTGGTTTTTACGTGGGTTTTAGAGATTCAAACCCAGCTCCTTCCATTTGTGGAGCAAACACTTCACCCATTTATCTGTCTTCCCAACACTAAAGGGATTTTACTTTACTTTATTTCATTTTTTTTGTCACGAAAATCCATCCAAGCACAAGACATTTTGAAAGCTATCACTGTACTTCCCATTTCCTTCCACTTTTCAACCACACAATTTAACCTGAAGCTTCTCAAACATTAATGCCTTCAAGCCATTTGAACATCTCATTAAATGTATTCATTTCTGTAGGTTGAGACCCAAGATTCTGCATTTCTCTCAGGTTCCCAGTCAACTCCGCTACTTTGGAAATCAAGATAGATACCACCCTTGTCCTCACGGCCATACTATTCCTGCCATGGATCTGAAGTTGAAGCTCTACCTTTCTAACACTGCTCTCAAAAATGACCAATGGCTTCTCGAATGATAAAACCAATGGACCCTGTGCAACTGTAGTACTGCCCACTGTGTGGTAGCCTCCCTAATACTTTATGCAATGTACTCAACAACATCTAGGGTCCAGTTGCTCCCTGTCTTTGCCCCTGTCTAGTCCTTTCACACCTTGATTTTCAGTCCTTTGCCCACCTGCTCCTTAGACCTCCTCATGTTTCACTGAGTGTTTCACCAAGCTCTCTTCCACTCTGTATTCTCTTCTGAAAACAAGTGGAACGTAATAACTTGTTTAATTTCCGTTTTTCCTAGAAATCCCCTTTTCAGTAAACCTGATGGCAGATGCTTAGCAAGGAATTGATAAAATAATGGTGAGAGGAAAAGGAAGAAAACATTGACCTTGACTACATTAGAAGAGCCAAGCCAACAGTAAACTAGGTACCAGTGGAATTTTATACCCTAAGGCTGGTCTTAAATAGTAATAACAACAAACATATAAAGAACAATGATCACAGGGCTGGGAAAACAGCTAGGTGGGTACAATGCTTGATGTGTGACCATGAGGATCTGATTGTAGATTCCCTAGAGTCCACATAAAAACAGGCGTGGGAGCTGGTAATGACAGCCTTTCTACGCTAAGCTGAGAAACCGAGGCAGGAGAATTCCTGGAAGCTTGCTGTCCAGCTAAGCTAGCATGTGCAACAGTGAGCGAGAGACCCTATCTCAAGTAAGTTGGGGTTGGAAAAACAGAAATCTAAGTCTTTTTCAGCATTTGTCTGTACCATTCATAGATTTGTCAGTTTCTTCAAACAATTCAATTCTACTCAACAAGTTCCCAAATTAAAAATAATAATGATGATGATGATGACGATGATGATAATAATAATAACAACAACAATAATAATAATAATAATGGAATGTAGCTTAGGTACAGAAAGCTTTTCTACTATATATAAGGCCCTGGGTTCAAACCCTTTCACTCAAACAATAAAAACTGGAAACAATCTCTTAAAATAAAATAAAGGACTGTAATAGTCAGATAAGTTAAGAGAGGCCAATGGTATATATAGAAATGGATGGTCACAATTGAGGAAGTGGATCTGAAAAGGCGGGAAGGTGGGGAGGAGCTAAAAGATAGAGGGAGAGGAAATCATCAGATTCTACTATATGAGAAGAAAAATCTATTTTCAATAGAAGAAAAATAAATGGTAAAATGATTTTAAAAAAAAATTTCCTTAGAAAAGGGGTCAACAATCCCTAATATTTTGATGCAGCCTAGAGGGTTATTTTGCACATATGGACTGAATAAAAAGATCATCCTTTTAAAATTTTAGAATACTTCAGAATGACAGTGGGTGCATGAGTGAGGACAGGTGTGCACTGTATCAGTCAGCTATTGATATTTAACAAAACACTCCAAAATAATGTGTCATAAGACACCCACCTCATCCTTTCCTCACAGGTGATACATGCTATCTAGGGAATTATGTTGATCTGAGCCAAGCTCAGTTGACCTCAGCTGACATGACTCAAGGATTTGTAACTGTCCACAAGTCAGCTGGGAATGAACTGGTCTAGGGTGGTCTCAGCTGGTAAAGTTGGCCTTGTCCTCTGTGGTCTCTAAGTTCTCATTAGTCTGTCCTGGGAAGGGGGAAGCAGAAGAAAATCTATCTTTTCAGTAATCAACATTGAAATTAGTGAAGGGTTGAATGACTATGGTGGTGAGGGGAGCAGGATGAGGTATCAAATTACTCAGTTTTAGATACGTATATAACTAGTAAGTCCACACAGAGCATGGAAGGCCTAGGGGTGAGTTGTGGTTCTCATATTCGCTTTCCTGTTCCCTTTTATGCCAAACGCATAAGATGACTTATCTTTTTCCACACACACAAAAAGATCATCAATTGCTGCATGACAATACAGAATCTGATAATTGTCAGGGCAAACATAAAACCATAAAGTACAGATGTGGGATGAAGACCCAACACTTCAGTCTTCCATTCTAATGGATGACTTTCCTATCACCTCCCATAATGAAATTTTTTCAAGTATTGAGGCTTTAGTTCATCTGGTAATTTTTATAGTGATTCCATACTTATATAGATTGTGAAGTTAAGTTTTATAAAATCTATAATTAAAACAAGATGAAGTTGCACACATTATTTTCAATTTTATTTAAAACAAATAATGTTGTGACTGTTATGAAGAGATTTTCATAGAAACCACACAACTTTTATTGAAATAGAAATTGAAAGACAAAATTCTAGTATCTAATTATTTTATCCTGAAATAATTAAATGCAAAAGCTATGCAAGTCAAATTGCTACAGACATGTTGGCATTATACAATGTACACAATGGAGTCACTAAACATTTATACTGCTTTATTATAAATAATTGGAAACAATATCTCATTTCTCAAATCCAAATAGAAAAACAGTAAATACCATGCTTTTTTCTCATTATTTCACTTTATTTTTGTAATATGGATTGAAAAACAGTATACCTAATCCAAGACTGGTTTTAAAACATCTGTGGGAACAACAAGAACAACCAAACCACAAAAATATTCCTTTTCCTTCACCTAAATGAAAACAAGGATTTTAGGGTGAGAGGCTTAAGAGAGCTCTGAGGGAGTCACTAATGTTAGAAAAACTCTGTAATTCCTGAACATACCACTTGTAAGGCAAAAACAGTATTTCATACAGACATATAAATATAAGAAAGACTTGATGGTAAACATTGAAAAATCTTTTCTTAAAACCATGAATAGCTTTATTCTCCCAGATGGTGGAAAGCTAGTAAGGCATTATGGATGCAATTACCAAGGCTGGTATTTTGAAATTTGTATTTCACAGAAAATCTTTCTTTTCTGAGAAAGCAGAACTGCTGTGTATTTTAGTTTTCTCATTTCATAGTAAATCATGTTGGGTTACAATTTTTTTCTAATGTAACCTTGACCATTTGTAGACAAAGAGCACTTCTTGATAGAATACTGCAGTAACATCAAGTTGTCACAAAAACATGTGTCCAAAACTACAATAGATTATGCCATAAAGACATCTTAACTAAGGCACTTATAGCAGCTAACAGTCAGAAGTTTCCTAGTCAAATGACAGTGATGTTTTTATGTCTCTCATACATAAGGAGTTATGCCAATTTTCTCCACTAATATTATTTTACAAGATACAAATTACTTGAAGAATCAGAGCCTGAAGGAGATAAAAACAATGCGAAGAGTTATATATTTAATCAAGTAATATAGTAAATGTCTTTGAACACTCATATTTATACTCATCAGTTGAGGACAACATTATATATTCCAGATTAAACAGGTATTGAGTTTAACATGGAAGAGTCTAATGTGCTATGTACAATGATATTTAAAATTCTTCCATTCTTTTTAGACTTCAAAGTGTAACTTTTGTAAAGAACTGGAACAGGATGCTTTTTGTAAGTACACTGCAGTTAATTAACAAAAAAATTAAATTAGCACAAAATCTCTGGATGAAGAATTAAAGATCTACAAACATTTTAAAAATAATGATGCCATAGATATGCAAATACATGTCAGAAGATCTGTACAATGGGCTGTTCCAACTGAAGTACTCCACATACTGATTTGCTATATACCATCAATGAGACCATTGACTGCATGCATGCTGCTTTAGAAACTGGATAACAAAGTTTCCTTTTTTTATATATACTCAGGCTCTAAACATATTTGCGTATCAGCAAATCAATTTTCAATGTAAGTGAATACTGTAGCATGAGAGTAATTTTTACCTGCTGTATCCACTCTTGGTATATTTTAACTCTTCTGAAAATGGTATCCCCCAAACTCAGAGTCCTTGGACACCTTCCTACCTCTCACTGTTACCCTCCATGTACTGTGTGTACTGTGACTTTCAAGGATGGCATTTACACTTGAACACGGGAACACTGAAATCAACTAGTAAGTATGATACTTGAAAAGGGCTTCTGAAGCCAATTAACTTTTAGCCAATTCAGAGGACAAGGCTGTTCTTTATGTCACATTTGTGCAGTGACATCTGTGTTATGTGTTAGCAGGATTTCCTAGAATGACACCACTTCACCACTGCAATCTGTCGTCAACAGATCTGGCAGGCCTGCTCCCATTATTATTATTTTTTTCATGTATGTTCTTTGCTGTTTATTTTTCATTGGTTTTTACATGAAACAAGCTGTGTTTATCATCAGTGTTATAGGTTCAAAATATGATCCAGTAGCACTTTGAAGTGCGGCGAGCTGAGCAGTTTCCTCCCTTTTTAAGGCATGACAGTGAGTGGCCATTCTCGGGAAACGATTCACTAGAACACAGTGACCCAAGTGGAGACTTTCTTGAACTCAGAAGACTCCACATCCATAGTCAAGAACCTTGGTGACATCACATAACCACTTGCTGCTGGAAGGGAGACAATGCTGTTTGTTCCTGAAGCTTCCAAAAAAAAACTTCTCCTCAGGGAGCATCCCCAGGGTTCTTTGCAGATGTCTTAATCCTGGCATGGCGCTTTCAAAAATCCAAGGGCCGGATCATCATGGTTGTGGAACGTAAGGAGTAACTGGGCCCTTTGAAGTAGTGCCACTTTATCCCATTCAGTTTTCCGTGATTTTGTCCCGCAGTGTAGAACATTCCATTTAGATTGGAGGGGCCGCAGGCGTCAAACCACCAGCCTGAAAAATGAACCAATGGGAGGGAAAATAAGAAACAGAAGCAGGTCAGGCTTAACACTGGAAAGAGACTGGCTTGATTGATGAGGTATTGTTCACACTTGTTCTGATTCTCTGCAAACAGGAAGCAATGAAACAGCACCATCCCAGCAGAAGTGTCCCAAATGACACTTTTTGAACATGTGCGAGTAATTGGAATGAAGGAAACTCGTGCAAACCACCTTTCAGTGTGAAGGGTTGGGACTCACTTCCCACTGTAATTATGCAGAGCCTCTAAGCTTAGATTTTAAGATAACGTCAGGCCTGGATACAAATTCAGAATTGCATCTTACATCTGTAACTGGGAACAGAACAATTATCAGCGTATTAGTGATGTCAGATGCTTAGACAAATGTCACTTAAAAGGTAAGAAAAATATTTTCTAGTAACTTAATGATTTTGTTAAGAATTGATCCTAAAATTAGCTGGATACTCTAGTGCCTATGAAGTTCAAATTGTATCTAGCCTGTCTATAATTTATAACAACATGGAAGATTTTTCCAATAGTGGCCATATAGCTCATATTTAGCAATATTTCATCTATGATTGTTCAAATTGTTTTTAAATGTAATGGAAGGAAAACAAGCCGAAAAATGATGTGGCGGCCCAGTGCTTACGCAGGATGTTAGACTAACTGAACAAGCTAGCTCTATTTTCTTGATGAACTAAAGTTTTAGACGTCTCTGATAAATCATAGTTCTTTTCTCCTGAAGTAACACTATTGAAGTCTGTAGGGAGAGATTTATGCCAGAGACATTCTAGAATATTTTTATTTGGATACACTTGACCTCTATTTGATTGCAGAGCTGTACCTAGGGGACTAATTGCTAATGAAAGAGAAAGCTGTCCAGCTGCTCTCTGACAGTAACATGAGCATTGTCTTGCAAAAACTTCAGAAAAAGTTAGATGAAGTAACATTGGTTCCCCCTGCTTTCAACTTTAGAAGGTGAGTGCAGCTGGGGTATGTTTATAAAGTCACACCAGGGGCATAACAAGCTGCATTAGTCACCCATCCATATGAGGAGCAGTAAGGTATGTCTGATGGATTATGAGAGGTCCTCTATCCCATGTTGTTTGCACACAGCATGAATGTTAACATGGTCCAAACACGAGGGACAAGGAAGCTCTTGTTTGGCACAAAAGGAAGAACTGTATGATTCTATCTTTCCTTCCTTAAAATCAATTCCCCAACATTTGGTCAGTATTGTAGTAAAAACACATGATTTATATTGCAGAAGATATTCTAATTTTAAGGAGTTGATCTACCCAGAAGATTCTCTTTAACGGACAAAGCAGAAACTCTGAAATTAAATTCCACCTTACTGCTTCTGTGTTTTAACTTCCGTCCTTCCTGTGTAATCCCTGGGACTCTTCTGTCACCTTACTCAGTCACTCAGTCTTGTCATCATCCCTCCCTGTCTCTGAAGTAAGCAAAGGCTCTTACTCATTAAGGAAAGCAGTGAAGAGTCACAGAATCATCCCATGAGCTGCAACCAGGGACCGATGCTAAAATGTAAACTCAACCTGGTTTATAGAAAGTCACAACAGTTCTGGGGGAAAAAAGTATGGAAATAGACCACAGCCTAGCTGTAAAGGGAGACACTAAAGGCTGCAGTTATGGGGTACTTTGGTTGAGCTCAGGGAAGAGATAGGATACAGGTATCCTGTGATAAAATAAAGCAAATCTCTCCTGTGTACTTTATCTAATTAGTGAAACAAGTGATCGTGATGAAGATGGCATTTTGGAAACAGTCCCAGAATACCATCACTGAGAGAAATAGTCACTGGAGACTCAGAAGATTCCAGAATGAAATAACCCAGGCTTTTGTTCATTACCCTAAGGGCAAATACTTAATACATCACCCAGCTGGGCTTGCTAAGCAAATGGCATGGAGAGGCTACAGGCTTCTCGTTCACCGGCTATGCAGACTAGTTTTCTTTATGAAGTGTTTTAGTTCACTACAAAGACGTTGTAAGGGATGCCCTTGTATAAAATACGTGGTCCTATTGTATTTAGCTCCCTGCCTCATTCAAATGTTGTTATGCAATATTCAACAAGACAGCCATGATCCTTGACTTCACAGAAACTACATGCACACTGAGAAGCATGAACAGAATGAAACAGGTCATTGCTGGTCACAATCAGGAGCACCATAAAGACAATAGGCGCTAAGAAGGAAAGAACTTTTCCTTTTTTTGGAAGAAACTGATGTTTCATGAGGTCTGAAGAGAGAGCAGCAGGTAACTAGGTGAATATGAGTAGGAACCCCTACAGCTGCTGCAGATGGCAGTAGGAAGATGGAGGGGCCCAGCGCAAGTGTTTACAGACAGACAGAACCTAACTGTAGCTGGCACACAGGAAATAAAGAGACTTCCAGGAAATGAAGGTTAAGAATGGCCTCAGAAAGCTGAACAGTCTTTGTGGAAACATTTATAATTTAGCCAGACTACTTGTCTATCATCAAGTGAACAAGTACAATATTCTCTAGCAATGGGAACTTGTACATAACCAAAGGAAACAGATCTGCCAGCTTAAATGTTTAGTCAAAATGTGAAGAGCCTGTACTTCTATATTGTCTGCCAAAGCCATTCTGAGCATATTAACCAGCATGATGAGCAAGAAAATCGAGTCTAGAATCAATTTCACACATACTCATCCATGGACAGACACAGAGGATGAGGGGTCAACCAAAGCAGCATTTCTGACTTCAGGGCATTTGTATTGATAAAAATTGTCAGAAATTAGGAGATAGCTATTGAAATGTATAGAATGGAAATAAAGAGGCTAGAGACCCTAATTGGCCAAGAAGCTCCAAAAATTATTCATTTACCCTTTACATTGGATCCAGGAACATGAATTAGTGGCCAGAAAGCTATTCTAAATACAGTGTGTGCCCTAGAAGATCAGCAGGAGAATGTCTGCCAGCAGCTGGGATTGCTGAGTGCCAATGGGGAGGAGATTTGGGGAAAACAAGTGGAGAGAACACAGAGTTAGTTACTATGTTTGGGAAACTTTCTGTGAACAGTAGAGAGCCAAGAGAGTGGCTGACTGGTAGATAGAAAACCTCGATGGACCTCATCAGTTAAAAACAAAGTAATCCTAAGCAAAAACAATAGTATTTGATATTTTCTGCTTAGTTAATGGTACCACTGACTATACATAGATACATTTGATATGGTCTCTTGTTTTGTTCTTCACACAGCAAGACAAAAACTGTAATAGACACCTCAATGCTCAGAGAGTTTAAAGAACTCTTCGAAAGTGGCATTCATAATACATGGACTATGTCTGAGCAATTATATTGCAGCACAATTAGAACCAAATAAGATGATTCACTGCTTATGGAAGCCTGTACAATTCCATCTAGAATTGTAAGGGTAAGGGTTAGAGTGGGAACAAAATGAGCCAGATGCTCCACTGGGTCCTACAGTGCAAGTAATAAAGATAAAGTCATAGGTGTCAATGTTTTGTTTTATTTTTTCAAGTAAGTTTATTAGAAAAATATGAACATGAAAACGGCATTCAAATGAGTACAGTTCACTGTGATAATAGTATAAAACACTGTACCTATGCATCTAATATTGTTTGTTTATTGATAGTCTTGATATGATAAGGGATACAGGCTTGAAGTATTGTTATCTTTAGGAGATCAGTGGGCCACAGATAGGAGAATCTATGAGGGAGCAATTGATGACAGTTAAGTTGATGAATTCACATGACAGAAAATAAAATGTAAATATTTCTCATGAATATTTTTGTTTCTTTATAAAACATTCTGAACTTCAACGTGGAGGAAGTTGTCATTTCTTTTGAGCAAGATTTTGGTATGTGCACTAAGACCAAGTAAGCAACAGAGGCATTTCTTTTTGTCAAACATTTCTAATAGTTTCTTTTTTCACTTTTTATCTTTTTACAAAAATTGCTCATCATAGCTAGATCTTTTAAATGAATATATTCTGATGGTATAAAGGGTAGTCAATGTAAGGTACACAAATGTCTCACAGCTACAGGTTAAGTCACTGAAATTAGTACTACTGTGTAACATACTGTTTCCCTATATGAGGTTCTGCAGGAATACCTGATGGGACAGAGCTGGGTTTGCATCTGGTACGATGTGAGCTGCTTGAAATGCAGCAGTTAGGAATTAGAAATCACTAACTCTGTCCTTTGTCCTAGTCAGTCTTTGGAGTAACAAATAGGGAATGCATTATAAAGTGAACTGGGAGGATGAGGATATGGCTCCGTCAGTGAAGTGCCCGCCTGAAAACATGAAGACCTGACTTCAGATGCCCTGAACCCACATGAAAAGTAGGACTTAACCCCAGTGCTAGTGGAGTGGAGACAGCCAGATCCCTGAAGCTCATTGGCAAGCTAGCTTAGACTAATCATGGCTCTCAGATTCAGTGAGAGGCTCTCTCAAAAGGTAAAAAGTGAACAACAAAGGACATTGACATTGACCTCTGCGCCCCCCCTCACTCACAGCTCTCCCCCATCTCACACACACACACACACACACACACACACACACACACACACACACACACACACACACACACTCATGTCTACATGCACTAGTAGGCATATGCAGCACACATTGCCACACACTTAGTGGTATACTGGGAAAGACACTTTAGGCTCAAAAGAACTCAGTGAGGCAAGTAGAGGCCAGAAGAAAGCAGCTTCCATTTGTCATTGCAAGAACTGACAGAACGTCTCAAATGTTTGAAGACTGGCAACTCTTCACATAGGCTTTGCCAAGTATTTTTTCATTATAACCTGTAACCTCGTGTATATTTTAATAAGAAATCTGAGACGCATGTTTCTAATTCATTTACACTTAACTCATTAAAAGTTAGTTTTGCAATAACTATCTCAGGCTTCCCAAGACTTTAAAATTATTTGAGCCTTTTATCTTTGAAGCAGAAAATTCACATTTTATCACTAATAAATGAAACTCTGCCCAGAAAATAGAAATTGGATTTTAAACTTTCTACTCAGGAAGTTCAAATTTATTTGAAAGTCAGGAAATCTAACTCTCACAGTCCCCTGATACTAAACAACACGTCTCTCAGCACTTCTTTTTTTAAGGTAAAACATACAGTGAAGTGGAAAGATATATCTGTGGATTTCTTTCACTCACGTTAATGCACACAATCTAATCATTAATATGCAGGAAAGACTTCACAGAAAGGAAGACTTTCCTATTCCTCGGTGAGGATGGGGTGAGGCTGGGCTAAAGTGCTGGGTACCATTGCGACCACCAAGATGATAATGATGCAGAAGTCTATCGCTGACTTTATGTGTCATTTACTTGACCCTCTGCATGGCCAGCTTCAAGGAACAGCTGCATGACTCCTGTGGATGGGAGGCAAAGAGCCTTTTCAGAGGTCGGTCTGTCTTCCTTCTCTGATCTCTTACTATATCCCCTCAGGCCAAGTGTGTGTGTGTGTGTGTGTATGTGTGTGTGTGTGTGTGTGTGTGTGTGTGTGTGTGTGTGTGTGTGTGTGTGTGTAGGTTTCTTTCTTTTCTTTCTTCCAAAGATGAAAAGTTGTTTACTCTGGCCAGTAACAGTGAATTTATTTGAATCTTGTATGTGTATTCTTATTGTCTTTCCCTCCTATGGACTCCGGTTCACCTTTAAGCATGGTGAGTGAGGAAATTCTTGTGAAAGTAGTCTTTCAGCATTTAAATACAACCCCTTCACTCTCTTTGAATGCCTTTACTCCCAGCAGAGGTAGTAGAAGCAATAAGGTGATGACCTTGGGGTTAAGTACATGTGTGCAGCTCAGACTTCTGACACCAGTTCTGTGAACACAGGCAAATGGCAAATGATCTAACTTTTCTCCATCTTGGATCTTGTGAAAGGAATTAATATTTCTCCTAATCAAAAGGGTTTGATAAGCTGCATTTGAATTATGAAATATAGATCATTTAGGCTAATGCAAAAAAGTCTGCAAAACATCAAAGCTAGGTAAGCATTGCTGGTTTAGGGACTGCAACATAAATCAAGCTGTTTATTTCATTGTTTTTCACATGGAATCAGCTACCAGCCTGAGGCTGCAGCGTTTTGCCATTGGTATAATTATGGTATGTGCAATAGGCTAACAGATTATAGTTCTACTTCACTCTCCTCCAAACTTGTGAATGATTCTCTTTGTTATTTTTGAAACAAATATACTATGTACCGGAAAAATATAAATATAATGCTGAGCATTGAGTTTGGGGCGATCAAATTTATTTGAAAGTCAGTAGCCTAAAAGTAAAACTTTTGCAATTCTGGAGGTCCTTCTTTTTGGGCTTTGTGATCTTAGAGGCTGGTACCAATTCTTGATTAGTTAGTCATCCTTTTGTTCCATGATTGTCTGTTCAAACATTTATATGTTATCACATGCTCTACATATAACTTTATGCAAAAGGATCAATCACACTTTAATATTTTTAGGACTTTTCTCAGGATTATTTGTGGACATTGGTGAGTGTGAGGATCCTCTCACAGTCTCTGAGAACATAGTCATTGAAACCAGTGCTGGCTGAGCTCGTGTTGTGTGCCACACTCTAACAGGATCTGGAGACACAGCAGTAGGCAGCACACAGTTAGAATGCAGGGGGCATATGTGGAGTGTGTGTGTGTGTGTATGTGTGTGTGTGTGTGGACTGGGCAGATACAGTTTGTACTAAATTTAAAAAGTGAGTTGAAATGAAAGTAATTCAATGTAGATTTTGTTCACTCAGCCTCAGATGATCCACGTGGATCTTCTCATACCCTTTAAACATACAAAGTGAGGATCGCCACTCATCTGATAAAGCTTTGCCCAGCCCTTCCTGAAGTACTAAAAATGCCAACTTGATTCCATTTTCCCAAGGATCCTGTCACTTTCATGTCACTCAACACGTGAAGAAGCAGCTAGTGTTTTCGTTTGTCTTTGTCAAGGTTAGATAGAGCCCAAGCAGAGGAAGCATTTATCAACTCTACTGCTAGCATCTGGTAAGACCCAGGACGTACTAAAATATTTATGTGGATGGCTTTGGCCGCTCTTTTAGGATGGAACTGAAAAATATCCCTTGTTAGTTTAAGAAAGCCTTGCCTGCCAGCTGACATGGTTTATGCGTGGGAAAAGAGGGCAGAGTTTCTACCGCAACAGATTCTTTCTGACGAAGGTTAGGTCACATTTTTACATAGCTTTTATATTATATACTAAATATGGAAATCATATTGAAGCAAAACTTAAATAAGGAAAGGGAAGTAAAATAAAACCACACTGATGGTTTTTTGTTGTTAGCAACTTCTAATAATTGCATTTTATTAAGAACTTTTAGACAGAATTGTTTATATAATTATTTGATACTTAGATTGATTGTATAAATAAAGCTTAGTAATTGAGGTTTACGCTGACTTTTACAACTATTTATTTTGAAGATTCTTGATTTAGTACCAAGGACTATACTCTAGATGAAGATAAATTTACTTTGAAAGTGACAGTCTAACAGTAGTTCTTTATTTTCCTAGTGTTTGATTCAGTTTTTTGCACAACTATTTTAAGTACAATAAATACAGACAAACAAAAGCGTGCACAGAATGACATTGCATTGGCTTTGTCTTAATGTTAAGTAGTAGTTAAAATTGGTCAGTTTTAATGAAATTGATCACTCTCTTTGAGTTTAAGAGTGCACGGGGAAGTCTCCTGATGGGCTAAGGAAGTGTTTGCTATCTCTTTATCAGTGCCTTCCATCTACTACAGACAGAGCTTCACAGTACTGTCCTTTATATAGGGAGGAACCTATAGCAAAACTGAGAACAGTTCCTAAAGCCAATGGCAATCACACAGCACAGATATATGCTGCTTATCAGTCCCTGCTGATAAGTCATTCTATTTAGTTCTAACTTCAGAAGGCATTTCAGTAGAAAACTCTGTGCCGCAATATTGATATTGAAATATATTCACTGGTGAAATAAATATTTGTATGAAATATAAAATTATTCAGTATTTAAACTGGGCAGAAGAATTATTGGTTTCCTAGTAACATGAGAACAAGTCTACATGCTTGTGAGGGGCTACAAAACATTGTGCTGTCTGCTCCGGCACATGCCAATGTACTATGCTGCCTCGGCTCATGGTGTGCTCCCTTTCAACTCAACAATGTTGAGTACATGGGTTATCACCTATGTGTTGCTTTTGTTTTTCTTATTAGCTCTACAATGACTACGTGAAAGAACAGAAACACAGAACCAGAAGAGAGGTTGATACTGTTTTTACCCCACCTACCCTACAGGAAAGATCATAACTCAATTCTTTAAAACAAAAGCCTTCTCTTCAGTTCTTGCAAATGTATACAATGGGGAAGGCACTGTCCTTCCAGAAGTTCACTCTAGTGACTGACTCCTGGAGGTTCAATCTAAAGTTTCTTCCTTGCTCCTTATAATTCTATCATAATTTATGTTTTGTCAATAAAACTGTCACGGTTCAAAACTACCTCGTTCTTTGTACATCATTTTCTGACAACCTCTTTTTTTTTTTTTAATTGAGATGGGCTCTAATCTACTCAGTTCATTTATCTAGCAGTAGGTTAGTTTCTTAACCCATACTCATTAAGTGTATGTTAAATTGGTAGGAAGCAGTAATGATGTTAAGAGAGAAGGGAAAGGCTCAAACCCCTTGATTTTCCATCTCTGCTTTCAGCTGAGTTCACCTTCTGGCTTCCAGCCTTTAACCGATGAAAGTGACAATGCCACCACAGCCTTCGACTCTAACCCCTCCATGTCCTTAAATAAAATGCTCTAGGACAGTTAGAGAGAATTAAATCTTACTTCAACCTTGATACTCTTCAGCAGATGACAAAAACCACAAGTTCTTACTTTCAAACTGTGAAGGCCCTCAGTGCTTAAAAGAGACACGGTCAAGCGGGAGTGAGCTCAGACACAATTTATAAAAGAAAAGGAAAGGAAAAGTCATCAGACAATGGAATGGTCTCATTTGGAAGGGATAATTTGATGAGGAACAGACAGTGGTGGGTAGTAGCTCTGTAGGACATACGTTCCAGGCCATGCTCCAGTGATTTGGACGGCCATTGACATTCATGCCTATGATTTCCAGTTCTCAGCTCTCTACATTACACAGCTTAGCTTTTCAGTGTGAATGGCTTTACAAGACCTGGCTTGTTTCAAAAGGATATTTGACAGGGTAGTGGTGTTTATTACAAAAACACATCTACTTAGACTGTTCTAGCCCAAGCAATAAGTGGAGGTTTTCTCTTCCCAAAGTATGGGTTTATTAGTGAGTGAGAAGCAAGTCCAGGAGTAATTACGGATGAATTATCTCACAGAGTTCAGTCATGTGAGACAGAAGTAAGATCCTAACTCTGAGCAGTGGTGGCTTCTCAACAACCAAGAAGTGAATTCCCTCTTGGTACCTTGTTTGCATTATCCTGACAGGAACACGGACACAGAGGACGCTCTTCTAAGGACACATTAGAAGGATCTCACTGTTGGTTGTTCAAGGACTGTAGTTATTTACTAGAAAATTGTGTCTGTTAAAATACAAATGGAGAATATGAAGTCCATTTCGACACTAAAACGGGTGCCAAACTGGAACATTCATGACTTTGTATAATGTTAGTTATGGAACCAGAGAACTGACTGATGCAAGATACACCTGTGGCTACCACTTTAAATGAATTCTGAGACTTGTAATGTGGCTTCTTAGATGTAGATCTCAGAGTTACACATAGGAAACTTGTATATGTTTGGTGATCTTAAATTGTGATGCTCAAGTGATATATTCAGAACTGAAACATGATGGTGAATATGGTAGAAGCAGAGTCATGTCATGCTGTCCTGGGTACTAGGCTGATCTTACATTGAAATTTTATCACTGTGGGTGAAGTGGGTTTTAAGGCTGTGATTTGATAGTAATAGCAAGGCAGGAGGATGGCCATAAGGGCCTCCTCAAGGAAAGATTACTCTAAAACTTTTTGTATTTTTCTGTGTTCTGGAAATGTGTGACAAAAATGCCAACTTAAAAGTTCATTTTATTGGATTTAAAACTTGAGAGCAATTTCACGGATTAAAAAATGAACATTCATCCACCATACACTGCATTTTCCACTAAGTTCCCTATGCATCACACTAGAGGAAGGAGAGTTTCTCTACATACTAACATGGAAAAGATTTTCCTAGGTAACGCAAAAAGAATGTCAGAATGGTTGATGATAGGGACACCTATTCTTCTATTAAGAGACAGAATTACAATTTTGAAAAAAAGAGCCATTAATATAGAGGTTTTCTTCACAATCACCCCTTTCCTGAGAAAACCTGAACTACTCATGTTCTGCATTGCTGGGTTTTAGGTTAGTGTTCCCTACTTCAGTCAATTACTGTAACAACTTCTGGAAGATTTTTGTATATGTGTACAGTGTTTTAATAGTTTACATTTTTCTTTAAACCAACAATTAGGTAAGTGCAAAGGCATTTTAACATGCAAAACTCAGAATTCCTTTAGAGAAGAGATCACTACATTGCTGTAATGGAAGAGAAACAGAAAATATAAGAAAAAGAACATATCTGGATCTAAGAGGAGCCGTTTTGCCTACCAGAGCCTGAGACTCAGGAAAAACGTCTCTTTCTGGGGTAAAAAAGTGATTATTAAGTGTTGGATAAATTTTACAGTTATTTTAGTAGCAAATTGAAGTTTCACTTTGAAACACTCAAAATGCTGGAAAAGAATTGGAATGGAAAAAAAAAACCCCGACTTTCTTATATAGTGATACAATGCTATTTAATAGTGTTTGCTATAGCAGATAAAATCTTTTTCAAAACCCTGGCAAAGCTGGTCTGAGTGTATAACTTTAGGTTTAAATACATCTCTCCATTTTGTACTGATTCTATATGAAAATTCATCAGTAAGATTGACTGCATAATTGTAAAGCATTTGAACAGAAGCAATGTTCTATATACCACTAAGAGCAACCTAGAGATTCTTTTAAAGGTAGAGTACCTGGTACTTCAAGGATCCAGAGAATTCACTTAGAATGGAGCTTAGGACATTCCTATCACAGATGAAGGGGGAGACAAGCTTAAGGAATGTCAGCAATGCTCTGCACAAGAACAGAGTAAAACCCTGTGCAGAGCTAACTGATCTCTAGGGACCTGATCCTCAGTTTCCTGACCAGGAGATCAAGCCCTTTTCTCAGGGATAAGAAATCCCCAACTTCAAACCAACAAATGCAAGCTCAGGGCAAGGCCGCCTGGACTCACCTCCTGTTAGCATGAGGGCGCATTTGCACATACAGTTGTCGTTGTCCGCATCCTTCGTGCTGAAATCAGCACCGTGAAGGATCAGGCTGCTCTGTTTGCCTGCTGTCCCCGTGTGACCCTTTAAATATAACCTGCAGTTAAACAGAAATAAAGATCAGCCACTTGACCGAACAGCATAACCTAGACTACGATCTGTTAAATGTTTAACTTCTTTTTCCTCCTTTCTTTGAACTCAGCCCTTCCAACAAATCACTTTCTGAACCAAAAGTCAAAAGATAAAAGAAGGAGAGAGGGAGTTAGAGAGGGAGCGAGGAGGGTGAGAGGGACAAAGATTATAGATATGTGTATGGGGGGTGGGGCACGAGCTCCAAATTATGAGTGGGTAAAATTCCCTGTGGCTCAAGCGTGGTGTTTATTAATGCTGTGCATACAGGAGACCATTTGTTCTCTGATAATGCAGGACTCACAAAAAGAAATGGAATTTATTCTTATAGTTATTAGTTTCCAAATAAAAATCCCCCTTAGAATGTCAATGCAGCAGACTATTTCATTAATACCTCATACAGATATTACACTAAACATTTTTAATATGAATGCAACCACTATTACTGAGTCTCAATGACAAAGCCTCATAGAAAAGATGAAGGTGACCCCAACCTGCAAGTAGCACCCTCAAAACAAATGTTTGCTAAGCACACACTGCATGTCTCACTTTCTATGGCCCCTTAGGCCTTTTGACTTAGGTCACATGAACTAGTCTGTATCTGAGATATTTCTTTCTAGTAGTTTACTAAAAAACTATGTTCAAAGCCCCAGCAGTTGCTTAATCTTAAAACTGACACCATTTAAAGAACCCAACTTACTCTCTAGAAACATTTCTTACATATAATTTTCAATAACTTAGATAAATGACTTTCTAATGATGTGTATACAGCAAATCATCAGATCCTTTGAGTAAAGGCCTGGTTAATAGGTCTCCAAAAATTGAATTTTCAATGATCATCTATGACTACTACAGATCTGTGGCCTATCCATGGATGCCACATGGAAACCATGG
Organism: Peromyscus californicus insignis; assembly: GCF_007827085.1. Taxonomy (NCBI): domain Eukaryota; kingdom Metazoa; phylum Chordata; class Mammalia; order Rodentia; family Cricetidae; genus Peromyscus; species Peromyscus californicus. The sequence continues at coordinate 9,767,296 of NW_026294503.1, forward strand.
GAAGTCACAGAAGGTATCTGGTCAGTTTCCTATCTAGTGGTTATCCTCTTTCTTGTCACCCCTTTCACTTCCTGGACAACAAGAGCTTGCCCAGGTCCTTCAGTTTCTTCCTGGGGCTCTGAGCATCTGGGATGCAGTGATCAGCATCGGCAGTTTGGTACTTGTGGTTTTCTTCTATAGACAGAATTTCTCTCCTGCCTGCCTGTTCCTAAATACTCAGCAGCCGCTTCCCAAATAATTGCCTCAGAGGATTAATATTACTTATAAATGCTTGGCTGATAACTCAGGCTTATTACTAACTAGCTCTTATACTTAAATTAACCCATAATTCCTATCTATGTTTAGCACATGGCTTGGTACCTTTTCTCAGTGCAGCATTCTCATCTTGCTTCCTCTACAACTGGCTCTCGACTCCTGCCTCTGCCCTTTCTCTTCCCAGAATTATCCTAATCTGGTCACCCCGCCTATACTTTCTGCCTGGTGACTGGCCAACCAGTGTTTTATTAAACTCATTCCAGTGATATATCTTTACAGTGTGCAAGAGCATCATCCCACCACATTCTTCCTTCCTCTCTATCAATGTAGATTCTCACCAACATCATTTAGCAAAGTTTTCAAACTGTTCCTGTCTCCATTTCTGTGAGTAGTACCCACACATGGTCAGTGGTAGTTAATATCTACATGTGTAACAGTCTCCTAGGATCTGGACCAGCTCTGGCAAGATATTAAGTGGTAGTATTAAAGGTCAAATAAAATTTGGAGAAATACAAATATATGTGACTTGTGTTTGCAGCTAGATATTCGTATGATGTAATATTTTCTCATTATTTAGCCATGTTTACTAATTTTTGTTTTAGGGAATAATAGTACTGTTTAATGTTTTGAGGGGGTTCTTTTGTTTGCTTATTTATTTACTCTAGTTTTTTGTAGATTTTAAGACAGAGTAAAATATACGATTAACTCTAATTCAATCTGGCTGGTGTCAGTGGCTAATAGAATTTCCAGTTCAGAGCAGCATACAGAGCTTCTAACCCTGCTTTTCTGATACTGAATGGTCACATATACGCTTCTGTTTTCAGACCTGAGAAACAGGATAAATGTCCCAAGTGCTAATGCAGGAAAGAGACCCAATCCCTATTTTTCCTAGCAGTTTTATTCACAATCATTGAAAACTATAAGCAAACAAGATATCTTCCAATAGAGGAGTAGATGAAAAATTATTAACCTCAAAGAGATTTGTGTTCCAATAAAAAGGAGAATGGGAGCGAGATCACAAGCACTACAGCAGCATTAACGGAGTATTGCTGAGTAAAAATAAGCCAGTCCCCAAACGACCTGCACTGCCCTCGATATTTCATTTTTTAAAATTTGATTTAAATAACATTTTTTTTCATTTGTTTTACATACCAACCACAGGTTCTCCTCCCTTCTCCTAGTGTTCCTGCTCCACCCCCACTCCCAATCTACCCCCTTCCCTTCCACTCCTCCTGAGCCTCCATTCAGAAAGCGGCAAGATTCCCAGCGGCTTGAATAAAGCATGGCATGTCAAGTTGAGGCAGGACCAAGTTCTTTTCCTTGAATGAAGGCTAGGCAAGGTAATCTAGCATGCTGAACAGGTTCCCATGAGCCAGCATAGCGCCAGGGACTCTCGATCCCACTGCTAGGATCCTTACAAAGAGAACAAGGTACACAACTGTGACACACATGCAGAGGGCCTAGGTCGGTCCCTTGGAGGCTCCCTAACTCATGGTCCAGAGTCCATGAGATCCCACAAGCTCAGGTCAACTGTCTCTCTGGGTTCCCTCATCATGACCCATCCTGGCTAGTACAATCTCTCCTCTTTTTCTTCAGCAAGACTCCCAGAGCTCGGTCCAGTGCTTGGCTGTAGATCTCTGCATCTGTTTCCACCAGTTACAGAATAAAGGCTCTCTGATGACAATTAGAGTAGTCACCAATCTGATTATAGTAGATAGCCAGTTCTCTACTATAGCTCAGAGTCTTAGCTGGGGTCATCCTTTTTGATTCCTGGGGGTTTCCCTGACACCGGGTTTCTCCATAACTCCAAAATGCACCCCCCATCAAAACATCTCTTTCATTACTTCACCCTCCATCCCACCTCAATTTCTGCCTCCCACACCCAGCCTGTCCATCCTACCTGCTCCCTCAAGCTCCCATTCCTCCATACTCCCTCCCCTACCCACATATTATGAATGCTTAGTCTTTTTCCTTGTTTTGCCTTCCCAATAGGAGATATTGTCTATGCTAAGTATATTTGTAATGTCTAAATACATCCCTATAAGAATTTTAAACAGTGATTAGTCATAGCCATATTTCCTTTCTCTATTTCTCTCTCCTTTAAAGATTTATTTCTTTTTTTCTTATGTGCATGAATGTTTTGCTTGCATGCATGTCTGTGGCACCACATTTGTGTCTGGTACCTTAGGAGGCCAGAAGAGGGCATCAGATCCCCTGTAAATGGAGTTATTAACAGTTCTGAATCACTGTTTGGGTGCTGGGAATCAAACCCAGGTCTTCTGCAAGGGCAGCAAATGCTAATAACTATTGAGCCACCTCTCCAGCTCTTTGTCTCTTTCTTTAGAACAAAACATCATTGCCCATTTTGTACCCTTTAATGCCATTTCTCCTCATGTATGAATGAAAATGGAAAGGACATTGCACTTTACACATGTCTTTACAACATGAACTTGGGGTACTATTTTATTACCATCTTCCCAGCCATCACATTCTTCTTCTCCGGCATCACATGGAAGCTGTGGTCTGAATGTATCACAGTTACAATACATTTGCGAGTGCCTTTATGTCTCTCAATATGCATCCAGGAATAAATATGTGTTGAAGTGAGAATGATATCTGTAACATCTACTATCCCTGATATAATATATATCCTTTTGAGGGAATATTTATGTCCTTTGCCAGGCTCATTTCCTTTTAATCTTCCCACTTTTTTTCTGCCTCTGTTTTTCAGTTTTCCAAAATACAAAACCGTGTTCAACATAGTAAGTGCACAAATCAAGGAAGAAAGGTTATATCTATTTCCTGTTAGTTCTTCTGTTTTTTAGTAAATGACTTTTTTGTATTATGTGCACAGCCATGGAGATTAGGAAACTAACTCAAAGTAAAATTATGCATAAAGTAAATTCTTCAGCTAACATTCTTTATTGTAAAGGAAAAGAGTATAATAAGGTAAATATTTTCTCAAGGTGCTAGTCAAAATACAAATTATTTAAACAAGGTAGATGAGCCATAAAGGTACAATAAAAATACCAGTGTATTGATTGGTTGGAGTGATTTTAAAGTAGAGGGGGGCTGGGAAGATGGTCCACTGGGCAAAGGTAGTTCCCATGAAAATGTAGGACCTGAATTAGGATGTTCTGAACCCACACAGGACAGAGCATGGCAGTGTTGCCCATCATCTGAGAACTGCTTTAGTGAGATGAGAGACAGAGAAGTACCAGAAGCTCTCAGGTAGGTAGAGCTGCCTGTTGTAGACAGAAATGAATGAAAAGACAGTGTCTCAAACATGGTGGAAGGCAGGAACTGACACCCAAGGTTGTCTTCTGATCTCCGCACATTCATGCCTTTACTCACACACATAAACACTCAGGAACACATCATGTATACACTTGTATAAGGCATTTTAAGAAATAGAGGAGACCATTATTTTGAGTATAATGGATTTGTCACTGATCACAATGAGATGCATTGGTAATGTACCTGATGTGGTTCTCCATGACAATGTCCTTAGTATGTTACGGAGGGGCAGCTCATGATGTGAGAAAAGATACTTGCTCTGATACCCATTCTCTTTCATTGGGAAACAGAGGTGAAAGTTTATAAAATTAACATTTTTCCAACATTTTTAAAAGAACTTTGCAAATAAGAACAGCTGTGAGTCTGTGGAGTCCTACAGAGATCCCAGAGAAACCCAGGTCAAGGAACAGCCTTTTTCTGGGAACTCATTCAGTCTTCAGTGTTATAAAGGCTTTAGAGTCACAGTTGTTGACCAAAAATCAACATCCACAGGTGACTAATTGCTACAGGTAAATAAGACTGGCCACTCATTAATGCCAAGTTTTTTTTTTTTGCCAAGTATTTTTGTAATTATATAAGGAAACTTCTTTGAATTGAGGCTCAAAAGATCATCTACCTTTCTTTTGAATTGTGGGGTGGCCAAGATTTTTAATTCTTACATGTAAAGAGGTACTTCTGCCTTTCTCTGTTCAGCTAAGTTGTTGCAATTGGACCTTCTTCACTTTACAAAATAAAAGACTAGACTCTCTTCAAACTTGGTTCTGGTGAAATGGAACATGAAGTGTGAGCCATTGGGGATGAAGATTCTTCTAAAACAACTCTATGGGAATCCCAAGCACTTATCATTTGTCCAGTTAGGGAAGAAGTGGCTGGCCTGAAGGACGATGGGTTAGTAAATTAAAACAAAATGCTCTTCCACAGCAAAATATTTAGAGGGGCAGAAATAAGGAAGCAGGAAAGAGTGGGGGTGGGATACTCAACAGCAAAGAAAGATGCTCCAAAGGAGACAATCCGATGTGATCAAAGACCCAGATGAAAGACTGTTATGGTTTGCATCTTTATTTTTTTTTCTCTAAGGAAAAAAAATGTTTGTGAGTATAATATGCTAGTAACTATAAAGTCTATCAGCATTTGAATTTTTTTCCAATTACTATTCGATAGGAAAATGAGTCCAAAGGGTATACACTGAAATTAGTCACAGCTCTCCAGTTATCTGTATGGAAAGTATAGTTATTCCCTTCAGGTTCAGAAATTTCAACAAGTGGAAAGATGAAGCTATTACATTTCTCAGTAAATGCATGATGATAGTACATTGTGTTATGGGAGAGCAGGCTTCCAAATGTCTTTACACATCATACAATAGCTTCAGTGAATCCCCCCCCCATCTTTCACAATGTGTGTGTGTGTGTGTGTGCCACTCCACGTACTTGGGCATCAGAGGAAACCTGTTGGAGTCTTTTCTCTCCATCACGTGGATCCCGAAGATACAACTCATCAGTCTTGGTAGCAAGCACTGTTACCCACTAAGCTTTCTCAACAACCTCACTTTCTTTTCTTTAGAGTAGGTGTCCCAGTTCCATAAACCTTGTGTCTCACTAATTATATCTACTAAAAAGACTTCCATTTCTTCTATTTTTTCACTTCATTTTCAGGATACCAAGAGTCTTTTTCATTATCCAAAGGCAAATGAGTTATATATATGTATGACAAATCAAAGGTTGACCTTGAATCTTAAACAACAAATGGAGTCTGAAATATCAAACCTTAAGACCCTAGGTACTCACAAGATGAGCACATTTTTATTTTTGCTTCAAGGTCCCTCTCCCTGTCAACAAATGAAAGTAATTTGTCTTTCTTACAGTTACTTGAAAAAAACGCAGATAACACTACCTCCACCCACACACACTGTTATTTTTTCAGAGCCTGGTAGCCGTGACTCAATCAGAGTTTCCCAGTAGAGCCATGACACTAAAGCTGTGGCCAAGGACTGTTTCTGGTTTAACATCTTTACCCCTAATAAAAGGGCATGGTATCATCAGCAAAGAAGGTGGTTAGAATAGGCCACAGCATCATCATTGAGAGATACAGGTAACATCTTTTGCTAAAAATAAAGACAACATTTCTCTTGATGATTTACATAGAAAGAAAACAGTGTTTATTTCAGACTTCTGAAAAGAAAACACATCATTTTTAAAGTTGTTTTTTTATTTTTTTAAATTATAATATAATGAAATTATTTCCCCCTCTCTTTTCTCACTACAAATTTCCCCATATACATCCTGCTTGCTTTCAAATTCATGACCTCTCCTTGCCCTAATTGTTATTACATGTATGTGTGTTTGTGTGTGTGCACATTCCTAAATACATAAATATAACCTGCTCAATGTGTATAATGTTACGTGTGTGTGTGTGTGTGTGTGTGTGTGTGTGTGTGTGTGTGTGTTCAAAGATTCCCCTTTGGTATTGGATTGCCAATTGGTGTGCCCTCCCCTGGGAAAGACTATTTCTCCTGTTCCCAGATGAAATTTCTTAGATACCTGTAGTTCTCTGTGTAGTGTTGAAGCTACTGGTCTTTCCCCATCCATGTTAACATATTTATTGGTGCCCTCCTTGTTCAGGTAATATTTAGACAGTGGTATTGGTGAAACTTCATGGGTATAGATACTCTGACATTTCTAGGAGGCACAATCTATCAGAAAACTCTCTTTTCCTATGGCTCTTACAATTTTCCTGGCCTTCTTCCTCAATGATCCTTGAGCCTTGAGGACAAGAGTTGTGTTGTAGATGTATTAGTTGAGACTGGGATACACAACTCTGCATTTTGATTGATTACAACTTTCTGTGATGGTCTTTATCTATAGCAAAGAGAAATTTCCTTAATGAGGACCAAAGACCATAGGTATATGGGCCCATGCCAGCCATACATCTGAAAAAGGATTAATATCTATCTAAAACACATAAAGAATTTTTAAAAAGAGTCAAAACATAAATGATCTATTCAAAAATGGATCCGTGTCTTGAACAGAGAGCTCTCAATAGAAAAAAATGGATTAGAAATATCTCAGAAATGTTCATCATTCTGAAAAATTAAGGAAATGTAGCCGGGCAGTGGTGACACATGCCTTTAATCCCAGCACTCAGGAGGCAGAGGCAGGTGGATCTCTGTGAGTTAGAGGCCAGCCTGGTCTACAGAGCGAGATCCAGGACACACACACAAACTACACGGAGAAACCCTGTCTCGAAAAAAAACAAACACAAAAACAAATTAAGGAAATGCAATTCACAACAACTTTGAGATTTCATTTACCCCAATCAGAATGGCAAAGATCAACAAAACAGCTGAAAACAAATACTAGAAGAGAAGTGGCACAAAAACAAACAAACAAACAAAAAAACAAAATCAAAAACTTCGTTCACGGTTGATGATAGGAATTCAAATTGGTGGAGCCACTCTGGAAATCAGTATGGAGAATCCTCATAAAACTTAAATTAAAAAAAAAAAATCTACCATATGACCAAAGTATATCACTCCCAGATACGCCCAAAGCAACTGACATCCTCCACAGATAATGGTTTAGCTGTGTTCATTGGTGTTCTATTCATAACAGATCGGAAATAAAAGCAACATACATGTCCTCCAAATGGCTAATAGATAATGAAAATATTGCATACAGCTATGAGCTATAAAATAATATTCCACAGTAAAAAAGAAAAAAAGTAAAAGAAAAAAAACAGAAGCTGAAATGATGAACTTTGTAGGTAAATAGATAGAATTAGAAAAGGATCATCTTGAGTGAGGTAACCCAGACCCAGAAAGACAAACTGCACAGTCTCTCATCTGAGCTTCCTAGCTCCAAATCTTCAGATGTGAGTTAATAACCTGGAGTGATTCCAGAAACCAGCAAAGCAGAAAGGAATCACGTATAAAGGGTGGTAAAGCAATAGAAGACAATATCAGGGCACTCGTGATCTTAAGGGGACAGTGGTTAACTCACACACACACACACACACACACACACACACACACACACACACACACACAGAGAGAGAGAGAGAGAGAGAGAGAGAGAGAGAGAGAGAGAGAGAGAGAGAGAGAGACTCTAATTAGGGAGAGAAGAGGAAGATAAGTACAGAAGAGAGAGGATAGTAAAATAATAGTAAGAATGTCTGAAAGAAAGTCATAAGGAATCATATGATTTCCCTAAAGTACTTACAATACACATAAGATTGGTGTATAAATATACGTATATAATTTAAATAAAAATTTCTCATCTGGGTTCACAATGCACCCTCCAAGACCCAAAGACTGTCTAACAACCTCCCAACACCAGGTATGAGAAGCCCTATTTTAAGTTTTTCATCAGGGGAGTCCAAGAGACTCCTAAAGCACGATAGGCTATTAATGTGCCCTTGGTTGCGCCACTCCCCTCCGGGAAATGCAAGACAAGTCCAGTTGATGAAGACACTATGTACTTCAGACACAGGGCCCAGACACACCTGATCTAGCACTGACCTAAAAGCCTTCCTTCCTGAGGACTAGCTTTCATGGTGCCGGAAGGTGCCTTGTAAGCCGCCAAGCGGGGGGAGCAAAGAGTCCTGCCTGGCTATGATGCCTATGAACTACAGCAATGGCCAACAGGGCACGGTAACCCTAAGGGTGCAAAAGTGGTGTTAGTACCTTGTGGTAACCAACAGTTCTCTAATTGGACTTAAGACATGCTGAACAAGAGGGAAATCATGCCTGATACTGGAAACCTAACCAGCTATCCAGGGCCAAGAAAGTTAGGGATCTTGGAGGAAAACCTAAAGCCACTACTTTACTAAGCTAGCAAAATACCTAATAATATTCTGTATATTTATCCTTATTTCCACAGGCATTTCTTTTTTGACATTATGAAGAAGTCTTGGGGAGTTATACAAATGATGAATATCAAAAGACTAAGTTTTATAAATGAAAGAATTTGTTGCCAAAGTTTGATAGAGATTAATGTTTTGGAAGAGGGGGGGATGGGGGAGGTTTCCAACAAGCCTTGTGAAATTCGAGCATAACTGTGTTTGAAGGTTGTCTAACATCAAGGAAAGAGAAGAAAGAATAAATTCCTTCAGTTAATTGAGTCTGTTGCACCATTTATTTAGCGATATCAAAAATCTTAGTACCTTTCCATCCCTTTTCTTCATTTGAAACTAAAAATAATTTTCATTTTTATAAATTAAGAATAAATTAGTTCTAGTTAAATGACATTTTTAATTATTTCTATAATGACATTTTAATGTGACATTCTATTCATTCATCCAAAATTATTCAGAAGTCATCCAATTATACAGCCTCTGCTAGTACACCACCAGAGATCTACTGGAGCACGGCCACAGTCAGGTTTTACATGGGTGCTAGGGATCTGAACTCAGGTCCTCATCCTTGAGCAGCAAGCGAATTTCCAACTGAAACAGTCCACAAATCCTCTTCTCATTAAAGTCTCATTACACAGATTACCACTCCTAGTGTAATATTATTAGTTATATATGTGCCTCATCTTCTTGACTAGACTGAAAATTTTTAGCTCTTTATGAACTCATATCCCACACACATAAGCATTCAATAACTGTTTATTGAGTCAGTATGAACTAAGATTTCAAATTGCTTGGAGGTTAAATTTTAGTCATCTCAAGAGATAGTCTATATGCTGTAACACCCTAACTCGAATAACATAATTATCTTTTAGAATTCAAGGTCCAAGGGCATTATTTTTCCTGATTTGACATTTAGCCAATATTAATGATCTAATGGTCTGTTCACATTGTATTTGGGCACTGCTTTAATGAGTATAGATTTGAGCTATGGCTGCCAACAAAGAAAGACTGAAAAAAATAACTCATAAAACACCCCACTAAAATGACTACTTCAGCCCAAATGAGAGATGAAAGCATCAAATTTTATGAAGAGACCTATACCATATCCAAATGCCCATGCAATTGGATAATTTCCTTTGGAACCCAGGCATTAAATTTTTGAGCCTGTTCCAACAGCTTCATACTCTGTTAAAGAACAGAAGTTTTGTTTGTTGGTCTTGAATCTTGGGATAGTCATCTCTGCTGGAGAAGCTCTGTAAGCCTCTTGCAATACTTTCTTACACATTGGAGAAATAGTGTTTGACCAAATGCTCCAAAAGTGACATGAGCTCTTAGTTGTTCCCAAAAGGCTATCAATGCATTTGTGAGAAAATGATAAGAAAAGGTATGAAGCAATCAGTGAACAATGTTCAGGAGAGATAGTGGTCTGATGATGATCAACATCCACAGATACAAATCTGTAAGTAGAAGCACAAATTGAAAAGAAGATTGGGAGGAAAAGAGTGTGTGAGTAGGAAGATTAAAACAACTGATAGTGTGCACTTTGACTAGTTAAGAGTTAAGTATACGAGAACAATTATAGATACCATAGGAAAATAAGGATCAAGCACATATAAGTGGTGCGGTACAAAATAAGTAAAACTGAAAGAAAAAAAACTGCCAACAAAATCATCGATTGAAGGTATTATTTCTCTCTTCTTACCCACATCCAGAAAATAAGTAAATAAATAAACCATTAGCTTCCAAAGAGTGAGACTGTGTCTCATGGTACCTCAGGAAACATGAATTAAAGTTAATGACTGAATCTAAATTAAACAAATATGCTTTGATAAGCAAGTGTCTGGAGTAAAATTTGTAAATATAGTGAGATGGAGACATGACCTATTAATACATCCCTGGGAGGGAAGTAAGGTGGAGAAGTCACAGATGGAAAGGATCAGTTTTCTCTCAGGTCCACACTGTTTTATATTATTTGAAAGTGCCAATAAAATACTAGGTTTAAAGAACAGGCAACTGAAGGGTAGATGTTTGGACAGACTACCTAGTGTAAGGTCAATGTTTTGACACACAGAGGCTGAAGAATATTCATTCAAACATCTATTCTTTAATCAGTTAAAGTTCCAGTCCTCCAAGAACCCTTAGTTTTCTTTTGCTGTTTAATTGAGTGCTTTGTTTCTTGAGTCTAGAGCACCTTTACCTGTTTTCTTTCCTTACTCATAAAGGACTCTGGAAACCCAAGAAAGATCCCCTATCTAACCTGTCCTTTAATTCTCATGCCTACTTCCTGAAAAGTTAGTCACTATTCATCTTTCTTGACTGGGAACTATTTTTAGAGAGAACTGAGTCACTGGGCAATTATCAGATTTATGCTAAGAAAGTGTTTGATTTTGCAAGACTCAGATGCCTTGAGTAAAGCATGTTATTTATCTTTGCATACCTGTAGTGGAAGGTGTGCTGTTGTGGGGGTAAATAGGAGAGAAGACAAGCTCTGGATATCAATGTTATGGCTGGGTGGAGAGAGGCATATAAGGCAAGAAGAAACAGAAGCTCACCCCTTTCAGGCTGCAGAACTGGCGAGCTAAGAGGCAGCTGTGGCTTGCCCCTTTGTCTCTCTGATCTTTCAGCATTTACCCCTATGTCTGGTCTTTGGTTTTTATTAAGACAAATTAGGATTTGTGATCTATCTGGCACCTAATGTGGGGCATCTGATGTAGTACAAATTCTAATTGGTCTTAATAAAAATCCAGTCAGATATAGGGGTAAATGATGAGAGGTCAGAGAGACAAAGGAGCAAGCCACAGCCACCTGTTACCTCACCAACTCCTCAGCCGTAAAGGGCTGAGTTCCTGTTTCTGCCTGCCTTGTATTCCTCTCTCTGCCTTGCCTTTTCACTTCCTGTTTCCTACTCCCCAGAGGGCAGAACTTTATTTGTTACAGCACAAACAAAATATCACCCCACACAGAAGTTCCTGGAGGCTCTGCACTATTAGGACTTCCAGAATCCCCCAAATCCTTTGTCCAAATGATGACCAGCATTGAAACTCGACTGTTATTTACTCTCAGATTCCACTGGTATCCTTTCAGATATTAATTTTCAGTATCCATGTATACATGATGTACTGTTTCTCCTTCATCTATTTAAGTTTGGATGATACGCTTTGAGTCACTCTCGTATCACTTATGACTCCAGCCTAATTAATTAATTAATCAACTATTCCTGCCTTCTCTTTGAAGTTTTGACACTAAAAACACTGTCACAAGCAACTCCTATCTGAATATTCCAGCAAAAGTCAATTCGCAGTGTTTCTCAGGGATAGCCATGAGGCTTGTATGATTTCGAAACTGATAATTATACATTACTTCAAAGAAAATACTGACATCAAATATTATTATCTTTGCTTTCCTTTGTGTAGTGATGAGATTATACACACACACAGGAGAGAGAGGAGGAGAGGAAAGGGGAGAGAGAGAGAGAGAGAGAGAGAGAGAGAGAGAGAGAGATCTTTGTGAGTTCTAAAGAAATGAAATCTATTTTCCAAAGTTCAGAAAAATACAGTTATAACTATCTGCTATTAGTTCAAAAGAAAACAAACTCAAACAAACAAAAATACTTCTTCTAGTGCACCTTGCCTATTCTAGTAATACATCACAAAATTTGAGAGTCAAGATGAATTAAATGGCATAACACCCTTAAAAAACATATAAACAGTTCTCTAAAGTGTATTTCAATTCCCATGAGGTTTTACGTGACTAACAAAGTCAACTCTAAATGAATGGCTCCCTAGCTGGGCCCTCTTTCAGTAAAATCCCAGGTCAGTAGCCATCTCAACAAACTTACAGATTTTTTTCTTTTACCAGAATATAACAGCACATTGTAAAATCTGAGAATCTCAATAGGTGTTTCGTAGTATAAAAAGTCTGAGGGAAGCCGATATATTCTCATTGTTATTTCTATTTAGAGAACAGTGAGAAAATTCCTTTCCAGCATCTTCCAGACTAGGACAGAGTGGAGTGGTTATGATGCTAAAAATCATTGAGAGGCATTGTGTAAGGTTTGCTGCAGGGGGAAATACTTTCTCTTCTCGTGCTGGATGGAATGTTACAACAAGGTCTGCAATTAAGAAGCCAGTGTGGATAAGCAGATTCTTCTGTAGACCAAAACCATCCCTGTGTTTACTTCTCTTCACAATCAGTATAATTCCCCACTCTTCAGCATGGATTACGGTCTTCTTATCTGTAGTACAGTGAACCCCCACTTTGGAGATGGTGGCGGTTCTTAAAATGAGGCATGCCCTTTCCTACCTCTGTTTTTTGTCCACATACTTACTGGAATTCTTACTGGAATCCCAAGATCCCTCCTCCTCTTCCACCATCTTTCATGCTTGCCCCCCCCACACACACACACACACATTCACATTTCCATAAAGCACCTGGGATTTCCTCAAGGAAGTCTTTCCCCAATATTCCTGAACTTCTTCCAACATGCCTCATCTATCATCAGTCTCAGCAGAACTGATCTCTTATCTTTAGTACCCAACTATAATCTCAATCAGGTTCTTAACCAGGGACTTGAGCATGGAGCTAAATCACAAATAGATGCAAGTGAAATTTTAGTTTCTTCCTTATTCTGGGGAAGAAAGTCTACAATTCATTTTTGCTGGGGATGCTGTGAATGTGTTGCTCTGATTGATTGATAAATAAAACACTGATTGGCCAGTAGCCAGGCAGGAAGTATAGTGTAGGCGAGATGAGGAGAGAGGAGAATTCTGGGAAGTAGAAGGATGAATCAGGAGTCGCTGCTAGCCGCAGCAATGAGGAGCATGATGTAAAGTACCGGTAAGCCACGAGCCACATGGCAAGGTATAGATTTATAGAAGTGGGTTAATTTAAGATATAAGAACTAGATAGCAAAAAGCCTGCCATGGCCATGCTTATAAGTAATATAAGCATCTATGTGTTTATTTGGGTCCAAGCAGCTGCGGTATTGGTGGGTGAGAGAGACTTGTCCTGACCATAGGTCAGGCAGGACCAGGAGATAACCCCAGCTATACTTTTAAAAAAAAAAAATAACTGATTTCTGATTGGATCTAAGGCTTGCTCTGTTGAAAGTAATTCATGCCTAGTGCTGTGGACCAAGTCAAAGGCACAGGGTTGGGCTTAATGCTTGTGTTTTGCTAAACTGCTGTGTTACCAAAATCCCTACTAAATATTTGTGTTTATATCTATAAACTAGTGCCGATTTCAGTCTTGAGCAGCAAACCTTCTCTTTTCAGCAAACAGCTTATGCAGAAATGCATAGCTGCACAAGATGCTGAGAACAAGTAGCTGCTCAGTGTGTTCAGCACCGAGCGAGACCCCATTCCACCACCTCACACCTAACTTCTAAACTTTCATATCTGCTATTACTTTTATTATCTACTCTGCATTATTCTCCAGATAATTCCTATTTTCCCATTTTATGTTAATTAGGCTACTCCAGGTGAGCCTTCCCAACTTTCCCAAATAGTCCATGGCCACTTACTCATGCCTTGTTATTTTGGTTGGTGTTTGTGTCATTATGTTGCTTATGTGGCTTTTTATTACCCATCTTTTCTCCCGCCCTCCAAAGTAGTTGCACCTCAGAAGTGTTTCATCTCAGACAAGAAGTATATAATACAAATTCCAATTCCAGTCATTAAAACTATCTCTGGGCTTGGGGACATAATCACAGTAAAAGCAACAGGTTGAGTAGAATTATGACTTCTACTAAATTGGAAAATCTATTTGTAGTCAGGTATGGGTGCCACATTCCTATAATCACAATACCTAAGAGGCTGAGTTAAGGAGGTTCACGAGTCCAAGGCCAATCTGGTATACATAGTGAGTGACCCTGTTTTAAAAGAGAGGCAAAGGGGGACAGAGGTGCTTTGGAAATTCAAATAAAACTTCTTGAAAGTTCAATTTGGAAACCTCTGCTGGATATTTAAGAGAGCAGTGGAGTTCTGCAAAAATAACTTTCTTAGTATTTCAAAACATCTGCTACTGGTTCCAGCCAGGACTATAGGGCCATGTAGCCCCAAGGATCAGAGAAATGAGAAACATTTCACTAAAAAAAAAAAAGGAAAGCAAGTTTTCCAATACCTCCAAAAATGCAGGGCTCAGATTTACATGGGAAGCTCAAGAGACTTCTTTGCAGTTCATATAAATTTGTTTTGTAGATTTGGAATGAACCTCAGCTTTACCTCCTCATTTTACTCCCGAGGATCTGAGATTTGGAAGCATGAAGCAACATGTCCGAGGTCATTCAGAAAAGCAACTGCAGATCCAAGTCTAGAGTTCATGTGTCTGAGTTCCCAGTGCAATATTTAATACATTACATCAAACCACTTCCCAAAAAAAGATCCCAATCAAAAATAAAACTTGTGCAAAACAGATGTGTTTAGTGGCCAGAACATTTCAAGTCTTTTTCCACAATTTTCTCAATATTTTATTTATCTATTATGTAGAATCTTTCCAGACAAAGCTTATGTTAGACATCAGTAAGTCAGTTCTGACCTGAGTACCATTCAAACCCCACAAACGTGAAGAAAACAAAAGTTAATATCCACCAATATGAATTATAAATGGCACAACCATATCATAATTAGAGGAGCATTATAAAGTGATACATACTATCTTCAGATTTAAATAATTCTAGTTTTCTACTATGTACAGAGGGACTTATTTTACTATCTGTAATACTATAATATTTACTAATTATGTCCAAACCACAACCATATGGTTTGGAAAAATGAAGTTCAGATTTTTTAAAATTCTCCAAGATATGGTGGAAAGAAAAACTGTAAAATAATTGGTAAAATATATGGTTTAAAATTATGTGTTTTTACATTAAAGTTAGAAAGTCTTTATTCAGTTCTTCTTTCTTTCTTGAAAATAGTAACACAGTTAAATTTGTTTAAAATAATAAATCACACTTTTTACTTATAATAACATAAAATAGTAGTTTTCAATGATGTATTACAATCATTCAAGACATTAGCAAGAGAAGGATCAAAGCTAAAACCATTTCAAAAATTATTAGTTTAATAAATTTTATAAACTCTGATTTTTCACAAATCTTTTAACCTAGCCCAACCAACCATGGAACAAATGGACCTTTAATGGGTTTGAGTGTTAGAGAATGTGAAATGTACAAATCATTGGTCTAAAAGATAAAGTGAAATCTAATCAAGAAAAAACAATCAAGAAATGAAATGTCCTGAAAAAAAAATCCTGATTTCTTTAATAATATCAGTTTTCTATAAATACTATTAATTTTTATTAATTTAAATTCATTTTGGCCAGCTTTTAGTACATGGTAGTATGTCCTAGGTATAAGATATTTAGAGTTATGACCAAGGCAAAAAGTGGATCTGGTTTAGATTCTGAATTATAATAAAAAAAAAGTAAACAGAAAAGGAGGCTTTTAAGATATTGGGGTGATGCTGTGGGATGTCTTTCTGTACATTGTGAATATGTGTTGCTCTGCTTGGTTGATAAAGAAAGCTGTTTGGCTAATGGCAAGGCAGAATAAGATTAGGCAGTACATTCAAACTGAAGAAAGAGAAGAAGAAAGGAGAGTAGGAGAGACGCCAGCCACTGCCCAAGGAGCAACAAGATGCCAGCAGACCGGTAACACCATGGCCACATGGCAACATATAGATTAATAGGAATGGGTTAATTTAAGATGAAAGGGCTAGCTAGCAAGAAGCTGAGCCATTAGGCTATACAGTTTGTAATTAATATAAGCATCTGAATCATTTTATAAGCAGCTACAGAACCGCGGGGCCAGGCAGGAGTGGAGAAACTTACAGCCACCGGGTAAATGTCAAGACAGACTATATTATTATAATTTTTTAAAAATTCTATTATATTATATTTACTTTTATGTGTATGCATGTTTGTCTGCATGTATTTCTGTGCACCAAGTATGTGCCATTTGCCCACAGAATCCAGAAGAGCTCATCAGATCACCTGGAAATGGAGCTTTAGATGGTTGTGACCTGCAGTATGGATTCCAGGAATCAAACCTGAGTCCTTTAGAAGAGCATCTAGTGCTCTTAACCACTGAGCCATCTTTCCATCCCCTCATCAAAATAAATTGAATTTAAAAACCTAAATACCTTTCACATTTATGTGACTAAATTTACGTTTACCAGATACAATGTAAAATCATATAATATTTCTGATGAGAGTATTTTCTTACAAAAAGATAAGATAATTTAGTTATAAATATGATCAGTAATTTGCCTAAGATATAGCTAAATTATACTACTGTTGGATTGCTTATTTGGGGACTCTCTTTCCCACACTTCTTTTTGTTTTATAAGTACAAATAAAGTGTTTGTCCACATATTCGAGCCATAGAACATGTCAAAATGCCACTGGTAGAAATCTGGAAACTTCATCCTTACTAGTTAGCTTTCATAGTACTGGAAGTAACTACACAAGTTACTGGAGGAGAAAAGTAATAATTAATCATATCCAGACTGGCCTGGCAAGATATCCCCACTGTTGTAACAGTTACGTGAACATAATGGAAGTAACCAACCACTATCTGATTGGATTCAAGTCCCTCCTCTCACAAGATGAAATCCATCCGTGGCACTATTATCAGGCTTAGTCTATATCTATACAGGTCGTAGACACTAGGAGAAAGCCTACTATTATGGACACCATACTAAATGGACCCCTAATTGCTTATCTTTATATCCATAAATCAGTGAATCTTTCAACTATCATTTGTAATAGATGGTGATTGACACAGTGACCCACACTGACCAAGGTGCATAGAAAAACAGACTGTAGAGTTCTCAGCTCTAAAGGAGAAAAGTAATAATTAATCATATCCAGACTGGCCTGGCAAGATATCCCCACCACCACCACTACCACCACCACCCATCAAGTGTCAAGAACCAATGCGTAAGAGGAGTGGAGAGAATGCTAAGACCCAGACATGGTGGATGACTACATGGAAACATCTTCTGGACACAGCAGGACAGTCGTTCACATGAACTCACAATGGTTGGGACACCATGTACAAAACTTGTACAAGCCAAAGGTGAACCCAATTCCATCATGGACAGGGAAGAGACAATTTTCTCTAAGACTGTCATCACTGATGAGTACACTATTCTTCAGCAGAACGTGATACACTCAAGAATATTTGGGCAGCACAAATTGATCTCCAAGGATTAAAAAAAAAAAAAGGACACAAAGTTGGTTGGGTAAGAAAGGTGGGTGGATCTAAGAAGAGTTGGGGGAGAGGAGCTGAACATGGTCAAAACATATTGTTCTGGCTTGTTCACCAAGCCACATGGTAAGCATTTATTTCAATGTAATTTCCATAGCAAGCATCACAGCTCTGTTTTCCTGAATAACCATGACTAGTATATTCATGTTGGTTTTACAGACAATGAACCCAGATTTCTTTAGAGCCTACACAGCTCTGATTCTCATTACAGAATTGTTTTCTTTTCAATCCACTGAGCACAGCATCTTTTCAACTCCACAATTAATCAGTTATTTTGAAATTAGAATTTATTATTGTGTTGATGATTGTATATTTGTTTTTTAACTTTGTGTTGAGATAGCAAACTTTTATGAGAAGTAAAAGGCCACTTTAATCCCTAAACTGACAGAAACTCTTAAATATTTATTAGGGACATAAAAATCCAATTGTTTATTAAGTAATTCAAAACCCATAAAATAGAAATGTACACATAAAAGTAGAGCCACAGCTGGAGTGATGGCTCAGCAGGTAAAAACATTTGTTGCTCTTGCAGATAAGCTGAGTTTGGTTCCCAGCATCCACATGGTGGTTCACAACCATCCGTAATTCCAGTTCCAGCGTGTCTGTTACACTCTCATGACCTCTGCAGGCACCAGACACTCACATAGTGCACATACACACATTCAGACAAAATTTCAAACTGTTCAAATAAATCTTCCTAAAAGTACCGATCTAGAAAAATAATTTGTAAGCTTCAAGAAGCTTCACAAGCACTTTAATTTATGGGGCTGGAAAGTTGAGACCCACACCAGCGTGTGAGTTCCCACCTGTAGTCCAGTCCTTAAGAGACCAAGGCAGGAGCATTATCATAAGTTTAAGGCCACTGTAAATAAGGCTACAAAGTAAATTCCAAGGCGAGTCTATCTGGCAGAGTGAGATACTATCTCAAAGCACAGAAAGAATAAAAGAGAAGAAAAGAAGGAAGGAAAGATAAAAAGAAGGGGAAAGAAAATTGGGATTAAAAGAGAAGAGGCAATGTGTGCTTAAAAAAAAAAGATTAGAAGAAACATACTGCCATAGACTAGGTGTTTTTATTTTATTTAATTTAAAAGACTAGCTAATGGATTGTCCTTTATTGTGAAACGGCCATATACATAGTGGGCAGTTATAAGAGCAAACTTCAAATCCTTCCTTGTAGTCATATTAGTTTCTGTGACTTTGTACAAAGTGCTATGGCCTGGTTTTCTTCTGTGAAAACAAAATGCGTGATACATAATGAGTATACATGCACGTACATGATCTATCAACTCTTGGTAATTTTGCGAACAGATATAACTTGAATTTTATGAAAATTATTCCCACACACATAGAGAGCAAAAATAAGAGTAGCATATAGAGAAAAAGAATGCTAGCTAGAATTAGTTAATATTTATTAATGATGTGATAGGATACAGATGCTAGAGAGCCATTCACGAGGCAATAGAAGCACAGAATCCAAATAGGCTTGAGAATGAGGGTACCTTGTTTCTCTGGAAAACCAGTATGGATGTGTTAGAGGGCACTGCTTCTACTTTTTATGGCATAGTGAAGGGATCAGGACATTGTGGCCAAAGAGGTCATCCTAAAAGTAAAGCACAGCAAGGAGATTGTACACCTTGTCCTTGAATGGGGACAGGAGTATTTTTACACTCCTGTGTTGACCAGTCATAATTTATTTGCCTACTGAAAGAAAGATTGACTTTGGGTGACACGACTTCTCTTAGAGACAGCAATACTTCGAGAGGGAGCATCAGCTGGAAGCAGTCTGCCACCACCATTCCCAGGAGGTAGGAAGTGTGACCCAGATCTCAAGGGAACAATGGGCCTGGCACACCACAGCATTTGTTAGGGAAGGCTTCAGGAAAGATATCCTCGGTTAAGACAGAATCTGAGTTGTAGAAAACATGCATGTAATAAAGTTAGATTTGTGTATGCATGATATGGATATAACACCAGTAAGACACGAAAGTTTTAGAAAATTTATCAAATGCCATCACAAAGAGGAAGGCACTGGGTTGAAAAAGGCTGGTGGTATCAACTGGATTTTTGTTAGCAGTGACAAAAAGCATTAAGACTACCATTAAGACTTCACTTGCAGATATTAAAATATTGTTCAAATCTATGAAAGAGGATAAATACCAAACCTGGTTGTCTATCGAAAAATCATTCCAGATATAGTGGGAAAGAAATTTTGAGAGTAGCAATGCTAGAGTCAGGAAGGCTGTACAATAGCCCAGGCGTTAGATGATGAGGATATGGATAATACCCGCCCCCCGGGAGGTGTTTAATAATTTCATATTGATTGCGTGTTATTCCACATGATATGTTTATCATGACACTTCTACATTATTATTTTTTTCTGATTCATGTTCTCTTGGGTTCTGTGGATTTTATTTTCATCTGAGAAAATCATTTGAAGTTTCCTTGGAGGATAAAAGGGAAATATGTGTATTATGTGCACATCTCTAAGCTAATCTATCCATTTGCAACACTTGCTTTTAATCAGTATATGTCAAGAACATAAGCATGAGTTTTCATTTTTTAAAATAAGGTCTGTGACGATAGCTAAAAGCATCTTCAGAATAAAATTTCTAAGAACTACATACAACTATTCACTGCTGGGAAGAGAACTAGCCTTTCCTAGGGATGAGCTCCTTTATTGGTTATTCAGTGCAGAGTCGACTTTGAAATCTTATCCACACAAAAACAAAAACAGACTCAAGAGGTTCTAGTTATATATATATTTGTGAATACACACTTGTGGGTGTGAGTGAGTGTATGTGTGTGTGTAACAAGCATATTAAAAGTAAAAGGCTATCGACTTGAGAGTGGAGGGGTTTGAATGAAAGTACCTGGGAGAGGCTGGAGGGAGAAAAGGGAAGGAGAAAGTAAAAGTACTATTTCACTTAACAGCATCTATAAAAGAAGGAAAAATAAAAGAAAAAAACCCTGTGAATTTAATTCAAAACACGAATAGGGAGAGAAGCCTCAAGGAATTTGCTTATCTTCGATTATATAGGTTACTTTTCTCATTGATGTGATAAGACACCTGATAAAAACCACTCAAGCAAAGGGGGGTTTATTCTGGCCTCTCATTTAAGTAGTACAGGGGCTGGCACTGGCTGCTCTTTCAGTTCAAATCCCAGCTGGGTTCAAATCCCAGCAAGCACATGGTGCTAAGAACCAACTGTAACTCCAGTTCCTGTGGATCTGATTCCCCTTTTTGGCCTCCCCAGACGCCAAGCATGCACGTGGTACACAGACATACATGTTGACAAAACATTTGTATATATAAAATGAAGTGTTATGGTCTATCATGAAGGAGAAGGCATGGCAGCAGACATTTGAGGTGGCTGGTCACATAGTATCTACAATCCAGAAGCAGAGAGCAGACAGTAAGTGGAGCCACCTACAAAGCCTCAAGGCCCATTGTTGAGGCACCCACTTCATCCAGTAAGGCCTCCTTAAAGCTACAACACCCTCTAACCTGTGGCCACCAACCTGGGACCAATTACTCCAACACAAGAGCCTATGGGAAACATTTTTACATTCAAACTAATAGTCTTTTTTTGGCAAAGAAGGAATAGTAATACTTTCTGTGGCATACTTACTTTAACCATCCTCCAAATCAGGCTTTTGATTTTAATGCATCATAATTTCCTATTTGATGAAAACAAGAATCCTACACTCAATTTTGTGAGAGGAAATTATGGCAGATGTACCTTTTGTTATGTTATGGCAAGAGATAAAGTCAGTACCACCCACTTTGTTACGGCAATACTATCAGAGAAACCACCATGAAAAAGAGAATAGTGAAAAACGCCTCTCTCTCCCCGAGAAAAATAGTGTGCCTTTTAGCCTCTGCTTTCTTTCCTTTAAAACCAAAAGTATTAAATTAAATCACAGCCCTAGTTTTGCAATTCTGATTCTCAAGTTTCAAACGTCTTTCATGAAAGAAAATCCTGTAGTGTACACCATTCCAAAGCTAGGAAGACTTGATATTTTACCATAGCTCTGTAGCATATGTGTGAAAGACATGTGGACAAGAGAATCACAAATACCAAAAGTTCATAGGGTGTTTAATAAAGGTAGTGGTGGTGAGCTCCAAGACAAAGTCAGGGCTCCTGCATGCACAGACAAGAGTAATGAACACTTGACTCCAGGAGCCTTGAGGATGCCAGCTACCCCAAGCTTGCCCTGTCATTATCCACCAAAGACCACCCAACCGCACGTGCATGCACACACACACACACGCACACACACACACACACACACACACACACACACACACACACACACACACACACACACACATGCACAAGCCCCTCTACCACAACCGCCTATAGCAAACTGAGCGGCATTTTGGAAAGGAACCAGGGCAAATTCTTCAGAAGCCTAGAAAAAGACTAGACTAATTACTTGCTAGCTCTATTGTCAAGCTGTCTGACATTAGCCAAGTTTCATATAGTTTCAAGTTTCAGGTCAAAACATTTACATAAGAGTACCCCTGATGTTTTACAGTGGTTTTTCTTGTTACAAAACTCTCAAAATATTGACCTCCTTAGAAACATTTCTTCTTACACTCCATTACATTTTATAAATGTCTCTTCTTCGGTTTCTGGAGCTGCCATAAAGTATACCCTTGTTCCCACTCTGAGACTTATACTTCTTAGATCTATTCCTCATCCTCCATTATGTGACTTCATCCATATTTGTTAAGAAAATGATTATTATATCTCCAAGGCTCTACGTGTAATCGTACATGTAATATCTTGCCATTAAAAGAAAAGTCAGATTTTAGTTCCCAAAGATTGTTATGACTTAAAAAGACAAACAAGAATCAGAAGGATTTGATCTCCGAGGACACAGCCAGCCACACTGGATGGAAAAACCACAAGGCTTTGTTTGGTAGCACTACAAGTTACAGGCAGCCATATGTCACCCGTTTGATGTTTACTATTATGTTTGCAAGACAGATGGGGGAATATTGAGAATCAAAAGTCATTGCAATTCTTCATTACCTGTTATGAAATCAAAGCACATGCGATTAAGGATTTGTTATGTGATGAGTATTGTATGGCTAGGTCAGGGATGACACCAACTACAATAGTCTCCTGGTCTTGAAGAATGTTAACCAGGTTTTTAGAAGCTATTAGTCACAGAGTTTGACTGTGAGGTCTGTGAAACTGACTGAGAATGGCCAGTGCCTAATCATAATCTTAGAACATGATAATAACACAGTAAATGTTTGTGAAATAAATCTACAATAGCTTAATCGCCATAGTTTTCATTTTTCCTAAGCTATGAACTGCTCATTGAGAAAATAATCAGAACCATTAACGTCATTAGTATAGTCTATTTCTGCATTCTATTATATGTATGGCCTTTATCATTTAAATTTTTTGCAGTTTGTTATTTAAAAAATCCTGCTGACAATGCCTTGTCTCCTTTGATGCAAATCACTCAGAAATACAAAAATTCCCTCTAGTTACATTGGAAGTAATTTGAAAAATTAAAATTTAACGAAAGTAAAGGAAATAAAACCTGAAGATCTTTTGTTAGGAAGAGCAGATTATTAGAAGGCCTCAAGTCACATAGTTTCTGGTATCATTCTTAGATATATGAAGCCACTAAACCTTCATGGCAATTACAGCACAGCCACATATGCCTCCCTTAATTCAGTATCCCCTAGGACCGAGCTACCACCAAAGTCTCAATCTATGGGACCCATGCCGTGAGAGGGAGTCCCCCACCCCATACACACACTGCCTGGAGTGCCAGGACCCAGATGCTGGATGGCCCAGAGACCTAAGATAGAACCAAACACAGCTGGAGGGGAAAAAAAGTCAGTGTAATGATACATAACAATATTCTGCTATACTCATAGATTGCCTAGCCCAATTGTCATTGGAGAGGCTTCACCCAGCATCTGATGGAAACAGATGCAGAGACCCACAGCCAAACATTAGGCTCAACTCAGGGAATCCTGATGAAAAGAGGGAGTAAGGATTTTTAGGATCCAGGGGAGTCAAGGACATCACAAGAAAACCCACAGAATCAACTAACCTGAGCTCATAGGAGCTCACAGGGACTGAACCAACAACCAGGGAGCCTGCACTGACCTAGGCCCTCTGCATATATGTTACAGTTGTACAGCTTGATCTTCTTGTGGAACTTCTAACAGTGTGAGCAGGGGTTCTGTCTGACTCTTCTGCTGGCTTTCTGGACCCTACTCCTCATATTGGGTTGCCTTGCACAGCCTTAATACAAAGCAAAGTGCTTAGTCTTATTGCAACTTGATATGCCATGTTTCCTTGATATCCATGGGAGGACTGCTCTTTTCAGAATAGAGGAGTGGATTGGAGGGCAGAGGGGGGAAGGGGGGAGGGGAGTAGCAGAGGGGCCGTAGAAAGGGTAAACTGGGGTCTGTATATAAAATGAATTCATTATTATTTTTTTTTAAGGCTAACATTGGAGCCTGTGAGAAACCCTTGCTGGGTTTTCTGTATCTCATCATCATAGGCCTAGACAAACAAGTTGAATTTTCATTGTCGGGCACAATCTACGTTATTTCCTGCTTTTGAATTAAAGCTCCTTGGTGGTAAGGTCAAAGACGGCTGGTTGCAGTTCTTGAATGTAGCTTACCTGTAGTTCTGCTTTTCGTTTCCTATGTGGAATCTGTCGTACTGTGAGTAGGCTCGGTTCCCTTCCCAGTCCATCAGCTCAATCCTCAGCATGTACTGCCTCTGACTGGTTATGGCAAAAATAAACTCATTCCCCAGCCAATACTCACCAGAAGGATTCCCAAAGCCCTGTGAGAAAGAAGAGAGACACTCACTTGTTACTCCAGAGGGAACTTTGTCCTGTTCAAATCTATTTTCTAAATAGCAATACAAATTATCTTTTAAAGGTAGCTTTGTTGGCCTTTTCATACTTTGTTTCAATTACCAACTTATTCTAGTACTCTTCGGCTGGAGTTGACATCTAATTCTTATCATAGAAACCTGTTTATTATGACATTCTTGGGTTAAATCAATCTAGTTAGGCTTAACCAAAAAATAATTCTCTATTCAAACTTCTTTTAGACAAAGTTTTTTAAAACTGAGTTGACATTTTAAACGTAATTTGAACATTTTCCAATGACTATTATCAGGATACTTCCCTTTATTTACTAGTATTATATTTGTTGTTATCATTATTCAGGAGCCCAATTATACCATAATTTCACAGATGATTCAATTCTTCTAGTGACCTCACAGTTAATTTTAATAGTCAAGTCTAGAAACCAATGGGTGTTATCATTTAGATTCTTCACTGGCAAAGATTTGGATTTGGAGGCAGAATGATGAGTAATAGGGGCGAGTGAGTAACTGAGTTGAGTTCATTGTATCCAAGTCTCACTGTGGCCTTATGGTTTTCTTTGGAGTCACCTAAATCAGCAATGTCAAAATTTCATTTTTTTTCTTTTGTGTATGTGTGTGTGAGAGAGAGGGGGGGGGAGAGGGAGAGGGAAGGAGGGGGGGAAGGGAGGGAAGAAGGGAGGAAGATGAGAGAGAGAGAGAGAGAGAGAGAGAGAGAGAGAGAGAGAGAGAGAGAGAGAGAGAGAGAGAGAGAAGAGAAGTGTTCTCCCAAGGCTATCATTGAAGATATTGACAAAGAAAGAACCTGAGGAATTGCTGATAAAGATTTGGGGCATTTCACAGTTGCTCAGAAAGCAGTCCCTTGGCAATACCTGATGTAGCAGCTGTGCTATATTTGTGAATTTTCCAACACTAATGAAGAAGTGGCATGCAATAAATTTCACAGACATTGAAGGGAAAGAAGGAAGGGAAGGAAGAACGCAGAAGGACAAATGTTAGAGCACTTTGCACCAATATTCAAAGATCATTCTATTGAGTCTGAGCCATACAACCGAGAGCTGGTAAAGATAACAGTGTCAGCTTTCAGACTACATATCTCAGAACATTCCACACAATCTGCATCTGGACAGACTCCTTAACTGTGCTTACACACACTAACACTAAAAGACCAGGCCCTGTAACCACAGGATATGTACTTGGTTGTTTTATGAAAAAAATGGACCACAGTTAATTGAGTCATTTATTAATGAAGGGTTAATCCATGCTTTGAAGTGTGAAGGAGTATTATAATAATTACAGCAGCACTGATAGTCTCAACACAGGTAATACAATATGGAAAATGTTTATTTCTATTCCAACTTTATATCAATTTTAAAGTAAAACAGACATTTCCTTAACTTTTCCTCCGTTAATCAACCTAAGAAAGGAGTCAATGTTCCCTCTTTCTTTGTTAGAATATGCTGATGCTCAATGTCTACCAATAATTCTCTAAATTTGTTCCATTGCCTCTGCCATAGAACTACTTCCCAACACCCAGCAGTGTTTGATATCAAATCCCTTTCTGTCAGGTCTGCTATCCCAATACCAACAGATTGCAGTGTGTGGTGCTTCAGTGCAGTGGTTAGAGCAAACGCCTACAGTGCCCAAAGTTTGCTGCGCGCAAACACACACTCATAGCTTTATATTGAAAGTTAATAGATGTGTGGACATTTTCAAAGTTATTCTCTGAATTAACTAATTTTTTGACTAATTGCACAATATCCGTCTGGATGACAATGAATATGTAGTCCTCTAAAGACTATTTGCATAATTCAGAGGGAAATACAGGATTCATTAAAGTTAGTACTCCAGTGACTCTGTGTGTGTGTGTGTGTGTGTGTGTGTGTGTGTGTGTGTGTGTAAGTCTTCACACACACACACACACACAAGTGCATATGGAAGCCAGAGTTTGCCCTTCGATGTCTTCTTTCACTGTGTCTACCTTCCCACTTCCCACCTTACTTCTGGAGGCAGGATCTCTTACTGCATCAACGCTCACATCACTGGATGGAAAGGCTGGCCTCTAAACCCCAGTATCCTCCTGTTTCAGTCTCCCAGTGCTAGGACTACAAGTGTTTGCCACAACCTATAGATTTTTATGTGGGTTCTGGGGTTTTAATCCCAGCCCTCATATTTTACTTCCCTCCTCCTAAGACACTCAGGCCACACTTGGTGAAAGCGCCACAGTAGCAGAAATTATCAGCGGTTTTTAGGATGTGCTAAAGATTTTACAGCATCTCACAGGAGCAGGTGCTACATGCTAAGAAGTCCAAAGTTTTCCTGCTAGAATGCGTGCACAGAATAGAAAGTTACAGGGGGCTGAAACTCTGAGTTAGCACTCTTCAACTGCAGCAATTGCTTGAAAGACAAGGAGGACCACTGGGATTTCCCTTGCAGTTTTTAAGCTCAGACCAGCCAGAGCTGTCCCTCTAGCCACTCCACAAGTCCCTATGCCATGCAGCATTGAAACAAGGATTCAGCAATCATATTAAATGTGAGTAGAGAGGCTGGGAATGATGAAGTGTTAAGTCTTAGGTCACATATTTCCATGCTGCTGAAAGTGTTGTGTGGATAAAACTCTCCAGCTTCCCTGGGAGAAAGAGCATTGATCCCGGGTGAGCCTCAAAAATGGACAAACAAGAGAGCCGTTCCTACAAAAGCCTGTACTCGCTCGCTCTCAGCATGCAGGTCTGGAGGAGTACCAGAAAAAAAAAAAAAGAATTGCTTGCTGAACAGTTGCCTTTTTTTCTTTCAGAGGGAAGCAACTGAAAAGAAAAACACTGAAATTTGCCACTAGAAACCAAATTTTAAGTTCATGCATCTCACCCCCCCCCCCAAACTGTCTATGTGAGTAAAACTGTTTTACTACAATGAAGCAATATGGTGTTGGAGAGATAGTGGAGGGAGGGAGCTGTCTAATGGCCAAGTGCAGTGGAGCAGAAACAACTGTTTCATCATCATGAAGATGACGGATCTGCCAAAAAGGGGAAATGGAAATGGGTTCCCACATAAGGAAACGGTTGGATAGTTTGTCAGGCACATCCATGTATCTGATGTGGGGAACAAAGGGTTGACGTGGATTAAGTAACCTCTCCCCTTATCTCTGCTACAGTGGAAGCCTTCCTTTCCCACACATTTTCAGTGGCACTTTCAACTTCCCTTAAATGACTCAGTTTCCTCATCGCAGAAGAGACGGTTAAAAACATCTCCATGCACAGTGTTATAAGAATGAAAATTAGTCAAGGCTTCTGAGTGTTCCTACATGAAAAGCACTTAAGAAAAACCTATTGAGAAGTTCTGTCACATTACACAGTCACATTTTGCTTTTTGCTTTCTTCTATAAAATGGCAAGCTCTTTCAAAGGAACAGGTATCCTCCTGATACCATCTAAATATCACAGAATCTTGTCTTGGCTGAAAATTAATGTATATATCAATAGCATTATTGAACAGGCTTTTAGACATGAATGTGTTATTATATGCTGAGTATCGCCTTGAGGAACAAATGTTGGTATTTTTAACCCAAGATCTAAATTAAGAAATGAAAACTTGAAGCCAAGTGTTTGCACAAATGGGACTTCAGTGTGGCACAAATGGCACAGAAAGACAATAGCCACCCCCTCCTCAGTCTTTCCTGCTCTCCTGTGAACAAAAATTCCCAGAAGGAAGCTAAATCCTGAGGCTGAACCTTCAGCAAGGCTGATTAACTGATTAGACCTTGAGTGATGGTGGAAAGTTTGCAATGTTGGAGGTCCAGAGCCTAATTACACTTTATCTTGAGCCATCTTTAGCCCTCCAAAGAGCCATTCCTTGCCCATTTCTGTGTCACCTAATGTCCTGTGACTAATAGGTAAAACCATCTTATAATACATTAACTTAACAAAGCACTAGTTTCCACCAATCCAAGGGCTAAGAAAGGCTAAGACAACATCTTAGGCCACAGCAGACTCTCCCTCCTCTGATGTTTCCACTGTGTGTACTATGTCTTGATTTATGAATTTTTTTTCTGTTATTATAAAAACTTCATGAAATTGCTTCCATGGTGGGACATGGAATTTGGGGTAGTCTAAATCTGTGTTCCCAAGCCATGGATCTCAAGTCAAATAAACTATGTCTTATCCCCTTTGAATTCCGAGTTGTCTTTTTGAGTCAACACATCTTAACAGGAGAGTACCTCTCTCCTTTTATTCCCACTTGGTCCAATTTCTCCCCATCTTTCCTGTCTATATATTTCACGTGCTTTAGGATCTAGGACAGAAAAATTTAAGTTCATATGCCCACATTAATAACTAATTGATAATTCTGATGGTTCCTTTACTTGAAATTGAGTATCAGACAGAACAGGGGTGTTACTTATGAGTAGAGATTAAATACTCTTCCCATGCATATATGTTCAAAATGTCTGGGGTGAGCCTAAACATCAGGATATTCATACAGTTCCACTCACTGAAGGTGGAAATTCATATAAATACAGCATTAAAGAACTATGTACAAATTAAGAACAATACATTAATCAGATAAAATTATCTGAATAAAGGAGACATGAAGCCACATGTTTGCCATGGTCCTCCATACTAGAAGGCAACTTTTGATTATGGGACTAACAGAAAAAACATCAAATTTGTCCATAAAATATAGTAGTGCCTAGCTCAAAACCATTTTTAGATATTTTTGGGTATACTAGCTTATCACAGGTCAATGTTTTATTTTAAATGCCCTATACAAAACATGAAAATCACCGGGCGGTGGTGGCGCACGCCTTTAATCCCAGCACTCGGGAGGCAGAGCCAGGCAGATCTCTGTGAGTTCGAGGCCAGCCTGGGCTACCAAGTGAGTCCCAGGAAAGGCTCAAAACTACACAGAGAAACCCTGTCTCGAAAAACCAAAAAAAAAAAAAAAATATGAAAATCATACACAGAGTTCTGTTCTGATGTTAAGGCGGCAGAGACAAACACTAGTAAAAGGATGAGATTCTTCTATAGTGAATAAATGCAGGGATTCTATGACATAAACAGACGAGTGTATTCACTTATGTCAATCACAAGTGAACAAAGAACTTCGCTGCCATGAGCCAGGCTCGCTGCTGATTAATTTTGTCTTCCAGTAGTTTAATAAAGGGGGGACACTGGAATTTGAAAGAAAACAATGCTGACTTCAAATTGGCCTCAAGAGTCACATTACACTTTGAAAATACAGGGAGAGGAAAGGATCAATATTCATTAATTTTGCCAAAATCTGAAGAAATGCTCAATTTCAGCTTGTCCTTTTCCAAGTTAATAAAATAATTGTCTATGATACTTTATTTTTTTTGTCTGATAATGCTCACAGGAAGTGTTGACTTTTTATAGAAGAAACAAAATTGAAACCAGACACAGTCTCTGTATCCTATGGGCTTCATCTTTCTTTCATACAAATTATTAAAAAAGCAGACAAGGCTGGTTTTCTTTTCTTTCTTTCTTTTTTTCTTTTTTTCTTTTTTTACTTCACAGTTAGAGCTCATGTTAGAAGTGTCTCCTTTCATGGCTGAGACACTAAGCCCAAGAAAGATGGGAAGAAATTTTGATCTAAAGAATTTTAATTTCTTATGTATTTTTTTAATATAGGCATGTTTAAAATAGGCTTTTAAGTTCTTTAAAGAAACAAGAACTCCAAGAAAGTACCTAGGTGCTCTGGAGGAAATGTTTGTTTCAATAGGAAGCTCTGTTTATAGGGATAATTGTCTTCAAAACAAACCAAGTTTGTCCCCAGGGAATTAGTGACTGCCTGTCATAAAGCTGCCACTTAGAGAAGTTGTTGGGACTCTCTGGTTCATTGGCCACATGCAGAAGGATTTTTGGTGAGTGTGGTGTCCCCATAGTACCTAAGTGTCCCATTAGAAGAACTACCACAGACTTCCCTCTCAGCAGTAAATGTCTTTACAAGTCTGTAACCCAGATTTGCTGGATTTCCTCCTAAGGAAGGCTTAAGAGACAACAAGAGTTCAAAAGTCTTCCTCAGGGCCAAAGCCAATGCTGAGAATCAAGTCCTGTGACACCTCCATGTTGGGAGGGGCTTAAAAATAAAAAGATATTCTGTAATTTCTTGGGTTGATGACGTTAACACAAAACTCTGGAAAACTTAGGAAGGAGGCAGCCCACAGATACCAATCAGTAGGACGCAAAGGACAGAGGGACAGCAATCCACAGGGAGGGATCAAAGGTCATGGCTACATCGAATGTCCCAAGAGTGGAGACTAGTAAAACCAGACAGAAAGAGCTGCATGTATACAAGTTTGACTTTCCCAGGGCATGTTCCCCCTCAGCTGAGGAAGCTTGAGGCAAGTTTCATGCATGCAGGGAGCAGTAGGTGAGGCTCATAAAGACCCACATAGACACACCTTCCTTCGCGGAGTCATGCTATTTTGTTTCTAGGTGAAAGAAAGGCTTTATGAGAGCTATAACACTTTGGCTCTGTGCTTTGGTGAATATTAACAAGTTTTAACATACAATGGATTCTTTTAACTTAGAACATCTTCATACTCATTTTTTGCCAAAATGTTTAAAAAATTCGGAACTAATTTTACTTTCTGACCATGAATAATTGTCATTGAGGTGGTACATTTTTTGGAGTTTGAATAAAACATGATAGCTTTTCTTATTTAAAAGTAAGAGGAGGAATAAATGTCAATGGTTAATGAATAATTTCGGTCTTGTTCCAATAATGAAAAATCAATTCTCTAAGAATGGATTCATTTGGTAAATACTCAAAAAGCATTAATCAATTCCATACCTAACAAGTCAGTATATCATAACATTACAGTGTGTGAAGGAAACAGATATTCACAGGTAATAATCATCATTTTTGAAAACTGCATAAAGACCATTTCACATTCATTTTCTGTTATTAATTTAAGTGATAATGTAAGTCAGAATGATTTGAATCTGTGTTTCTAGTTTTATTCCCCATTGTAGTCACTTGCTCTAGACATTCTTTTCCTGAATTCTAACATGTTGCTTGCAAACTCTGGGCTAGCCTATTCTTTTGAAAATCTCCAGGATACAAAGCACACTGTGCACATACTCCTGATGTAACCAGGCTGTGGCAGGCCCTGCTGAATTGTGCATGTTTGTGACTTAACAGCTTATGACTGATGTACTCTGAGTGCATTAATTCTTGCTTGTTCACAGCAGACGACACAGATTGAGCTCATGGTGAAACATCTCCCCTGTTCATTCAAGTTGCCACCTTTACCTTCTATTCTCCCTGATTATTTGTTTGGTTGGTTTTTGCCTTGATAAAAATCACACAGTTATCAATGTAGAATTCTATTTTGTTGGCTTTGGCCTATTTTTCTATCTTACATTATGAGTTTTTAAAAAGTCAAGATTTCAAATATGTGTATCTTTATACTACTCACTTGCATTCAGAATACTCATTGAATTTCTCATCCAAATGCCATAGGTACAGTGACAGCACAGGAGAGCTCCATCTATTTCCTTTAACGCTTGGTTTAGTCTTGTTAACCATGTATTTAATGGGTAGGTTGCGATCAACCAACCACAGTTTTTGCATTGTTTGCTAAGATGTCAAGACAGAACTTTGGCTAACAGGACATTCTGATCACCTTCTAGTTTTCACTTTTGGAGGGAAAAATTGTTAGAAAGTCAAACCAAGAATTGTACAGAAAATGTAATGTAAAATAATAAGAACCACTTCATACATGAAAACATCTTCCCTAGGAATAGCTCTAAAAGTTCACTCTGAACTTGGGAAATGCTGACTTTGACATGGGAAACCTGGCAATCCTGAGTCCTTGCACCAAGAGAAGCCCAGGCTAGTCACATGGTGGTTTATGGAGCCACTCCTATTCAGAGGTCAACAACAACTTGAAGCAATGGGAGAGAGGCCACTGGTAGGTCTATCCATCTTTCTCCATGACTTGGGACACTACACAGCTTCCTGTCCTACTCATGTACCCAGCCTGGGTTGGAATTCTAGTTTCTCCCACTAGGAACAAATGCAGACAGTGCTTAGCAGATCAGCAAGTAATATAATGATGCAGTTTCATTTCTATTACACACAGGGAAACAATTTACTGAACATGATTTATGAGCATTTTGTGTCTAATGAAAATAATGTCTTTAATGTAAGAATTGTTATTTTTAAATAACTCAAAGGCATCTAGAAGGTCAGGGTTTATCATATATCGTGGGTGAAGATAACCTTAGGATAAAACATCAAAAAGCACTGTAAATTCTTCCATCTTACCATTTTATATTCTTTCCAGCCCCTTTGGAAATCCAGACTTCCATCTTCACGGTGTTGGATTACAGTCCAGCCTCCCCCATTCACATCCATATTGCAAAATACCTGAAAAAAAACACAGGAAAAGAATGGAAAGTGGAAACTACAAACATCTTAAGGAAATGTATGTCTGACACATTTCAAAATATAAATGGAGTGGACAGGTCGAGCCTGTAAGAAGAGGAAAAAACTACATTTTAGACATATTATTGCTTACTTCTCCCACAATTTACACTTGTGCTGCACCTGATAACCTCCCTCAGGAATCTTTAATTATTTCTAAAACTGTACTGGCCAGCAGAAAACTAGTAGGTTAGTTTCAGACCATAATACAGTTTTAGACATTGAGATGTAGCTCAGTGGTAGCATGCTTGTCTTATATGTGCAAGGCCTTGGGACCAACTCCTAGAATTCCCCCATTTTTTTTTAAATCTCAAATTGAAATAGGCACTTGTGGAAGTTTACATTAAAAAAAAAAATCCTAAAGTTCCCAATGTGAAATACTATTTTGTGGCCAAAATATAAGGTTCAGTATTCTCTAATCTATTATTGTAAAGTCAATGTATTAAGAGCAAAAGATTCACATTTTTATATTTTATTGCCAAACTCTCATGAGCTTACATACTACATTATATAACTGTAATAATTACTCTTGTTTGATGAATTTTATACTAGAGACAAAATTGTGTGAGTAGAGAATAAGTTGTTTAAATTTTAGTAATGAACAATGTAGCTTATGTATGCCTTCTGACAGTGGCAAACTTTTCTTTCCTATATAGAATGGTTATTTGAAGATTCAATGCTTATTTCAAATTATTCTACATACAATAGCATTTATTTTAAAATTGATTCATTTTCTCCATACTTCTGTAATGGTGTTGTCTTTGGACAGCAGTCCCTGTGACTCATGACATGTGAATATGGCAGTTTGATTTTTCAAGAGCTGGACCATGGGGAATACCATTCCTCCACCAATTGAATAATAAAGCACATTGAAGGTTGGCTAAAGGTGTGAAAATGAGGCAACAGCAGTGAGCAGGCACTATAGGCAGGCTGTTTTCCCTGAGGCACCATGTTAGAGCTCAAATGGCTGAAGGGTATGAGCACAATGACCAGAACTGTCATTCACAGCAGAAATGTTTCATGTACTTCTTCTGAGTGAAAGGAACTAAGACATACATGCCTGTGCGTGCATATGAATTAGGACAACTGGTCCCCTGAGGGTTCTACCTCCAGTTTCACACTTACCCTTATGTCCTTATTATCCCTAGTAATTGACTCATCTTGAAATTCATGAATTTTAAATTCCCTTTCTCTTCCCAAGATTACTCTTATGCTAATCTTCTGCATTTCTCCATCTGCTTTGTGTCCTTAACATGACTCCTAACAAGTCTGCCTTTAATTATAAAATATTCAGTTATCCCCCTTAATTCTAATATATTCATCCACTTATTTTTTCACTCAATAAGCATTCTTGGGAATTGAGTCTATATCATGATTGAGGAAATTATGAGGACTTTAACATGGATTGTGTCCTCAAAATACCTTGACATTTCAATACTGACTCTTCTCATAGGGGTAAGAAGGTAGTAGAGTCCATAATTTTCCAACTTTAGTGATTTTAGAATGATAGCAGTAATAACATACATAGAGACTTGATACAAAGAGCTAACAAGTGAGAAAAGAAATGATTGTTATGTTGGACACTTTGTGTTGCAGGTTACATGACCACACAATAGAAGGAGCATCAGATAGTACTTAGAGATGAGATAATCTACTGGAGGCAGACCAAGGGTATACGAACAAGAAAATGGGAGGGTAAGGAAGAGTCACTAAAAATGATCTGTCATTTGAAAACTTAATATGCACTTTGTAACTTAATCCCAGAACAGCTCGTGAAAGTACAATTATCATATTCACTCTACAAATGCAACTCTGGGGTTTAAAATATTTAAGGAGTCTACCAATGATTATACTTAGCAACTATAATGAATCTAGGATTTGAGCTGAATTTTAATTAGATTGAGGGTTTGAACCCTCTGTACGCCTAAGTCAAAATTATTGGTAGTAATGTAACTGAAAGCAAAAGCTGATATCATTAAAGATCAATCTATTATTTAAATAAATAAAGAAAAGGTGTTTATAGATGGGAGGGGCGGTCCAGGAGTAGGTTTTAGTAAACAATTGGTATAGATAATATACATCAGTGACTTGTAAGTGGGTCCATGTTTGGTTTTATTTGTTGTTGTCGCTTAAACAGTGGGTAACTGATTGTAGATATTAAATGAATATTCATTGTAGTCATAAGATAAGAAAATGTGATTAAAGAAATCTCAAGAATATATGGGGTTGGGAAGGAGAATAAATTAATCAACTATTTGAGAGAGGTGAAGTTAAGCGATATTTTAAAATATGTACAAACTTGAAATGAAGGGAACATTAGTGACCTTGGCCAAAGAGATTTCAGAGTCTTCATGAGACTAAAATCAGATAAAAGAGTTTAAACAGAGCACAGGTGGAAATTTCAAAGACGCACCTGGAGCAGCTAACGTTTGCCAGTAATGCTAGTGAAAATATCAAGGAATATTCTGCTAGGAGAAACTAATGACACTGGTTTCTTAATTAAATTTTGCAGTGCATTAACTGAATAATCCAAAGAAGAATGAATCTATCTATCTATCTATCTATCTATCTATCTATCTATCTATCTATCTATCTATCTATCATCTATCTATATATCTCCCCAATCTTCTCTTTCTTCCTTCCCCCTCTCTCATTCTCTCTCTCTCTCTCTCTCTCTCTCTCTCTCTCTCTCTCTCTCTCTCTCTCTCTCTCTCTCTCTCTCTTTCTCTTTCTCTCTCTCCTAATGGACTTTTGCCTCTAATACAAGTTGGTATCCAAAGCTATAAAGCCTACCTACATACTCAGAAAAAGCCTTACCACACTGATAAATCTACAAAGTGTGGAGAAACCTGTGCTATGAGTTTTTAAGGACAGTTAACTTGTTAATGTAATTGTATGCACTTGTTTTACATCACTCACAATTTTTTCCCCAAACACAGCTTTCCTTTTAAAAGGAGGCATCCCACAACTTGATATATTAAGTGCTGAGAATGCGTTTTAGGGGAAGACCCAGAGAAAGACAGAGGGAGTCGTCACCAGGTTGAGAGGCAGAGAAATAAGTTAAGGGACTTAAGTGGGTCTGATTCCTGTGGACACACAAGAGTGACAATGATAGC
This sequence comes from Peromyscus californicus insignis, assembly GCF_007827085.1. NCBI lineage: Eukaryota > Metazoa > Chordata > Mammalia > Rodentia > Cricetidae > Peromyscus > Peromyscus californicus. The sequence continues at coordinate 9,803,405 of NW_026294503.1, forward strand.
AGATGCCACTGCAGGCATGTGAGGACAACAGAGCTCAGCTGACTTGAGGGCTAGATTCAGGTTTCAACTCTGCTTTCTCTCATTTTTTTTCTTTTTCCTTCATTCTTTCCGTGTGTGTGTGTGTGTGTGTGTGTGTGTGTGTGTGTGTGTGTGTGTGTGTAAGATTAAGTGCACATAGAGTACTTCAGCAGTGTTTGGCATAAGAACTAACCACTGCTCTTAGATCTCAGATGTACTTTATAATAATACATGCAGGTTTATACTATGCATTACTTATTCTAAGTATTTAGCATAATATTTGCGCATTAAAGTATTGTTATATATTGTTATATGTGACATTAAACATGATTTACATTTATAATTTATTATAAAATAGTACAGGATATTCAAAACAAAAATATGCAAGTGTTCAACAAGTTTGCCTTATGAATATGATTCCTGGCTTCTGTTTATTAATACTGGCATCATGGAGATTGATCATGTTAATTTGTATTTTATATCTATTTAAGAATTTGGATTCAACATTGAAAAAAAATTAAAGAAAACTCAATTTTTATCTACAGTCAGAAGAAAAAGAAAAAGCCTATTCCTAAAAGATTAAGAACAGCCCTGGAATAAATGATCAGTTACAGAAGGATTTGAACAGGAGAGACCGGAAGAGTTCACTTGCTGGTGTTGTGTGGTCTGTGTTATCTGGCATGCCCTTCCTGTGTATGGGGCCCTGCTCCATTTACTGTGTCTGTTGCATCTATTGATTCGATGGCTGTGGATTAGTTCTGTCCAAGAAAAGGCTGAACTGGCTTCTTCCCCAGGCAAGGTCAAAGCTTTCAAGCATTAAACACCTTTTAACTTAATACGGAGATTTAAACCCAGACAAAAAGGGGGAATTTGATTCACATACTTTTTATGCTTCTGTGCTTTATACAAATTGGAATGATTAACCTTCTGGATGTCAATTATTTTTCCATAACCTTAAATGGAAATGGCTTAACGCATTTGTTACAGTCCCTTTTCAAGAATTATAGGAATGATGAGTTCAGAAACAATTTTTAATATTTTAGAATAAGACTTCTGATTTAATGGTTTGTTTTTGGATGAAGCAAACTGACTGCAGGGCATTTGGCTTTAAACACTTGTGAAATGCAAAGAGAAGCTCTGTTTCCTTCTACTGTGCCTTGAAGGGAATGCAGAGGGAGACCACCGCAGACCGTGGACACTATGAAACAAGGAAAGATAGCAAAGATAGAATTCTCATTTCCTATTTGCTTGACATCCTAAGCTAACACTTTTGCCTTCCACATGGAATTTGAAAAACAACATATTTCAAACTTTAACGAACATTTCTTTTTTTGACATAGAGCAACGCCAGTCAAAATAGACTGGCAGCATGCACAGGACCTGCAAAGGTTCAAATCCCAGCGCTGAAAGGGGGACATGGACAGAAGCTCCCATCCCTAACAAAGATGTTGTCTCTAATTGGCATTTACTAGCAAAGGAAAAATTCTCCAATGCAACTTCACAGGGTAGATTAACCACGCTTAAGGACAGGCCCTATTCCCAAAAGTAGAATGCCAACACAAAAGACCTTCTGTGGCATTTTTATAGATGTTTTGTCCCACATCACTAAGTCTGGGTGTTTTTTGTAGTACTGGTCCTTGGCTTGTGTATTATGGCTTCTGATTTTTGCTTTTATGTTTTGGTTGGGTGTGTGTGTGTGTGTGTGTGTGTGTGTGTGTGTGTGTATGCGCGTTTGCACAAGTACAGTGTGTATCTTGTGTTTTCTCTTTGTTTTTAATTGTTATTATGGCTTGTTTTCTTGTTTTCTAAAGAAAGAAGGGCAGAAGGCATTGAGTTGCATAGGTAGGGCCATGAGGAGGATCTGACAAAGTGAAGGAGGGAACCATGATCAAAATATAGTGTATGAAAAATATGTATGTTAAGTAAAAATATGGAGCCGGGTGGTGGTGGCACACGCCTTTAATCCCAGCACTCGGGAGGCAGAGGCAGGCAGATATCTGTGAATTCAAGGCCAGCCTGGTCTACAGAGCGAGATCCAGGACATGCGCAAAGCTGCACAGAGAAACCCTGTCTCGAAAAACCAAAAAAAAAAAAAAAAAAAAAAAAGGAAAAATACGGAAATAAATAGTTCTGGTATACTGCAGTCCCCACACTTCCTAAAGTATGAGCATTTGCTATCAATTGCTTTTCTCTGTTGCCTTAAATACCCCACTTTTATTGATTGCTTCATACTCCATATCATACACACTTAACTCAATTTTAATGTTGTTAGCTTTTATAGACCTGAGTTTCCTTAACTTCTGATGAATTTGTGAGAACATTACAAAAAGAAAAAAAAGGGGCTTTGATTAGGCATATTCAGGGTAGTAGTAACTGTTTTGTTGATGATACCCTAGTCTGATTGGCAGGGCCTAGAAACACATTTTCTCAATGCCTTTTATTATTGTTAGGAGAATGTCAATGATTTGGATCAACAGGAAAGAAAGTGAGGCTACATAAGATACGGAGAGGGAAGTAAATTTTAATAACTTGCTCACTCAGGTAACACATGTCTCTTCTTCGTGGGACAATAAGTTCATATTAAAAACTTTTGGTCGGTGAAACTCCAATTATGACCCATGTAAATAATTATCTTTTTCGAACTCTGATAAGTCTGGAAACAGATGTTTGTTTTCAAAGCCAATGTTCAATAGTTATCACATGCATAATTTGGGCAAGCTGCCTTTCTGAAATTCTAGAAGCACACAACTCCTTGAGCTGTTGAAAAGGAAAAGTCAGTGTGTCATATAGAGTTCTGTTCTGATCGCCTCATCCTTGTATGTTCATAGTTTTGTGTGTTTCTTTGTTTTATTTTATTTTAAGTCATAGATTTCTTGATCCAAAGACTAATGCCCATACCCCACAGGAAAAGCCGATGACGTCACAGTGCCTTTGTGAGTGGCTGAGGTGGAAGCACGGAGGACTGCGCATGTCCCCTTCACCCACTCCTGTGCTTCCTCTCCCGCCTTCCCCCACTCCCGTTTGTGGAGCAAAACTGAAGGCTTCTTTTAAGAAGAAAATGTTGTTTCAAGAAAAAGAGAGAAATAGTGAGACAACTTCACCCAGGAGCCCTTATTCAAATCAGGATCCAATGACAGGGGCAGAAAGAAATCCAGCCTTTGACTGGACCTGGATTCTCGGCCAGACACCTGACCTTGGTAATGGCGTGATATCTGGCACACTGGTCTCCAAGATTCTCTTCCCTTGCTTACCAAAATGCACAAAGTCAGAAAAAAACAAACAAAAAACCACTAGGCTTGGTAGATGTTCTGATGCTTTCGTTATCAGTGCGTCCTTTTCTTCATTTTTTTTTTTTTAATTCTAGTGTTCATTTATTAAGGACTTAACTATGTGCAGAAAACATGCTTGGCCCCAGGAAGTCAGAAACAAAAAGCCACAGTTCTACCTTGTAGAACTTTAGTAATAGAAATGCCATGCAACACTCTTGGGGGCAATTCAGGAAGGCCTTTCATGAGCATTCCCACAGGATTCAAGAAAATGACGATACATACACAGGTGTGGGAAAGGGCCATGGAAAGTGTTTTATCTCAGAAGAACAGGCTTCTGTCTTGGGATTTTGTAAATCCAGACAAGCCCTTCCATGTTAAAGAGCAAGTAGCTTTCTTGCCTCTGATCCCACTGTCTTTGGCTGTCTCGTCTAAAGGTCCTGACATAATCTCCTTCCTAGAGACATCGCTAGCACTACACTTCTGTAGTACTTGATTACTCTGTCTTTTGGTAAACGCCTGTCTTCTCTATTACACACAGAACTGCTTATTTTGTATTTGTGTTCTTAGACAGTGACTGGCAATGAATGGCATCTAATTAATTGTACTGAGTGAAGGCATAAATGGAAGATTTAATGAACAAATATGCAGAGGTCTCTAAAAGAGAAAGGATAGCAAAATGTTGCTTAATTGCTTCCACATTTACCTTGGACACCGATCAGACTTAAAGATAAGTCTGTTCTTCCAACTTACACTTGAGTAAGTGGCGTCCAACGTGGTGGCAAGAGTTTCCACCAAAAAACTGAGAAAAAAAGATTCTAAAACGGAGCTAAAAACAGCTTCCTAATTGTCTCTCTCAAATGAGCGGCAGCTGCCAGTTTGAGCTACTTGTGGGTTCCTGGCATGCATGCTCGACCTGCAGTATGGCGGGAATGAGGCCTCTGCAAGTGGCACATTAAGCTGCATGGTGGATTTAGCCTTTGCTAGTACAAAACAAAAAAAGAAGTTTCTGGGCTACACGCTGCTTGGATAAAAGCATAGACCCACGATGGCTCCCAGAGCTGGCGGTAAGCATACCGCCGCCATGTTGGGAAGTTGAGGTGGGCGGAGCCAGCAGCCACAGCTGCTGCAGTTTAAAGCAATAAATTCACAATAAGACAGATTCAGATGTAATAGTTTAAAATGTGTGTAAAATATACGTAGGCTTGAAAGAGACAAAAAAGGTGATATATACAGTTATATAAACAAATACATAGTTTTAAAAAAATAAACTCTTTAAAGAGACAGTAAAATTAATATAAAAAATAAGCCACGTGAAGATGAATATTACACAGAGAATCTGGATTATGTTGTCTTTGGGATTTTTACCTGCAGAAAAACATTTGATTATAAAAGCTGTTGAGTTATGCCAAAATGTATATTTTAAAGGTACCTTGACTTCAAAATTTGGATGTAAGGATATGTTGCTTTGGAAAGGAGTCTCTGCTTTTATTCCCACAGAAAGCCAAAGGCTATGGATTTGTTCCAGATTAAGATACATCAGGTTTAACCAGCCAAGACCCCCTGAAAGGTCTCCGATGACACCATGGCCCAGATGATCCAACATCCAGAATGGTTTGAAGGCAACTGGCTCAGACAATACAGCCTCATGGACTATTCCATAACCTTAAAATTTTCTTTGTGTCCCCATAAGATACAGCACCCCCCTCCAGCAGGAAGTAGTAAGAGAAGCTACGCCCAAATTCCCAAATTATATGTAATTTTACTTTGTTAAGGTTAAAACCTTCCTTTTTGAAAAAAAAAAAAAGAAAAGAAAAGGGTAAGTGCTGTGGGATGGTCTGTATGTCAAATGTGTTGCTGATTGGTCAATAAATAAATCACTGATTGGCCAGTGGCCAGGCAGGAAGTATAGGCGGGACAAGGAGGAGAATAAAGCTGGGAAGTGGAAGGCTGAGTCAGAGACACTGCCAGCCACCACAATGACAAACAGCATGTGAAGATGCTGGTAAGCCACGAGCCATGTGGCAAGGTATAGATTAATGGAAATGGTTTCATTTAAGCTGTAAGAAAAGTTAGCAAGAAGCCTGCCACGGCCATACAGTTTGTAAGCAATATAAGTCTCTGTGTTTACTTGGTCAGGTCTGAGCGGCTGTGGGACTGGCAGGTGAGAGAGATTTGTCCTGATTGTGGGCCAGGCAGGAAAACTCAAGCTACAAGTAAGTATGAGGGGCACATCCTTTCACTATGCTGTGTTCAGATAGTGTATGTTCTCCCACTTCAACAGGCTCAATAATTCTGCAAATAGCTGGATTTGGCCAACTCTTACACTGGAAGGCATATGCTCCCTGACATCTTGGGACTTTAGAAGATGATTTCTAATGCTCCCCGCATGCACTAAAGGTAAATATGGCAAAAACATGTAATTTGTGGAAGCCAACATATTTAGCACTATGATATCCAAGAAATGGAAAAAAATAACATTTATGTAATTAACAGATCAGATCATTAACAAGGGTTAGAGGACATCTGCAAAACAGGGTTTTCATCCCCTGTGGACTAGAGAAACACAGCCTCTCTCAGAGAACAGAAAAGAGCAGGTGAGGTGTGTGTGTATGTGTGTGTGTGCATGTGTGTATACATGCATAGGTGTACACCAACATGTATTGTGTTTACCAAACTTACAAATTTATTTGATTGTACAGCAATTCAATCAGAATCTGTTTTACACTGCATAAACAAGCACTTCTGATTTTACCTTTTTGGGTTCTGGCATATTATTAAAATAAATAGTGTAGATTCCACTCTTATTAAAACCAGCTTGATATACATCTGCACAGTCTCGAAATGGTTTCTCTTCTTCCCTTTTTCCTCCCTTTAGCAAAACTGCAAAATAAAAGAGAGATATTATAATATAAGAACTAAAAATATTGGGATCATTACCACCATATGGACTACAAACAGCAGGTCTTTGCTGTCTTCACACAATCTATATTGCACACACTGAAAAATAAAACATACCACCTACTAAGTAACTGGTAAGTTGAAAAGGAAAAAGCTGTGGATCAATTTTCAATTACATATTAATCTTACATCAATTTATTTACTTTGGTTTTTTATAGCCTCAAAAACTTCATCTTGATGGACGAATTACATAATTATGTGATGCTTCCTATTGTTAGCAATTTATGGCAATGTTTCCTGTCAAATTTATAAAACATTCCTATCTACATTTCAGAGAAAAGTTTATTTATTTATTGCACTGTTGGAAATTTCATGTTAGGTACATGCTCTACGAATGAGTTGTATTTCAAATCCCAGGGTTTAAAAATCTAAAAATAACAAAAAGCAACAACAACATAAAAAAAGTCAAGGGGTTGGGGATTTAGCTCAGTGGTAGAGTGCTTGTCTAGCAAGTGCAAGGTCCTGGGTTCGGTCCTCAGCTCTGAAAAAAAAAAAGTCAAATGAAAATACCTTCTGTGCCTAGAGGTAATGGTGCACACGTTTAATCCCAGCTCTTAGGAGGCAGAGGCAAGAGGATCTCTGTGAGTTCAAGCCCAGCCTGGTCTGGTCTTTGGAGTGAGTTCCAAAATAATGTGAAAACATTTAAAAATACAACATTCTTATTAATTCTTTGAGAGCTTCCTACATTCATATAGTGCATTTTGGTTGATTACCCTAACCCCACCCCTCCCAACTTTATGTCCTCCTTTTTCAAATGACTCACACAGACTAATACTTTATGCCTATCTACTGTTCCATGTGGGGCCACCCAGTGAGCATAGATGACCTCCCAGGTCCACACCCTTAATGAAAACTAACTCTCCTTCCTTCAGAAGTCATCAGCTATCAGTAGCTCCTCCGTTCCATGTATAAGCTTGTGAATCCCTGCTTCCCCCATGCTAGAATCTTGACTGGCTTGATCTCATGAAGGTCTTATGCAGGCAATCAAAGCTGCCATGAGCTCATGAGTACAGTGGTTCGGTCAAGCCCTGATGATACTGTGTTGCTCCAGCCTTCCCTGACCTCTGCCACTTACAAACGTTCCACTGTCTCTTTTGCAATGGTTCCTGAGCCTTGGTGAAAGGGGTTGATTATAGATTTCCTGTTTACAGCTGAACAGTCCACAAACACGTTTTCTATACTGTGACCAGTTACGAGTTTCTACATTAATCACCAGCCACTACACAAAGAAACTTCTCTGATAGTGTCTGACAGCTACACAAATCTATGAGTTAGAGAAGTGCATTTAGAGGGAAGTTTGACACCATGTCCATTTTGCATCGTAGTAGTAGTAGGTTCACCCATGAGGGTTGTGAACTCCACAACCATGGGCTGTTGGACAGATTTACATGATTCAACAACCCTTTCCCCCTGTAGAGTGGCCTTAAATGCAACCAGAAGTTAACTGGCTACCCCCATAACACTTGTGCTGTTATTGCACTCTTGGGACCATGTTGAGAAGTGCTCTACTTAAATTTACAGGATTGATTCGATTTCTAGAATTTGAGGTGATAGATTTCTAAGCTTATTTCTAAACTTAATTTCTAAATAATATTAATTTACTCATTTTGTGTCATGATTTAGCTTCAGGGTACTAAATAAGACATAAAGTGCAGTTAAATTTTCTTTCTTTCTTTTTCTTTTTTTTAATTCTTTAAGACAAGGTTTCACTGTGTAGCCCTGGCTATCCTGGAATTCACTCTATAGACCAGGCTGGCTAGGAACTCAGAGCTCTGCCTGCCTCTGCTTCCTGTGTGCTGAGATTAAAGGCATTCGGCACCACTGCCTGATTACTGTTTCATACTTTCAAAGTCTAGCTGTCTTGAAATCTTTGGCTTTGGCTTTTAAGAAAATTTCTAGGAACTCTTCAATCTAAACCCACAGAACACTACTGCCTATATTTAGTGCTGTAAACATCTACATTACATTTGATGTTTAAATTCTTTCTTCAAAAAGTACTTGGACAGTGCCAGTCATTATTCCATTGTAACCCAAACTAATAATGAGTTCTTCAATGAGAAGAATCTTATTTTATTCACAGAGCTTCACCCATTTTTAAGTTCTCATTAATGAAATCAGAATACAAATTGACCCATTTAATAGCTCTTGGCTAAAGAAGTATGTGCTATATTAAACATTAATGATCTATCATTTTCTAACAAACACATGATATTTTCATAATAGGTTGCATTTAATTAAGAATATTTGTAATAATAGTCCTTTTTTAATGAATATGTTTCCAGTCAGTTTAATTCACAATGTTCCTACATAATAAAAACATCAAATATCCACCATGAGTAACTGCTATTAAATGAATCTGAAAAGTGTCAAAGGGATATAAAATACTGGCTTGAATCAAACGTAATTGAATAATAGTTAGCCTTTTATAAGTGGTAGGGAGTCTAATATTTGTGGAATGAGTTATGTTAATGCAAATATTTTAAACTATAAAACTGCTAGATTATGTTTCAATAAAGCAAAGTATTTGTGTCAGATATGTTGCCGTAATGTAAAAATTAAAGTGTTTAATAATTCATCATTTTATATGAGGCTATTGCCTGTGTTAATGGTTTTGCAAAGTTACATTTAAGCACTGCTATCACAAACTGCAATGTCAACACAGAATAAGTACACACACTGGAAAGCTCATATGACAGTGAAGAAGTATTTTTGCTAAATGTATGCAAAGAACCATTTAAAACATATAGGTAAATGCTTACCAAAAAGACATTTTGATTGGCGCTTGGCTAAAAACAACAAAACAGTTTGCTGGGTTTTACTTAGAATAACTCAATGGGCCATTAATTTTCAAAATCAATTGTTCCTAAATACTCAATACTTGATTCCTTCTTGTGTGTAAAGGTGAAAAATATCCCCATTAAGTGCCCCAAACAAGAATGTAAAGAAATATTAGCTAAAGTTTATGATGGCATAAGAGGATGAAAAAATACAGGAAAATGTGGTGAGCAGAAACCCGTTGGGGAAACTCATTTTTCTTTTTAGGGTGAGAGGAGGAGAAAGTCATTTATCTAATAAGAAAATGTTTCTCTCATTGAACACACCACTTCCTGCCCTCATGTGTGTGGTTATGTAAGGAACACATTCCCATCCCTCCCTTGTTCAGCTCCTGTGCCCTTCACTTTCCACTTCAGGAAGATGTGGGTGAAGGGGCCGTTGTGTGGTTAGAGAAGCTTTTCCACACACATTTTCAGAAACAGGAAGAGGGGAAAGGTTGGCTATTATTTTCCTTTGTGGAATTTGTGTCAGTGTTGTCTAAATTAGTAATATAAATTCTCTACCTGGGAAAATATACTGTGGTTAAACTATAAATTTTTGTTGTGATGGTGGTATGTGTGACATAGAACTTTGGTTTGATCTCCATTTGAGTCAGCGTTTTTGAAAATGACAGATCCTCTCTACATAAGATACAACTTTTCCCTAAAGACTAGGCTGCTGCTTCTAAATTGCTAAATACAAAATTTTATTTTTAAGACATTGATTTAGGCTGCATTTTAGAGTGTTAAAACTTTGAAAATGAATTTAATTTAAAAGATTCATTCACAGCCTATCTCTGGTTTTGTTGTTTTATACTGTGGTTTAAAGAAGAGTCCATCTATAGAGGTAGTTAGACTTCCAGGGTGTTTGTTAAAATTAGTCTCTAATCTGAAGAAGTCATTAATATTTCTGATGTAGGCACATAGATCACACACAAAGCAGAGTGGAGTGTGGTAACACTACAGAAACAGTAGTTACTACCACTAATATAATAATGGTAAAAACACTGATAATAGCAACGTTAAATTTCCACTCACTTTTCTGAAATGAACACCACCAGAACATAGAAGTACACAGGAGGTGGAGCTGCTATGCTTTCCCTCCTCAAGTTCAAAACCTGTAGCTTACTAAATCCAGGGAAGTTAAAACCATCTAGTCATTTGTAACATTTTATTGATTTGACTTCTTCTTACAAAACTTAGCTGCCTTATTTCATTCATTGACACAGTTGGATATATCATTGCTTTGAGTCAAAAAGAAGGAAGTAATCTCATGGTATTCCATAAGCTTTATCTAGTAGTAAAGATTCTAAGATTATTGAATATTAAATGATAATATTGTGATACATAGACAATAAGTAGGTTGTTAATGTTTGAATAATTTCACTGTTAAGTACTAAAGTGTTCTGAAATTTAGTGTCCTGCTTGGATGTTGTGAAAGTGGATAAATGGTGAAAATTTTAAAGCACAGAGAGACAATAAAAGAAGATGAATTTACTGAACTCCACAAGCATCAAAAATCAGTGATAAATTGTTCAAAGAGGAGATTTAATCAGACCATAGATCTTAGAGGTGTGTGTGGTAAATAACAACAGGACAAAGAAGAATTAATTAGAAGAGGCTATACACATCAGTTATCCAGAGTTGCAGAATGATTTAGAAACTGGCTCAATGTCTTTGTCTATCTTTTAAAGACTGTAAACTTATTGTAAAAACAGCATGACTTTAAACATTGACCTTTAAACCTGAGGTTACTTCTTTGACTGCATGCTATTATCTTTTCCTCTCCTATTCTTTAGTTTCCAAAGGGTATATATATCTTTCCTCTAACTGAGAATCTTGAACCCCACTGTTCTAACCTGCCCTTTCCCAGCATCCCTTCTCTTCCTACCTATCCATGATTGTGAATCAGGCATTGAAGAAGGGCTTATCTCAGGTGGCATTTGGCATTTATGGTGATCTCTGTCCACTGTCACTCACGCCCACTTCTTAATAAGAAATACTGTCATTTCTAGAGTTTTAGATCTCATTTTCTGCACAGTGTATCTCAAATTCCAAAACTTTTTTCAAGACCACTTCACTCAGTTCTTCTGCTAGTCTTTATATACAACCTACATAGCCACTTGGTTTCCTATGAGGGTCAAAGCAATATAACCTGTCTCCTTGCCAGTCCCTTGTATGTCAGAACTCATCATTGCTTCTCTTTCCGTCACTTTTCACACTGAACACTTCCAGCCCCCTTTCTCTTACTCTACATTCATTTCCTACTTCTTCCTTATTGGTCATTTTCATGTCACACATACATTTGGATTTGTACTAGGATTTCATTCTTGTATATTTACCTTTACACACTATCACAACTTCAAAGTACTACAGAGATGATTATGATATAAAAGCATTTTTAACTTCATATTTTCTTGCCTCTTGATTTTATGCTTCTTATTCCTATTTATCTGTCAGCTGCTACCCCAGCTCTTATTTACCTTAAGCTAGCCAATCTGCCAAACTTCATTTTTGCTCTTTTTCTTACTGATCCCTTTTCTTCTCCTGGTTATCATCAGTGAAAAATTAGTGCAGTTTTAAATAATAATAAACAGCCCAAGGTTTTATAATTATTCTCTTCTTGTCTTTTCCTATTAATTAATAAATTCAACACATATTGATTGAACACTTCTTATGTGTAAAATTTTGTCTAGGCAATAAAGATACAGAACTAAGGACTATAAAACATGTTCTTAACGAGATCAAAGCATGAGGACAGAAAGATCTATTATAGTAGTAGATCTTTCATGATAGTTACATCTATAACAGTTTCTTTCATGACAGCAGAAAACTCAGCTCCCACTGGCGTAAGCAAAAAGATAACTTTACGTAAGACACGATCAGGTTTCCAACAGTGTGACCAGAAATGTGTTTCTTTATCTTTCTCATGAATCACTTTTGTTGGTTCTCTACCTGGTCACAAAATGGCTGGCAACAGCCTCTAGGGCTATAGTATTACCAGTGTAAACAGAGTATCAAAAAGAGAGAATGCAGATAATTGTTTATCTTAAAGACATATGTCAAGTGCATTGGGAGCTTTCAAGGAGAATGGACTCCATCTGCCAAGCAGACTCAGGAAGACTGCCTCAAAGAGATAACACTTAAAATAATAAAACCTGCAGAACAGCTTAACAGAGGTAAAGTTTAAGGGCCTGGTATGTCAGTTCAAAGACTTCACTCATGCAGATATCAGCAATAAATCTAGAAAGTCTTGGGAAAGAGTCATTATTCATTCTTTTCATTTAACCTTATCTGTACAACCAAGTCTTTGTCAGGTAAAGGGAAGAATAGGAACATGAGCAGGTGCATGTCTGTCTGTCACCAGGCAGCATTCAGTCAGTAAGCAACTGGAAGCTGAGACTAGCAACTGTTGACTGTCTCTTGCTTTTCTCTTCATTTGGTCAACCGATATCAGCCCAGATGGTATACCAACCATCCAACTGACTTCAGGCAAGGACCATGAAAGCTGAGGCAGAGGGTCACTTCAAGTCAGATGAACCTTCAAGAGAAAACTTCCTGGAATGTGGACTTATTAATTCTTAATCTCTGCCACCCTAGAGAACACAGAGAGCCATTAGCCCTGCTTCCAGAGACAAGGCAAAACACTGGCTTCTCCTCCTAGTCACCTCCAAATAACTTGCTACAAGAGGTCTATGACTCAGACATTCTTCTTAAGACTGCTATGTGATGAATGATTCAAAGCTTTTCAAGGTTTGCAAACATTAGAATACACATGGATAAAATTATCTGTTCAAGGAAGAACCTAGTGGAATTTTCTAAACCAACATCATTAGGGAGATCATAGCATTTGAAATTGACCTCAATCTGTGATTTCAACAGGTCACTGAGGTTCAGTGAGCATAAGGATAAGTAAAAACGGCAAACTTGACAAGGGCCAAGCATGCTCACAACCTGATTGATGTGATTCTGTACTTCCCAGCCAGGTGTGTGGGCATTTTAAGGAAACTTCACTTTGAAGACGTTCCCCAGAAATCTAAATAATCTACAGGGACTTTCAGAAGTAGAAGAAGATGCTTCTTTGCATTATAAGGGTGTGGAAAAAAATGAGTTATTTACAGGTAGTCCATAGTTCTGTATTTTGTAGACATAGATATATAAATGAAAGATACTTCCCCATGATCTTATAGTATATACACAAATATGTACAGCTACAAGAATACATTAAAGTTTTTTATTAACTAATTTTTTAAAATTTATTTTACATCCCGACCACATTTTCCCATCCCTCCTCTCCTCCTGTTCCCTCCCCCACCTTACCTCTACTCCTCCATCCAGTGTTCCTCTGTTTCTGTTCTGAAAGGGCAGGCCTCCCATGGGTGTCAAAAAGGCATGGCATACGAAGTTGAGATAGGACTGAGCTCTTCCCTTTGTATTAAGGCTGGACGAGGCAACCCAGTATTGGGAATAGGTACTCAAAAGTCAGCTCAAGCATTTAGGGGCAGGCCCTGATCCCACTGACAGGAGTCCCACAAACAGACCAAGCTACGCAACTGTCACACATATGTAGAGGGCCTAGGTCAGTCCCATGCAGGCTCCCTAGCTGTTGGTCCAGAGTCTATGAGGTCTTATGAGCTAGGTTAGTTGTTTCTGTGGGTTCCTGTTATGCTTGAAAGTTGTTTGGTATTTTTGTCATGTCTAAAATGCACATTCAAAGTTAAGTATCTCTGGATTGCTTTGTGTGAAAAATTTAGCCTGCTGAAAACTGGCTGTATATACATATGCATCTATACACACACACACACACACACACACACACACACACACACACACACACACACATATTATATATATAATATATATATATTATATATATTCACCACATAATATATACATTATATTCATGAATACCCTTATTCTGAAGTCTGAATTAAGTTAGCTAATATTTCTCTTCTTTTCAAAGCTGATGGTGCTGCACAAATTCTCTCTGACATTGGCACAGGTAAACCAAACCTGAATATAATTTACTTACTACATTATCATTTGAATTTGTATATTTTGAAACACTGAGCTATTTCACCTTTATCTGAAATATCTAGATGCATATTATATAATCTATAAATTCTTGAATATTTTCACAGTGGTACTATAATAAACATAATCATAATAAAAGCAGCCAGTGTTCATTGAGTACTACCAAATGCTACATTCTGAATTTTCTATGTTCAGTTTGTTTTAAGTGTTTCATTCCATCCTTATAAACATCTTACAAGGAGTTTTGGGGTATATTACTATGTAAACCAAGGACCAATGATGTGTTTAATCTCGTTAAAACTTCTAAGTGGCAATGTTCAGTGACCACAGTGATGGCAGACGTGGCTGAGGTTTGCTGGCTTCTGGTGTCAGACCACGCTGAAACGAAACTCCAGTAGACCATCTGACTTAGACGTCCCATCACTGCTGTTCTCAACTGCAAAGTCACACACAGTTTCTTAGGTGGTTTGACACAGGCCTTAATTCTGCTTTAGTACAGGCTTTTCTCACGGAAGCAGGCTGCACAGGGAAGTGATAAGAGGCAGCTGTGACAGATGATGACATGAGAATAGAAGGGAGCCACAGGCAGCAGAACTGACCATGAGATGGGAATCCTCATCAGAAATGTGCATCTGCGATGGGCCACAGCTTCAAAAGCTAATAGGATTAGGGATTAAGAGGTCCCTGGAGCTGGGTCTAGGTCTGGGAGATACAGTTCAGTGGTGGAGAAGCGGTCTTATGTGCATGAGGCTCTGTGTTTAACCAGCGCTACAGAAGGACCTCTAGTTTTGTGGTACATATTTTTAACATGAAAGAATAATGTCACATAGTTCTAGTGTAGTTTGATTGGGATATCTGAGTACTTTCTCCAGTGGCCCTATAATATGAAATATCTCATGTGTTTAATGTATATTTAATATTTTAATGTATATTTGCCCGGGACAAAAATAAGAGAGGAACAAAAATATTTGGCTAAAAATTTAAAATGGAGTTATAACTTCATTTAACGAAGTAATCAATCATTTTTCATAAGTTCTTTTTCTGTCTTTTCTCTTTGGGAACCCTACGGGCAGTTATGAATGCTGTGTGACCCCTGCCACTTGTTCATGAGGTCACTTCATTAACAAAGATATTTCGGGTTTCATGTGTGTTAATTTCCCATGTAATGTTTTCAGCCTGGCAGAACCGTATTGATGTTACACAAAAGGCTTTCCCCACATGTGGGAAAGCTTAAAAGGCATATTTTTTATGCCTTGTTATGAGTGGACAAATAACTGATTTCAGCAAAATCTATTAAAATGGAATGAAAGTCTCCAGGCGAGGCCGGACGCATAGAGTCAGTGCCAGATGCTTCTGAAGGCTGCAGCACCAGGAAGCCTTCAAGGTTTTAAAGAAAATAAGGGCTGACTGTCACCATATGACTGTCACTTCGCTTCTTACACTTGTGATAAGTAAACTTGGATTCCTGACTGTTCATTCAGGTTCCACATGTGGCTCCATTCTGTTCACAACTTCCTAAGGTGTTAGGAGAAGACAGGGAACGACTGATTGAAACCACGAAGAAGGCAGTTATGGTCTAGGACACTGGGCAAGCACTTGGGTGTGTGATGTTTTATATTAAGCTACCTAGCAGCAGAGCTGGACCTAAACCTGATATCTTTGCTTCTGCTTTTTCTATCTATGTCACCCCGTACTGCCCTCCAGATGGCATATCCCACAGTTACACCAGGAAACTCTGAAGGGAACATCCAAGTCAGATTCATGGGGCTTGAGGACTTACGATGGTTGAGATGAGCTGTGTGTATGTGTGTCTACAAGTTTAAATACCTGACCATACCTCCCTTCACACTGGCACTTCTACTTAAAACTGAACCCTAAGTTCATGTTCACGGTTACTAAAGAATTCATTCTAATGTGCAATCATAATATTCATATTCAAATATAAGTATAAATTCATGTAAAACATTAAATATACAAATCAAAAGAAACCAGACATTGATATTACCTTTACAATTTTGATTTTATAAATCCATTATAAAAGTGGGGTCTTTGGCAGGTCCCATATTAACACAACTCAACATGGATGGTTTGGCTCAGAATGTGAATACCATCACCATCTTTAGGATTAGATATGACAGTACTCAAAAGGAGTTATAATTCTTCAGTCTGGGAAAATTGAGAATTTATTTAAGGAGCCAAAATGCTTTGTTTTTTTAAGTTATTATTATTATTATTAGTAGTAGTAGTAGTAGGAGGAGGAGGAGGAGGAGGAGGAGAGAGAGAGAGAGAGAGAGAGAGAGAGAGAGAGAGAGAGAGAGAGAGAGACTCTGTGTGTGTGTTTTGTGTGTGTATGTGTGTTGCAGGCACACAGTGCCACAGCATGTGTGAGCAGCTCAGAGGATAACCCTCAGACATTGGTTCTCTCTGTCACTGTGGGATCAGGAGATTGAAGTCAGGTAATAGGGATTATACATTAAATGCCTTTACTTACTGAGCCATCCTGTCATAGTTTAAAGCTTTTATGGATTACTAGAGTTTTAAAGATATTTTGCAGTTGACTTTTAAAAAATTCTTATGCTAAAATACTTGTGTATGTATTTCAAGCTAAATGTATAGTGTAATGTGTCTCAGACTTTACTCTTTATCCTCCCTTCTGAAAGTGTAAAAATTTCCACGACATTTTTACTCTACAATTCATAAGATGCATACACCGTGAATTATTGAATAATACTCTTTTTTTCTCAGGGTAGTTATAGGTGTCAAGTCCTATACCTAACTAACATCTACTGTCACTGTGTAGCCTGGACTCATAAAATAACTGCAGAATTTGACTTGCGTGTGGTTGAGTCCAAGAAACTATTAGTTAAGGCTCTCTTCAAACTATTTGTGCTTCATTGCCTGAATGGTGCAGGCCATGGGAGCTCAAGAGAACCAGGAATGGAGTCTTTCCATTATTATGTTGAAACATGAAGGGAACTCTTTTTTTTTTCCCAATGGGCCTTTCATTGTGGGAATGCCAGGCCTAGCTGGAACCAGGAGATACCACTTTGCAGATAGCTCATGTAGTTTCTGAAGTAGAAACTAATTTTAAATGAGAACCACAACCTTTCGAATCTCCCTCAAAAGATGTGGTTTAGAATTTGGTCATGGATGAGGTCAGCAACTGTAGTTTTTAATTTTGTTATCAGTAGTTCAGCTATCCACTCACTATTCATCCCTTTTTCAAAATAAAACTTACAGCTTTTCAGAAGGCAGATAACATGCTCCATCTGAAAGAAGAAACACTATGTCCAGAAGTAAACACTCTCCCCTTAAGCCACTCTGTTTTATGAAAGGAAGTGCTAGATAGTGTGGTTCGTTTTACGGAAATTGTATATGTTTGACATATAATTTTCTGTCAAGATAAAGCATTTCCTCCACTCAATGGGAACAAATGCTCACTGTAGTATGCAGCCGATATCTGTTTATTTTCCTTCCTTTCTCTTTCTACCTAATGTTCAATTGTGCATTACAAGTGGTCAGCAAAAAACTCAAGTATTTCCCTCAGTCAATGAAAGTGATATTTCCTATTTTCCCAATATTTATCTGAGTGGCTTTCAAAAACTTTTAATTTCCTCCCACCACTTGCCATGTTTTTAGAGTCATTCTGAACTCAAGAGACATGCAGTTCAAACTCTCCCATCTCTTGACTGGATGATTTACATCAAAAACTCAATAGACACTGCACAGGAGGTAAATTCCTTTCAGATGGTAGAATTATTCTGAGAACCGAGCCAAAGGACTCTGCAGTACTAGGAAGGAAGCAGATGCTTCAGTTCACCTTTTTAAAGAAGGCCAGAAGACTGGAAATAATGATCACATGTTCATACCATTGTAATCAGCCTCTGGGAAAGGCACTTTAGCCCACTGAAAAATTTGTCTTATCAGTCATTATGGCTCTCAGATCATGTGAAAGAATTTTTTAAAGAGACTCCCATGGGAGGTTCCTAAAACTTACTATGTGAATTTCTTAGTAGGGAACTGAGTATATCATTATGCCCGGGTCCTCTGCATTTATTTTTGTGTCCTATGTCTTGGCCAATCTGAGACTTTTACCTATCCTGTAGCAACAGAGTTTCTTGAATGTAGGTAGTCTTCAGTCTATACAACCGAGCCACGTGGTTGACTTTGCCTGCCACCGTCGTATCCCAGCTCCGAAATCTTTGTGCACACACACACACACACACACACACACACACATACGCACACACACACACACATGTCTATATTCACCTTCTACTGGAGAGGGGACACCACTCCTAACTACTCTCCATCATCACACTGCTCACTAATAATTTGCTGCTGTTATATTTTTTAATCTGCTCTATGGAGAACTCTAAATTTGAATTCCCTTAGTTTGATTCTACATTTTTTACATTTACTATTTTATAAAATGAGCTCATAATTGTAGCAAATAAATTCTCTAAAGCTGTAAACAAATGTGTGCCTGTGTAATTGTGCTCCCCTATACTACTCCCTGCTCTTCTTCAAGTTCATGGCCTCCTTGTTCACTAACTGCTATTGCATGTGTGTGTGTATGTATATATATATGCATATATATATATATATGTATATATGTATATATATACATATATACTATTAAATATATTTCTAAATAATGTGTTCAGTAGGTATAATATTACTTGCGTGTATGCTTTTAGAGAAATTTTTTTTGTAAAATGCAAAGGCCATTCCATCTCTTTAGACTGACAATGGATTGCCTATTTAGAGGTGAAAACAATCTTGCTTAAAGAAGATGAAAGTGTCTCTCTCAATTAACCTCTTTCACATCCTCTTTCACACTCTCTGCCCTTGAGTCTAAGATTTAGCTCATTGATCTACATATACTAATCCTATACACGTTGTTATGCCTTCTGGACAACACACATGTTACCTGTGCTCTCTGCAAAGGGCTGGTCCTCTACTGTACTCCTTTCAAGGACTTAGCCATCATCTCTCTATTAAAGCCAACCTACCTATGCTCTAATACTGGGCCCATTTTTTTCTAGGTATGAAGATAAATTACTCATATTTTTAAGTTCCCCATGGAAGTTACAAGATGTGCTAGACTTGGTAACTCCTTTATACTGTTTTAGTGATAACAGACTTAATACAGATAAAGTTTACATAGTACTAGAGTCACACTAAACATTCAATAAAACCATTAAGAAAAGTCAATAGATGCTGGGTGGTACCCTTACTCTATCCTGGTAATGACATTTTATGTGGTGTGTGTGTGTGTGTGTGTGTGTGTGTGTGTGTGTGTGTGTGTGTGTGTGTGTTTTGCTATGTGTGCAGATGCACTTGTGTGTGCGCACGTGTGTGTGTGTGTGTGTGTGTGTGTGTGTGTGTGTGTGTGTGTGTGCCAGAAGTACACCTCAGGTTTTCTTTCTCAGGTGTCATCCACCACGTGTACTGAGATAGAGTTTCTCACTGAGCCAGATCTTGCCAAGCAGGCTAGGCTATTTGGCTAGTAGAGCCCAGAAGATTCACGTCTCCCCACCTTCTCAACATTGGGATTATATGGCTTGCCCCATGCCCAGCTTTTTTCCCATCATTCCTGGGGATCCAACTCATGTCCTGATGCTCACATAACTGGCCCTTTACTAACTGTGCTAGCTCCTAGGTCTTCTTGCCAGGATTTTAATACACATGTGTGGCTAGTGCCTGCCAACCTGGGTTCACCACTAATGAAGAATTCAGGAACATAATACTCATTTGATTGTTTTTCTATCAATCTCCAGTTTCCTTGAAGCTACTAAAATACTAAGACTAAAGTATATCGTCTCTCCCCAGGCATATGAACAATGTGAGGACATGTAGGAAGTTAAGTTTTTGATACATCAAAACAAAAAGAACCATTATTCCCTGGAAGAGACTGTATAAAAGAGTAGTTGTTACAAAACTATTTTTGAATGAAAGTTGAATTCATGAATCACATTTAGTACAGCAGGAATGCGCTCTAAGCTGACTTGAACAACCCGATAACGAATGTGTCACTTCATGATTAGCTTGGAGAGTGGTTCCTTTTTCAGTTTTTCTTTTCTTTACTGTTTTTTATTGTTCTTTTTCATTTCTTTGCCATTAATTAAATTCTCAATTTCGTATTATGATGTGGTTTCTACTGCTTCCAATGTATGTGGCGATATCTTAATAATCACCAGTGTACAGGAATGATGTTGACTAGGTGGTAGTCACAGTGCTCAGTTGTCCTCTCTAAAGCATTTTAAACATTGTTTCCATGCCATTGTCAGTGTGAACTTTTTAATTCTAGCAATAATTATGATCTGCCCAAAAGCACGAAGCAAGCCACTAAGCTCTGACACTGTGATCACACTGAAGGAAATATTTCTCTAGTGGGTAATATGCCTAAGAATAAATGTGACCCAATGTTTGCAAAGATTACACAAAAATAAATGTGGTATCCGAAAACTGCAAAAAGTGGCTTTGATGCAGTCTGATATGACTGCTAGCCTAAGGTATAACTGTTGCCTGACCAATGCAAGAGGAAAGCATGGTGGGTTGTTACTGAAAGTATGTTTCTTAGGAAATTTAGAGTAAGTGGTTCATGTGGCATCGTATGTTCTAGTATGAAAGCACTATGAAATGGAAATGATTGTTCTATGGAAAGATGGGTTTGCAGATTTGGATCAAATGAAATTTGGAGGAAGTTACATATCTGCTCATTGTGTACCAGACATACTTTGCCATGGAATGTTAATGCATTATCACATAATTTTCATTTCTTTGTGATAAAACATATAAAACTGATTCCCAAAGAAACTTGAAATATCCAGTAGACTGCATGTATTTATGATGTTCCATGAGCTCCTTGTGTAGAAGTGGTAATCCCATTTTTAGACATCAGAAAACTGAGACTAAAAGAAGCAGCTTGGAAGGCTCTTGGGAGTTAGTCTAGAGCAGTGTGTTCAGTTGTACACTGAAGAAATCCTGCTTGCAGACAACACTTATTAATGTTTGTTTAATCAAATTTTGTTCCGTAGGAGAGATAGAAAAGACTAAAGCTTAGTGCCTGACTGTATGCCTTGCTTTATATCAAACATCTCATTTCATTCCTTCCCTGTCATGGCAAAGTAGGCCAAATTATTCTGCCAGATGTTTTCTACCTAACCATTGGACAGAGAAAACTCACTAAGAATGTATTCTTGTGGGCTATATGGCACTATATTTGAGATCATGCCCCAAATGACTAAAGTACATTGAACCCAAAGTTAAATTGTTTTGTAAATTGCACAAAACTTGTTATTATGACACTGTTTGAACTCTCAATATTTATTTTAGGAAATTTAATGTCACATTATAGTATATTAATTTTGCAATATTTATATGCATATAAATTTAAAAGTAAAATAATCTCATAAAGTCATTTGATAAACAATAAACCTATATAATCAATAAATTTTCATCATAAAATAAAGATTGGAAATATGTTTCATAACTAAAATGAAATCAAAGTTTATCCAGCAACTTACATTTAATTCAGCACTATGGTATGTATACAAATGTCAAATAACTAAAGACTATGTTTGGTTCAACTGAAAATATAAAGACAAAGAAGAATAACATCTAGATAGAAACCATAGTGAGAGGTACATCTGTTGTGTGCCTCTTTAGTGAGCTAAAATGGCCAGAACTCTTAACTGAGATTAAAGGGAATGCAAACTAACAAGAACAAAGTCTGCAGCTATCGGAGCCCAAAACTCAGTGGAGAATCAGACAGTCCTCTCCAAAGTTTTAAATCTTCAGCTAGGACAAGATTTGTTTGATGGCTGCATCATTAAAAGGATGAACTATATTTGAAGTGTTACTGTGTCAGACAATTCAGTCTGTGTTATTATTTCCACGGTTTTCATCATAAAGCAGACACTGACACCTTTCCCACACCCTGCGTGGATGCTCAGGGAGGCTGGCACCTGTCATATTTGCTATCATAATTTCTCAATAAATTAACAGAGAAGACATTTGGTTACTGATATTGGGGTCGAACTTCAAACCAAGGCAGAAATTTTAAAGTCACCCTCTTTGCTTCTAACAGCTTACAGATATGTTTATTAGACAAACACTGGGGGATGAAATTAACTTGTGATAAGTAGGCAGACATATGAGCCCTGTGAGAACTTCCATGCTGGACATTTCTGAAATCATGCAAAAAAATACTACCCAACTCCATGTACTTAAGTCTTGGGATGATAAGAAAAATATGTTTTCAATCTTTCTCCCAACGTATTCATCTCAATATGAGAATAGATACGTCTCATATTAATACTTAATTTATAAATACTCATGAGCTCTATTAAAATTCTCTGGCAAAATCCTACCATACTTTTCTTCCAGTGGACTCTAGCTTAGAGTTTGGCAGGCTCTGTCTGGTTAGCAGGTTTTTTTCTTCCCAATCACATTACTGAGCACACCCAAATGGAGCTCTCCAGACTCACTGTTTAAAACAAGTTCTTTACAAAATATCTCTGAGGCTTGTTTAGACTATCTAAAGGAGATACAATGTAAGGAAATGGAGTGTAACAGAAATGTGAAATGTCTCTAAAACAAGATCACTTCATGTAAAGTTATCTTGTGTCTGCCTATCTAGACATGAAAGCATGAGACGGGTTTTTTTTTTTTAATGTAGCACCACGAGTCAAGGATCTGCCACATGTGTACATTGCATACCCACACTGAACCGTGACGTGAATGGTCACACAAGCCACAGCTCAATGACTACAATCAGTTTCAGATGTAAGCGGTGCTCTTGCTTATCTCCATTTATAGTCCCATCTCTACTCCAAAGGGCTGATTGCAGAGAACTGCATAAGATGAACTCAGGCTCCAAACTTTAAAGCTCTCTACTGAGCTGCAGGCCAGGAGTCTGCTTAAACTCAATATGTGCAAAAGGGCATTCATTACTTCAGCAATGGTTGGATAAGAGTGGGGTGAGATGTTCAAATGGAAAGGCGTTTGCTGCATGAGCCTGGTGACCTGAATTTGGTCTTCAGAACCCATGTAGATGTGGAAGCAGAGAAGCAACTCCATGAAGTTGTCCCTTGACCCACACATGTACACTATGGCACACGCATACTCATATTCATACATACATCAGTCCTACACACAATAAAGAAAGAAGAGTAAATGGATGGATAGCTTCTCAAGACATATTGACTTGCAGTTGTGAGGTTATATGGCTCCAGATATTCCAGTCATATACAATTTAAGTTTCATCATCACAAAGACATTCCCAAAGTGCATAAATATCACTGTCATATCTCTGCACAGGATCAATGACAAGGGATATTAGAGAATACTTTACAACAACCATCTTTCCTTACTATAAAAATTATTGAGGACCATCTCTTTCCTCTTTTCTCTACATGTATCACTTCCCTCTCTCCTGAAAATGGAAACAATTAAAATTAATTACAAACCAAGAACCCCCCTGAAAAAACTCACCCCAGAGCTCTGAACTAATTTCTGTCCTATACAAAAGTATCTAACACCATAATGTCAAATATATAACCATCACTATATAAGAGATTTTATCAGTGTTAAAAATACCAAGAATGGCCGGGCGGTGGTGGCGCACGCCTTTAATCCCAGCACTCGGGAGGCAGAGCCAAGCGAATCTCTGTGAGTTCGAGGCCAGCCTGGTCTTCAAAGCGAGTTCCAGGAAAGGCGCAAAGCTACACAGAGAAACCCTGTCTCGAAAAATCAAAAAAAAAAAAAAAAATACCAAGAATGAGCCAGGCAGTCACACCTTTAATCCCAGCACTTGAGAGGCAGAGACAGGAAGATCGCTGTGAGTTCAAGGCCAGCCTGGTCTACAAAGTGTGTTGCAGGACAGCTAGAACTGTTTCACAGAGAAATCTTGTCTCAGAAAAAAAGAAGAACCAAGAATGAAAGATAATTTTTATAAAATCCTTTTAGAAAGACATTGCAGATACCCAAATGCAAACTTAAAAATACATGTTCTGAACTTCGAGAGCTGTGAAAGCTGTCAGCTAACTCTTTATGAATGCTTTCCCAACTGCATTTGTCCTGGTCATAGAGCAACAGAGAACGGAGCAGCAAACCTTTACTCGCTTGCATGAAACAAAATATCTACAAAGCCAGAAGAAGGGAAGAGTTCTTACCACCTTCTTTAGTGCAAAGGCTGACGAGGTTGTGGACCGTGTCCATGAGCTCCAGTTGTTGCTTCTGAAGAACGCTGTTGTTGGTGGTGGCTCTGCTCAGTTGCTTCTCTAACTCCTGGATGATGAAGGTTTGGCGGGTAACCAAACCCTGAAGGTTTTCCTTCTCTTCCTTCAAGGTGTCCAATTCTTCTTTGTGTTTTCCCTCCATTTCTAAAATTTTATGTTCTAATAAACTACAAGGAAATGAAAATAAGACTTAATTCTTACAGTGCTAGAGAAATAGTACTATAATCCTACTTGTTCCCAAGAGTAAGATTAGAAGTTTAAATTATATATATGTGTGTATGTGTGTGTGTGTGTGTGTGTGTGTGTTTGTGCGGGCATACATATTTGCTTACACATGCCATGGTGCATTTGCACATTTCAGACAATAATTTACAAGTGTCAGTCACTTCCTTCCCTATGTGGGTTCTGAGGATTGAACTCAAATTGTCAGGCTTGGCATTAAGGACCCTTACCCACTCTGCAGTCTTGCTTGTTCATAAAAGTGTTTTTTTAAGGGCCAAAAAATGTATATCATGTCAGCCATGTGAAAAATGCAAATCCAAACCACAGTGAGCTTCTATTTCACCATTGGCAGATGCCAATCATTAAGAGAATAGCAGCAAAGAGCCCAGTGGCTAAGAGCACTTACTGCTCTTATGGAGAACCCAGGCTCTTTTCTCAGCACCCACATAGCAACTTACAATTGCGCTTGCAATTCCAGTTACAGAAGATCGAAATGCCTCTTTTAACCCCCACGGGCCCATGCGTGCACCTGGCTCATATACACACTCATGCACACATAAACACATAAAATTGATTATGAAAAAGAAGACAACTTCAAATGCTGACAAAGATACAGACAGGGAAACTTTTATACAAGTAAGACTCTATCAAGGCAGATTCTGCAGGACCAGAATGTAAAATTAAACAATCCTGTATTAAACTTCCAGCTTACTTTGAAGTCAGACTTCCGGATGAGATCTAGGGAACCACAGGTTCTGAAATCACTATGCAGGCAGCTCGGGAAAGGAAGAATGCATTCGGTGAGCACCATAGTCTTACAGAGAAACGTGGGATACTTTTCTCAGAGTGATGCAACCTTAGGGAACTTCTCTCAACGCTCTTCCAATGGCACCCTCCTTGAGCAGTGCGCATCAAAAGCGACGGATAATGCAGAAGCACTTGGGGATCTGAGCAACTGACTTGAAATAAAACGCATTTTACACTTTATAGAGTGTCTAATATACTAGTATTCTTGTGGGGAAAGGCTTACTCAGTTTTCTTAGTTCTGTTTTCAGACGGTTCCAAGCAATCCTTAGTTTACAAGGTGCTATTCCAATGCAGCACACCCAGAATGGGCACTTAATTTACCTTGGAGAAATATAGAGCTGAATCATTCCTATAAGTCTTCAAAAAGAAGACACTAGGGAGTGTTTTAAATTTAATACTTAAATTATACAATCTAGTGTGTTTGAAGAGTCAAACTTTCCAACTGTTTGCGCTAAGGGGTAAGATGTAACATCTGATCATCTTTACACAGATGAAGAAGTGTGGCAAGAAATGCTCAAGGACCATCCAGATCTTTGCTAACAAATGTGCTCTCCAAAGGAGAATGTAGCCTAGTATATGGCAGAACAACTGCTGGAGAGCTGGGCCCATGTGTGAGACCTGTCTAATTCACAGAACTTTTGGGAGTGAGCCAAGATTCACATAGGCAAGTTCCACATTTATACCCAATAAGGGAAGCCACATTTCTCTCCCAAGTTTCCTTCATTTTACTAGATGCCAGTAAGAAAGAATCCTTCACTTCTACTGACCATACAGAGACCTCTATTTGGAAAGTGACTAGGAGAAATCATGAGGGTCATTTATATTTGTTTAAATCCCTGTTCAGAACTGAAAAAGTTAGAAAAGGAAGCCAGAGTAAGATGAAAGAAAGGATCTCTAGGGGATGAGTATGATGCAGTATCTTTTAGTAGTTTCTTCTGTGCCAATAACTTGTTGCTGCTAGAGAAACTCATGAGGGGGAAAAAACAGAGACAGGGGTTGGAGAGAAAAGCAGTCAACTATTCTATTGTTCATATTGGTTAAAATGTCATCCACATACCACTTAACTGGGGAGTTCTCTGCTGTGGGTATTGGGGAAGCCTTTCTCTCTGCTTGTAGACTTTTGGCTTTTGATCTGAGAATTAACCACAACTGATACTCCAGCTCATTTTTAGTTTACTTTTTAGTTATGTTTGCTCCTATTTCGGGAGTAGTGATCAGATACACGACTCCCACAATTTAGAGTCATTAACTTATAAGAAAATTGTGTGTCAGACTCCCTTCAGTTATAGTATACCACCAGGAAATCTTTAGCATTAACTGCTAAAATGATGATCCTGTATATATAACTCATGACTTGGAAGCTAAAGAGACATATGATGCTGGATAAAAGTTCTAAATAACATTTTTGTCCCAGAAGTAAAATCAGAACTGGCCTTCCAGGTTTCCTAATTAGCAGGCAATATCAGGTTCTAGTTATAAGTCATATTTATTAGTTGCTAAGTACCAATAGTTAAGTGGAATATAAGATGGCAGTATTTCCACACTAAGGATTTATATTTAGACAGCAAGTCTCAGAGAAAAATCATAAGCAACAAGAAACTTCTGTTTCCAACATAATACATTTTTCATACTTTGCATCAATATTTTTCCACTTCTGCTTCTAATGTACTGCAAGAACAGCACATATACTGGGGTGGCTGCTTCTCTACTAGAGACGTCAGTAAAAGACATTGGTTGTTTTGTTTTTTAATCACAATTTGGAAAGCTATGAGAATGAAAAGTTGACTAAGGAAATCCTTGATCCAAAGAAAACAATCCTGGATATTGTTCTTTCCTTTGCAAAAGGAATATACATTAGTATATTGGAAAGAACATTAATTTTTGTAATTTATTAAATGGGTGTTAATCTACCGTGACTTCCAGGTATCAAGTGGCATTAACCCAGCCTGTCACCTTAGAAGAGATATTCATGAAGACAAAGAAACATCCATCATCGAGATGCAAGAAGACAATGATCAAAGACATCTCGAAGGACTGGGAAACCAAAGCAACACCTCTCTGGCTACAAGAATTCTGAGACCTTACCATATGGAATAGATAAGGTTTCCCAGAAAGTGTTTCCTTAGATACTGTCACTTCACTCAGGTCTCTCTTAGTAGCCCTCATAGTCCAGTTATTTTCTAGTACTGTTATAATCAATCTTTTATGTGTTATAATCTTTAGCCTCCTTCAGAATGGCCATTTCTTCCTGACCCTTCTGTCTCCTCATCCTCTTTTATATCTACTCTTAATGTGTGGTTTCCAAAAGACTTCTATCTTTGTTTCTTCCTATTTATTGGCTGTCTGTGCACTTTGGAAGCCAACCTTTTTCCCCTATTAATTCCAAAATGGTTTGAATTCAAAATTCACTTTCCAAAAAGGTATATACAGTTGATAGCTATTAACACATTTGTAATATAATATAGTATTAGAGTTGTATACCACTTAAGAAAATCCCTGTCTCCTCTGATTCTTTTCCTTAAAGATGTGTTTTTATTTTTATTATATGTGTATGGGTGTTTTGTCTGCATATATGTCTGTGTACTGTATACATGCAATGTCCATGGACACCAGAAGAGAGAATCAGATTCTCTAAAGCTGGAGTTATGAATTTTAGCTGCCGTGTGGGTGCAGGGAACTGAATCTGTGCAAAAGGTTGTGGAAGAGCAACAACTTAATCATCTCCTCAGTCTCTCCGTTGATTCTTAAGGCATTATAGTTGATTTCAAATAAATTATTTTCAAGCCCTAGAATAGAGGTAGCAATATAAATTTCTTATCCAAAACCTTAACTGTTGAAACCAGGTTTTACAAAACATGTTTCAGTTGTTTTATGTTAGAAATCTGTACAGATTTCCACTGCTGTGAAAATGACTCCCATCTCCTTGATGTGATGGCTTGAAGAGGAAATGCTCCCCCACAGACTTGGGCATATACTTGATCCCCAGTGTGGGGTACTATTTGGGTAGGTCTGGGAGATGTGACCTTGCTGGAGAAAATATGTCACTGGGGGCAGTTTTTAGGTTTCAAAGTCACAAGCTGTACCCAGTTTTCTCTCTCTCTAGTTCATGCTTACAGTTCAAGAGGTGAGCCCTGAGTACCATGTCTGCTGCCATACCTGCACTGAGTCATCACAACCTCTAACGCTACTCTGGAACCATACACTCATGGTATTTTATTACAGAAATGGAAAAGTAACTGATATAACCTGATTATACTATTTACATCACACCAATCATCAAGGTATCACCTGAAACATCTCCTTAACATTTGTTCTTCACCCTCTGTTTGGTTTGGGAGCTTGTGAGTCACAGTGTTTGAACTTACCCATTTTCCCCACCTACAGGAAAAATCTTTTAAAAATCCAAATAGATTTTGTTTTTAAAGATATATTTTATTATTATTTTGTGTGTGTGTGTGTGAGTGTGTGTGTGTGTGTGTGTGTGTGTGTGTGTGTGTGTGTGTGTGCCCACAGAGGAAGGCCAGAGGCATCAGAGCCCTGCTGCAGTTACAAGGAGATGTCAGCTTCCAGACACAAATACTAGGAACTGAACTCAAGTCATTTGAAAAATAATGTGTGTTTTTAATCAGTGAGCCACATTCCCAGTGCCAAGGGTTTCTTAATTATAGCTCTACCTTAAAATGTCTGCCATCAAATTTAATTTTTTTATCCAGTACACTGATCATATTCTATCTGATCCCTGAATCTGTCTATAGATACTCTACCATTACTC
This sequence comes from Peromyscus californicus insignis, assembly GCF_007827085.1. Taxonomy (NCBI): domain Eukaryota; kingdom Metazoa; phylum Chordata; class Mammalia; order Rodentia; family Cricetidae; genus Peromyscus; species Peromyscus californicus. Next base: position 9,832,545 of record NW_026294503.1, read on the forward strand.
CTAATTAGAAAAGTCCGAAGAGCCTTTCTCCGTTTGGCATGGAGACCACTAGATAGGAAAGTTGAGTCTTAGGGCATTAAATCCTAAAAATGGACGGGCAAGTTGTTGATTTCCCTGATGATAACATTTAACAAGTTTAGCTGAGGTTTAAGCTCATAACAAAACATGGGATGCTGACCCCAAACTTCAGTGCATGGATTTTGGTTTCAGAGTTTATTAAACAGAAAGAGAGCTCCACTGTCAAGTTTTTGGAAGATTCAGATTGAATAAACCATTTTTCCCGGGATGCTTCTTTTGAGATTAGTGTTCCATGGAACAACAGTTTACCAACTGTGCATTCAGTCTATACAAATTGAGCTACAAATTCCAAAACAGAGTTTCTCACAGGATTTTCAGTACTTCCTGTTTCCCATCTTTCTGGGAGCACTTTGAGAAGAGACATGCATAGGATTTTGGCACTTAACTTCTAGTTTGAGGCAGAGGTGCACTTTAATGAAGAATAAAATAAACAAAATAATCTAGGTCTTGAACTTCAGTAAAAGCTCATGAAAGAGTATATATAATTTGAACATTCTGACTGATTTGCTTTCCCTGCACACACCATCCTTTTTACAATATATCTTCTTGGAAATATTTAAAACCATTGGATACATCTTGAAGCTTTCACATAAATGCTCTCCCTTTCAAATTGTTTCCCACAATAGAATTCTTAACATAGCAGCCAGTGAGTGCCTAGTGGTGAGAACTGCCTAGGCTGTGTGTAAATATAGCTCTTGACTCAAGGAAGAGATGTTGAAAATACAGAAACCTTCTCATTTTTATCTGTCTGAACTTATTTACAAATGTTTTAATTATTTCCTTGCTTGTAGTATGCACTGTGTTGCCATATGGTGCAAACATGGGCACACAAAGGGTGAGCTTTTTCTAGATTAAATTTATGATTTATTACTAAATTAAATACTAAATTCTCTTTTGTAATACAGTTGCATTTGTTTGGTCATTCAAATTTGGGGCAGAATTATAAACACTATAAAGTCAACATCAAACAGTCAGCTTTTCAAAGCCTGAGGAAATAACAATAAGCTAAATAAATATATTGTAGAAGCCAGAAATAAGGAAGAAAGAAGACTGATACATTTTGTGACTTAAAAACATGTAACACATATATTTGACTAGATAAAATATTATATATATATAATAACAGAATATATATACCACAAAGAATTCATATGAGTTAGTAAAGCAAAGACAAGTGATGTAATAAAATCAAAACACATGGACAATCCAGTCACAGAAGAAATGCAAATAGCTAACAAGCATGACAAGATGATACCCTAGTAAGCATAGCAGGAAGGTTTTGGAAGATTAAAACACACACACACACACACACACACACACAAACACACACACAGGGAGAATAGAAAATTCAAAATAATTGTTTACATTTTACAAAATTTTAAATAATCAATATGTATCTAACAAATAACACTTTATTAGTATAAAATTGAATATAGTCCCCACATTTGGGAAGCTGAAGCAGGAGTACTGTGGCAAGTTCAAGTCTAGTCTTTGCTACATAGTGAATTCCTAGCTAGCCTGGACCAGTTAATGAAATTCTGTCTCAAAAATGTAAAACAAACTAAAAAAAAATAAATAAAAACTGAATAAAGCAAAGTGTAAATTATGGTGTATTAAAATTGAGTTGGTATTTATTCTCTAAATTATAAGAGGTTTGATTGCTTACAATTACACATATATTAATGTAAGATATTTGTGACATATTTTATGAAATAATAGGAATAAGACTATTTAAAATAATATTTAAGCCGGGTGGTGGTGGTGGCGCACGCCTTTAATCCCAGCACTCGGGAGGCAGAGCCAGGCGGATCTCTGTGAGTTCGAGGCCAGCCTGGTCTACAAAGCAAGTTCCAGGAAAGGCACAAAACTACACAGAGAAAACCTGTCTCGAAAAACCAAAAAAAAAAAAAAATAATAATAATAATAATATTTAAAATGTATGTACATAGCATATAAATATGGACATATATATAACTGCATGTTAGAATGTATTTATGTAAACATCCTAAAGGTTTATATAGCTGTATAAAAATTTGTACACTACATATTCATGATTACATTGATAGTGTACTTGTAGAAAGAATAGATGAATAAGCACTATTTTGTATAGCAGTTGGTGCAAAGTATGTGCAAGGGAAGGTAATGATGTAGAAATTAGCCAAACTTTGGTCTTTAATTGTATATACTCATATATAACTTGTAATCTGCTTTGCTTTTTAAATTTTTTCAAGGAATGAATTTCCTAGAAATCTATAATGGGCTTTGTAAACACTGTTAAGAAGTTTAAAAGTTGGACTGAATTACTGATATATATGATTTGTGTTTTCTACTAAAAATATTTTTGTTATGTGTATGTTAATTAAGTTAGGGGTGTGTGTGTGTGTGTGTGTGTGTGTGCGTGCAGGTGTGTATAAATGGCATTTTGGGAGCTAGAAACACTGGTATGATACTGATCATTATTCATTCAACATTTGAAAAACATTTAGAACTATATATACTATGTGAGGAGAACTGGACCTGATAGTACAAAGATAATACATAAAATGCAGGCTCTGCTCCAGAAGATTACTTCCTAATGCTATACACTCATGTACTCATACATAAACACACATGTCATAGAATGGGTCAAATAACGGTAGAAAGACAGGTATCCTGTAGGTTGTCCTCAGGGAGTTACATTTCATTACTTGGAGCCAAAGTAGTATGTACAGTAAGGTTTCAAGGATGAACAGGAGTTTGCCAACCAAATAAGGAATGTCAGCCATGCTAGACAAATCAAACATCAAATTAGTATAGAATAACATCATGTGGTAAAGTGGGATACATCTAACATAATTAAACACAGCTATGCCTGCCAGGCACTGTACTTTGTGTTTCATGTACCTTCATGTATCATTAATCTTCATGTCAACTTCAAACAGTATTATCATCATCATCTCTATGTTAAACATTAGCCAACAAGCCACAGAGAGTCTCATTAACTAGCCTAGAGTCACACAAATAACATATGATAGAGCTAGTTACAGCAAGAAAAGAGGAAAGTGAAACCCAGTCAGTCTGGTCTCAGAATCCCTGCTGGGAGCTGTAAGTCTATTCCTTCTAAACTAAAAACCAGTAAGGGGAAAAGGCTGCAGAATGATTGTAATAATGGCCAGGCACTATGTTCTACACTAAAGAATGTGAACTTCTTTTGATCCGCTGTAATATTCAATGGGTAGAAGAACCTTACAAGGAAAAAGATTGTTATTTAAACAAAAATGATTTTGTCCATGACCTGAGTAGGTCACACTGGCACAAAGCACAAGGTCACTTCAGTGGGACAGTTGAGAATTGATGTGAGTCGAACAATTGATGGAGCTAGAAAGGACCAGACATGTTTGAAGAAGATTTCAGTGGTGGGAATCATCAAGATCAACAAAAGTTGGTGAGATGTAGAGGATCCAGGGAAAGGGAAGAATTAAGATGGCTCTTAGACTCCCAATTAGCTCAGAACTCTCTATTGCTCTTAGCTCCTAAGGCTATTGAAACTGAGAAGAAATAAGCATCTGCCATTCAGTTCATTATGTAAGAAACAGAGGATAAAGGTAACTCTCCCTCCAATTCTAGTTATAAGAAATAGGATACCATAGTAGACATTGGGTTTTTCTTCTTTTTTTGCTGTTGGAGACAGAAATGAAGGATTTGTGCAATCTATGCAAGCACTCTACTATTGAGCATGCTCAGCCCTGAGAACGTCATATTTTAAGACCCTTGTCCTTGGTCAATATCATACACAGCTAATTTAATTAAACCCAATCAAATATCTAATGCTAGAGTTTAGTGAGTCTTCATGTTAGTACTTTTCAAAGGCCTTATCAAATGCAGGATAGCTCCAAATGGAAAGCTTTTCATATCCTCAGAAATACTTTTAAAACATCAGTATTTCCTTAGTAACTTCTTAGTAATTTAGTATCTTGCAATTGTGTAAGATTCAACCAAGTAAACATAATTAGCTTAATGATTTTTTATAACTCCAGTTGGGAATAGATGAGACTTGTCAACTAAGTTCAGTGAATTCCCAGTTAAAATAAATAGTTTATATGTCCTATTCCAGCATTAGAAGGACTAAATAATAGTCTACCTTGGTAGGCCAAAATCAACCAACCAGTCTACCCTTTTCTTCAATTTTATATTTGTTTGTTTTAAGAGAATCACTTGATGACCACTCCAGTTACACCCTAGGCTGCATCATGCTGGAAAGTATTTCTTATAGTAATTAACACAGGAAATCATCATGGAATCAAATGTGGGTTCTGCTATGTACTAACTCTTTAGTCATGGGCCAATTATTTGAACTCTGTGAGTTTCAGCCTTCTAATTATGATGTGGAAATAATATATTCTTTAGAAGACTGCTTGGAGGGGTAGCAACAGTGAATGGCATGCATCTAACACAGATGTTTACATTTTTAGATGGCAGTGAGATCAGCTAGAAAGGTCTTGGATTGTCATCAAATATCTAGTCCCATGTTATTCTAAGCTATCTTACTGAAGGTTTCCCTTGTCTTCACCTGGTACACTCAGTAAAGCCTGAATGTGGTCAAACTCTGGGAGTCCAGTCGAAGAGAGGGAAGATGGATTATATGAGCAAGAGGGGTCAAGATCATGATGGGGAAATCTACAGAGACAACTGAATCAAGCTTGTGGGAACTCATGAACTTTAGATCAACAGCTGTGGAACCTGCATGGAACCAGACTAGGCCCTCTGCATATAGGAGACAGTTGTGAGGCTGGGTCTATTTAAGGGGTCCCTAGCAGTGGGATCAGGATCTATCCCTCATGCATGAGCTGGCTTTCAGGAGTCCATTACCCTTGGTAGGGCTTCTTGCTCAGCCTTGATGCAGGCTGAGGTGGGGGGGGGGGGGCAGGGAGGCAGGGTGGATGGCTTAGTCCTGCCTCAACTGAATATAACCAGGATTTGCTGACTCGCCATGGGAGGCCTTACACTTTTGGAGGAAGAAGGCTGGGGGAGCGGGAGGAGGGATGAGAAAGGGATGTGTGGTTGGTATGTAAAATGAATTAAACTTTTTCTTATATTAAAAAAAAAAAAGAAAGAAAAGAAAGCCTGAATGCTCCACCTTTGTATAGATGGATTACTACTTTTCCTTCTGGTATACTTTGTTGTGACAAAGAAGTTTCTTCTATAATATTTTTCTGCCTACCTGTGTTCTCAATTTGGAAAAAACTTAAAAATTAAGTGGGATATGTGGCCTTGAAACCTGGCTAGGAGACCCGTGCTTAGGAGGCAGACTCCAAGGCAGTTATGAATGCAGCTGAAAACAGCAATCATAAAATTACCCAAAATGTCAGGAGTTTTACAACTCTTTTTAATAACTCAATTCTGTTGTCCTTGAATTTGAACTTTGTAGATGGCAGTATGGTGTTGCAGTTCAAAAGACTGGACATGCCTAGTAGAGTGATTCCCACTTGGTCAACTGAATAAAATTTCATTGATGTATATGTTCCTACACATCTCTTTTTTTAAAAAAACAGGGTTTCTCTGTGTTAACAGCCCTGGTGGTCCTGGAATTCATTTTATAGACCAAGCTGGCCTTCAACTCACTGCCTGCTTCTGCCTTCTAAGTGCCAGGATTAAAGGTGTGTGCCACCCCTGTCCCATCTTTTCTTTTCTTTTTTCTCTGTTTTTTTTCCCCTTAGACAGGGTCTCACTAAATAAAGTTGCTGCCTGGCTGTCCTAGAACTCATTAAGTGGACCACACTGACCTCAAAGTCACAGAGATCCACTCCCTCTGCCTCTCCAGTGCTGAGACTAGGGGTGCTTGTCCCGAACCCACCTTCTTTCCCATTATTTTTGATCAGAAGAAATGGGATAATATTAGAAAAATGTGATACAATTTGGCACATAATATCTCCTGCTGCATGATCATAACAACCCCATCACAAGCAAGTCTAATGGATTTCCATTTGCTTGGGTTTTTGATTGTGTATTTTATACATAGAAATGGGATGCAAAGTCTCTTTCTTCTAAGTAACTTTTTTTTTTAAATACCGTGTTTTGAAATTAGGGCAATGTTCAACCAATAAAAATAAAATTTTCTAAAGAAAGCAGACTAGGAGATTCACAGTCACCTCTGTGAGACTTCTGGGAAAACAAATAGTAAAGTTATCCTATTCCTGCTTTGTGCGTTTGGGTATTTAGGGGATGAAAACATGAATCCAATGAGGCCAAACATCCACACTCAACCCTGCAAGTGCTGTGCTTCAGTTTTCAGGATGTAAGTCAGCAAGACCTCTCAGCATGTGTATGCAGTATAATCCTAACTATAAAACATGATTTTTTTTCTGCCAAAGAGGTAGGAGATACTCCGACTTGGCGGCAAAGACGGGGAACTTTCTCAAAGTTGCTAAGTCCCACACCCAGACACAACTCCTGACATTCCGAGGGGAGGAAGCAGAGCTTAATTTAGATAATCCCCTCTGGAAAGTACATTGGCTGATTCAAACCAGACCTGGATGACTGGGGCATGTTGTTCTTACATTTCAGAGATGCCTCCTTGTAGAAAGAGCTTCTTGTTGTATCTAGGGGATTAAGATTCACATAAAGAATAGGTAGGTAAGATCAATGAACTATTTATAAAAATGTAAACATTTGACTTTGACCTCCTCGCTGCTTACTTGGGAGGACACTGCCTTTGCTGTTTTAGATAGTGCTTGGCAGAATGCCTCTCATTCCCTTGATCATATGAAAATAAACAATAACAATAAATAGAATCAGGAAATACGCTATGTATCACGAAAAGGATATTTTTGGTTTGTTTGAAGAAAATTTTAAAAATGGTGCAGACAAGGATACACATAACATAAGAGAGCAGCTATTTGGCCCACACACCATTGCATGAACTGGACCCTTCAATAGGAAGACAGACAGATAGTTGTAAGGATACAGCCATGTTGGGAGCTGAGTCTACTAGCAAAGTGCCCTCAAGGACCACTTCTGAGGTAATATTGAATGTTCCAGAATGAAAAAGAAACATGTGCCAAGTTGGGGTATGAGATACATGGAAATTTTCATCTGCATGAATATAGAAATGCATTTCAAATTAAAATCCAAGAAGCTTCACTCTTCTCAAAAGGCCTGTATGACTAGAAAAAGGGAATGGCTATGACCCTGAAAATCTATCATTAACAGTAAATGACATAAGTTATATGTGGAAGAAAACATTACTTTTCTACAGAAATTAAAATTTGGTTAGAGGGAAACGATCAGATGTGTCAGGAATCAGAATTCTCTGAGAAGCTGGTGCACAAGAAGTCCTTTACACTTGTGCCAGTTTAGAGTTCCTGTGAAAAAGCAGCCTGACTCAGTTTTACTGATAAAACAGAGGCAGTTTTCCATTAGTTTGCCTGAGGAGTATCATCCCAACCACAAAAGATGTCACCTTGTTCTGACAAAGGCAGGCAACACTCCTGAGGGCCAGCTCCCAGACTTGTCAGCGTAAGCCCCTATCATATTAATAGCCAGATACAATCTAAAACATCCTTAAGGTGGCAAGCAAAGCTTAGTTTCTATTATTCTCTTCTTCTTACATAAATGTATTAAATATAACAACATTACCTAATAGGAATACACGAATAGGAAATGATAGTAGGTGCTATATTAAAAATCATGTTGGTACACTCTTCCTAGGGTAAGCTTTAAACACTCCTGTTGCCACATCTATGTTTCCAGTTTCATATTGTGGGACTGAGACCCCAGTCCAAAGGGGTTAGCTTGCAAGATTTAGAAAAGAAAAATGCAAGAAGAATGATTAAATTTGAATTTCTAACAAAAATGAAAAAAAAAACCTTAAAAAATGATGATGGAATGGCCCAAAATCCAAGGGAGGTGTAGATATAGATATAACAAATTTTTAAGGAAGGAGGGGATAAATAACATTAAATGGAGGGAGGAAAGAAGGAAGAAGGGGATATATGAATACAACTGACAGTTAAGGGCCTCAGTTGTCTTTTTAAAGCAACGGACAGTTAAGAGAATCAATTGTTTTTGTAGCTAAACATCCATCTTTTCAGGTTTCCCATTGAAACCTATGGCATCCAAGAGTGAACTGAAAAGCTACAGAGCAGGAGACATTGTGCACACCAAAAGGAGAAACAGTGAAGAATGTATGCTAGCAACACTATAAGCTATTAATCATAGGTGCTAATAAGTCTGCTGAGCGATGGATCAAAGCCATTCTAGTGTAAATTTACACAACATGCAATGTAATAAAGATTCATATTGCAGGGACATTTTGTTGACATTAAAGTATATCTCTGTGATGTTCACAGCATCACAGGAAAAATAAGGTAACTGAATTCCTCTTCATACATCATACATAGATGTCTTCACTTTTTCAATTCCTGGATCATTATCATTTTTTACGGTGAAATAGTACAAATATAAACTAACTTGATAATACTACTTCTAATAATACTACTACTTCAATATCCTTAGATTCCTATGTCCTTATTGTCAATAAATTTCAAACCAACTTTCATGTACTATACTATTTAATTTTAAGTATTTATTTATTTGTTTGTCTATTTATTTATTGGTGCTACAGATCTAACTCAGGTCTCATGCTGACTAGGCTGGTTATATGCCACCAGACTATGTCTTTAGCCCTTGATTTTAAAATAGATATAGTAAGTGTTCTGGCAACTCACCTCACCAAGTTAAATTTTTAAGTAGAGAAATGATGGGTGATTAAATTCACATACTAAAGCATTAGTGTTAACTCTGTGGCCGTCTAAAACATTCTGGCATCCTGATGACTCTAACCTATTAGGCAATCAGTGTATCCTAAAAGTGAAGGGCACATTCCTTACTTTTACAATGGAAAAAAAGGACTCTGCACATAGCTTATTTTGATAGAAAAGCATCTGTTAGAAACTTATCTGAATTTGGGAGTGGAAAAAGTTTGAGTTTATATACTCAATATCTTTCTTTAAAACTACTGGAGCTATTACTCTGGGAACAAAACTGTCAGTTCCAAGGGTCTGGAGTCAGCTTCACTGTGCAGAAGCTAACATCAGTCAAAGTCTTCAGAGTACTGGTGCATTGAAACTGCCTTGCTATTGGACTTTTACTGTTTGCTCAAAAGCAATCCTATTAACATTTAATTTTTTAAAAAATGAAAAAAATCAACTAAAAATAGCTACATAAATAAGTTTGGCCCGTAGCATGCATTATCGAGGTGAACAGGAGTCTGACAAATGTGCTTGGGGGGAGAACACTGGGGAAGGGAATATACTCAGCCCTCTGGTTGAACTTAGAAGGGACAGAAAGTGGCAGGCTTCCTGCAGATAACATCTATTTGTTCCCTCCAGGAATATTAGTAACTGTCTTAATGCTACAACAGCCTACCGGCAAAAGCCATTTGAGGAAGTGTTGGCTTTGACTCCTGGTTTGATGGTTCAGGCCATCATGACAGGGTCTAGCAGTGGCAGCAGTGCGAGACAGCTGATCACACTGGGTTCACAGTCAAGAGTCAGAGAGGGTGATGCTGGGGTTAGCTGGCTTCCTCTTTTTGTTCAGTCTGGGACCATAGGACATGCGATGGGATGATGCTGCCCACATTCAGGGTCAGTGTTCCTCCCTTTAAATTTCTCTGGAAACTCCCTCACAGACAGCCCAGAGGTATTTTCTCTAGGTGATTCTAATGCCATCAAGTTGAGAATGAAAATTAATCATCACCCCCAACCCCCAGGCTAGGCCTGCTTTTCCTGGCCAGTTCACCCCAGAGTTCTACCTCTTTGCTCTTTGTAACAAGCCCATGACAAGCATCCTTGGCTTGTTAATGGAATGAACTCTGTTTAAGGCAAGGGAACATAAAGTTTTAACTAGCCAAGTAGCTAATGTGATATTTCTTCATTTCTTTCTTACTTTACTTTTTTTCTGTAATTAATTTTCATTTCCATTTCCCATTTCTGAGAGAACTTTTTTTTACCACCCCTTTATTATCTTTATAGTGATAGCCTTGATATATCTATATATATGTATATGTATATATATGTATGCTCCAAAATAGATGACTCAACTTTGTGAAAAATATATTTGTACATGCTACTGAGCAATATATGCAGTTCTCTCTGTCGGTTGGGACTGCTGTTTTAATTTTTCTTGTGTGTATTTTTCTTTCTTTTCTAATAAACTTTGAGCTATTTTTATAATCCCAAAAACAAATAACTCAGAAAAACAAGGTAACATTTCAATTGCTCAACATATTCAAAATTCCTGGACAGAAATCTTGAAAGATATTACTATAAGTAGGGCTCACTTCAGCAAGAAAGTTAAGTCATATGGTGGTAACCCTAAATTGATTGTGACTGAAGTATACCTGTTACATACATGCATATTTCTGGTTATTGTAGAACTGGTAGGATATATAGTAATTTTCAAGAGGATTTTCAATTTTAGAACATTTCATCAAACAGCCAGTTCAGGGTCAAGTTCTGTCAAGTTTATTTATAGTTAAATAGTTTATCCCATATCACTCTACAAGAATAAATAAATGTAACATTTTGTAATATCAGTCACAGTGCATGAGTGACCCCTTGCAGATGCTAAATCAACAGTCAGATTTATTTTATTCGTGCAGGAGTTGAATTGTAATTGTTGGCATTGATGGCTGCTTTTTGCTTGTTCAGAAAGCCTTTAGGTTGTAGATCATGAGAAGTCTTATGTGAGGGGAAAAGAAGAGAAGGACCAGAAAAACAACCTGGATTCCATTTCTAGTTCTGCCATTAGCAAGACATGTGACTCACTTGGTCTGAGTCACTGGTCCTTCTGCAAAGTAGGAAGGCCCACAGTCCTGACGATGCTCCCCTGCCTCAGGAAGAGAGTCTAGATAGCAGAGTCTAGCTGCAGCAGATGATGGTATCTGATTACTTCCTACTAGGAAAGTAGTCTTTAGCTGAACACAAGGTATAAGAGCTGAAACATCTTCAAGACAACCAAATATTCAGAAGAAAGTACAATGAAATAGAAGATACATATTCTACAGGAATTGGTGTTTTGCTCAAGCTACCCACAATTAATGTTAATGACTTTGAAATGAGCTAGTGTTTCATTGTCCCGACTTTCAAAATCTTAAAGTTGCATTCACTGACCCGATAGACCTCAAACCTCACAAAACACTACCATATGATGATATCGACAAATCAAATTTATTATGTCCAAATTAAATGACTTTCAGTGCAAAAGTCCCTTCCTAGTTATTCTATGGGCAAGTATTTTCTAGAAATATTATAAATCTGCTTCTCTGTAGCACATGCTGTCTGAATTTAACCATCTTGTATGTTACAAAGGCCCTATAAGAGACGACTGAGTAACAGTTCAAGAGGCTCTGCTATTCTCTTCTCTAGGGTCACAAATTTGATGCTGCTGAAGAAATGTCAATCTATTATGCCAAAATATCAAACATGTTTGTGTACATGGTGTTATTTGAACAATTGCTCATTACAGCACCTGAGGACCAAGCACCTCAAGAATTGAAGCAGGACACAGGCCTCCTTGTGGACACACTGGTTGCATTTGTATCTTCCTCCTCTCGCGACTTTGTGCTTTAGATTACCATAACATTAAGTGTTTGGTTCCCAGTGAGCTGGAGGATATAAAGACGTGTGCATAAAAATACTTTTAGGGTACAATGATCCTTACCTGTTTTTTTCATGAATCTTCAGAATTTCGTTTGTCTGTTGGAGAAGTTGCTTCTCTAGCTTGTAGGTTGATAATGAATTCTCCAGTAGTTGTATTTCAAGTCGAGATGTTTGGTTTAGTACCTTGAAATAGTTTTTAAAAAACAATTTCAGTCACAAAGCAAGTAGCAGGGAAAAAAATTGAGCATTTTAAAAATCACTTTTGTTCTTAATATTTTTCAAAGGGATTTAAGCACATGGTGTCCAACCTACTAAGCAGTGCATTGTAAATTAAAATTAAAGTTGGAGGTGAACTAAATCCATTGGCATACTCCAATTTTTATACCCTTACATCATAGGATAACATTTCATATATTTTATCTCCAAAATTTATAAGTGCAAAATATGTTATTAATCCAAGGTCTTGATATTACAGGTTAGTTAGAAAAATTAGGAGTTGTATAAATATACCTACTCAAACCTATCACCTTACTAAATCCAATTTGAAACACAAACACCTCTGAAGATAGTCTGGAGGGACTTCTGACCACACATTTATTGGATGACTGTTATGGCAGGGAGTCCATCCAAGAGAACGTCCATATGTTATCTCACTTACTTGACAGTATCATTCGTTGGCCATGTCACTTCATGAATGAGAACACTGGAGTCCACATTCACATAGGACCAGGTCAAGGTCTGGGTTTCTAACCAGAGACTTTATTTGAATCTGCATATTAGAAAGAACCTGAAAAGATTTTTTTTTTTTTTTTTTTGCAATACTGGTATCACATACAGGGTCCTGCTGTAAACATGGCAGCCCTGGAGTGCTGTGCCCCACTATGTGGGTTTAAAGCTGGGATCTGTCTGAACCTTTTGAAAGTGTTCTTGAGTTGGGCTATGTCTGCAGGGACTGCAAGGCAATGGGACTCTGTGTCCGTAGCAGTAGGACAGAGATGGAACTAGAACAGAGGGCAGAGGCAACTGCCTCAGATGCAAAATCTACAGACGGGCTCCTTCTCGCCGTGGCAACCAAGCTAAAGTATGCATTATACATCTGTCCATTATTTCTGTGCAGACTGTTTTTTAACTCTAACATATTCCACAAACATTAGATGAGATTATTATTATTCATTCTTGGAGTGGCTTCAAATCCATATCCATGAAAACAATATACAAATGAATCATAGCAAGTTAAGTATTTTAAAGTATAAATGCCGCATCTTACCATTTTCTACTCTTCTCTCATCACCTCATTTCCCCTAGGCCAGGAACAGGGTAAGGTGAGTCAAACCACATGGCACTGGACTATCCACTTGCAAGGACTATGTTTACTTTAAAGTTGCTTTTCTGTTCCATGGGGTTTTTAAAACTTTTTAAATAGTGCATTTTTCCTAGACACACATGAATTCTGCGATTGTGACAGGACACACAGGACCTGCACAAGCTCAAGACAAAGTTCCAACATGGAGGGAGAAAAGTCGGCACACAACCATTTACTAGTTATTGGCATTGGATGACTGTCGGGAGAGTATGCTTTCTTTAATGGTGTGAGCCTGGTGGGTTGAACACACTCAAGGGCAGGCTCTACTCCCGAGAGTAGTTCTGCACCACATAAGTGGTCTCAATGGAGGAAAAGAAAACACAACTGAGAGCTGGAGGCTCCTGAGGGAAAAGTGGAAAGGGAAGAGTTGCGGGAGGGGTGAATACGATCCGAATATGCTGTATGAAATTCTCAGAAAATTAGTACAAATATTATTTTAAAAATCTATTCCTTATTACTTTATTTAAGGAAAAACAGAATTTCAAGAGCAAATGGTAGAGAATGTCAAGACTGAGGCTACAGTCATCAAATTTTCTACCCAGGCCAGTTTTTGGTTTTTTTGTTTACTGGATGACCATGTGCAAATATTTGAAAGGAGGAGTGAAACACTCTGCATTTTTTTTTGTGATTGAACAGTACCAGGCATAGAGAAGACACTCAACATTTGTTTATGAACAAAAAGCAGGCATGCTTGAGCCGGGTGGTGGTGGTGCACGCCTTTAATCCCAGCACTCAGGAGGCAGAGGCATGGGAATCTCTGTGAGTTCGAGGCCAGCCTGGGCTACAGGAAAGGCGCAAAGCTACACAGAGAAACCCTGTCTCAAAACAAACAAACAAACAAACGAACAAACAACAAAAGCAGGCGCGCCATCTCACGGAATTAAACCCATTGTTCACAGATACTTCAAACCTACATTTGCTTTCCTTTACCTTACTTACTCCCTGAGAGCACGTGGGCTGGTCGGTTTTTGTCAACGTGATACAAACCTAGACATATTTAGGAAGGGTGACTCTTAACTGAGAAAGACTGGGGAGGAAGTTATCCCTCCCTAGGGAAAGTGTTCCAAAAAGCCATTTCATGCACCCGGGATAAGTCCTGGTTCCATTGCCAGGGGCTTCCCAAACAGACCTATCCATGGCATAACTGTCACCCACATTCAGAGAGCCTAGTTAGGTCCCATGCATGTTCCCCAGCTGGGAGTCCATGAGCTCCTACCAGCTTGACACAGGGGGGAGGGGCTTGGTCCTGCCTGAATTTAGTATGCCAGACTTTGTTGATTCACCAAGGGAGGCCTTACCCTCCTTAAGGAGTGGATGGGGGGTGGGTTTGGAGAAGGTGGGGGGGCATGGGATAAGGGGGGGGAGGGGGAACTGGGATTGGTAAAATGAAAAAAAAAACCTTTTTTTAAGCCGGGCTGTGGTGGCGCACGCCTTTAATCCCAGCACTCGGGAGGCAGAGCCAGGTGGATCTCTGTGAGTTCGAGGCCAGCCTGGGCTACCAAGTGAGTTCCAGGAAAGGTGCAACACTACACAGAGAAACCCTGTCTCGAAAAACCAAAAAAAAAAAAAAACCTATTTTTAAATAAATAAACTTTTAAAAAAAGAAAAGACTGAGGAGGAGTGAATGAAAAAGGGGGACATGGGAGGCAGTGAGGAGAGAACAGAAGAAGAGAGGGGGAAACTGTGGTCAGTATGTAAACTAGATGAAAAAATATTAATTAAATCAGTAAAAAAAAAAAAAAAAAAGATTGACCTAGAGGGAAGTTCAGTTCAGTGAAGTAGTATCTTGACTAAAGCAGGATCACTCCTCAGCAGGTGGTCTCAGATGGTATAAGAGAGCAGGCTGAGCAACCCATGGAGAGCAAGCCAGTAAGCAGCACTCCTCCATCTGTTCCTGCCTCAGGGTTCCTGCAGGAGTTCCTGCTCTGACTTCCCTCTGTGTGGCCTGAGAGTTTGTAGGATGAAATGGTCTCTTCCCCGAGTTACTTTTGTCAAGGGGTTTTATCACAGCATTGGAAACGCTAACTAAGACACACTTCCTGATACACTTAGACCAAATGTTTTGCTTACACATCATTCTCTGTGTTCCCTGGAAACAGAATGGAGTCATCATCTGGAATTGGCCATGAAGTTGCCTGTATCTAACTCTTACAACTGTGGCTGCTATTAATCTGTCCTCTTACTCTCCTTTGCCTCTAGTCTACACTATCACAGAGCAATGGATCTTTTGTAAAAAACAAGTCAGATTGTGGCATTTTCTATGTTGCATATGCTAATGGATCCTCTCTGCAGGTAGTTTACATTTCAAAGAACTTGTGTGGTCCACAAGGCTGTGTGAGATCTGAAGCCTGCTTACTTCTTCTATGTCACTCCCGCCACCCACCTGGCTCATTATGATCTCATTCAGTCTTTTTTCTGCTCAATTTGCCAAATTCTCTTTCACTTCAGGACATTTGTACCTGCACTTCTGTCTGGCTAGAATTCCCATCCCCTCTCAGATGCAGAACTAGCTTCTTTTCATATTCAAGACATGCTCAGGGGTATGTTCAGCCATGCCTAGGAAAACTTCTATCCCCATCCTCTCCAGCAGTTCACTCCATCTTCCATTCCTTCTGGAACCTCCACTATTGAAGATAATCCTGTTACACAGGGCCTACATTGCTGTGTCCGAAGTCCTCCAGTATAAAGTCAAGAACACCGGGGCATTCAACTACGTGTTGGGTGACGTGCTGACATTGCCCAACAGGCTGTTTCAAGTTAGATAACAACCATGGAAGGCAACAGCCCCACCTTAGTAGTTAGACTCTTACAGCCCGAATCTAAAGATTTATCTGACATGGAAGAAGGATGCCGACCAATCTTCAAGATCCAGGATAAGTGCTGGTCAACTCAGGCTAGTTTTAAGCACAAATACCACGTCCTTCTCTTTTCTCATCGTATTGATTCCATTGCTGCTTTATTTCAAGTCACCCCACTGATGTTTGCAAATAGGCTTGAAGTTCAAAGCTGGGCATCCAAGGGAACTGTAGAAAACTATGATAAATTGACCACCGCCTTGCATGTGTCTATGGAACTTGCTGCTGGCAATAACTGAAGTATTCCATTAAAATGACAAAAGACATTTCCTTCTTAGCTTAAACACATCCCAAAAGTACATCTCTGAGAAAAAAAAAGTTTAAGAGGAAAGAAAAAAATTAAGAAAGGAAAGAGTGAAGAAAATATTCAGCAAGTCCCCAAGGACTGATGTCAAAGCTTAAATTTCCCAGAGTATGCTGTGGAGTAAGGACAGTGCACACTCTGAAATGGGGGACTTATGTAGTTTAAAGGGTTTAACGCTTTCTTATAAAAATAA
The DNA here is from genome assembly GCF_007827085.1 of Peromyscus californicus insignis. Classification (NCBI taxonomy): domain Eukaryota; kingdom Metazoa; phylum Chordata; class Mammalia; order Rodentia; family Cricetidae; genus Peromyscus; species Peromyscus californicus. The sequence continues at coordinate 9,848,977 of NW_026294503.1, forward strand.
AAAATAGTAACTATTCATTTTATAGAGAAAGTGAGCTATGGAATTTTAGACAGTCTTTTTTAATACTTGTAAGAGTATTTCACTTAAAATCCACACTAACTTAAAGAGAGCACAGCAGTCACAAAGGAAATCTCTTTGCACAGCACTTGGCCTTGAAACAGTCTTCCCCCGAGGCACATGCATGCTATTGATTTCATTATTTTTTTTTTCAAATAAAGCAAAGGTAACAACATATGATGTAATTAGATGTTATGGTAGTATGAAAGCTGATCAGTACATGAAGAATGGGAGCTATAAATTCACTACTTAGCAATATCAGTGAAGTAAGTTTTAATGTGATCAAGAATCACCCTTTTGGTTATTTGTTTGCATCATAGAGAGAAAGTAAGCACTTGAGATGGAGAGATACGGCAGCTAATACCCTGACTGCATCCAGACCTTCCATCCCTGAGAGCATGCTGGTGATCTGTCTTTTTGCCTCCTGATGAGATGCCACATGAAATGATCAACAGTTCCATAGAGGAACCATACTGCTCAACTCAGCTCAGGAAATTCTTTATACATAGTAATTTCTGGTTTAAAGAAACTATGAGTTATGGGAAAATAAATCAAAAGAAATGGCAAATAAATACTCGGGCAATCCCAGAAGATGAGAGGTTGTCAAAGGATTGTCCTAGTTTCTTAAAAATATTATTCATTAGTGGGGAGAGGGGAAGAAAGTAAAAAATAGACCTAAGTTCAGTGAGACCACCAAACCTGGAAAATAAATTACCTGCAAAATTACTGTGGAAATTAAGGAATCTTGAACAAATATTGTTATTACAGATCATGTTATGATAATATATATTTAATACTATATGAAAATTGTGAATTATTATATTTATGTCATATAATATGTGCATATTAACCATATATATTAACATTTATAATATTTATAGTAACCTCATCATATTTGATTATTCATATATTAAATACTAATATATTCCAATTACACCCTACAGTGTAACTCTGTGCCATATTTATAATATTATAACTGTGGAGTTTGGTACTTATAGTGCCTTTTAACAGAGGCAGACATTGTAGGTTGGATTTTCTTGTTCATTAGAGCTAACTACATAGCTCTTCTGAATTTAGAGTCTCTATTCTTCCTAGAAGCTCCAGTAACTAAGAACAAACAGATTCCTCTGCCTAAGAAAGATGACCTCTTGATCCATAACTACTGCTATGGAATGTCTTCTTTCCAGTCATCACTTGGTCTTCAGTTTGTTGTGGCTGATGGTGACTTCGGATTTCTCCTTCATATACGCATTAAATTATCACAATAATGCAGGAAGGGGCCAAATTTCCCATGCTCTTCAGAGTACAGAGAGAATATATTGATATTGGCTTGATTTCTTCTCCAGTCACACCTTTTTCAGTAGGTTACTTTTCTTCTAAGTCATATTCTAGGCCATCAGCTACTTTTGCATATACATTACTATCAACACACAGCCTTGGGTTAAAATCCAAATATATTATGATTAGGGTTTATTAATTACTTAACTAGTACTTATTGAGGGTTTGATATATATCCTGTCCTGTTACAAATCCTAATGATAGAGGCTATGAAGAAAAGAGAAAGAGCATCCTTGCTTTCTACTTAACACGCATATGAAGAATTGGTCTGACTTTAGTAAAGGGCCAGATAGTAACCATCTTACTTGGTGAGCTGTCATTATTTGGATGTGAAATGCTCCCCAAAGGCCCATGTGTTTGAACATTTGGTCTGCAGCTGGTGATGTTGTTTTGGGAAATTAAAGAACCTTTATGGGTTGGGGTCTCAATGGAAGAAATGGATCCCTAGGGAGTAGGCCTTACGGTTTGTAGCTTGTCCTGGCTGTAACCTCAGATCCCTCTGCTCTCTGAGCCAGTGAAATGTGAGCATTCCCAGCTACACTCCTGATGTGGCCTTCCCCACATTATGAATTTTGTACTCTCAAACTGTGAGCCAAACTCAATTCTTACTCCCTTAAGTTGCTTTTGTTAGATGTTTCGTGAGAATAATGAGAAACAAATAAATAAACAAACAAAACACCTGATATACAGGCTGTATTGTCTTTCCTATATCTCTGGTGTAACCTGATGTGAAAACTGTAAAGCAATCATAGACAACATGTGCATGGATAAATGTGGCTGTATTTGGTACAGTTTTAGAAAAGAAAGTTCAGTCAAATTTGAGTTGTAGGCCAGAGTTTTCTGAGCCTTCTTCCAATGGTTTATACAAATTAATTACAAATGTATTTTCTATATAAGATCCCTAGCTAATTTATTTCACTATCATTTCAGCTAGGTCAAGGTTAAAAGTTTATTAAACTATACCTTCCTCAAGTTAAAGAAATATAGGTCAATTTTTAGGGCTGACCTTTGGTAGTAGACAGAAGAGGAAATTTACTGTTGCCTAGAGAAATATGTTCATTTAAGAGCCTACTTATGAACTGCTTTAAATTTCTAACTGTGCTGTTGTGAGCCAAACAACAGTTGTAGTCATCAGTGAACTCTGAGACACAGAAGAACTGGGATTAAATGTGCAGGGAATTTATTAAAGCAAATGTCTTTGAAGGGAAACTGGAAATAAGTGGGAGGAGTCAGAAACAGACTTCAGATGATGGTGCAGGCTTTATTCTGGTGAAGAAAAGAGGGAAGGAATGGAGTGTTAGATGGAAGTCTCAGTCCTCAAGACAGCCGTAATTATATTCAACAGGCAATGGGAAAAAACTTAGCCAAAGTCATGTGTCAGCGAAGTTCTCAAGCTCCTGGGAACAAGACTAAGTACCCTGCCACAGTGAGTCATCGCTTAGAAATGGCTGTTGAGAATTGTGGTCTCTGTACCAATACCTGAAGGGTTTGAGAGCACAGCAGCTGGGGTCACTGCTCAATTATACTTCCCACAACAGCACACTGAAAAGGTATGCTTTCAATACAACAGAAAGTGGAAGGAAATCCATCTAGAGGCTTTTTACCACGTTAACTCAAAGTCACTGGACATAAGGACTGCTTTAGGTATTAATGTAGTCTACAAATCACTTATTGGAACATCTTGCATCATGGAAATATGCAAAATAGGTCGGTTCAAATGTGATTAAATTCCTTTTCTAATACTATAGTGCTGGCAGTTATTGGCAACTGAAGGAAACTTGAGATGCCCCTCTGAAGAACTTCCCTGTGGTTGACACAGCTGGCAGCTGGCATGGGCAGCACTGAAGCCGTAGTGATGAACTCACTGGCACACAAGAGAATGGTGCGAGTGGGTGGGCCTGCCATTCCCACCAGCAGGGAAGCAGCGGCATCTTCCTTGCCTATAGGAGACTTAGCAGCGCTGAGACCTACTGCACTAGCTTGCTTACTCTGAAGTAAATCTTGTTCCATGCTTGGACCAATTGATACAGGTCCAAAGTCTTAGAGAAAAAGCAGAAGCGGAGGAGAGAGACTGACATTGGTAGAAAGATGAGCCTGTAGATTTTGATGTCAAACTCTTTAACTTTAAATTTTCAACCTAATACTCACTAATTCTTTCATCTGAACCAGCTTTCAGCATCACTGTTTTGGTTTTTTCATCTTTAAAAAAGGAATGAAAATACTACCTATGTCTATAGAATATATTTGCTGGTACTAGTTAATATGTGTGTAAGATTGTTAAAACCCATCCAAGGAGATGGTTAAAAATAGATTTAATTCGGTTTGTTGATTCGATAATTCCCTATACACCAAATTTGCCTGAGGGAAAAGTGAGAAGGAGATTATGCAACAGGAGAAGGACATGAATAACTCCTGATCCTAACTCCTTAATCCAAAAGAGGAACTTGAAGGAGAGGAGCTGCTGGGCAAGACTGATAAGAGCAAGTGGTGTTCTGCTGAGCTGTGGAGGAAGAAGAGGCTTCCTCAGGTTTGGATTTCTCAGCGTTTTTAGGTGTGCTCACCATGCCACACTTGTTCTGATTATAATGGTCATTGAAAGTGGGGGTCCTCTATGCCCTGCAGCAAAACCGTAGTCCTGCCTCCTCCTGTGAAAGTGCAAGTCTAGAAGGTCAACAGAGGACTAGTAAGCAATAAGTTGCTTATCTTTATAACATCATCCATCATGTGAGAGCTGGGGCACACAAATGGGGCTAAGCCATTGCTACATGATCCTCAACTACTGAACAGCCTGAAGTCGGTTTTAGGAAAAGCAAAATATAAAAGTGTTTAGTCAAGTTAGGTGAATGTCAGAGCAAAATACAAAATCAAACCTGGACAGAGCAGAAGTTTCCTCCACCTTGTAAGATTTTAGAACTGAAGCACATATAAATGCACTGAGGTTTCAGTATTCATTGTATAAACTTGACACTGCATCAAGACTTGGGGACACTTAAGTGGTTATGTTGAAGCAGACATGTCCTGTGTCAATAGTTCAAATACACACCATGTGGATACACACTTGCTTAAAAAAAAAAGGCTTGGAGCATAAGCATCAATGACCATAATATGTTCAAAGGATGATAACAAGCCTATAAAGGTTTCAATTTGTAAAGTAGAACACTGCCTGTCTAGTTGCCTCTTGTTGATAATTCTGAAGGGTTTGAGATTTTTTTTTACTTTGTCTGTCTGAACAATGTTCTTGCTTTATCTAATAAGCTTTAATTGGTCTTTATGATGAGTTTTTACTATTCCACACAGGACATTTTATTTTGTCTTTATTCTTGACTTTTCTTTCAAAAAGTACATATCTCCCAGCCTTTAGATTGCAGAACAAATTTTACTTTTAAAAACTTGCATAGCATCAATCTTTACAGTTTGGAGATTAAAATATTAATGAAGGCATCATTTTCCTCCAGCACTTCCTAAATGAGAGGAGAACAAAAACAACCCTAGAGGAAGTTTAGAGGACATAAACCAAAGGTCGTGTGTGTCCACGTGTGTGTGCGTGTGTGTGTGTGTGTGTGTGTGTGTGTGTGTGTGTGTGTGTGTGTGGGCATGAGCGTGCTAGAGTCCTTTCCTTCTACCTTATGAGTCTGAGAATAGAACTCAGGTCCTTAGGCTTGGCAAAAAGCACCTTCTCCTGCCAGTGTTTCAGGATTTGAACTTACAAAAATGTTTGTAACAGATGGTAAGCTTTCTGACTTAAATAAAGAGAAAAATACAATCTTATTATATGTAATACATGAAACAGATATTGTATAGATCAGCTTGCTTGCTTTATGTGATATAAATGAGTCAATAAGTCTTGTATTATTTAGTTATGAGATATAGTTCCCATTCTTTATACTCCATGTGGATCTGATAATGATCCAGGGCAGGGGAGCATTTTCCAAAATTTGTATGATTTATTCATCCAATGTGATAAACATTTAAGTTCCGATTCCATTAGTTGATAATTAATATCATTAATCAATGGAATAGATATGAGGACTTCAGAGTTGGAGTCCTGAATTCTATAATTATGTTAGTGAAAGAGATCAGTGCAACTTCCTTACTTACAGGCTTTAAGTGGCTCCATAAATGTGTTTTGTATTAAGGCAACCTATATTTTAGATAATATACTTTATCCATATACATTATCTTCATTGTTTTTCTTTAAATATAAACATATAATCTGCGAAGTCACTGACACAGATTAAGTAAAGTAGAAATAGTTTGCCATTTTTTTGCATTGGCATATTTACATGCAGATTTTTCTAGCCTTGAAAGAAATCAGCTGCATTGGAACAGGGTCACCCCCACCAAGTTTAGAATGCTATTACAATGGAATAACAGTCGCTACACCCACAGCACTAAGAGATCACCTAGTAGTGCTTCAATGTGACATTTACTAGTGCATTTATGACAATGATAATTACAAAGCATCCTTACACTTTACTGGTTTCTACTCAAATATGCAGGTCTATGCAGACTCGTGTTTATTCCTGCTCAGTGTACATGAGATTTTCCTTTCAATCCATTGAATGCACAAGACCACTGCAGATGTCACCGTCATGAGAGCATTAACCCCCTCCCCCGAGATAAAGCAAGACAGGTCAAAAACGCTCTTCAAAGACACCAGTTAGACCCACAGGGCTATTTTGTTTGACACAAGTCATATCACAGTTGGTAGCTGCAGTGTTTGTTTAAACTTAATGCTGATTAGGTTTTCGTAGCTGCTCTGTTTTTGCAAACACATACAAAGCTAAATATACTCACCCTCATTAATGCAAAAAAAAAGCATGCATATCTTGTCAAGCACTCATTGTTGTTATTACCAATAAACAAAAAAAATGTATGTTTCCCCAAGCCTCACGCTGAAATATGCTCTGTGTTTATGGAGTAAATAAAAGAATAACTTCAAAATAATCTTCTGGTTGAGTATGTGACTCTGGCCCTGGGGACATACCTGAGTCTCAACATCTGTCAGTTTTCGGGTCTGCTCTGCAGTCTGAGACAGGAGGCTGGTTCCTATCTCAAGCATGGTGGCCGTGTGGTTTTGAACCGCATTCTGTTGTATCTGGGCCATCTCCGACTTCATATTTTCCACAATGTAATTCTCAAGCTGCAAGAGATAAAGGAGAAGGCATGCTAGATTATAAGCAAAGCCTCCCTGTTTGGGGCATGCAGTATTTACAATGACAAAACAAGACACAGCTGGCAGAGCGGCCATCTGGCAGAGATCCTCTGCGTGTCGGAGAGTTGGGAATGGAAGCCGAGCACACACCAATCCAACTGCTAACAAACTCTTGCTATACAGACACATATGCCTGAGAATCACAAATCACGAGGAGAATTTTCACTGGGATCCCACTCTCTTGTTATGGTCATGATCTCATTTAACCCTCACACCAAGGATATGAAGGGAACAGTTGCTTGAGTTCTTTTTTATTTTATAGCCAAGGAAACAGAACCGGAAAGAGCCAGTAATAAAGCCCATGGTTACCTAGCAAGAATGCAGGTGATTTAGCAAATAATTTAAAGGTAAATCTTACTGCTTTGGTCTTTTGATTATACCATGCTGGCTACTCACCTCAGAAGAATTCAGCATTCTGTTTCGATTTCCTAATGATAAAAAGCAGGTTGTATTGCGAGCATGAGACAGGGGTAAGAGGAGGGCTGATACCCATGAAAGAAAACATTCAGAAAATACTGAAACATCAGGAGTGATGTATGATATGAGCTGCAGAGCCTGAGAGCTTCACCATTCTCCACACTCCTTTGCAAGCTCAAAGAGAAGGTAATGAAACTGCAGTTCATAAAACACCATTTGCCCTTCTCACCTGGGTAACATTTATTCCTTTATGATACCATCTCAGAGAACACAATGACCATAAAATAGATGGTACCATGGGGGCCAACAAAAATTATTAAGTGACTGACTATGGGGTGGGGGTGGGGAGCTTGTTAGGCACCTGGGAGAATCAAACAGCATAGGCATTGCTTAAAGAATGTACGAGAAGCCAGCACCTTCCTGTCAGTGCTCTTAACTCTCCACGACTGCTGTGTGGTGACTGTATTTTATTACCCAATTTCTCATATGAGGAAACTACATCCCAGAGACATCAGGTCCAAGGCCACACACCACACAAACAGTCAGACTTGGACTTGAGCACTGAAGTCCTTAACTCTCATACAAACACTTTTAACCGCTTGGTAGCTCTGCCAAGTCATGCTTAGCAAGCTGAGTTTGAAATCATTAACAGCTACATGGCTTTTATCGATTCAGTGAACTCTAATGCATCCATATTGTAAGTTCCATAGCATCATTATCATGCAATAAATAGAGTCTAAGTGTAAAATCCCCTCCGAAACGTTGGCAGTTGCCTTTCTCACACCAGCCATTGCTTATTTCTACTTATCTAACTTGACTCTAGTCCAGATGAGCAAAACTAAAACCAAGCTTATATTATGGTTGATGAATTCTGAACTTATATTTTATCAATATATATGACAACCCTCTTTCACTACAAATGCAAAATACATCATAAAATATCTGAAAGTTACTTTAGCAAAGTATCTGGCCTCAGCCAAATCCTAGAGTTATTCTCATTAAATTACCTCATTTCACAGCCAAAATATGGTAGAGGACCAGGGGCCAGGCCAGAGCAGTGAAAGTCTCTCATTTTTGTATGCATATTCCTAATGATAACACTTCCCTGTCTTTTGTGAAATTAACTTTGCCTCTTTCAAGAATAAGTGCTTTGGATAGTTAGTCCACCACAGTTTCTAGAGTATGTTCATGTTTGAACCTGGAAATCTGCCTTTAGTTTGTCATGAGAGTTGTTCCCAAATGGAAAGGTATAGTAAGCCACATCATTAAGCCTCTGTTTCAGAATTCTTTACAAGAGAACTTCATTTAACTCTGAGATTCTTATACTGGCAACATAGATGCCTGGTACTGTAGTTGTTCAATTTTGCCACCACAAAAACAAAGCCAGCCTAAGAAAAACAATCTAGGAAAAAAAGTCAGATAGAAAGCTGGAGGAGTCAGGTGATACAGATAGATGAAATGTCACAAGCCTCTGGATCCAGGCATGGTTTTAATCAGATTGACCTTTGGACATTCACTTGTAAGTTGCATGATCCAATAATTTCCCCTGAGCAGCCAAGGTATTTTTTTTTCTTCAATCACATTGATTTATGTTTTAGCATAATCAAAAGATTATTGGCCCACTACATATGATAGATGTGCAGCACGAGAAGCCTCTGACAGACAAACATTAGTAGTATGATCCTTTGTTGTCCAGGAAATTTGAGGCTTTTATGGATATTCTATAAAATGGCATGTGAGATTTCATTGTGAAGACAACAAGCATGTATAGCCAACATTGATCAACTACCTCTTGCACGGCAAACATTGGACTAAGCTGGTTCTCTTTACGGGATAAAATCTTACAGTGTTAAACTCAGAGAGATTTCCTGTGCTGTGCTGCTTTAAAGGTGGGACTGTGGAGACTTAAGAACCCCAAAGTAACTTGCTTATGATCAAGCAATAACTCGACCATTCAAACTCCACATGCTGATGTACTTTTTTAGATTTTGGGTTTACATTCTTAACCATTAATCTATCCAGCTAGGACTATCTGGGAACCATGTGTATTTTACTTGTAACTCAAGATCTCTGATTGTTTGTTAAAACTGTGGGAGGAGGGTTTCAAAATGCAGATGAAGTACAAAATTCTTTAAACTTCCTAAGGTAATTATGAAGACAGTAAATGTCTTGAAAAGCTCTCCTATGTAATTCTGATTCAGCTAAAGGAGAAGTGCTTCTTAAAACATTGTGCATCAACTGAATGTACCAGGCTCTGCTGACTTCCCATGGGAGGCCTTACTTTGTTGGAGGAGGAAGTGGGGGAGGGTTGGGGGTGGGCAGGGCGGGAAGAGAGAAAAGAGAGGAATCTGTGATTAGTATGCAAAATGAATTTTAGAAAAGTGTGTGTAGAATGTATCTGGCTCCAGTTTTTTATTAGTAAGACCAATGAGAATTTGTGGTACAATAGAAGAACCACCTGTATGAAGACTGTTCATGAAAGGTTAGTCATTAAAAGAGGAACCAGTGCCAGAATGCAGATTATTTGCCTCACTAGCATGGCATTTAATTCACCTGGTTGACAAATAGGAAAAAGACTTTCTCAATTTAAAAAAGTGAAGCTGGGATTTACGTGCTATTCCAACCATACATTGTTCACAAAATAGGAAGAGAAAAAGAATTCCTGACTTTGGCAACCAAACTTATACTAGTACGTCAGATTTCATGGTTTTAAGAAATTCAAGTGAGGGGGTTGGGGATTTAGCTGAGTGGTAGAACGCTTGCATAGGAAGCGCAAGGCCCTGGGTTCGGTCCTCAGCTCTGAAAAAAAAAAAAAGACCTAAAAGAAATTCAAATGATAATTTAACTACCTAAGTAAATTTTGCTTCATTACATTATCTGCTTGATAATTATAAAATATTAGTTTTTTTTATACAACTATCTCATAGAAAATGGTTCCCAGTGTTTGTGTTGTTATGGACACGAAAACAATGATGGACTCCAGGCATCGTGGAGGAGGACACACTAGGGCTACATCAAGTGTCAGCTGCTTTGTGACCCTACTGACAAGTCAAACATTGACCACTCTTCCCCGTTGAGTTTCCTCTTCAAGTCAGAGCTTTAGATCAACAAATCAGAATGGCTGTTTCATGTCAGCATCCCTTCCAGCCACCGAGATCCTCCCAGTTTAGCCGTCTCTGCTGTAGAAATAAAGTAGGTCTCCCACCCATACAGAAATCCTCATTTAAGCTGCTGTGATGCATATAGCTCTAGTTAATTGTTTTTTTTTAATCAAACAGGGTTGTTATGTCTAGCACTAACTGTCTTTTAGTGCATGAAGTAAGGGCACTCTTAAGTAGCCAGAACCAGATGCCGTTGATTTAAAGGCTGAGGGGAAGGCTGAGTCAAATATACAACGTGTGATGAATATGAAGCCTGTTTTCATCTTATCTCTGAACATTCCTCTAGGCACAGAACTGTTAAATCCGTCTTGATGCTCCCGATCAGCTATGTCCAGGAACGATTTGTAACAAATTTGATTGTCTTCATTTATTCTCTATGGGCCCTGAAAATATATATTCACAGAAAATGATGGCTGCAGCAAGGTTTAATATTTTAAAAGACACCTGAGGTGTGATTTTAAACTGAAAAGTTGCTGACTACAAGAGCTGATGAGTTATGTAGAGACACTTGAATGATAAAGTTATTTGGTTTATTACCACGTCACTGTCTGGACTCTAGAATTTTCTAAAGAATGGGCCAACAGGCTAGGAAGGGGGTGTAAGATCTGGAATAACGAATGAAATAACTCTTTACCCAAGTTATGCTATTTTCTCATTTCACTAACGGGACTGAGGGAGGTACAGAAAATTGCTTAGGATCACACAAATGTTTATGGCTGAGCAATTCTATTGTTTTGAAAGAGGGCCAGAGTAATCAGCATATTTTACCCTGTAAATGAGGAAAATCACCCCTTAACCACCAACACACTGACACCACCATCATTGACAAATTATGTAGCATGTGGTATTTATGCAAGGAATATGTGAAGTGGAAGACATAGAAACACTGGGGTGAAACTTGTCAAAGACAATTTTCACATTTGTAATTTCAGTAGTGCACAGATTGAAGACTATTACATTCTAAGAAATACTACAGTTGGTGAAAAAGCACATATGTAGTCAGCTATTAGAAAGTTAAGAGTATTTTAAAAGAAAAATCATTCTTTTTTTTTAAAAAAAGCCAGGATTATCAGCAATTTTTAGCTTCTTCATAAATTGTTTGTTTGTACCCAGTGTCTAGTAGAGAAAAAGAGGCTGGTTGTTTTCCTTTGTGACAGCCTTGAAGAATTTGAGTCCTTACTGGACTCATAATCCTTGATGATTCATGTTCACGAGAAGGTACTCAGTAAGAGTATGACATGTCTTATACATGGATTACATTCTCTAGCATGTCTAGCCCTGAAGTGGCTCTTCAAGTGACATGAACAAAGAATATAACTCCTCCATGTAATTCTTAAGAAAACAACGTTTTAAACTCTATAAAATCTGACAAAGGCGTGTTGGTTTAAAATATGTTATAGATTAAGTAGACTCTCATTGAATCAGGGTGCATATGGTATTACTCAGCTATGGCCAAGTAACCATGAAACAAAATAGATGAGTAAATATGGGAAAACAATAAAAAGGTAAAGTAATTCAAAAAATGTCTTAAATGTTGATGGTTTTATCTAATACCATCATTTCATAAAGCAATGGGAATATTGAAAATTCAGCTGTATCTAGGTTTATGGCCTTATAAAAAGAAATGGCTAAGGGCAACTACATTATTTGCAAGAGTTTCTACTATTAGATCTCTGAATACACAACTTTTTTTACTAAGTAAAGAATAATTATCTTCTTAGACAATAGATAGTGTTTAGCTAAAATTCGAAACAAGTTCTCTGCTCTCAGTTTCTTTCTTGTCCTGTACTTGGACACCAATCATCTTAGTCTCTGAGGCCCTTAGGATAAGAGAACCTCGACATTATGATGAGCTCTGTGAACTTCACTTCATAGACACAGTGAGAGAAGTTACAGGAAACAAAGTGGCATAGGTAATTAATGTCAGATAACAGGTTGCAGACAATTGATTATGTGGGAAAGTCAGGCCTACATTTGAAGGTTGAGCCAATATCGGCAGCCACATTGTTGGCTTACCTCACATGTCTTATTAAACCCTGGCTCCTTGGTTTGCTTTATTTCTGCTGGTTCCTGGTTCGGACACCACATTTCAGAATGCTAGTGTTCATGTTCTCTACACAACCTTTTCTTCCTGGCATTAGGGCTTTCTAGCTACTCCACAGTCATTGAGCCCCCAGAACCCATCCATTGATTCTCTTATGCATCACTCCACAAGTGGTAAAACTAGGAACTGAGCTCTATAATTTTTCCAGCTTAGTAGATCCCATGTAAGTTCAGAGTAGTTCAAGCATGTGTGTGATAAGTGTGTACTGTAAATTAAGCCTGTGCCTGACTGCACAAAGACAGGGTCCAGCCCAGTAGGAAATAAATGTGTAGAAGGTCACTGGGGGAGCCTACTTCTGAGCATCTACACTTCCTCAGCTAAACATACTTACATCTGCCTAAAGAGAATATATTCCTGGTTACTGATACTAAAATGTGAGTGGATATTTGTTATATCACCCACAAAGGAGTATTAGCAGTATTGTGCTAAAGCATTAGGAGAGGACTTCAAGGGAATGCCACAAAATCCTGATGGACAGATGCTCTCGAAAGAACATTTTGGTAATAGATATTTGAATGCATATTTTTGTGACTTTTGCAGTTGCCAAAGTCATATGCATTATCCAAGAATTGGACTAATACCTCGGAAATCATTCTCCCTTTGTATAAACAAAAGAGATATGACCTGTGCCCAAACACATTTTACTGGCATAGAACCTCTCTTTTACACCCTGCTTCTTACACCATGAAAATACCATAGTCAAGAAATCTTTAAGACATTAGTGTCTGCTTAATTTTTCCCTTTATACATTTTCAAAGAGAGATGACTTGTGAAAAGCATCTTAAGCCAGGAAGGAGTCAGATATCTGGAGTTTAATCCAAGGCCAATCACCGATTTACTCCACAATCTTGAGCAAGTTATTCAAATTAGTTGGGCTTAAGATCTTCATCTACTAAACAAAAGACTGACCAGTTATTTCAAATGGTTCCTGAAAGTTCTCATATAACTTCATTTAAAACTTTTGTTGTGAAGTATGAGTCTGCAAGATTTCAATTTAATTTATTATAGAAGAAAGAAGCAGGGATGTATCCACTTATATCTATAAAATATGTCCTACCTATCCTTATTGGCAGTAAAGGAGCCACGACAACAGAAACACAATACAAGAGGCCTGCATTAACTCTTCTGAACAGGCACATCTGTTTTAAGATAAAGAGGAAGAACAACTGAATCTCTTAATCCCCAGGCACCATTCTGTCCAAAAGACATCCATTGTCTTTTTCCTACACACAATGCCTTTCCTTCTATGTTTTTTCTCTCGGTGAAAAATACTACTATACCTAGCCATCCTTCTGAGCCACAGGGACTCTTCTTGTCAATTCTCCATTTTCTCCAATCAATCTCTTGAAGGGAGCCTGGATCTGTGTTCCCGTTTGCTCACTCCTGACATTATCCCTTTATCCTCACAGCCTCCAGCTAAGGTCAGACTCATCAATTTTCTTCTGGATCTGTTAATGACTACATAACTGGTCTCTTGACTCCAGCTTGGCTATTACCAATCCATCATCTGCTGTGTAACCAGAGGGGTCCATCTAAGTACAAATTTGTCCTTTTCTTCCCGTGTTTAAACTCTTTCAATGGGTGTCTACTATCTGCCATTCAAATTACATCTCTTTATCTGTATAGAAAATTTTATTTGGTTTTTTTAATTATCTGTATGTGTAGTATGTGTGTGTAGTGTACACACACAGACCTGTATCAGTGTGTGTAGAGACCAAAGAGTGATGGTGGGTATGCTCTCTACTTTGCACCTGGGAGGCAGGGTCTCTCATTGAATTTGGAACTAAGTAGTAGCTAACAATCTACAACCATCCTGCTTTTTCTGCTCCCCACAGCACTAGAGTTACAGATGTATGTGAAACCATACCTGGACTTTTATATGGGTTCTAACAATTCAAACCAAGGTCTTCATATGCATTCTTACCCACTAAATTACCACCCTACTAAATTACCTCCCTGACACCATAATAGAATATTTTTGATATTCCGGAAACTGCTTTTCTCTTCCTGCCTTGATTGTATGCTATGACACACCAAATCACTAAGCTATATATTGTTCACCATTTTTTTAAACTAAAATTTCTGGTTAGCTGTCTCTCTGTTCTCTTAGGCTAGGTCCTGTTTTGAAAACTCAATTCAAGCTTTCTCCTCTAAGAAGTCCTTTAGGGATATTATAGTATACAAGCAAAAGAGTCGCAAATTATAAAATGTGCAAACAAATCAATGTGAGGGAAAAATCCCCAAGAATATCATTGAATTAATTTTGTTGTTGGTCATCTACTTGTAGGCATGAGGCCTTTCCTTGAGTGTGGTTTATATACCCAGTAAGACTGTGTTGGAGAAAACTGATTTTTTCCTTTGCAAGTGGTTGTCAATTGGAGCTGACTTCTTGGTTAGGGATGAAGATTGTGTCTGCTTCCCCCTCTCAGCCCTGAACCACATCTGGCTTGAACATCTGTGAGTTCATATGTGCATCAGTCCTGTTGTGTCTGGATGACCCTGTTTCCTTGGCACCTTCCATCCTATTGGTTCTTACAACCTTTCCCCCTCCTCTTCCACATAGCTCCCTGAGCCCTGACAGAAGGGGCTTGATGAAGACATCCCTTTAGGACTGAGTGTTCCAAACGTCTTGCACTCTCCCACGACCATTCACACCTCCCTGAATACTGCTTTTTTTAAATGGGCCTGGAAACCTGAGGGTGGGAAATGAGAGAGGTCACCAAGAGGATCTGACCACACATAGGGAACTGTGCTTCCTAAACCAACCTGTCTTTCCTAACCAACTCCTGGAATTTGCTTCTCCAGAAATCAAGTGATAAATCAGTAAGAAACCAGGGCATGTCACTGAGGCCACACAGGGATGACAAGAAGTTGATGTTGGATTTTCAACATTATTCATGTACAAGGTTCAAAGAGGTATTGTCCATATTTCCAAATGTGCTAAGTATAAATGCATACACACACACACACACACACACACACACACACACACAATTTATCCTTTGTGCATGTTTTCTCATAGCCCCAACCTATGTCTTCTGGTTCTATATTCATGTTTGTTATGTTAATTTCTGTTTAGTTTGTTGTTGTTAAAGATCTAATGAAAATAATAAATGCATCACTTTTCTTTGAAATATTTGGTATAAAATTACACAAATTTGACTCCATATTTGATAGTGTGAGTGTTTCCTTTTTTTGGTCTTGTTTTGTTTTCGTTTTAAAGAGAGAGAAAGAGCATGAAGGCAGGTAGGTAGGGAGATGGAGAATATGGGAGAAGTTGGGGAAGAGGAATTAATATGATTAAATATATTATATAAAATTCTCAAAAAATAAAAACATTAGAAAACACACATGTGAATTACTGAAACATTACATAGTAACTCATAAATATGTATATTTTTATATAACCACTAAAAATTTAAATATCAAAACTTCTAAAAAAATTTTAATTACTATAGATGATGTTTGTTAATTTTTAAAGGCAGGCCCTGTATGCTACTTAACAACCTAGAAATCCTATTCTCAAATTCTGAGTTTATATTTAGATAAAGAGAAAGTGGAGAAACCACAAAAATAACTTAGTGTGTGTTGTTTTCCTAACAATTAAACACACTATACAAAATCTATTCCGGCTTACTTAAAGAAAAGAAAGTTTCTGCCTTTGAACAGCAGACCACCCACACAGACAATAGGTTATAGGGATAGACAGGATAAAACAGACTCTGTACAGGAGGACTTCTATTTCTAAAAATTATCTTCTACAGATCTCAAGCAACAGAAATGAAAATAATAGCTTAAGGTGGCAATTTTTAAAGGAAATAACTTTTCAGGATCTACTACGAAATTTAACAGTCAGTAGATGATAACATAGTAACAGAGTTGCATACGCCTTCATTTAGGGATTTGTAGATTTTTCAGAAATATCGCTGGTGAGTAGAAAGCTGCCATCATTTAACTCCGGTATTTCATATGAAATTTCAATGGTATTAGATCTTAAAGTCAAATTTCATTCCAGTACAATCTCCACGCTCAACCTTCTGACTTATGAGTTATTTCTTTTCTACTCATGCTACTTCTTTTCTTAAAATAAAATTCCCCATTGTTGTCTTTATCATCCAAAATGTATCTTAAATTTATGAGGCTTCAAAATTCAAAGTGTTCTTTCTTCAGCTTACATAGCCAAAACAAATGACATAAATTCATGTGTGTGCCTATGTTTGCATGTATTTTCTCCTACAATATGGGATTACTTAAATGGACTTGCAATAAGCCTGCACAGGCATAAAACTATCAGTGACATTATATAAGAAACATTCCAAGGCATGATGTGTGAGGTCTAACTATTTCTTCCTTAATCATAGTTTTGGGTAGCTCTTATTTAAATTACCCCTGAGAGACTAGGATGAAAATGGTCATTTAAAGAATAAAAATAGGACAATGATTGCTGACAGCTTATAAATAAATTAAAAATCCCCATTTTTCCTCACTTTGATCAAGGGACGACAGATCCTAGGCATCATTTATTCTTTCACATAGACAGTTTGCTGCTCTGGTGCTGTTTGTTTTCTAATGTACTATTGGCTAGGAGCTCAAGCTGACATTGTGATGAATGAAGTGTGTGTGGTGTGTGTGTGTGTGTGTGTGTGTGTGTGTGTGTGTGTATACCTGTATAGGGCTGACAATTTCGGATTAGATAACCCTTCAAGCCCTCTTCCCTAAAGGTTGATTATCCCTCTCTTAGTAGCCATTAGAGGAAGAGCCTTGTGAGATTCTACCACCCACGTTGGCATGGTCAGCTGATCTTGTGATTTTGCAGGTCTAGTTTGGGCATCCTTATTGTTGAGATTTCATAGGTGGACTTATATGACCAGTTTCTCCTGTCACATACAGAAGACACTATCTCACAGCAGATATCCTGATCTTCTGGCTATTATAATCTTTCTGACTCCTTCTTCTGTGATGTTCTCTGAGCCTTAGGTATAGGGGTTGTGATATAGATGTACTACTTTGGCCTTGGCAACCTATGGTCATTTGTGGTCTGTATTTTGACAAGTTGTGGGATGCTGTAATGGTCTTCTTCTGCTTAAAAAAAAAAGAGCTTCTTTGATGAGGGGTGAGAACTACATTTATCTGTGGGCCTAAGGATAAGTATTTAGAAATTATACTAGTTCAGGAAAGTGACAGTAGTAGGTTCGCCTATAGGAGCATGACCTAACCAGGCATGGATGTTGGCTAGGTTTACAATATTAGGCATGAATTTCCTTCTACTGAGTGGGCCTTAAGTCTAATGAGAAAGCTGTTGGTTACCCCCAAATATAAATGCCACTATTGTGACCTTGGGGATATTTTTCAAGTTGGTTTATAACCATTACAGTTGTGTAGAACTATTAATTGCTTTTATCCCTTGGCAATTTGCATATGTCCTAATATGTATTATGAGAATTTGTCCTAAGGAAGACGCCCTCCATATCAGATCTAGCTTGAGTCCTGTCTGAAGTATGTGGTGACTTCAGAAACAGAGTCTTACCTTCAACTTCTAGGAGGCACCAAGGGCAATGGCAATAGTTTTTATTATGTTGGGAGTCTTCTTGGGTCCCCTAATCAACAACTCAGAGGGAGGTTTTCATGCCTTGTACTGGAGCTTTTGTTAGATAGCCTACAGATCTTAGAGAGAGTCTTTTCACCCCATGTAGCTTAACTTCACTCAAAATATATGTATATGTTTTTAAATAAGCATAAAATTATATGTTTCCTTATGGGTTTTTCAAAAATCCTTAGTGTTGTGTATTCCCCTGCCCTTCTTCATCCTCTGTATTGGCTTCCTTCCCTAGACATTTTTTTAAAATCACATAATGCCCATAATACAGAGCTACAACATATTTAGCAAATGTTTCATTTTAACATGTCTACTTTGCATATTTTATCTCCTAATAGGAAATAAAACATTGCATGCATGAGCAGAATGTCTTCTGCTTCTCAGCCAGAAATAATCTTTATTTTGAAGTTCAAGTCGGCTTTTTACTATACAAGCACATATTCCAAATAATACACCATAGAGTCTAGTATACTTTTAACATTTACAAAAGTATTATTATTTGCATGACTGATTGCAAGGCTTCTTCAAATGTTTTAGTTTTAATCAACCCTGTGCTTTTTAGATACAGTAAGAATATTAGTTATATAACTTTATTATGAATTAAATGACTGAGTTAGGTTCAAAACTTCTGACTGTTAATAATATATAGTTGTACCCTGACCCCTCTGGAAAGAATCACAAAGCCTTTGGGTTCATGGTATCCTGAATTCTATCTCAGATTCAAGAAAGAACAAATTATTTCTCAGACTCTCCCAAAGCCCACAGGATTTCTTCTCTAAGGAGCTTAAAGAAAGTTGTGTGATGAATCTTCCCCCGTTCAAGAACTACGTCTCAAGAATCTGAATGAATATTTTTATTTTTGGCAAATAGCTATTTCCCAGAGAGAGCAATTAAGGGTTGAGAAGGAAAAAGAAACAAGTTACCAGAACTAAAAATTGATTCTATAGTTCTTCTCAAACATAAATTACTACATTAAGGGTTTAAAATAACCACAACCACAATTATAAAGACAGGCTTCCCAACATCTTAGGCTTCTATGGAGAATGAGCCTAGATTTTAAGGTACAAAGTGACTAAAAACTACTAGCTTTTCATGGCTCAAAGAAAAATCCATTTCTGCTCAACATAATGAGCAGTATACAGTGTGATATATTTAGCATGTTCCCAATTATGGCAAGCATATCTAAGAGCACGTTTGCATGCATTGGAAAAAGAAAATTGCGAATGGTGCCTGTCTCAGACTGATCAAAGAGCAGACAGACATTCAGTGTCATGACCAGTCAGTCCTCGAACTCCAGTGTCATAATCAGGAGCTCTCCAGAGTCTCAACTCAAGGCTCTCTAGAACCCATACTGCTTGCACCCATCTCAGCTTCCAGCTCCTTGTTTGGTGAAGTTTGATTTATGTATGTATGTTTGTGTGTATGTATGTATATATGTATGTATGTATGTATGTATGTATGTATGTATGTATGTATGTACGTATGTATGTATGTATGTATACATGTAACAGTCTTGCCAGAATCCTAAAGGCAAACAATAAAGAACCCCAATAGTTGGTGATCAGCTTCCTATAGAAAAATAAGGAAGTCATTGAACTTGATTTCTCTTCCCAATGACAGTGAAAACCCCCCTTCACTATTATCCTGCTGAAAGAATAATTAGGTCAAGGTATAGTGGAACATTTGGGGCCTTTGAAATGCAGCATAAATGGATGACTTTTTCTTTCCTCACTAGAGTAGCTGTATGCTATTTTAGCTACATTAATTATCCTTGCTGAAAAGCACCACAGTGCTTTCTCTCACACACTCATCCAGAGCAGAGATACCATCAGTAGTACGCACGTGGAGTAATATTATGCTTGTGCCCCTGTTCATTACACCATCACCCTTCAAATAAACACGAATGTCAAGTAAACACTTTTCTAATACTCATATAGGCACTTACATGCTCAGGAAAATTATTTCTAGAGAAAAACTTCAGTCATTTGGTTTTTAAAAGTTTGTCAACAAAATCCAATCAATAATCCTCAAAATGGTGCTGCTTTTAGGAAACTAATTTAAGACACACTGGACTGCTTCTGAACTGAGCTGCTGAAATGAAGGAACTTTATTCTAAATCTTCTTAATTGTCAATGGATACATTTTATTTAAAGCTAATTACATATATTCATAAAATCTTGAATTAGTACATATGTGTAAAACCCACTATACCTAGCTATGAAAATTTGTCACCTTTAGGGTGAGGGAGGTGGAGAGACGCCTCAGGGATTCAGGGCACTGACTAGTCTTATAGAGGACCTGGGTTTGATTCCCAGCATCCACATGGTAGCTCATAACCATCTATAATTCCAGTTCCAGGGAATTCAATACCATCATCTGGCCTACATGGGCAACAGGCACATGAACACTAACACGCAGGCAAACATTCATACACATAAAATATAAAATAAAATGGTTAAAAAGTTTCTCACATTAAAAGCAAGAATCTTTACTGTCTCCCTCATCCCTTCCGAAATGGGGGAAAGGTCTTCCTGAAGTTCTTCAAGCGGGCTAGTCTTAACAGCAAGCACGGCTATCTTTAGCTTGGTGTTGGAGAGAGTTCCCAGAATGTGTCACCAGGGGACCTAAGGGATGAGCTTGCTATCACTTATCTTCCATGTGAACTTTACAGTCTTTCACTTCTTTGAGATAAATATTTTTCCTCAGGAGATCATCAGGCTGATGAGATGTGCGCTCGGACATATTCATCCTGTTGTGAGGCACTCCCCTCCAATGCTTCTACTGTCGATTAGCAAGTGGGAAGTGGTTTGAGAATCTAATAGAGGTGTGAACTCTTATTAGCATAGGAGTGGGGGAGCCACTAAGTGTAACTATAGGGAGCCATCCAGAGAGGCAATGGCAGCTAATATTAACCATCATTTTAGTTTAAATCAGGTACACATCTACCTCCTGTGAGAAGCAGTCTATGATAGGCAGTGTGTGACAAAGAGAACAGTTTGAACTCTGGAAGGTCCGTGCAGGAGTGTTTTCAACATCTTGTTTTTATTTTACTTTATTTATTTAGTATTATTTGGGTTTTCTGATGAATTCTTAGACTAATATGTGAATGAATTTACCGCATTTAAGGTCATTGATGGTGACTATCAACAGGAAGATTTGACTGTACAAATGTGACATTAAAATTACAAAAAGGGTGCTGGCCTTTGTGGCTTCCTACCAGAAATCTGGATGACGATGAGAGGCCCAGATCGGTGCTGTCCTCTGTGAGAAGCAAGGCCTCTGTGTAGACAGGGGAATGTCTACAGTTTTTTAACCCTCAGGGGCATCCTTGTGCATGCTTCCTGATCTGTAAAACATCCCAAAAGAGGATGCACATAGAGATGCCACTCTTATGACTCTCTATTAATGTATCTGCTGCCCCTGGGGAGTGAGGCAGGAAGTCCTGAGCCCTTTCTGTACATGGCTGTGGCTTGTGGTGTATGTCACTGGATGTCTTAATTCTGTGAATGTTTCCATTTCATCTTAAAACCCAATTTTGAAGAGAAAATTCATCTTCAATAAAGAAACATGAAGTTGCTCTAACTTCTAAAAAAGTGAAGTTTGCCTCATGAGAGAGCACACATATGATGAAGGCTCGGGTAGAGGCCAGCTTCTCAAACAGTAGGCGGTGACACTTGTGGACACTGAATGTGGGGATCTGGAAACATTTGCCAATAGTGAAAGTGAAAGAGATTTGTCCTGACTGTGGGCCAGGCAGGAAAACTCTAGCTACAAATGGCGCCCAACGTGTTGGCAAGAGTTTCCACCTAAAACCTGAGAAAAGATTCTAAAACGGAGCTAAAAAACAGCTTCCTAATTGTCTTTCTCAAATGAGCGGCAGCTGCCGGTTTGAGCTACTGGTGGGTTCCTAGCGTGACCTGCCGTATGGCGGGAATGAGGCCTCTGCAAGTGGCACATTAAGCTGCGTGGTGGATTTAGCCTTTGCTAGTACAAAACAAAAAAAAGAGGTTTATGAGCTGCACGCTGCTTAGATAAGAGCATAGAGACCCACAATAGCTCCCAGAGCTGGTGGAAAACGTACCACTGCCATGTTGGGAAGCTGAGGTGGGTGGAGCCAGCAGCCACAGCTGCTGCAGTTTAAAGCAATAGATTCACAATAAGACAGATTCAGATGTAATAGTTTACAATGTGTGTAAAATATACGTAGGCTTGAAAGAGACAAAAAAGGTGATATATACAGTTATATAAACAAATACATAGTTTAAAAAATAAAATCTTTAAAGAGACAGTAAAATTAATATAAAAATTAAGCCACATAAAGATGAATATTACACAGAGAATCTGGATTGTGTTGTCTTTGGGATTCTTAACTGCAGAAAAACATTTGATCATAAAAGATGTTGAGTTAAACCAATATGTATATTTTAAAGATACCTTGACTTCAAAATTTTGATGTAAGGATATGTTGCTTTGGAAAGGAGACTCTGCTTTTGTTCCTGCAAAAAGCCAAAGGCTATAGATTTGTTCCAGATTAAGATACATCAGGTTTGACCAGCCAAGACCCCCTGAAAGGTCTCCGATGACACCATGGCCCAGATGATCTAACATCCAGAAAGGTTTAAAGACAACTGGCTCAGACAATACAGCCTCATGGACTATTCCATAATCCTAAAATTTTCTTTGTGTCCCCATAAGATACAGCGCCCCCCTCCAGCAGGAAGTAGTAAGAGAAGCTACGCCCAAATTCCCAAATTATATGTAATTTTACTTTGTTAAGGTTAAAACCTTCCTTTTTGAAAAAAAAAGAAAAGGGGAAGTGCTGTGGGATGGTCTGTATGTCACGTGTGTTGCTGATTGGTCAATAAATAAATCACTGATTGGCCAGTGGCCAGGCAGGAAGTATAGGCGGGACAAGGAGGAGAATAAAGCTGGGAAGTAGAAGGCTGAGTCAGAGACACTGCCAGCCACTGCGATGTCAAACAGCATGTGAAGATGCCGGTAAGCCACGAGCCATGTGGCAAGGTATAGATTAATAGAAATGGATTAATTTAAGCTGTAAGAACAGTTAGCAAGAAGCCTGCCACGGCCATACAGTTTGTAACCAATATAAGTCTCTGTGTTTACTTGGTCGGGTCTGAGCGGGTCTGTGGGACTGGCAGATGAGAAAGATTTGTCCTGACTATGGGCCAGGCAGGAAAACTCTAGCTACATGAAAGGTTTGTCAGAATGCGATAATTAAGAATCAGTTTAAACTGGAATGCAGTGATTCAGGGTTGTTTCTGGAAGTATTCTTCCGGGAAGCATCGGGCTTCACTGCAGCCTTTCTTCTGAACATACCACATGTATATTTTATATCACACATGCTCTAACAATACCACAATGCCAGTGAAAGCTGCCTGAAACAACCTCGAGTACTACATAATAGGAGCTGCACTGTTTTATATTGTACACATAAAGTTAACTATTTAATCACAGAAAACAGACTTTTAATGTTTTCCTACCTTTATAACACAGCATCCTAATATACCTTTGAATTATATTATGTTTGAAGGTTTGGGTTTTAAAATACTTGTGTTTCTGACTTAAGCTTTATTTGAAAAAATGCTAAATGAATTCTGGCTTGGAATTATGACAGAATTTTCAATGATTTCTGAAATGGTCCTGAACATATTTCTGACATTTTGATCTAAATATTTTTGTGGAGCAGCATTCTCAGGATTGGCAATTTCAAAATCAAAATATCAATCAATTCCAAAATTCATTGAAGATGTTCTACACACTCCAGTACCAAATATTCAGTCAAGGTTATTTGTTTGTATATAAATAAACAAACAGCACCCATCTCTTACTATGAAAATTGTTTTCAATCATTAATAAACAGTAAAATTGTATGTATATCAAAAAATTGCCTTAAATTTCATTTCTTTAGGGTTTACAAACAGTACATATTTTATTTGTAAACTAATATTACACCCTGTATGGTCAGGGTCTCATAAAAGCATCTCATATATAAAGAAACCCTCAAGAGAAAAGGTTTAAGAAGTCCTGGATTATGGTGGCCTTCTCTTGTGTTTTACTATGAATCACAGTAAGGAACATAGTTTTATGCAACAAGGAACTAATACATCTCTCTCTCTCTCTCTCTCTCTCTCTCTCTCTCTCTCTCTCTCTCTCTCTCTCTCTCTCTCACACACACACACACACACACACACACACACACACACACACACACAGAGAGAGAGAGAGAGAGAGAGAGAGAGAGAGAGAGAGGAAACAGATTTCATGAAAACAGACTTACTACAATCCTACAGGAAAGTCTATAGCTCAAGTCTGCTCTCCTGTTATCTTCTACACTGTTGGGTTTTATTTCATTTATACCAGAAAGCTCAACTAAATGCATTTTAAAATTTTCTCATCTTACTCAATTAGTTCAGATCAAAAGCACTAGACTAGAAGCCAGCATTCTGTTGACTATCTATTATGTTCTTGCTATGTGTTCAGCAATGTGCTAAATAGTTTGCTCACTGCGTCAGAGTCCTCAGGCAACCATCAGAGACCAGTGCTAATAAATCTATTTTATAGATGAGGCATTCGAGATGAAGATTATCTCTGGTTACAAAGCCAGGAAACAGGAGGTTATAGACTATAAGTCGGTCCTTTCTAGTTTTAATTCAGAATTATACATATAGAACCAAAAGGTCAATCCTTTCTAGTTTTTTGTTTGTTTGTTTGGTTTTGGTTTTTTGAGACAGGGTTTCTCCATGTAGCTTTGGTGTCTGTCCTGAATCGTGCTCTGTGGACCAGGCTGACCTTGAACTCACAGGGATCTACCTGGATCTGCCTTCCAAGGGCTGGAATTCAAGGCGTGTGCCACCGCCGCCCCACTCCTTTCTAGTTTTAATTCAGAATTATAGAACCAAAAAGTCAAAGCTGGCATGTCAGGCAAAGGTAGACAGAATCCTGACTAGAGCAGCACAAAGCTATCCCTGTAAAACAAATAAGCAAATACATGCATGCCTACCTACATACATACTTAGCTGGCAGAAGCTAAGATACACTTAATTGCTGTTTTCAAAAATATTTTATTATTTTTAATTCTTGAATATGAATGCTTGTTTGTCTGCATGTATGCTAGAGTGCCACGTGCGTGCCTGGTATCTGTGGGAGCCACAACAGGGCATCGGATTCCCTGGAACTAGAGTTATATATAGATGGCTGTGAGCTGCCATGTGTGTTCTGGAAACAGAACGTGTGTCTTCTGCAAGAGCAGCAAATGCTCTTGACCTCTGAGCTAACTCTCCAGTCCTCACTTTTAATGTTATGGGTTTGTATGTGTCCATGTTCCTATATGTGTGTACATGGGTACACAAAGGCCGGAGTTCAACCACACTGGTCATTCCTCAGATGCTGTCTACCATTTTATATGGATACAGCTTCTCACACTGGCAACGGATTTGCTGGGGCTCACTGCCCAGCTAGCCCCGTCATTTGTTTGCCTCTACTTTACAGTTCTGGAGTTACAAGTTTGAGTCACTGTATCTCGCATTTTTACATAGGTTCTAGGACTCAAACTCGGGTCCTCATGCTTGTAGGATGATAGCATTGGCCTGCCTCAGCTCACTTCTCAGTCTTCTTCTCATGCTGGTAGTCTGTTGAAGATCATTGTGCATGAGTACAATAAACTCAGCTTGGTTCAGTATGTGTGCACACCCATTACCAACCAAGTTGACTGACCTTATTTGTAATTTGCCAATTGCAAAATTTATTTTGTATTGATCTATGCAAACAATTAATTTGGATAGAGTCAAGTTTGTATTTAATGCAATAGAATGAGCTCATGAATCAGCGATTTGGAAATGAGCCATCCATGTTCCTGTAAGAATTAATGAAGTGCCTGTCATTGAGGTAGCAGTGATCACTGGCTGACAATGGTGGCACATTTGTAGTATATATTTTCTATTTTGCATTCACTCCACCCCCCCCCCGTGTGTGTGTGTGTGTGTGTGTGTGTGTGTGTGTGTGTGTGTTGCATGTGTTTCCTTTTCTGTGTTTCTCCCCGCTATCAATTATTTGGGGTGGGAGATAATTGTACAAAGTCCTATGGAAAACAACTGAAGACTTAGGCCCACCCTTGGTGAATGAGCTTGGAATGAATCCCCCAGGCCTAGTAAGGTCATAAACACTGCAGCCCCTGATACTGACCCATGCAGTTAAGGCATCTCTAGATCCCTGACACTTACAAACTATGTGAAATGATGAAAATTTGCTGTTTCAAGCTAATGTACTTGGCCTGATTTTTTTTCTTTAGAATATTGTAGATCATAAGTTCAAACACAGATCAAACTTTGAAGGATCCTACCCCAACATGGTTTTGTCTCATGGTTTTGTCTCAATGGAGCAATGAAAACATAAAATCAGAGTGCCAAGTAACAAGATATATAGGTCATTAAAAAAAACAAAGAAAATTGAATCATGAATTATGGAGACAATCTGACAGTTTACTTCTGGCGTTGAATTAACTGCACAGTGAGGCAATTTATGAATCATTGAGTTCTTAAACCCAAGTGGCCACTACAAGAATTTGTCAGCTAATCTATTAATCCTTCAGTACATCTTTCCTCTTGTTCTCCCTCTTGAGTATTTTAAAAATGACATCTCACTTGAAGGTGAACCAGAGTAAAGGAGTTGTTCCTCACCTATATGAGATTAGTTACTTTTGGCAGAAGTGGATGCAGGATAGTTGGAGTATATTTGAACCTAGGCAATGGTGGGCAGCCTCTTCCTTCCTGATTTCTTTTTCTCCGGGGGCTTCCCATTTCTCATGCTGCTGTCTAGCTGCTGCACCCCTTTTTGCATGGTCCTCCCCTGGATCCATCCTTTACCACAATGGCTTTCACTGTGTCAATTCATAGAGGAGCATGAATTGATCATTTCCAAACTGCTCCTCTTCTGCTATTTCAGTGCTCTACAGTGTGCTATGCATTTAATTAAAGTCTGCAGCTTTGTATCTCAAGAATCATGACAAGCCAAAGTGAAGATATCTATGTTGAAAAATACGTACTTTACTTGTTATGTAATACAAAACTGAATTTATTAGAAAATATTAAATTTGTTTCATGGCATTAGGATCCTGCCATTTACAAACTTATAAAAGGATTTCTCAGCTTCAGAATTATTATCATTATTATTATTATTATTTTGGTTTTCTGAGACATGGTTTCTCTGTGTAGTTTTGGTGCCTGTCCTGAATCTTGCTCTGTAGACCAGGCTGGCGTCAAACTCACAGAGTTCCAACTGGCTCTGCATCCTGAGTGCTGGGATTAAAGGTGTGCGCCACTGTCGCCCGGCTCAACTTCAGAATTATTGACTCTAAGGGCAGGAAAACATTCTGTTGTGTGCACCTGTGATTATGTGGAAATCTTATGTGTGTAATGAGATGTTCAGCAGAGTCTCTACCCATTTAGGTGTCAGGAGATGTCCTAGCTGTGGCAACCGAAAAATATCTCCAGCCATTTTTCATATGCCCATAAGGGTGAAACATCACACCCCAGTGAGAACCACTGATGCATAGTGGTTATGAGTTTTGAGAATGTCTCTCTGTGTGTGTACATTCAATAAGAGACACAGAATAATTTCAGAAAACGAGGGTCCCCTAAAACAACAATCAATCACAGTCAAACAAAAGCAGAGATTGTAACTACTAATTTTTAGCTCTACTATTTACCTTAACAGATAACTGAAACTTGGCCATATTTACAAACCAGACTTGGAGAGTAATATAATGCTGAGGCTAAACATGACGGTGCCTTCCAGTTTTTGAGATTTCCCTGGTTCAAGACCCAGAGAGAGGTTCCACAAATTTCAACAATATAGTCAAGACTAGAATCCAGTTTTCTGACCTTGTTGGCTTTCCAATGAAGATTAAACAACAAAAGATACTTTCTTCTCACTTGGTGGTGTATTTCCCCTGGGTTTGTGTGCTGCATACCAGCCTTGGTGCACCAGGAAGACTGGATCTTGAGTATGGACTCTGTTAGTTATTTGAATGACCTTGGGGCCACTACAAAGCTTCATTGCTTCAATTTCCTCATCTTTATTAGAAGGATAACATCACCATTTTATTATGAAATGTTCTGTAAACCCTCAAGTGCAGTGAAAATGTAGTTTTGTTTATTGTCATGCAGAAACATTTGCGACTAAGACACAGATGAGAAGACATGCTATGGTTATTTCAGAGAAGAAAAAAAAGTGATCGTCTTGCTTGGTGCAAACTGCATTTACAAAGAGTTTATGTTGTGATAAGGTGCTAAAAATGGCCTCTGACAATGTGTAAATCCTTTTCCATTTCCGAACTGTTCTTTTCAGTATCTCAATTCCCCACTCTCTTAAGTGGGAATTAACTTAGACACTATTTTTAGTCAAGTTCCAAATAGATTTATCTTTGTGAATCAGGGAATGTATTAGGAGATATCTGAAGAAAATGGATGGTTTTGAAGGAAAATTGTTGCTTTGCCAATACATCCACAAGTCACCGAGTAACATACAAGATTCTAAAGTTGCATTTTAAAAGTATGCTGCAACATGAAACTCTATAACTGCCAACTCCAAGATGTGCACAGCAAACAGGATCATGGTGTGTCTGGGTAAGATTAGGTCTGTCAGGTTGGAAGACGAAATGAATGACGGAGCTGAGGCAGTGAAGTGACGGGATCCAGGGGAGATGACCGAAGCAGCATTTTACTCCACAAACTTATTAGTTGTCACTCAAGCGCAGAAACGAACCTGGTAAGCTCTAGCTCGACAGAAGGCTTCTGAACTTGGTACTCAAGTATATTCTTCAGATCATTTGAAGTTTCAGGTGAGCAAAAGATTTATGTGTTTCTAAATATGTGCCCTCCCTGATGGAAGAGGTGGGGCTTTTGTGGGAATCTGGCCCCCTATAGTGAAGTACAGGAGTAGAGGAACACAATCAAGAATAAAGAATCCAGCTGAGCAGAGGTGGTACACATCTTTAATTCCAGCACTCAGGAGGCAGAGCCAGGCAGATCTCTGTGAGTTCGAGGCCAGTCTGGTCTACAGAGCGAGATCCAGGATAGGCTCCAAAGCTACACAGAGAAACCCTGTCTTGAAAAACCAAATAAATAAGGAATTAAGCTGATGAAACTGACAATTTTAAAAAATATCTCTCATTGTTCTCTTAAACTAAATGACCTAGTTAAAAAAGATATGACTTGGAAAGACACCACCAGTACCTGCACCCAATGTTTAAATTACTTTTTTTTTTCTCCAGTGAAAGCTGGCTGTTTGGTTTCTCTACCAAAGAATTTCTGAACTTAGCACCATTTCAGCTGGCTGCCTTAAGAATGTTGACCTTAATTTCCACTTAAGAGAGTGAAGGGTTAGGATTAATGTTTCTGTTTTATGCACATTACCTTTCAAAACCCTTTCTATTTACTCATAAAGAAGGCTTGGCAACTTTTCTTTCTTTCTTTTTCTTTTTATTTCTGTCTCTTTTTTTTGCTATTGAATGGATTAAGACCAGGTTATTTCCATCCTAAAAGTGTGATTAAATATATTTGTGGTTACTAAATAAGAAACCAAAAGAGCAAAGTGCAACGGTCTGTAATATAATGCAATAGACTACTTTATGGGGTATATTTATAGGGAAGTTATTATAAGATTAGAAAGTGTAGTGTTTACATTTAATTGTACTTTCTACAATGCAAGTTTTCATGAAAAAAAATCCCTCTAAAAAGGGCATATAAATTAAATCAACATGCTTATGTGTGCTGTAAATTTTGTCGGGAGGTTACCATGCACTCCTGCAGGCTCTGTCCTGCTCAGCACCATCCAAACACAGGTATGAATAAAAGTGGAAACCCAATCCACTGTTAGCTTGCTGGAGATGCCTGGGGTTTGAGTGTTCTCAGAAGCAGTACATGGATTAACAGTAGACACTCTTGAAGTGCCCTGTGGCTCCAAACTGTCTTTCATCACACTGCCAAGAAGCACTTCCCTAAGAACACCCTCACAGACAGAAGTGGGCACAGAGTTATAAGACTGCTCTATTGGAGAATCAGCTTGAACTTACATTTCCCGGCTGGACCTTGCAAAGCAGCTAAACGGGCTTTGTGGCACTATTAGAAACTCCTGGAAGCTGGGGTGTCATATGGTGCTCAGCAAAGAAAAGCGTAAGAGCGTAATCCTTCTTTTGTTCAGCTCTGATCTTTGGGATAACCTAAGGAACTACAACGCCAGTACCATTTCTTTGTACAAAGGTATAAAGAAAGCTGAGTTCTACATGGTCCTTAGTTCTGTTCTGATTTGGGGTTGTTTGGGTTTTTGTTTGTTTTGTTTTGTTTTGCTGGTTTGAAACAGGGTCTTACCATGTAACTATGACTGGATCTCAGGGAGATCCACCTGCCTCTGTCTCTGGTGCTGTGATTAAAGGCGTGCACACCATGGCTCTATTAGTTGAATTCTTTTTTAATGTCAAATTCCAAAACAGAGCTTTTGGATAAAACCTAGCCCTGAAGTACAAGAGCCTCCTGCACTAACACTAACAAATCAGTGTAGCTAGTGTCCTGCCCCCATTCTGTCAGTCCCCAGTGACAGGATCAATGTACTGATCACACATTTGTAGGGGTGGGGAGCAGACCCTGCGCTCCAGCCAAACTCTCCTGGTGGTTCACAAGCATCTATAATGGTATCTGATGCCTTGTCCTGGCATACAGGCCTACGTGCAGATAGAGCACTCATACACAAAATAAATAAATAGACATAAATCGAAAGGGGAAACAGGAAAAGTGGAGAACAGGCCTGATAAGAGAAAATAAAGGGTCTGGTTTGTTTTTCGATGCCGAGTCTCACTAGGAAGCCAAGGCTGGCCTTCTCCACTGGAGATCTGCCTTCCTCTACATGTCGAACTCTGGAATCACCAACATGGACCACCACTCCCTGCTGTCAGTGCATGACACTTTAAGGTGTTCTGCACCGATTTATATAATATGTTATATTATAGTTATTGTCCCAGACTGCAGTCTAACTGTATTAGTATGTCTTGCTATTTTGGAGACCAAGTCAGGAGAGACAAGAGAATACAGGAGAATTATATCTGGTTAATATTTCTACCCCATCAGATTCTGTACAAATAAATGACTACACTCTTTATAGGCAAATACTCCATGAGTATATCACTTATCAAAGCTATTGTGTCTTTGCATTTTAAGATACAGAACATGTCACTGAAGGTGTAGTTCAGTGATAAACTGTTTGCCTTGCATGTACAAAACCCTAGATTTTTTTCCTGGGACCACAAAAAAAAAAGGAAAAATAAGAGGGGTGGAATAATTGAGAAACGTCATAATTTCCTTCTGTTTCTAAGCCTAATATTCTGTGCCTAAGTTTCTGCATATACTTCACATTGTGCACATTGGGAAAGAGGTCTACATTCCCTCTCACTGCAGTCTACATACCAAGCAGCTAATAGAAAAAGACTGAAGACTGGTAAAGTCTAGAGATTTTCAAGAAAAAGTTTCAATATGGAAATATGTAAGTCCTCAAAGTTCTCACACATGAGAGATTATGAAGGGGTCGAGGGCAGAGGGAGATTTTCTTGGGAAAGGGAGAAGTTAAACTCAAACCTGATGAATGTCTACAGAAGAACAGAAAAGACTTGCTCATAGAAGGAACACATCTTAGAAGCCTGAGAGGAAGGACTGCCCATCCTCTGCTCATTCTATCCACAGCCTTCTGACACCAGTAAGAAATATGGTCAGGCCTGGCCAAACTGTGGCAGGTGTTTAGTGTTAGCGAAACAGAATTTGGATTTTATTTAATGGAAGAAAAGTATGAAATCCAAGGATATAGGTCCTTGATTCGGACTCTGGATTCTAACTAAACTCCCCAAATATTTAAAATGTTACAAAGCTCCTGGAAATATTGCCTCTAGGCTGTCAACATGATATTTGTAGTTCCATGGGTCTGGGAAATAGAGCATTTCTAGAGTTGTTGAAATGGAATTAAGAAAATTTCTAATTTTAAAGCACATATTCTCTCAGTGTTTCTAAAGGTCAGTCACAATGTTCCTTTTTCTTCTACTACTGTCTCATCAGCCCAACTGTATTTCAAAGTACAGCTCATCACTGATTGTACAAATACTTACAAGCGGAGTCCATTTTTAGCAGGTAATGAAGTGTAAGGATGAAGCTGAAATGATGCAATATGCCCTGTGTCTACCCTTACATAAATAAATAAAGACCATTTGTTTCATTTCACTTCAATACACACTTATGCAAGGGAATGTTCTATTTCTTTTGGCAGCCCTAAAAAAATTCTAAGTCTATATCAACATTTTTTTAATGTTGAAATATAGCCTTCACTTGTCTTTTATTCCAAAATAACTATACATGAGACATATTGGGTATTTTTGAGTGCTTATTGAAGATGAACAGGCTGAGCCTTCCCTGACATTGGCATAAGTAAAGCAGGGAGCCAAGTGACTTCCAGTCATGATCTTCCTGGGATGAGTCCCTTGTGTGAGTGATGCAAAGCTTACTTATATATAGGAATAGATCATCCAACCCCACAGATTCCCTGGGGACTTCTTAAAGAAAGCATTGGAGGAGAAAATCAAAGATGACTACTCAGCGAAGCATGTTAAAGTATTTTGACTTTTAGGGAAGTGAAAAGAGAGAAACACAAACTAGACCTCATATTCAGTTCTTCTAATCCTCAGAGCATTCCCTCAGCCATGGTTCCTACAACTATAGGAAACCAATGTCATGTTGCAAGTCAGTGGCAGAATCATGTTTAGCCCTAAAAACTCAGAGTCCAAAGTGTACTTATATAACCTTGGTGCGATAGTATCAAAAAAGGCCAGTGGACAGGATAAAATAAAAGATGATCCAATTATTAATATTTGTAAATTTCAATAATGTTTTGGTTAGGTTGAACGAGCTTTAATGCTTTCTTTTGAAGAAATCACATCAGTTGCCCAAATTGATGCCATTACATTGCTGTGCAATGGTCTTAGGATGTCCCAAGAGAGCTGGCAGCCTGGCCAAGGAGACAAAGTGAAAAATATCTACTGAATTTCTTGCTGTAATGAGTCAATCTTGATAATTCATGTTACAATGTGAGTTTTTTTTCTATATGAATGCTGAAGACTGATTTGCAACTCAAAACAGGTTTTAGAACACTGAGATATGCTTTTTTTTAGTTTAAAAAGTATGAAAAGTCTGTTTCTGTCTGTTGTTATTGTTATTATGATTATTGACATATCAATTATTTTAGAACTATAAACTCCCTCTAATCATGTTTACTCACAGTTTTTAAAAGACATACTTGCGAAGGGAAGAAATGCAAATTCCAATCTCCAGTGACCATCTTGTATATGAATTAAAGGTAAAATTCAAAAGTCACTATCTCAACTATTCTAGAGGGAAAGTATGCATATTTATGTATCTAAACATGTATAGATAATATTATATATGATATATAGACACCATATATGCCTGTTTGTACAATGTATATTGTATACATATAGTATTGTACATGTACAAATTCATTCAAGATCTCTGTAATCCTAAATATACTCATATATTTACTATATTTTCAACAGTTTTAAAATCATCTGACTTTTTTAGGGTATCTTATGAAAAATATAATGCTTAAGATATTGAAGGCAATGGTATTTGGAGATGAGGATTGTGAATATATGCCTTCACAGGAGGGATATAGTATCACTATAATTCTTTAGAATTATTAATGGCTGGTGAGAATAAAATGAAGACCAGGTTTTAGATTGTTTGGTAATTTCCTAAGAAGACAGATGTGCATGATGTGTACAATGCACACCTGGAGTGGAACATCCCAGGGCTGGCCCTGTTGTTATATCACAGACAAAAATGTCAGCTGGTTTACATGTCATGTTCTCATATCTTTTAAGTAGAACTATATGCACTTACTTCATAGGATGCCTTGAACATAAATAAATCACTATTTAGAAATTACTTAGTAAACTCAGTGTCAGGCATTGAGTAAGCAGTGTAGCACTGTTCATTGTGACACATGATATATATGATAAGCCCAAGATAGAAGGCTGTCAATCTTATAGATAAAGAAACTGAGTCTAAGAAAGGATTTTTAAATAGACTCATTGAACCTCAAAGACGGGTTAAACCTTTCACACACATAGCAGGTGTTTTATGTTCCTATGACGAGACTATTTCTTTAGCTTTTATCAAGTAATCCAACAATCCCTATTCTTGCCATACCAACTCTCCAATGTGCTTATTTGTATATGTATTTTTAACTTCATGTTACTTTATAGCAGGTACATTGACATATGACAAAGAAGCTGCTGATATTAAGAAAAAGTCAGTTTAATTCAACCTTTTGAACCCCCAAAAGCATTCAAATTGAATTAGCTTGTTGTTATTTTAAGTAAAAGAACATTTTATAAGGAAAAAGTGTGCCTTTCTAAGAAACCACTAGCCAGATGGGGTCTTGAGATATCCCAAAGGGTTAGTGGTAAAATATGATGAAATATCTTACACACAAAAATCTAAGAAACTCTGTACACATGTCACAAATATGAATATTTTTTATAAAAAAATTGCAAATGTGCTTTATCATCAGATACCAGAGCCCTGGAATACCCTTGTTTTCAAACTGTGGTTTGAGAGAGAGAAGATCACAAATAGTTAAAGAAAGAAAACTTACTAGGAAAATGTTACTGCAATAATTATACCACGAAGTTAAACATCATGCCAGAAAATAAACTAATCGGTTGATAAATAAAGCAGAAAGAAGCTATAGAGGGTGGGGGAGGGGTGGGGGAGTAAGACGTGGGGTCAAGACGATGAGGGACAAAGGGAGAGGAGAATTAACAAATTCTAATTTTGTCAGTAAATTCCATAATGAAGCCTAATGGTGTATACACTAAATGCATTTTTAATAAAATAAAAAGTAGTGAATACATACAGGAAACATGAGGGCTGGGAAATGGCTTCATTGGTAAATTATTTATTGTACAATCATGAGGACAAGAGTTCAATCCCAAGCATTCAAATAAAAAAACCACATGTGTTAGTCCAGGCTTATGACTTCAGGTCTGGGAGGGAAGGAAAGGAAGAACCTTGCTAAATCCAAGAGTTCCAGATCTGAGAGACCCTGTCACAGAAAAAGAAAAACTCTCCAAAACAAACAAACAAATAAGCAAATAAATAAACAAACAAATAACCAAGACAAACAGGGAAAAAAAACCAAGAATGGTGTGATGGTCAATATCAACTGTCAATTTGATGAGAACTAGAATCCTCCAGCAGGAGGGAAACAGGCCTCTGGACATTCATGAAGGGATTATCTTATGTTATTTGAAGTGGAAGAGGAAGTATTACACACACACACACACACACACACACACACACACAGACATACAAACATGCACACACACATACACACACACAGACATACACACACATGCAGACACACAGACATGTGTATATGCACACACACACACACGAGACATACACACACACATGCACACACACGGACATGTACATGCACATGCAGATACACACACACACACACAGTGGGTGGTACCATCTCCTGGGTAAGGATCCACGACTGTATAAAAAGGAGAAAGTGGGTTGAACACAAGCACTCAGTACTCTTTGCTCCTTGGCTGTGAGGTGTGGTGTGACCAGTTGCCTCGAGCTCCGGCCATGATGGTCTGTAACCTTGAACTGTGACCCCAAACGGGTCTTTGCTCCCTTCAGTTGCTTTTGTTACAGTATTTTATCACAGAGACTGGTAAAGTAACTGAGACGTATAGACATAGATGCCAGAGAGAACACCTGATGCTGCCCTCTGGTATACACACATGCATGTGCACCTGCACACACCTGTAGAAGCATACAAATATAAAACTAAGTAAACGTTACATGTTCTATTTGTCAGGCAGTTATTTGTTAATAGGTATCTGATGGGTATTAGTTAGGTTCAAGCTTGCTCACTCTTTCTGTCTCTCTCTCTCTTTGTCTACCTTCCTTTCTCTTTAAATATATGTGTGTGTGCATGTGCGCACATATGTATTGAAACACATATATGTTTATATTCACTCATACAGATACGTATATATCATGTGAGAAGTACATTCATGCCTAAATATTAGAAGCTACATACTTGTTTTCACTTGTGCTGAAAACTTATTTATTCAAATTACATTTCAGTTTTGATAATGTATAGTGAGTGGCAGGTGTTTTTAAGACATGGACACAGCCAGCATGTGAATTCACCTTCTATGATCAATAGCTCCCTTTACCGAAGACTACTTAACTATAATCTGGTGGAAGGCCAATCCTTTCTTATTCTATCAAACAGAAAATATGTCTCTAGAAGTGGACATATCACTCTTCTGAGATGAAAATCTTTCTTTCCCGTGTTATACTTCTCTCACCTACATGTATCTCTACTAGGTAAGTGAGAGAGAGTTACAGAACACAAAACACACGTTCTTTTGTGCACACAAGTGACCTTGTGTGGGCCAGGTACATTCAAGTGCCCAACACTTACTCATTCCCGTTGTTTATAGAAGTTGTGTCTGTGTGTACTTAATGCTTTGTCATTAGCAGAATCAAAGCAAACATCTCTCTGCTGAGAACACTTCTTGGTCAAGATAGATTTTCCTGATGCTTGGGAAGTCCCGAAACAGTGCAGCAAAGTTGGACTCCTCCTGATCCTGGTTTCCTTGGTGTTTTAATTTCATCTCCTATTGGGCAGCTTTTTGTTTTATGTCGTTGGGCAGATGGCCATTGGCTCTTTTTCTGGTTTTTCTTGGAAGTTTCTTCAAATGGCTGCAGATTATTTCAATGAACTTTTTTTTTATCATGCTCCCTTCACTTAATTTGGTATTTGGAGAGTTCCAAGTCAAACAAAAATTTCAGGCAAAATGCTAAGAGAGAAAAACCTTGAATTCAAATCAGCAGGACCTAAAAGCAACACTGAGTGCCGGGAACTTTCCCAGACTGGCTCTATGAGTCTCTGATAGGCAGCTGTGACATTACCTGTCAATGTTTGCTTCTCCAGAGGTTCCCAGGAACTACTCCTGCTTACTGAGCCCTTGGTTATAGCCAAGAGCTTGAGTAATTGGATATCTCTGAAGAGATGTAGATGCCCTCGTGGGAGCGCCTTGCTGGGTCTTGGCAGAAGCATGAGGGCAGCCCCAAAGAGGAATTACACTGGCGAAGACTTCTGAATTCTCTCTTTGTGAAACCCCATCTCCTTTGTTCCTTGCTTCTGGCAAACTGAGAACATCCTGAGAATGGGTCAAGGGTCTTGCAAAGGAATCCCTGCTGGCAAGATTAAATCACATTTCCAAAAGCCAACTGCAACATTTTTCCATGTCAGACTAGGACGTTATGACAACTGGGTATTGAGGTGGCCACATGACAAGAATGGGAGATGGGACAGTACTTTTCCAAAGCAAAGTGTGTCATGTAAGGTGCAATAAGCTTTTTAAACTTAACTAAAGTTCATGATATTATATTAGACATCCCAACATTTTTCCTGCTCTTTGCCTATTCTTCCTTATAAATATTACACGGGTGTGTATTTGTATGTATAAATATGATGATATTATGAAGAAATCTTTATCTTATACTTGTCTCACATATATGTCTTTCTACCAAGTGTGGCACAGCCACAGAACACAGAACATCATGTCTGACTGACTCAGCATAGTGACCTCAAAGATAGGTGTTTAGCAATCTTAAAAAGCCTTGAGGCTTGATAATGATGGCAAGTTTTAGTGTACATTATTTGATTTCTTTACTTACTTCCCCCTACATTTTCAAGTAGACAAGAGAGATACTGACTTGTTAGTTCAGACAGGAAAAATAGAGAGAGAACTTAATTTTTCAAATTACATGAAAACTAAAGGAACTTACTTGGCAGAGTTTATTAAACTTTTGCTTCCCTATATTTTAGCCCTTTCTTTCAACAAAGTAGATAAAATAACACAGTATATGTGAACTCCATGTGTTAATTATGAGCATCCAAGTCAAGGTGAAGCACATTTGACTGTGATAGGTATCATGAGACAGATCTGTTGTGATTGTCCATGGGTTGGAGCGGGTGCCATGTTCCCAGTTGTTATGGATGAGCTCCACGGCCAAACATTAACACAGATCTGACAATTCTGTGCTAAGATGTTGGTTATTTGGAAAATATGACCCTATTTACAGAATTCCCCATTCTCTGTGGTAAAAACACTCCCACCGCGACAGATTTCTAGATACCAATTGATGTCACTTAACATAGAGTGAGGAAAAGATATACATAGTCGGTTCCTGTGGTCCCAGGCCACCCAATTGTATGGATACTTGGACTTGAGAGGCATCTTAGACATAATATACCCTAAACATCTCATTTTTGGAAGGATGACATGAGTCTTAGAGGTGGGAGCATTTATTTAAAGCCAAGTAAGGATGGTCAAGCTGGGAATTTGCTTATACTGGTTAAAACCACAAAGTATAAAATGAATCAATAGATTTTAATATAGAAGAGTATATTTCAATCCTAACGACAACAATAAACTATCATTGGCTATATTTTAAGAACAGAAATGCAAGCTAATATATTCAGACAGAAAGCAGTATATACTGAAAACTATTTTTATTTCTTCCTAACTTAGGTGATTTGAATTAGAATAGCCACTATAGGATCATATGTCTGAATACTTGGCCCCCAGTTGGTGGAACTGTTTAAGAATGATTAGAATATGTATCCTTGTTGGAGGAGATATGTCACTGGAGGCCAGCTGTGAGGTTTCAAAATCCCACACCATTCTCAAACGGCCCTCTCTGCCTTGTGCTTGTGAGTCAAGAGGTAAGCTCTCAGCTACTCTAGCACCATGCCTTCCTACCTGCTGCCATGTTCCCTGTCATGGACTCTAACCCTCTGTTTGGTCAGTTTTATATTGCTGTGAAGAGATACCATGACCACAGCAACTCTTATAAAAGAAAGCATTTAATTGCAGCTGGCTTACAGTTTCAGAGGTTTGTATCGTCATGGCAGGAAGCATGGTGGTACATTGGTAGACATGGTACTAATGAAGTAGCTGAGAGTTCTACACCTAAATCCACAGGCAGCAGGAAGAGAGAGAGACTGGAACCTGGCTTGGATTTTTTTGAACCCTCAAAGCCCAAAGCCTACCCCTGCTTACACATTTTCTCCAACAACGCACACTTCCTAATTCTTTTAAATAGTGTCACTCTCTCTTTACTAAGCATCCAAATATATGTGGCTGTGGGAGCCATTCACATTTAAACCACCACACCCTTGAAACTGCAAACCCGAAATAACTTTCTTCTATATGTTATGTTGGTCGTGGTGTCTTATCACAGCAATAGAAAAATTAACTAAAGACATTATTTCCCTTACCTCTTCACATCTTCTTTGTCATGAAAATTCTGAGTTGAAATAAGTACTATCCAGAAACTAGTTACTATCCAGGAGAAATAAATTCCATATTCCTCCATGTTGAACCACAGTGTACCATCAGGGATTTTTGATATTGCTGACTGGGTCAGTACAGAATATCTCATAGTCTTATGACTTTCAGAGGTAAAAGTCTAACACAAACTTCCCAATTTCTCTACAGCAATGGTAGTAAAGTATAATTTGTAGGATCCAAAGACATTCCAAGTCACCTTAGGTGCATCTACAAACTCAAAATTACTTATTAAATTAAAATGTTATTTGCCCTTTCTCTTGTGTTAACACCTGCTCTGATAGTGCAAAACCTGAAGTGGGTTAAACTGTTATCTTACATCAAATCAAAGCATTGTCACCCCTTGGTGTCACCTAGCATTCTCCACCACCACAAAACTGAACTTGAAAAAAAAAGTTAAAAAGAATCTGTTTTGTTTTAAGAATGCCATTTGGGTTAATATACTAATCATGGCCTGAGACATAGTCAGAGAGTAAAGAAGCCGACAGAGGAGGTGTCCAATGAGCAGACTCATGAGTGTCTGAGCCAGGAAACATGATTCAAAGAAGAATTCTGAGAACTGAGTAGGTAGGGAGTTGAGACTGTAAGAGTTGAGGAGCACCATATACTTGCCATAACCAGAGCAGAAGGCAAGCTTGGCAAGTTAAGTAGCCATAGCTGAATCACAAAAACAGTTCAACTGAGCTTTTGGACAACCAGCACACATGCACTGTTGGACCTGATCCCACATTTACTGAGCAGTAACCCTGGCAGCACCAAGTCACACAGCAAGTGCTGTGGGGGAAGTGAGGAGGCACTACTAAGCTTCCTACCTCAGCCAGAATAATTTGAATCTCCTCAGCGGGGAGTTCTTGTAAACTTACACCTCCTCTAAGTAAGACTCCCAGACATTTTGAAAGCTTCTCAGCCTGAGGAGACATCTAAGGAGGACAAACCAATCAATCAACTTTCCAAAGACAGTATTGGACTATCAGAGGAACCCAGAGATTTATTTATTTGTAAAGAGTTGAAAGACTAAGATGTGTTTGGGAAAGGAGGCTGAAGCTTTCTCTTGAAGTGGCATTTGCCTATCAAGCATGGCGTTTCATATTAGGGTGTTTAGTTGGAAAGTGTTGTAGGAGCTAAAGAGGATGTGGGTGGGAGTGGGTGTTTGCCACAGGCCTCACATGGCACCTCATCTTTCTATAATTTAAATGACATTTTCAGAAGGGGGTAATTTAAGCCATCAGTAATTGATACTGTTCACCCATAGTTGCTGTTAAGAATGAACAAAGAGCATTCCCATCGCACATGTGGTCTCATAATTAAGGGTGTCCGTGATCTCTAGAAAAGGACATCCAAAATGGTTTCTGTTTGATGAGCTGTGCATGGCATACCACAGCAGGAGAGTCAGAAGTCTGGAATTCAGGGTTCAGCTTTATATTTGGCCTTTTAAAGTACTATATTGTATATTTGTGTGTATTCAGGTACCCACTTGTGTACAAGGACACATATACAAACATGTGGATGCTAGAGGTCAGCTTTAGGTGTCATTCTCCACATTCTCCAGAGGACAAGTTGAAGCAGTCAGTTCTCTCCTTCAACCATGCTAGTCCTAGGGATCAAACTAATCAGGCTAGGTGGTAAGTACTTTTGTTCACTGGGCCATCTTACTGGCCTTTACTATGTTACTCTTCAATGGGTATTTGTTTACCTTAAAAACCATTTATCAGATGTTGTTATGATTTGTATGAGGTATCTCCCAAAACAGCTCATGTGTTGAAAGATTGGTCACTAAATGGTAGATCTAATCATGGATCTAATCACTGAGAGGTGTTTAGAACATGGTGGATCTGACTTAACCAATGAATTAATCCGTTGAGGATTCATAATTCGATGACATCATTGAGAATGATGGGGACTTTTGGAGGTGGGGTCCAGTTGGAGGAAGTAAGTAATTTAAGGCTTGTGTCTCATTCTGAGTCCCTTCCTGTGGTCCTGATTCCCAGCTCCCATAAACTAAGCAGTTTTACTCTACAACACCCTTATACCACGTTCTCTTTCACTACATGCTCAGAAACAGTAGAGCCATCGGATCTGCCACAAATTGAAACCTTGATCCAAAATAAATCTTTCCTTCTTAAAATGCTTTCCCTCAGATATTTATAACTATGGCAAAATAACAACAAAACAGACTCCAGATATGTGCCAGATATTGTGCTAGATGCGAGGTTTTAAAAATGAATGAGGTCTCTTTTAAGAATTCATAGTTTACTGGGATAAATTAACACAAAGAAGAGAAAAATCCAGAGTTGCAATATCTGAACAGTACTACAGAAACAGAAGTAAGGGAACCTGAGGGATTAGGAAAATGTTCAGAGAAAGGGTGAGTTTTAAAGAAAACCGTGAATAAGGTAACTAGAGGACGGGAAAGGGGCATGATACTGATTGCAGGTACTGAGCATCCATCATTGATATAATGACATGAAGATACCCTCATGCTCGCTGTCCTTTGCCCTGACCCTTAGTACAGTGTAGCAGGAATCTTAAAAAGGTCGTATTAATAAAATCAAACCTGAGGCCAGGTATTGGGTTAAAGCTGGAAGATCAGAGAAGCAGAACAAGCCACAGCTACCTCACCTCGCCAATTCCTCAGCTGATCCTGTTTCCTCAGACTGGATGCTTCTCAGCTGAACTGTGCTGCACAAAGCCTAAAAGCTTATCCAGGCTCTAGTTCCTGGTCCTCACACCTTAAATACTTTTCTGCTTCCTGCCATCACTTCCTGGAATTAAAGGTGTGAGTCACCAAGCCTGGCTGTTTCCAGTGTGGCCTTGAACTCACAGAGATCCAGATAGATCTCTGCCTCTGGAATGCTAGGATTAAAGGCGTGTGCTACCACTGCCTAACCTCTATGTTTAATATTGTGGCTGTTCTATTCTCTGACCCCAGATAAGTTTATTAGGGTGCACAATATAACAACCACAGTACAGTGATGTGGCAAGGGAGTTTCTAAAGTACTAGAATAAATTCTTCTGTTGAGCTCATCCTTCTATCAATGAGCTTCACCAGACATTGCCATCTACCTTCATGTGTACACTGCAAAGCCTTGAGTTTCCAAAACTCTCAAATACATTATTCTTAAGCCAACATGGTATGTGATAGTTGTTAATTCCTTGAAGGTATTATCATTTTACCATTAGTCATTTTTCCACAATCTCGAGGAAGGGTAAATTTTGGATAAAAGCACTGAACAGAATAACTGTAGAAAAAAGCTCAAGGTTATTGGTTGTCTACAGCTACTCTTCAAAGATGGTTCCAAGTACAATTATAATTGAAATTCTCCTTTACTTTTTCCTCATTGAAAAACAAAACCTAAATTTTTATCTTTCACATAACAGTAAGAAAAACCTATAATCTCAATTCCTTTTTAAACTTTGCTGCCTTAAAGAGTATCCATAGAATGTCAAATGTTATTTTTGTTCTATGTAACAAGATGGATTGATATAATTGTTAGTGATTTATTTCTTTAAAGCTTTATTCAGCTTATACAAGTGGGAGATTCTCTTTTAACTTTTGAGGACATAGTTTCCCACTGTAGTTCAGGCTGTCAATGAGTTCACTGTGTGGACAGGCTGGCCCCAAACTCACTGCAGAGATGCCCCTGCTTCAGCCTTCCTAGTGCTGAGATTGTAGGTATAACCATCATATCTGGCTACAAAGTGAAAGTTTTTTCAATAGAAATCTTTTTGTATTTTATGGCCTGGTTTCTAGAAACTGCATGGAAATCATAATTGTTCAGAAAAATAGAAACACCAACTTTGGTAAAATTCTGGAAAGAAAGCACTATACACTGGCCAATGACCAACGCATTAAGGAAGTGGTGAGTTCTATTTTGAAACAGAAATATTTTCTGTATCTCTCTCCAAAAATCATATTAATTCAATTGTCACTTGAACACACACACTCCATGTCTGCATTTCCTTCACAGCGGTCTCGTGGACTCTGTACAGCAGACAGAACAGGATACAACATTGAGGACTTTTTCTCAGTGTACAGCCTGGAACCTGTACAGAGCTGGAGGCAGCAACCCTCTGTAGTAGGGCAGGGATTGGTGGTGCACCTGGAGTGATGGGCTGAGGGACTGTGGCCATTCCTTCTAGTTCCTACTGCGGAAAGCTTTCTGTATTTTATGGATCAAATGACTACAGGCAGGCTCCTGTCGTCTCTTTGATGTACATATTAGTTCCTTTCATCGTGGTTGTGACAACATATCTCAGGGACAGAACAACTAAAGGGAGAACGGTTGACTTTGGCTCATGTTTTGGGGGCACAGTCTGGCATGGCAGGAAAGGCTTTTCTGACAGGATAACGAAGCAGTTGCCCATGCTGAGTTCACCCTTTAGAAGCAGAGAGAGATGAATGTTGGGGCTTTGCTTGTTTTCTTCTTTATTTACTTTGAGACCCCAGCACATGGGAGACTGCCACAGAATTTAGAGCGGGTCTCCCCTCCCCAGTGAGACCTCTCTGGAAATCTCTCAGAGACACACCTGAAGGTGTGTTTTGTAGGTGAATCTGAATCCATCGAGATGACAACGGGACGAGGGGGAGGGCTCAGTGGCTCAAGCCTTACCATAAAACCACGAAGACCTGAGGCTGAACTCTTAGAACCCACTTTCAGTCAGGCCCAATACCATGCATCTATATTTTCAATGTTTCTACATCCATATAAGAGGTAGAGGGAGGCAGGATATTCCTCTGAAAGCTAAAGGACCACCAACATTGGAGTAG
Organism: Peromyscus californicus insignis; assembly: GCF_007827085.1. Taxonomy (NCBI): domain Eukaryota; kingdom Metazoa; phylum Chordata; class Mammalia; order Rodentia; family Cricetidae; genus Peromyscus; species Peromyscus californicus. Next base: position 9,893,150 of record NW_026294503.1, read on the forward strand.
GTAGTGGAGAACAACAAAATGACATTGTCTCAAACAAGGTGGAAGGTAGGGACTAATACTTCAGGCTGACCCCTGGCCTCCACATTTGTCATGGCATGCATGTACACAAACATGAATGAGCACATGCATGCATGCACATATATAAGCACACACATTAGAAATCACACACCTATATAAAACGTAAGAGTGAAGATTAACTATTACGTGAAATAATGAAATTGTCCTGTGCAGTGCATTTAAAATCATTCTGCACTGTGGTCAACAGAAGTTCTGCATAATTTCTTCATTTGGTTTGCTGACTTGAGTCAGAGTAGATGCCTGCACAATGGCAATGAATCAGTTCAGAGGTTACAGTAGACTCTAGGAATTCAGATGTGCTAAATGAACCCACTCCCTGTCAGTCATAACAACCCAGCCTTCACATGACTCTAGTCTAGAAAAACAATGTGCTCTCAAAAATGGAGAACTTCTTCCTGGAAAATTGCGCTGTTGCTTGTTTGTTGGTTGTCAACTTGACACAAGCCTAGACACATCTGAGAAGAAAAAGCTAAATTGAGAGACTGCTTCCACCAGATTTCCTGCAGCAAGTCTGTATTTTCCTGAGTAATGATTGGTGTGGGAATGCCCAGCACACTGTGAGAGGTACAACCCTGGGCAGATTAGTCCTGGGTTATAGAGGAGAGCATGCTGAGCATATTATGAGAAACAAGTCAGTAAGCACCACTCCTCCATGGCTTCTGCTTCAGTCCTTGCCTCCAGACTCCTGCCTTGAGTTTATACCTTGGATTCTCCCAATGGCCTGTAACCCAGGATATGTAAGCCAAATAAACCATTTCCTCCCTTTGTAGCTTTTGGTCTTTATTGCAGCAATAGAAATCTATCTGTGACAAAAACTAAGTCATAATCACATTGTTACTTTTGAGCATCATTTCTAGGAGGGCTTTCCTTTCCTCTTTGTCTATTTCATGAGCTGGTTCTGATCACAGCAAAGTCTACATGCTCTCTTTATTCAGAATCAGTCCTTGAGTTTTTAGAAAGTGAGATCTACATGAAAATCATGTTTCAGCTCAGTTATACAAAGTCAGGTTGGCCCTGACAATGAAGGAAAGAATCCTTCTGCAGGAGACTAGGAGCATGAATTTGATATGCAAAGCAATTATACTTCATAATAATGGATGTAACAGAACCTCAACAGGACAGCAATTAAAGAGAATTCTTAGTGTCTAGTAGATCCTTTGCAAATCCCTCACTGGGGACTTTTCACATCCTCTCCAGACTGGATAGCCCACTTAATTTTCCAGAACATCTTTTGTCTGTTTAGCTTACAACAAAGCCAAACAGAAGAAGATAACATACAAAAAATTTTTACATAGTGCCAAAGTAAATGCCTGTGCAAGAACAGGAATTTGTAGCTCTTCAAAACGTGTGTGTGTGTGTGTGTGCATGTGTGCGTGTGTGCCATACACGCACACATGCGCACACACACACATACACACAGAGAGAGACAGACAGACAGAGAGACAGAGAGACAGAGAGAGAGAGAATGATTGTGGCTATTTCTTTCATCTAAAAAATAACTCTAACCAGGCAATATTACCAGGGTATTATAATATCTCTTGGCATATGACTTTGTACTTTGTTTTATATTTTTCAAAACTTAAGGATGTAGCAAGTATTTTGAGAAGTATAACATCTTATATTTCCAACTAGCTTTCCAAATGTGTAACCATTTACAAATCTCAAAGCCTTTAAAATCATAACTCGGTACCAACATTCCCTTTAAGGCTAACCAGTCAAATGTGCCATAAAGCAAACTTCCCAAAATAATTTTGAACACATTGTCACACTATTCAATAATTTTTAGAGCTCCATGTTTTTATGTTATGCTCAGAAAATGTATTTTTACTTGAAACCACTTTTAAAGTATGTATTAGACATAGGTCTGAGATGTTTGGAAGAGAGTATGCTGGACTTTCACTTATAATAGGATATGCATTTGTCTATGATCAGAAAGAACTTGGACCCCACCCCCACCCCACCCCCCGTTCACTGGAGTTCAAACTTGTAGCCTAAATGCTCTGAAACTTCTCTTGTAGTAAGTGCAGCTATTCAGATGAGTGGTACAGCTGCTGTCCTGAATTGCACAAGATGGTTTATCATGTTGTTGTTATCCTAGGTGGCAATCAAGATTGAATGTGGCATTTGATGTATGTGTGATAGAAGATTAAGCATCAAAGGATTCCTCAGACATAGTATATGTAGAAAGGCCAGGAGAGAATCCTATTGTTCATTTTACAAACAGGAAAAGCAATTCTGTTCACTAATATTGCAAATATTTTATAAATAACAACTCATATGATTATCAGGATGAACCCCTGAGGTAGGTATCTTTCATATTGACATACAGAAGAAATGAGATAGATACTCTTCTATATTGACATATAGATGAAATGAGGTAGGTGATCTTCTATATTAACATATAGAGGAAATGAGGTAGGTACTCCTCTTCTATATTAACATATAGAAGAAATGAGATAGATACTCTTCTATATTGACATATAGATAAAATGAGGTAGGTAGTCTTCTATATTAACATATAGAAGAAATGAGGTCATAGAGAGATTCAGAAACTTACTCACAGATCTAGGAGCCAGATTAGGTAGAATCTGAACCCAGCAAGTCTGACTCCAGAATCTATTCTCTACTACATCTGTTCTTTATTGCTCACACTATTAGAATAGATGACAAGAACAAAAGGTCTCTTGCTCAGAGTTCAAATGTGTAATATTCACCACTACTTTAAAAAATAGAATACATTTTGAATTGACTTATCACCTGGGATCATTGCAATGAATTTCCCTTAATTAAAGAGTAAAATGTTATTAAAGAATAGTTTTACTTGCAAACGTAGTTGTGAAAATCCAGATTTGGGTCTGTGGCTGTGGTCCAAAATGTTATGCATATTCAACACTCAATTCTCCCATGATACTGTGGACTAGTTCTGCTGGGCATGGTGGAACAAGCTTGATAGTATTTGTGACAGTTAATTCATTGTCAATTGTCCCAAATAGCTTAGAAGCCTAGCCAAAGTTTTTTATTTCCCCATTAATCCTTTACTAAGTTCAAAATGTATATTTTCTCAGGATAAAATTTACATTGTCTCATAGATACTTTTAAGCAATAATAATTTTCTTCACTTAACACCCTTGAGTTACCTACTTGACATCCTGGTGTGCATAACTCCACAACTTTCTCTGTTTGCATAAAACACAAACATTTACATGTTATTTTATATCTGCTTTCTATTTTATGAAGGTGAAATTACACTATGAAAATTACTATACAGCAAAATTTAATTAAAAGAACATAGGCAATATTATCCAAATAAAATATTAAACAACAATCTATTCCTTTTCATGGCTAGATGATGTTTCAAAATGTAGATGTATCTCAATTTGCTCTGCTTTACTCTAGAAAACTTTGGCTTGTCACTTGCCTTAAACAATCTTTTCTTCTGTCTGAGTTTCTGTTCCCATTGCTGTCATTATATTCTGACAAGTGTAACTTAAGAGAGAAAGGTTTATTTTAGCTTATAGTTCAAAGTACCACCAGTCCATCACGGCATGGAAGCCACAGCAGCAAGATCATGAACGCAGCTGATCCCATGGCATTCAAAATCAAGAGCAACATACACATACTATTTCTCAGCTCTCCTTTTCACCTTAGACTGTCCTGGATCTCTTTCCTGGGAAATGCTTCCATGTGCAATTAAAATAGGTCTTCTTGCATGAGTCAATGTAATCAGGACATGTCCACAGACATGCCCAGAGACCTCTCTTCCAAATGACTCCAGATCACCGTAATCCCACAGTTAACATGAGCCATCCCAACACTGTAAATATGCTTGAAAGTATTCTTGCATAAAATCATGTGAGTACTAGTAGTCTAATTCTCATAGGAGATAGTCCTCAAATGGTGTTTAAAAGTTCAAATTTGCCAACTTTATTTTAAAACTAATAGAAACCATTTGTACCCATCATGATGTGTTAATATGTATCTTTCCACTCATATTTGAAACACCACATGCTATTACTTCTCTTTAAGAAGTGGCCAATCTGATGAAAGAAAAAATACATATTTTATTCTTATTTCAATTTCTATTTTGACTAATAATGAGGATGAACTGCTTATCACCTATTAAGGTAACAAATTTACTGAGATAATGCTATTACTATCACGTTATTACCATGATTACTTTTCTCATATATTTTTGTGCATTTTTGTATAGGAAAGATATAAGCCATTATCATGACTCTGTACTTGCTTATCTTCCTTGTCTTTCTTTCTTTCTTTCTTTCTTTCTTTCTTTCTTTCTTTCTTTCTTTCTTTCTTTCTTTCTTTCTTTCTTTCGTGCTGTGGGATGTCCTATATGCTGTAAATATATGTTGCTATGGTTGATTGATAAATAAAATGCTGATTGGCCAGTAGCCAGGCAGGAAGGATAATGTAGGTGGGATGAGGAGGAGAATTCTGGGAGGTGGAAGGCTGAGGGCAGGGAGACGCTGCCAGACGCTGCAATGAGAAGCATGATGTAAAGTACCGGTAAGCCACGAGCCACATGGCAAGGTATAGATTAATAGAAATGGGTTAATTTAAGATATAAGAACAGATAGCAAGAAGCCTGCCATGGCCATACAGTTTATAAGTAATATATGTCTCTGTGTGTTTAATTGGGCCTAAGCAGCTACAGGAGCCGGGTGGACACAGGAATATTCCAGTTACACTTTCTTTTTTGGGGGGAGGGGGCGGTTTCAAGACAGGGTTTCTCTGTGTAGTTTTGGTATCTGTCCTGGATCTTGCTCTGTAGACCAGGCTGGCCTCGAACTCATAGAGATCTACCTGGCTCTGCCTTCCAAGTGCTGGGACTAAAGGCGTGCACCACCGCCACCTAGTCACTTTCTTTACTTTGTATTGTCTTTCTATGCAAAGGGTATATATGTTTAGCATGCGTACTTTGTGAGTTTTCCAGGAACAATTTCTATACTCTTATTTTTCTCCAAAACACTTATATAATTATGAACATTTTAAATTTCAGACTCTCTGCACTTAATGTGATTGGTGGGAGATAGTTGTAAATGCCCATGGAAATGGAATTGATTCCCCTAGGCTGTCTACTTGTATAATATTCTTCATTTAATTAAATGTTGCTTCTGCCATATAACAATTTCTTATATGTACATATTTCTGATCATTTGATCTAATTGCATTGATTATTCTATCTAAAACTAAGCCAGACTTCATTGTTTAACTCAAAACAGTTGTTTAGGGGATACTTTCAGCTCTACTCTTCATGAGATAGGTAGAGCCTCTTTGTAGGGATAGTCTCTATTTGAATAAGCTATACCCAGGTAGAGAAGAGGCTATTTTCCAAGTCAGGAAATGCAAAATGATATTTTCACACCAGCCACATTTTTTCTTCCCACCATTACTTGTTGATCTCTTAACATTTTAACTTGTAATATTATTACATTCTTAATCAAATCTGAGTGTGACCCTTCTACAAACAATAAAACTATAGGGACTTAATATAGATCAGTGTTACCAAGATCTTAGGCTAGAGATTGACAGCATGGCATCATGAGGAACTTTTTCAGTACTTGGAGATATTCTGTGGCTTAACTACACTACAGGTTAAACCGCCATATTTGTTTGTCATCACCAAGGTTGTTTAAGAAGGAAGACTATATGGACTGTACAATATACAGTATATGCTAATGCTAGCTCAGTAAATCTGACTCTTTAAAGTCTTTTAAGTTTAAAATGTGAGCCTTTGGAACAGATTTAACACAACCTGTTTCTTGAAAATCGAGAGCAAAATCCTAAATAAAAGGTCATTTGACTCCTACCACTGTTAAGTGATTCACATTTGACCTGGTTTAAGTCTGCTATGGCTGTGGAAAGCATTCATCTGAGGAGGAAAATCACTCACTCTTATACAAGTTTGCAGAGTTTATTACAGTGTCCAGCAAACACTCTTTGACCTGTGCAAGTTATCACTATTTCCCTGAAGTTAGATCTCAGAGCAGACCACTGATACTCAGGAGCATCACCAGCAGTAATTTCCCACTTGAGAAAACAGAGTGAAGATGGGCCTGACGGAGCCACAGAAGAAGCAATCTTATTCTTTCTCTGCTTTGATTGGCTCATTGTAAGGAAACACTTCTCTTAGTTGACTCTTTCTAGAGAATCTGTGCAGGAACTGGGGTTGTCTTTCATCGACCAGAGTCCAGAGGCAAGGGAAGATAAATGCATATTTCTTCAAGAGAGGCCCAGGCTCTGTCCCTGATAGGCAGCAGGCAAGTTTGGCATGGTGACCTATTCAAATAGCTCTTCTGGGCTCCAGATCTAGTGTTATCTGGGTTTATCCAGGAGGAGTTTGCTTTCAGAGTCGGGGGGGAAGGAGGGGTACTACAGGAGAAGTTTAGGGCTATCGTGACGAAGTGCCTGTTTTATCTCACTTGTGAAAATGTAGCCTATTTTGTAGATAAAATGATAGGACCCATCTTGAGCTAACAGATTAACAGTAATGCCTTCAGCCTCTTATCCAAAGTGCAGAATACATATGTATTTTTTTTATTCCCCAAACTATTCCTGTCTTCAGGATGGTTTTGCTAAGCTGGTTCTGCCGTGTTTAATACTTGTACAAATTTTTAAATTCATCATGTGGAAAGGATAACATCATTTTATAGCAATATGGAATATTAATGACCCATTAACAAAGTAATATCTCTTCTTAGAGCTCCCTGTTGGATCCTCCCAAAAAGCCCAAGAAATATTACACTTGACAAATTTGTCTGGCTATTTCTTACAAGTGGGACCATCTAGATGATATTAATGATAAACACTGAAGAAATAAATATCATAAGGAAAGAGAGAGGACAACTCTAAAAGCTGAAACTGTTGAGAGCAGAGTGAGCTCTTTTCTGAAGGGCATCTGAAGAATGTCTTAAGCTGAGCCTGCGTGCTTCCTTCTGATGTTCATCCAAGTACTCATGACCTCTCAGAATCTGCAGACTGCTACCTGGGATGCAGGGAGGGACCTCATGTGGGGCTGGAGAACTGGACAGCGACCTCGAAGATTTCTCCCGTTTTTATGTTGTTTTTTTAAATTCCACTTTCCACATTTTTTATTTAAGATCTCCAGGAGGTTGGAAGGGCTGGAGAGATAGCTCAGTGATTAAAGAGTGCTTGCTATGTCCTGAATTCAGATCTCAGCACATGTGTCACAAGCCAGTCATGGCCTTGTGTACATCTGTAACCCCAGCACTGTGGAAGGAGGAGACAGGAGGATCAGCAGGGCTCGTTGGATACTAGTCTAGCCAAATGAAACAGTGTCAGGTTCAGGGAAAAGGCAGAAAGTGATACAGGAAGACTTCCTCTGGTCTCTATTCACACACACACACACACACACACACACACACACACACACACACACACAGTGGGGGGAGGGAAAAAGAGAAAGAGAATCTCTTATAGAGGGTACTAGAACATTCATAATAATTCAATACTTTATAATATTAAGTTCTACTGAGTAATTTCTCGTAATATCATTTTGCCAATGAAAATGACAGTAAGCATTTGTACATCAATTGATATGAAAGTCATAACAAAAATGGAAGATTCAAGTATTTCTTTTGTTAATGTTTAACTTTGATTCAAGATATCAATAGGGGCATTTCATGATATCTACAACCAAAAATATGTCACTACTTCTGTAAGTGAGGAAAAAACTAAAAACATGGATAATAATACTTAGATTTCTTTGAAACATGCCATATTTATTTAAATTACTTCTCCAGTTACAGCTTTTAAAAATATATGAAGAGATTAAACACCAGTTATGATCATTTGCTGCCTTTGTAGAGGGCCTGAGTTCAGTTGCTAGCACCCATTTAGTAGCTTTCAACCATAAATAGCTTCAATCTCAAGGGAACTAGCATCCTCTTGTGCACATACACTCATACAGGGAAAACAGCCATACACAAAAATGACAAATCTTTTATAAAACATATATAAAACTGATAATTCTCGTTGGGAAGAAAACAATAATAGTTAGGTTTAAAAAAAAACAGGCTGTATTTCCCACTTTTGAGTGCCCAGACCTGGGAGCAAGATTAAAGAATTGATCTCAGGGTGTCATCAAGGAAATTTTCTTCCTTATTCTTTAAGGAACACTCTCATTCTATAATACTTGTATAGGAAACAGCATTATAAGTTACACTTTCAGAAAATGTGTTCTGATATGATACACTTCGGAGACTACATACTCCAAAGCTAATGTTCCTTTCTGACAGACTGTCATCTATTTACACCCAAGGTAGCTCTGTGGTAAATGTATACTCATCAACTAGTGAGCCAGGAGAAAGTAGCTCTTGTCTACTCTGGAGATATTGTAAGAGGTTCAGAGATAGACTAAATACCATGCTGGGGAACTCGGGAGACATTTGTCTGTCTTTAGTATTACTGTCCTATCACATGGACAAATTATTTTTTATTCATCTCTGCTTTTTATCTCCTTTAGATATTGTTGTAAACAGCAATAGGCATTTAAGTAGAGAATCTCAACCAAGAAATAGCAATAAAAATCCATGAACTCAGAGCAGCAATAGCTTCCTGCTTAAAACATGCACAATAATGGGCCCATCAACAACCCTTCTTGGATATGGAGAGGGAGCCCATAAGGCCCCACCCCTCCCTGAAGAACTATAGGTAGATAGTGATTGTTAGGAGAGGGGGACATTATAATACCCAGTGATGGTGCCACTGAGAAGTCGCCATTACGCAAGTGCTCACTCAGGTACATTAATGAAATGCAACAAGAAGACATGAAAGTTGGAGTGGGAAGAGGGGACCCAGTGCGAGCAGGAATATGAGGGAATAACGAGAGGGGACGTGTTAAAGTGCGTTATTAAGAGATGATGAAGAATAGAGAATTTGGAAATGTTACAGCATCTGGAGAGATGGCTCAGTGATTAAGAGCCCTTGCTGCTCTTGCAGAGGACCAGAGGACCCTGGTTTAATTCCCAGCACTCACATGCCAGCTCATAACTATCTGTAACTCCAGTTGGAGAGGATCCAACACCCTCTTTTGGCCTCTGTGAGCACCAAGCATACACATGGTGCACAGACATACATGCAAGCGAAACACCCAGACCAGACGCATAAAATTTTTAAAAAGTTAATAAATGTTTACAGATGAGACAACTTTGTAAGTTTTATCTAAGGTGTAAGATTGCTTTACAAAGGAATTTTTAAAATGTGAGGTCAAAACAAAAAGCTCAGGCACAGTGAGGAAGGTCTGAGCCAATCACAAACAACCAAAAAAGTCTCCTGGCTAGAGAAATGGTTGAAGGTTAAGAGAAGGCACTGCTCTTCCAGAGGACCAAAGTTCTCTTCTCAGCACTGAGGTCTGCTGGCTCACAACTGCCTATAACTCCAGTTCCAGAGGGATTTGAACCTCACAACTATGTATGCACACACACACACACACACACACACACACACACACACACACACACACACACAGGCATGCATGCACACACACATATAATTAAATTTTTTAAAGTTTCTCACAAATAAAACTTAAAATGGTACACATGTGATAGAATTTATTACAATGAAAGATGGGTTTTTTAAATATTTTTTAAAAGTAATTGCTACATAGGTAACCACGATGGCCTTTAAAAATAAGAGTTAATGGAGATACGTAAGGATATTTGATTCAAATATAACTGACAACAACACTTCTCAGCTAAGTTGTTTCAAACCCTGACTACAGTAGTCACGGCTTGCCATTTCATATACTACTCAACATTTCATGACTCAAGTAAAACTGAGCAGAACTGACTGACTGGCAGTTCAGCAACTCTCCTTTTCATTCCATAGTGAAAACTGTCAACAAGAGAGTAGTCAGATACTGTTAACAGAAAGAATCAAGGGATGTCGAAGGACTGTAGCCTCATCCCCTGCAACTCCAGAGTGCCTGGTACCTTAAAGAGCCACTCAATAAATTACTTGCTTTCAGCTTCTTCAATAATGACATCTATTACCAGCAGAATAAACATGTGACTGTTTTATTTATAAATTCATTGTGATAACATTTTAAGCCTTCTTCCTTGGATGAAATTCATGTTTATTGTTTTTCATCTGGTCTCCCTTCTGGAAATGACATCAGACCAAGGATACCTGAACAGCCTATGGCTATCAGCATCGAAATGATGTCAGCTGAACAACTTCAGTCTTAAGTGATATGAAGCCAGGCACTCTCTTTCTTAAGTGATATAAAAGTTTTTTGTCCTTCTCATTGTTTCCTCCTCCTCCCACTTATCTTCCTTCTTTCTCTTCCTCTAAATCCGCCTCCTCTTCTTCTTAAAAATGGATGGGAGAGAGTCTTTTTTTTTTTTTTTTTTTGGTTTTTCGAGACAGGGTTTCTCTGTGTAGCTTTGCGCCTGTCCTGGAACTCACTTGGTAGCCCAGGCTGGCCTCGAACTCACAGAGATCCGCCTGGCTCTGCCTCCCGAGTGCTGGGATTAAAGGCGTGCGCCACCACCGCCCGGCGGGAGAGAGTCTTTATAACCAGACTTTTAAGTAAGTTTAAGTTTCTGGCTGTAAGCCAAATATGGTGACTGTATACCTAGAACTTATGAAGAAGACATAGAGATTGTCATACCTTTGAGGCCAGCCTGGGTTACATAGGGAGTTTCAGGTCAGTCAGGGCTACAGAGACCCTATATAACTCTTTTCTCTTAAAATAAGTTAACTAAGGAAAGTATTGAAAAAAGAGAACTTAGAAACAGCAAACAAGGTATCAACAATATTTTCTCATTTGCATCTATATTTCCTGGCCTGTTGCAAGGCCACAATCTTGCTTTGGGTTTTGCTGAGATCATGTTAAAAGTCATTAATAGCCAAAAGGAAAGTCACCTAGCAAAGTCACACTTCCTCACACAAAAAAATTTTATTCTACTTAACAAATATCCAGAAGACCAACCTCTCAGTTCATAGAAGAGTTCAGCATTCAATGATTTAAATTCCAAAGTTGAAATAAAAGTAAATTGAATTATTTATTATCTAGGTTTGTCTGATGCTGCCTTCCTTGTAAAGCAAGTGAGGGCTGAGCTAGCTAACGAGTTGTGAACATTTTCACATTTCCGTCTAAACTGTTGTGGTGGTTTGAAAGAGAATGGCCCTCCATAGGCTCATATGATTGAATGTTTGGTCTCCAGTTAATGGAACTGTTGGAAAGAATTAGGAAATGTGGCCTTGTTGGAGGAGATGTGCCAATGGGGTTTTGAGGTTTCAAAAACATGTGCCAGGTCTAGTCTGTGTATCTGTCCGTCTCTCTGTCTTTCTGTCTCTGTCTCTCTCTCTGTCTCTCTATGTGTCTCTGTCTCTCTCTGCCTCTCTTGTTATCTCTCTCTATCTGCTACCTGCAGATCAGGTTGTAAAAGTGTTTCAGCTACTGCTCCGATGTTATCCCTATCTGCTTCTTGTCACGATGATGATGGACTAACCTTCTGAAACTGTAAGCAAGCCTCCAGTTAAATATTTTATAACAGCTGCCTTGGTAACAGTAACTAAGACACTGCTTCTGCTTGAAATACCATCACAAAAGGCTTGGTTTATACAAGCAAAAAAACTTTAGGTGGCTTAGCTGCAATACCATGAAGCATCACTTTTATTGATAATTCTGAACACAGTAGGCTAGGGGGATGGCTCCATCCAAAGTGAAGTGCTTCCTGTGAAAGCATAAGCACCTGTGTTCAATCTCAGCACCCCTGTAAATGGTGTGCCTGGAATCCCAGCACTTCAGAGGCAGACTAGTGCTTGCTAATCTGTGGCCTAGTCAAATCATTAAACTCCAAATCCAGCGACAGATGATGTATTAAATGATAAGATAGGAAGGCCATTAACGAATGACACCTGATGTCAATCTCTGACCTCCACATGGCATACTCACATATGTGCACACACGTGAGCACACACATATTTGATGTCAGGTGCATGATGCCAAGTAAACTAGTTTATGTTCACTTTATGCTGAAAAATCTCCATCAAGTATATCAGAATTAACACAATTAATTGTCTTTAGTTTCTTTTAAGGTATCCTTGATCAAGGGAAGCATGAGAAGCTTTAATCAAGGATTTCCCTGGTTGTAAAGGCAGATCCTCTTTTTTAAGCTTAAAATTTCTTATAAACTTCAAACTTTCTGCCAAGTGTGAATATGCCTTTTGAGTCAAAGCGTCAGAGATCTTGTGTTTTTGCAGGACTCACAAACATGAGAGGTCTCTGGATAGGTCACAGAATCTACTTCTGCTCTCGGCACAGACTTAACGTTAAAACTTCTGTGGACAGAGAGCTACCCAACATCGTTTGTTTTAATCTCCAGGGAAATCTAAATATACATTCATTTATTGTTGTTATTGGATTGATTATTTTTTATTTTGTTTTTCAGATCTTTTCCTGCAGGGGTAGGGTGGGAAGAGAGGAGAAGATTGATGAGCTGGAGAGGCAAGAACTGCCCTCATGTCACTAGCAAACAGGACCTGAGACGATACTGGGACATTTTCTGTGTTTCGTAGTTCTCGCTGTTCTGGGAAAATCATGAGAAATATTCTTCCAGAGTTATTTCAGTAGCTGGAACAACCAAATTTGGAAGTCATAAGATCACTTGAAATGTAACAGAAGTTAGAATATGTATTTAAAACAAGCAAACAAAGTTCTAAACTTCCATTGGGAATTTGGGATTTCATAATATTCAGGTTCTTCCTGGCTTGAATCAAATCAATTTCAAGGCTTTGAAAATATACAGTATGCTGTTACATCCAGTGAGTAGAATGGATGTTCAACATTTATTCAAAGAGGGGACAGCTTCCTGAGCAAGATCTCCATCCCACCTCCAACCCAAAAGTTTTGCTTCATGTTTCTAGACCTTCTTTCTAACCTTCTCAATCACTAACGATAGTCTTCCAAAGGAAGGAGAGCATGTTAGCTGGCATTTGAAGACCTGTTTCACGAAAGCAGGAGCTGGACTCACATGTTGCAGAATGTTACAAAAAGATGCCGTCAACAGAACCGGTAATAATTTCCAGTTACTGTATGAGTGGAACTTTTTGCTCCTTTAGATAATAATCCGTATGAAGAAATGTGCCCGTTTCTCCCCAAATGTTTGTGTCCAGCCCTTCATTTTGTTAAATTACAAAATGTACCATGCTAAATAATGGAGATACGTGGACTCAAAGACATAAAACAGTACCAGTTGTTCAAGATCTGTCATGGACAAAGAGATAGCTGGTTCACAAGCTTGCCACAGTTCATGGCTACAAAATCTTCTAGGGACATGTAGGGGTTCTGATTCCAAATGTTTTCTCATACCATGAGAACATGCACTCTGATAATCCACGTGACAAGATGATGTGTATTCAAAATGGTCCACAACACTGACCAGTCATACCTCAAGTGCTACCATTGTTGTGAGATGCCAGTTTCAAAGATAGGTAGCCACATGACACGTTTGTTTAGGTAACAGAGGCAGAAGAAATTTCAGGGGAACCAGTTTATTTTCATACTAAGCTTGGGCCTCATCACAGCCATGTTCAGCATAAAAAGTACAAGTGAAATTGGGAGTTCCCGCTCCTTGTAGACTCAACCTTTGCTAGAACACAGTGGAGGCCCCCGGGCATCCCCCAAAAGAATGGGACTTTTCGTGAAATATATATTTACTGGATGCATAGCAACTCACTGAGGCAAGAATACAATTTTCCCATTCTCACTTGTGAGAAAGTAGGTGAAGAAAGAGAGGAATTAGCTGATTTTAAAGCATTTACCTAGAAGCATTTGCTCATCCCCAACATCACACACCTGTCTATAAAATATGCAGATCATAGGCCAACCTGACACACGATGACACTCTCAGAGTACTTGGCCAATTCGATTCTTTGTGGTATTATTTTGACTGCCTAGAACAGTAGCCAGCACATAACAGTATAGTATTATTCTCAGTGAAGGGTCAATGAATTTGTGAATGAAAGCGTTTACACTAATAAACATCAAACATAGCCCATGGAAAAACTCCAATTATCAGCTAGAAAATACAGGAAGATACTGGCAGGAAGTAATCAGGTTTGTTAAGCAGAGAACAGCGCTTGGATGCTCTGGTAGTTCAAAGTTCTTTAAAAATAACTGGACACATACAGATTTATAGCAGTGACAGCGAGGAAATGGCTACTCTTCAAAAATGCAAGAACATCCTTCTCTCCCCACCCCCATGACTGACTTTACCATAAAACACTCCTTCTAACTCTTAATCCTGCTGTAAAAGTGTTACCTTTGAAGTGTGTTTCTGGGGCCCTTGTAGTCTGCTTTGTGGCTTGCTGACTAGGCAGTCTTTTGAGTATATAGATTTCTGCCATTCTGTGACCAAGACCTAGATAAAATGTTCAAAATCTACTTCAATTTTCAGGCCCCATGGTTTACATGCAATTTTGTTCCCTTTTAACAACATATTTTCAGTAAACTATAAATACCAACTGACCATATGTCACTAAATGAAATGTAGATTATGCATTTCCCTTCCTTTCATGCTTATTATACTAAAAAATAATATTTATGGACATAATACTGTAATCTTGTAATCATATCATAATTATAAAAATATAATAATTATAATTTTAAAATACCACTGACAGTCAAATAATAACAAATCAAGTACATAACAAGATAATATTCATATAGATAATAGTCCCAAAGGAGCACTAAAGTACCAGAATTATTCAGAGACCCGTCGGGACTCTTGGCTGATTCTGGGTTTGGACAGTTATTTTATTCTGTCAGCCTTCTATGATGCTGAGAAGACTAGAAAGAAGAGAAAATGAACTACCAATCTGAAGTGACCTGCTTTCAAATCCACAAAGGGTTATTCATCAGAGAGGGCAATGAGTGGGTTGATGGGTGATCATAGCCAAAGGGTATTACAGATGGATTTTATGTAAAACTTCCATGAAGTTCAGCAGCCCTTTGATGTAGGTTTATAACATTTGAACTTAAAAATATAGTGAAACTTACTATAGAATTCAGATTTGTGTGTTCACTGTAATACACACACACATATTATGTATATATACACACTATACATATAGAAAATGGATTATATTTTGTTGTATTACTAGTTGTTCATTTTATAGATATTTTTGAGATGGGGTCTTATGTAGCCCAGGCTGGCTTTACAATCACTATCTAGCCAAGCAAGGCTAACATTAAACTCCTTATTTAAAAAGGTGTCACCATATACATTTTTGTTTTATGACTTTTCTTCACTGAAACAGACTAAGGGAAAATAAACAAAACATCCAAGAAAACTATACCATCAGTAGTCAAAACTTCCATTACCTTGAAAATACAAGTCTATTATTTTGTTTTTATAGTTAATTAAAACAATGACATCTTGATTTTGCTTCTTCTCCATTTCTTCCACCTCTAAGAATTTTAGAATAATAAAGAAAAAAAAAAAACCTCAGTGTGGGGTGGTTATTCCCTAAGTAGCTGAAGGGTCATAGGAATGGTTCTCCTTGGAGATCTAATATAATGACTCCATGATTTTCAAAGAGCATGTGTAAATAACTCCTTCATGTTACCTAGTTTGTCAGAACAGGAAAAGCTAAATATGAGGAAGAATTGAATGCAGACAATGGACGCAAGTTATGAAAGAAGATAAAAAGCTAATTGTTTTTATACTTCTAATTCTGCCCTGGATTTTTTAAATTTTAATGGTGGATATTTCATATAATATATTTGATACTGAATGTGTAAAATTTAATGTGAAGTTTCACAGCCACTGTTTTCAATGCCAACTCTAACAGTTCATTAAGTTGCATAGAATTTAGGTCTGGTTAATTTGGATGTTTGATATTCTTATTTATTTACTATGTTTTTTTAAATAATAGAGTTTATTCAAAATGTAAAACAAAAGGCTTAATATTTCATAGTTGAGTTTATCCTGTGTCAAAAATCCATGCTGACTCATAACTGTAACATTATATTCCAGGCCAACTTATGGTCTTGGCAGAAAGACAAATCACAGAGCCAAGAGCAAGGAGAGGGGACCTCAGTGAACTTATACAGAGGAAAACAATTGCCCAAAATTAAGCCTCAGACTGACATGTGTCTGTTACTAAACAAGATGAGAGGGAGCAACGAAGAGCACAAACACTTGTTCTATTACTGGGACTAGATGAGTCTAGTCGGTCTGCAGATATTAACTTTGTAATCTCACAGAAAGCCAAGGGGAGGGCTCCATTTTTCACTCTGTCTCTTAGGGAGACAGTAAACTCGGGCAATGACTGGTTAAGTGACATTCTCAAAGTCAACCAAGCAGAAAGCAATGTGGTTAAGAACCCAGGCAGTAGCGTGTATGCTCTTAGGCCACACTCTTAATTCCTAATTCAAGCCACTGTCACAATTGAGAAATATAAGAATGGGGAATAGAGAAAGACAATCTGGCTAAAATACACTTCAAAGAACTTTAAAATTATATTTAAGGCTAACTAAGCTTTGGGAACTGAATTCCATTTCTAAGAAGTTTTTGCAAGAAAATTTCCAGACAAGCTTATAAATTATATATTGAACACTGACTATTTCAGTTTTGTTGGAGAGATTGAAAATTCACTTAGATGATGTTTGGATGCAGGGAACAAAGTAATGTGATTAAGTTAGTTAAAACAGTTTTAGTTTATTTGACCATAACATTCTTGAGCCAGGGAGATGATTCAACTGGAAAAGCACAAGCCCAGGGACTCAAGTTCAGTTTTCTGAACCCAGAAGGGGAAACGTGGTGGCTCGTATTTGTAATCCCTGTGCTGAGGGAAGTGGAGACAAGTGGATGTTAAGGGGCTTGCTGGTCAACCAGCCTGTCCTAATGGGAAAGTCCCAGGCCAATGAGAGACTCTGTCCTAAAGAAGCAAAGTAGACAGTGCCTGAGAAGTATCCCCTGATACTGACTCAGTTCACACACAGGTGCACATGCATGCAGGTACACGCGTGCACACACACACACACACACACACACACACACACACACACACATACACACACACAGGTCTATGGATACCCACACAGGTGTGTGCACATCTACATGTGGGCATGCACACACAAACACGCACAAACACCTGTCAAGGAAATCCTACTTTTAGTTCAGTGGTACATGGATGTTATCAGAGAGTCCCCCAAATCTTTTCACAATCAAACTCTGCCATCTTTGAGATCATGTGGGTCTGAGGCCTCATTTCTCATGGTCACAAAAATATTTTTGCAGTTCCATGCGTCAGATCCTTGCAATTATAGCCAAAACAGGGAGGGTAAAAGGTATTTTCTCCAACCATGTTTGCTTGTTTGGTTGGTGTTTAGCAAACATGAAACCTGTTCTAAGAATGTATTATTAACCTACTGCTGAGATTTGGGCTTTCGGCCCACACTTTGACTGCTAAGAAAACAGCATGCAGAGCTCTCCTACAGCCTCTGCTACAGTAGGGAGATTTTGCCAAGGGGTAAAGAGGGGCTATGTTACATGCAAAGCTTTAATCTCTGAAAAGGGAATATTCATCCAGTAGAGTCCTTCACTACTATTACAAATGACAAGGACAAAGAATTCATGACATGGGAAAAATCAAATGATATAGGAAAGGTGATAAACACAAAGCACAGACACCATAATGTTAGTGCCTCTGTGTGTGTCTTTGTGTTTGCAAATGGATTAAAGTTTTTTACTTTGTATTTTATATAATGTCTGCTAGTTTTATATTAGCTTAACTTTACATCTGTAATAAAACAGGCATATTTTCAGTTTTTGAAAAGCAATCTAATTCAAAGAAAAATTCTTTTCTAACAAAATATTGGTGTTATTTGGGTGTGCTGGGAAGCTGATAATTGAGAGGTCAAAAAATGAACAAGACATTTTTATCAAAATTTATTTTGCATTACTGTCATGAAGAAATGAGAAAGGCAAAGGAGGAATGGTCACTAGAGAGTTTTTTAATAGGAAAAATAAAAATGTTTTGTTAAGAGATGACGATCCGACCCACAGCCGTAAAGAAAGGGCTGTTGCAACTTAATATATTAGATGCTTTCCTCCGTGGATTCCTCCCCCTGTGAGAACACCTTCCCCTCTTGCCAAAATCAGCTTTGTGCTTGCCACAGAAATTAAAACAGTTTGAAGGGAGAAGGGAAAGACTCCTATTTTGTGATTCAAAGTAATTCACAGTTCTAACTACGTGTTGATACCTGCCAATGTGTCAGTGCTTGTTTTAAGCACAGGGATAACACTTTTCTTGGGTCATTGATAACTTTAAATCATTTTAATTGTGTGCATTACACTAAATACTTCTTGCTGCATAAACTTCAGACAGTACTGAAGAATAAAAGTTAAAAATAACATTCCTGCTGGGCATGGAGGCGCATCTTTGTAATCCCAGCACTTGGGAGGTGGACCCCAAAGGATAAGGAGTTCAAGTCCAGCCTTGGCTTCAGAGTGAGTTGGAGGCCATTCTAGGTTACATGAGACACTGTCTACAAAACATAAAACAAAACCAAAAAACCATAATCCGTTGTCTCAAATAAAACTTGATTCATTTTCTGCCAAAAATATAATACTGTGAAACTTAGCATTTACCTCTTCACCTATTTCCCTTAAATTCAGATATTTTAAGCTTCACTTGAATCATAACACACTGTTGTGCCTGCCATGTGCCTTTGGAATTCCAGTAAAATATATCTTGCGTAGCTGTCCACATCATTGCATGGCAGTTGCTGACTTGATTTGCACATTCTTCTTTGGATGGGCCCCATATTTTGCTTTCATAAAAAGACACTGAAATCAGTATTCTTGAAGATTATACTCCAATAAGTGTAGATGACACATTTAAAATGTCATAGTGCCATACTGCCCTCCCCATGAACAGTGCCAATCAAAGTTTGGAAATGACCTGCTTCTGACTTAAGTTGAACTGAACATGAACAGTGTAGGAATAATCACTGCACGTCCTTTAGCTCACAACTTTGAGAGTAGGGGTAAAGCTGACCTGCTCCAAACTAATGCTTCTGCTATAGAAGCATATTGGATTTTCACTGGGTTCTAATTGCTTGAAAAATATGGTTCTATACCATATTATATAAGCCATGCATATTTTAATAGGAAATATCCTATTAGGCGCTTAAATGACATTTATAATTATCATAGAAATGAATACTAATTGTAGTAATTTTAAGTAAAAAAAACATTTTTAAAAGGGAGAGATTCCCTTATAATTCTACAACCATTAGTTTAGGGCTATTTTTCCTGTCTTATTATCTAGAGTTTCATTTTATATATATATATATATATATATATATATATATATATATATATATATATATAACATATATTAACTATATTGTGTAGTTTGTTATACTTCTAATTACATTTAGAAAGCATTTATTTTCAAAATTGAAATCACATGCGTATACATTGTTTCTTGTCTATTTTTCTACTTAGTGGTATACTATAAATAAGTAAATCATCATTTTAAATAGTTTCAAACTACATCTAGCATATAGTTATAACTATGAATGGTTTAGGCTTTCCTTTTTTTGAATTTATGCTATTTAATATTTTGTTTAAAATGTAATCATGGAAATTATTTATGCAGGCAAAAATTGATGAGCTTCTCATGTTTTCTTTGTATAAATTACTACAAGTAAGACTATTGGCCCCAAGATTATAAATATATTGAATGTTTATAAATATCCTCTTATTTTTTAAACTGTTTCAGACTACGTATATGCTTATGTATATTTTAAGAGTTTACATGTGGGGTGTGTGTGTGTGTGTGTGTGTGTGTCTTAAGTGCCTGTTTGTTTTCTGGTAAGAGAGAGAAAGACAGGGTATGGATTTGGGTGAGTAAGGAAGTGGGAAGGATTAAGAAGGAGTCCAGGGAGGGGAAATTGTGTTTAAAACAGATTGTATGAAAATGTCTATTTTGAATAAAAATTAAAATGATAAAAATAGAGTGCCTATATATTAAATCCTTAAAGAGTTTAGATGATGAAACCACAATTTTTATTGTTTATAATAACATTGTTTTAAACATTTTATTGTATCTATTCAAGTCTGGAAAATTATGTTTATTTTCTGTGGAATCTCATATCATATTCTTTAGTCAATATTCTATCCATTTCCCTATATATTCATATTTATTCATGAAAACTCTTTGTGTATAATGACATTAGCATTTGTTTTAGATTCTTTTTTATATTGAATACATCACATTACAAATATACATGTTGTAAATATAGATTTAACTTAAGAAAATTTTATATTTGATAATATAGAATGAAACCAAACATGGAGAAAATGTCATCAGGTTAGAAATGCTGCCATGCACAAGAGCAAGAGAGTCTTTCAGTGACATTTTCTAGTACAAATGACCATTAGTTAAAATTATAAGAATTGTCTTTTATGAGGACTCAAGAATGAAATTGTATCACCATCAAGAAACTCATGAAGAAAAATAAATAAATATTCTTATGTATCTCCTTTCAAGTTATTTATATTGTGGAGTAACATAAAGGAAACTCAAATTCTCTTGCTTTCTAGGCTTCAGCAATACGCCTGTGCTTCCCTTCTGTTATTTATACCAAGACAGATGGGGAGTAATGATAATAGCTATCTTACAAGGTTTTGAAAATAATTAAATCGTGTAATTTATGTAAAGCACTTGGTATAATGCTTGGAACAAAATTGTTACTCCATAAATCATCATAAGAATGACTGTTTTAGAAGTATTTTTATACTTTACAAAGAAATTCTTTCTACCATTAAATCCTTCAGCAAACAAAAAGCCGTTTTACATAAAGTTCACTCTTTTAGGAAACTCCTCTAAGTGAATTTGTGTCTGTTGAAAGCCTGCTAGTGCATTGGCCTTTTGAGAAAGTGCAACATCTTTGAAGTGCTGGTGACTCAGATTGATGTGTTCCTTCCTCTTTGGTGCTCATTCTTAGCTCTCGTACAATTGAAACAGAAAAGACAGGGCCGGGGGGCGTTCTGTTCCACAATGGTGATTCCATAGAGCTGACCCAGGCCATACATATGGCCCCCAGTAGGTGGATTTTATTTAAATTAATAAGATTGTTCTATGTTTAATTCATGATGCAGGAACTTAAAAGCACTGTGATAGAGAGGGAAGGTCAAAACATAACTCATTGCAGATCATATTTCTGTAAACGGCAGGCTGCCCTTTTTGAAGTGGATATACCAAATATCAAAAGACACACTGTGAAAAATATCAACATATATAGACAGTATGCATCCAACACTGAGGGACAGCCTCTGAACTTAGCTCTCTGCTTTGTGACTTTAATTTTTATTCTTAGCTTGCGTGTCTTCGTGCCCAACTTAGAAGGCTGTGCTTTTCTTTCTGAAGGAAGATGAGAATATTGGGTTTATTATTCTGAGATGTAGCCTCCCTACCCGGATATCACTCAAGTGCTTCGCATCCCCTGCAGCTTGCATGGAAAATGATGGTCAGCTCTAAAGAGGAAAAGTCAACACATACGTCTTCCCTAAAAATTACATCCCAAAAGAGGCAATGAGTTTGAAAGAGAGCAAGGAGGTGCATATGAGTGGGTTTGGAGGAGGAGCGGAGGAGAAAAATGATATAATTGTATTATAACCCCCAAACAAAAGAAACAATAACAATAATAATCACCCAAGACAGCAGCTTAAAAGAACTGGTAATGGAACACAAAGAGCAGTTAAGGCTGTTTGCTTGGTTTGTTTTTCTTTCTTCTCCCTCCTACTTTGGGTCACCTCACTGCTCTTGGTACCTCTATTAAAGGGTGTGTATGCAGGGTCAAGCAGAGGAAGGGAGAAGATCATCAGTCAATTTTGCAGCTTGCTAGCTGTTAAAGAGAAAGTTGGGTTGAAATGGATGACCACAATGAGGACTGGGGATTATCTGTGACTTTCAAAAGCCATTGTTCTTTTTTTATTATGAAAACCAGCGGTGGGCTGTAAGCTCACTTCCTTATTCACACCCATAGTAGAAAGTGAATTCAGAAAGCATCCCCAGAGAGCCCAGAACTCAACTTTCAAAGTGAGAGTAATGTACAGAAATGCCATTCTCTTTAAAAAACAGCCGTTAGGTCAGACACCATCAGAAAAAAAGCCAAACTCAGCTGTTTCCAGAGCTCACTGTTGTCAGTGACTTCGCGGTTTTACAATAATAATGTAAAATGTGCCTTCAGTGGTGTTTTCCATTTAATTCAGTACTTCTAAACGTCTGCTTTCTTACCCATATGTTTCTTGTTGTGTATACTGAATAGCAAAATAAAATGTTATCTTGCAAGAGCTGTTTGGTGTTCCAGAGGTGGTTCGGTTACTCTTAGAAAGCAGAAATGGTGATTTGTTAGAGGGAAATTTTACAAGTTGGAAAAGATTGCTTTAGAGAAGGTTTTGTTTTCCTTTATCTGACTTGATATTTTTCACACAGGGAAAAAAAAAGAAAAGTGTACTTCCATCCACTACTAAAGTGCTCATACTGAAAGTAGAAAAATAAAGACAGAGATAAAGCT
Organism: Peromyscus californicus insignis; assembly: GCF_007827085.1. Classification (NCBI taxonomy): domain Eukaryota; kingdom Metazoa; phylum Chordata; class Mammalia; order Rodentia; family Cricetidae; genus Peromyscus; species Peromyscus californicus. The sequence continues at coordinate 9,915,810 of NW_026294503.1, forward strand.
GGCAGGGGAGGCCTCTGCTGTCTTTATGAACTGCTACTGTTCAGAGTCACTCTATCCCCCTCCTTAGAAAGCACACTGATGCCAGTGAATGATGTTTAAATAGTGATAACGGATTGCAAATAAGGGACTCTTATCTTGGGAATTTGAAAGTAGACAAGAGGAAGCAGGGCCTATTTTGTTTAAGGCTTACCCCCGAAGCTGAACTTTTATCTTTTATAGGTCATTCTCTGCTTGTGTGCTTCAAAAATCCATATCGGACCTTTGGAGTTCAGACAAAATCACATAGAAAATAAAGCTATAGCATTCATGTAAAAATCAGTAATTTGAAGAAAAATTTAAAAAATAATGTTCCCACAAGCAGTGTTAGGAGAATGAGGGAATGTGTGGCACTATGACATGTTTTTGTCAGGGACATCGGCATAAGAGACCCCCACTTTATCCTCCACTCCTTCATTCCAGTGACCCATTCATGCAGTCAGAGATTTTCCTATAGTCAGTCGTAGTTCCTCAAATCTGAAAAGATAAAGTAACTATGATCAGATAGGAAGCTCGTTTGTATTCTTATTCATGTGACTTCTCTCTCTGGCTAATGCAAAGGGCGCTGATGATTACAACGTGAAAGGGCTTCAGAATTTGGCAAGGGATATTTTAGTCTGGAGCAAGGGAATCGTTTACTACCTCCCATCGTAACTGTCACGAGACCAGTATCCCCAAAGCCATTTCTGTCATCTCTAGTTGATACAATATTCTTCCTTCTCCATCCTTAAAGAGAACAAGGAAAAGCAGGGGGACAACAAAAACCTCTTCACACAAAGATCCTGACCATCTTCACAGTGAGATTTTGTAAGGGCAGCCCCCAGTCTGCTGATCAGAGGCCCAGAGGGAGATTTCCCTTCCTGTTCCTCAGTGGAACTCCAGCCTGATTGTTCTGGAGAGACTCCTGGTCCCTCAGCCCATGTTCTTTGGTTGCTTTGGTAGGTTCAGGTCCTCCCCTCCGTCTCTACATGGACAGCAGTCCAAACACCCTCTCCATTGTTCCTTCCTTGAAATACATCCCTTACATCAGAAGCTCTCAGGTCTCAGCAAGCTACATTTATCCTTTCCAAACACCCAAGGAGACCAATAAGATTATGGTAGTTCCTCTTGCTCATAGTGTTACACTTCAGTGAGGGTGAGAAATACTTCCTTCTAAAGACCTTTCTAAAACCAGGACCCTTAGGATTCTTCTTAATGACTTCTAAACTTTCAGTACAACACTTAAAATTGCATGGTTTATCTTCCTTTTTTCTATACCACGGGCCTCCTGAAAATTAGGAACATTTGATTATATCTATGTTTTGGATCCTCTGTATTTTGCATAGTGCCTGGAATGTAATGCCTATCAGTCCTATATAAATGCTGAATCCATCCATCCATCCATCCATCCATCCATCCATCCATCCATCCAACCATCCATCCATCCATCCATCCAGATTTGTTGAGCCAGGTGATGTGCTAGGTGGCAGGAAGGTTATGACAGACTCAAGGGAAAATGAACAGGGATAGGCAGGCCCTTGCTGCCCTTCAGATCTCATTCCATTGTTGGCTGCCTGCTCCACTTGTATAATCAGCCCTAGACAAAGGTTAGAGGGTGAAGCAAGACCAGAGCTCACAATTTGCTGGATCCTACACTTGCAGCAATTCTGAAAGCATTTCAAACTGTTACCTTCAACTTCAAGGCTCCTAATACTCACCCGACTAAGGCTTTTAACAGTTTAACCGTGTAATATCTTCACTCTGTGATCTGCTCATGGCGATTGGCAGCTAGTAGGATTGAACCTCTAGGAACTGCGGAGAAAGTCTTTCGGACAGGATCCTCGAGTGCTGAAACTCCATTTCTGACTTTCGGCTTTCTTCAACTCAGAGAGCATGTGGAAGCCTGCCTTTCAGCTTTACAGTCCACACAGGACACATGACTGTCAGAGTCACTGCTGGTTTCTCAGCCTGCCTTTACCGCTTTCTAAAATGGAAGCTAATTTTTTTTTTGATGGCTGAAATTGTGTGTCTAAATAGCAAGGTGCTTAATTTGAACCTCACACAAAGGAGATTATTTCAGTGAATGAATTAATGAAAGCCTTAGCTACTTAGTAATTTTATATGAGAGTGGATTTTATATTATTGCTAAAGTGCCAAAATGTGTGAGCTGACATAGGGAATAAACAGAAAGCCTGGTAGTTTCTCTGGATAGACAATTATGCAGTCAGCATAAAATGTTCAATTAGTACATACGGATGAAAGCAAAGTAGTGAACTTTTTTAAATGGGACTTCGGTAGCTTGTGATTTTTTTTTCTTGGAAACTTTGCAGTTTATTACTGATGTCTTTTTATTATTAAGTTTCTTGCTGCCCAGAAAGTTAGGCAGCAGTTTGTGCCAGTTAATTATCAGTTTAAGATTTTGAAAGCATTCACAGCTATTCTTACTACAGCCATACCATGAAATAAAGCTTTCTCCATGGACTCACATAACAGTGCACTAATGAAACTGATAAGCAATAGGCTAAGGATGCAAAATCCTTATATCTTGGTCGAACTATTCAAGAAAAAAGATTTGTCATATAAAATACAAATAAGAAAGCTTATCCTCTCCTCATTTTTTCCTCAAAAAAATGAATCTCTAGACATGAAAACCATGAAATAAGCGTTAAATTCATAAGATCTACTCTTTTAACATAACAGCATTCTGATCTCTATACTGATTCAGAAAATACACAATTTTCACAAATAATCTTTGAAGAATCAACTTAATCATGTTATTACTTACTAATGCATTATTTGGAATTCATTTATTCTTAATTTTAAAATATTCCTTCACTTTTCTGATATCTAGATGTCACTTTATCTCTCCTGTAGAGCCCAACAAAATTAACAAAGATGCTTTTAAAATACGTAATAAACAAATTCAAGAAACTATACATAAATATTACTTAAAATGGGACTATTGTAGGAAATTTGAATTCAGATATGTATGTGTGGTTACTGAGATTGAGTGAAAAACTTGTTTGGGATTTGAAAACAAAAGTCAAGCAAGTTGGGAGCTAGACTCCTCATATATCATAAAGAAATGCACATCAGTTGGTAACTTAGGACATGTTTTACAGATATTGAACCTATTTCAGCATGAAGAATCTTGGCAATTAAGATGTGCTTTGACTTGATGACATAAAGTCCAAAGCCAAGGTCAGCTTCAGCATCAGTTGCTTCACCTAATAGTCATATCAAGAGCACACAATCACTGCCTTTCATCTTTTGGAGATCTACAGTGTTGGGTTCTATTCTAAAGCTATTTTTTTTCTGCACCTGTTTGATAGAGGGACCACAGCAGAATACTAAATGCATCCCAATTTCATAAGCATAATCAGAGATTCTAAACCTTGATACCTTTGAAATTGAGCTGAGAATTTGTTTATGTGGAAGGGCCAGTATTGTAGAAAGCTTATCATCATCTACAGTTTCCACTTAGCATCCCACAAACTGTGACAATCAAGAATGACTCCAGGAAGTCAAGGTGGCTCAGTAGGTAAATGTGTTTGCCACCAAGTCTGAATTCAATTCCTCAGACTCACATGGTGGGAAGAAAGGACTGACTACTTCCCACACATTTTCTGACATCCACACTCAATCCCTGCCATACACATAGCCTCACACACTGCAGTCATTTGAATGAGAATGGTGTCCATAGCCTCATGTATTGAATGCTTGATGAACAATTGGTAGAACTGTTTGGGAAGGATTATGGCCTTGTTGGAAGAGAGGTATCACTTGGGGCTGACTTTGAAGTTTCAAAATCCCATGCCATTCCCAGTTAGCTCTTTTTGTTTCCCTAAAGCTTGTTAGAGCATAAATAAGCACTCATTTACTGCTCCACTGCCATGTCTGCCTGCCTGCTGCCATGCTCCCCGTCACGGTGATCATAGACTAACTCTCTGAACCTGTAAGCTTCCAATAAACTCTTCTACTTGGTCATTGTGTCTTATCACAGCAATAAAAATGTAACAGATAGATAGATGATATAGACAGACAGACAGACAGACAGACAGACAGATAGATGTTAATAAACAACAATGACAACAATGGCTCCAATAAATGTCAAATGTTTTCTAGAGGGCAAAATAGCTCATAGTTGTAGAAGAAAAGCTTTCTAGAAAAATATTGTAAAAATTTTCAGAAGCCCTAGGAAAATAACTTCCCATCTGACATGTACCTTACACAGTCTCAAAGTTATCCCTGCTAGGAATGTTCAAAACATTTATGTAGTGTGGTGATTCGTGCACAGGTGTGAGTGTGCGTGTACACACACACACACACACACACACACACACACACACACAGAGCCCTGGCCATAAGAAAAGGGTCAGCTTCCCTCAAATGTTATGGATTCCATGGGGAAGGATGGACTTCTAAAGAAAACCAAGGCTCAGTTAAGAAGTTGATTTTCTTACATCCTCCTTAAACACAGTTCCTCCAGAGCATCATTAACCTCTAAGCAAATTTTTATATTATTGTTGTGTAATAACGTCTGGATTGTCTTTTTCTTTTCTTAATTTTTTTTCAGTGTTAAGATTGAAACCTAGTACCTTGTGCGAAGCTAGCATGGACTTTCTCATTAAGCTCACCCACAGGTCTCTATCATGTCCTCTATTTAGATTAAATTATAGAGGTTTTCAAGACATAACTAATCAGCATTGATTCTTAATGACTTACAATCAATTTGCTTCTAGAAAGATAAGAAAAAAGAGGGGCTAAAAATGGAAAGTATCTAACTAAGAAGAGAACATGCTTAAGAAGAAGTCTTAATACTGGGGAATCTAATGTGCATATATTTAAGAAGAGCACCTATGCTCCTCTCAAAGGGAACATTTTAAGAAACCACACCTTGAAAGCAAGAAGTAAAATGTTTCATTAGACATGCCAGCCGGTGAAAAAGTGCAACAGAAATAAGAAGTGGAGTATTTGACAAGAAGAGACAAGTTATGCCTTATAGATGATTGACCTATTCATTCATTCATTCATTCATTCATTCATTCATTCATTCATTCATTCATTCATTTACTCCATGCCTTTGTAATGCTTTCTCAGAGCAATATTCTACATGCAGGGACTACAATGAGAAAACCAAGTATACATGTCTTCTCAGGCACTTCACATGCTCCATTGCTCTATGTATGGTTTGTTGTTTATTTTCTACTAACTGATACTGTTACGTAAGACATCAACATGAAGAACAATACCAGACACCAACAATAACAAGGGTATACAAAACAAAGAATGTTTCTTTTGTAGCTTTCTCAAAGAAGCTTCCGATGAGTAGTTTCCTTCCAGGTGTCTGACTGATTACCCTGGAGAAAACCTTTCTGTGCTATCAACTAGAACTCTTAGATAGGACATCTATATCCAGTCATTCAACAAAATGGAGAAGGAGGAGGAGGAGGAGGAGGAGGAGAAGGAGGGGGAGGGGGAGGGGGAGGGGGAGACTAAGCAGAAAGCTGCATCTGCAGTGTCTCAAGCACAGTTCTGAACATCTCACCCACTAGAATCCTGTCTCTCGAACCTGTTGCTGTTTCTTTTGTCATCTATTTTTATTTAAAGGTAACTTGAGGCCCAGAAAACAAAAGCATTGCAATCTGAAGAAAGCAGGCAGGAGAGGAGTGGGAACAGGAAGCTAGCAGCCTCCCTCAAACCAGGCAGTGTGAGAAAGTCATCTGCATTAGCACCAGTCTTGAGCACAGCATGAGCCTCTTCCAAGGCCCCACGTAAGCACTGCCTTCCAAATGAAGGGTATAATTCCACTGTAAACGTGAACCTAAGTCTCTGAACAGTCGGCTGTGCACTTGTCTGCTGGAAGGAGAGAGATCTATGAACCGCCAGCTGATCTGAGAGGAGACCCAAGAAGTGGAAAATGATGATGCCTTCTTTGGCAGGGATCGCGCTTTCTGAATGTTGGTAAACTGGTTAAAATACTCATATTATCAACTGTTTGGGTCATAGGAAAGCAGATGATGATAGCATGTAGGCTAAAGGAGATTTTGGGGGATCTTTAATTCTGAGTGGCTGCTGAACTTGGAGGTGGTCAGATCCAGTTCTCTCTGCCCTGATTAAAAATGTAGATGCATCACTCAAAACCAGACTGATTTAAATATGTTTTATATAAAGGGGTTAGAGCTAAAATTAGCTGCTTGCAGGGTTTCTGTTTGCCATGATTATATGGTAAACTACCCATGGACTTGTCACACGGAAAAGGCTGTCTATGCAAAAGGGTTTTCTTATAGGGAAAGTATTTGGGCAAAAAATAATTTTGAATGGAATGAAAAAACTCAGTAACGTCTAACATTATCTAGGTTTGCATTTAGAGTCAACTACAATTTCTTTTAGTAACATTCTACCCTAAGTGAAAACCATTGATAATTTTATAAAATGAACTTGAAACCTTTCAAAACCCGTACTCAAATTTCCCGTCATCCAGCTTTGTGTGTCAGACTGAATGCAAATTTATTAAAGTATTCCCCATTGGCAAAAAGGGTTTACTTTACCCATTAAAACCTCACTCGAATGGATATCAAATGTCTCCTGTCCTGTTAGGTGATGTAATCTAAGTCTGAAATTGTCTGTGCTTTGCTTTAACCAGGAAGTTAAAACCTTTCTCAATGGAGGCAATAGAGTGTGTCACTGATAAGGAGAAGGTGATCCACCAGGTCACTATTTGGCCCATTCTGGACAACAGTGAATGAAACTCATCTGCTCCCACATTTTGTGGCACCAAAAAGTCAGTTTATTTTAACCCATCAAATCCCTTCAATAATTGAAGCCAGCCCTTCTTACACACAGCACTTCCTGGCCATGGTGGGCTCCCTTTAGTAATACAATCATGCTATAGCCATTGAATAATTGTTTTTTTTTTTTTTTTTGCAACCTTGTATTAGCAGCTAGGAGAGAAAAAGAAATACATAACATATAATTCTGACTTTTTACCCAGCTAATAACTCAGAGAAGGAATATGACCAGAACACACAGGAGCTCCCACCCAATATTCTTACAACCCATGTCTTACTACTACAGTAATGCAGAGCTTAGTGAAGAAAAGGACATTGTGCTCTGAAGCAGTAAGAGAACTCTTAAGGTAGAAGGGGGCATTGGGAAGAGCTATGAGACAGAAAGTCAGGATTACAGTTAAGATATAGTTAGCTATCAGTGTGATTGGTACAGAAAGCAGGAGTAGGATCACAGTGAAGGACGGACCACAGCAGGGTAGCCACATTGTAAAGGACAGCCATGGGGGAAAGGAATTTGACTAAATATATAAACATGGTAACTGTAATGATTAATTTTGAGTATCAATTTGACAATTGACATGTGGGGAATGAAGTCCAATGAGGAACTGTCTAAATTAGATTGGCCTGTGTTCATGCCTATAAGGAATTTTCTTAATCGGGTTAATTGAGGTAGATTTGAGCTACATGTATCTATTAGGCTCTTTTGGTTGTAGACATATTGTGAAAAGTACTCTCAGCTTTTGTAATTGACTTTCTACTATGATAGATGATAACCTAGAATTCTGAGCTAACCTAAAAGCCTTTCCTCTCTAAGCTGTTTTTGGGGGGTATTTTATCACAGAAATGAAACTGGAACAGTATCCATTCAACATTCCTGCTAGGAAGTCGTGATTGTGATAGGTCTCATATCAGTAGGTTTGGTGGTTTTAATAAGAATGGTCCTTGTAGGCTCATTTATTTGAATGTTTGGTCATCAGAGAGTGGCTTTATTTGAGAAGAATTAAGAGGTGTGGCCTTGTTGGAAGAAGTGGGTCACTAAGGATAGGCCTTAAGGTTTCAAAAGCCCATGTTAGGCCCAGGCCCAGTCTCTCTCTCTCTCTCTCTCTCTCTCTCTCTCTCTCTCTCTCTCTCTCTCTCTCTCTCTCGCCAATGGATCAGGATGTAGCTCTCAACTACTTTACCAACAGCACGCCTGCCATGCTTGCTGCCCTCCTCCCTACCATGATGATAGTGGACAATAGAATTGTGACTAAGACAGTCTATCAGGTGAAATCATTGTGAAGGCCAGCTAGAGACTACTGCCATTGTTATCTCAAATTACAATTCCAAGACTACCCTAACTACTTAGAGATCTAGAATAAGTGAGAAAAGGCAGATGATTCCTTGCCTGTGACAGTTCAACTCACTTTATAATACTGCCGAAGCCATATCCTTTCTGTGGAAGCCATTGCAAATTTTGACCTTTCCCAGGGGTCAAAGTCCATATGTTGTTGCGTTGCCCCCGTGCTGAGCACTGGCAATGAGTGAGCTTCAGCTCCAAGGAACTGGCTGGGGTAAATGACTGATACTCTACAATGCACTCACTGTATTGCCAGTGAAGTGTGTGTACAGCCAGTCAACAAATTGCATGAGATAGTCAACTCTTTATTATAAAACAGATTGTGATTGATCAGCTAGGTGATTTTGCTAACTACGTAAGTGTTCTGAGTAGGATTAAGGCAGGCCAGATTAAGCTCTGATCTCAGTAAGTTACAAGCATGAAATATATTCAGATATTCTCAATGAATTTACCAGGACATAACTTCATTCTAAGTGAGGAACATCTGTATCTGTCTTTGCCAAATCCCTCCTCTTGAGAAGGAAGACTGCCAAGCTTCAACACTGTGATTCATCTTCAGTCAAAAATCTCTCCAGATCAGTATTTGCTATCTCTCATTATTTTCACTTCCTAGAACAGAATTTTGCATCTGTCTACACTTTCATATTATGTTTTCTCCAAATAGATTGTGGTCCTCCAAAGAGCATCAACAGGGGACTGTTAACAAAACACTACACATTATGTCATTAAAGAAAGCTACAAACTCATCTTGTGGACTGATATCTGACCGGGGGGCGGTCGGAGAGATGGCTTGTTTGGTAAAAATTTGCTTGACAAGCTTGACCTGAATTTGAATCACAATCATCCATGTAAAAAGCCAAATATGGATGTGTATGCTATAACCCAAGCATTAGGGGTAGAGATGAGTGAGCCTGGGAGCTCACTGGAAAGCCAATCTCCAGGTAAAAGGAAAGCTTTATGTTCACTGAGAGATACTGTTAAAGATGGAGAGCAATAGAGGAAGACATTAGCTATACTCTTTTGGCCTCTGCATGCATGTACATGGCCTGATGCCCCCACATATTGTCTTATAACACACACACACACACACACACACACACACACACACACACACACACACACACAATCTGACCAGAAAATATCTGAAATAAAAATCTGAAGGCTCCAACATAAAGTAAGAAGTTAGAGTATGGGACAGAAATGCCCTGCAGCTGTGGATTTGGTCATCTCCCTTCAATCTCAATCCACCTCAACACAACTATTTAAATATCACCAGCTTTTTAGAAATCATGCAATTTTACAGTGTGAAAGGAGTATTTTTTGAGTCATGGTTTCATTTAATATTACCAAAAAAATGACAAATACCTCACACAAAGTGGATAGAATTGTTCTCTCTCTGAAAATTGCACCTTCTATATCTGTCTACAGGTCCACATCATATCATAGCATTCATTACAAATTAACACTGTGGTTCTGGAGAGATGACTTAGCAGTTAAGAGCACTGATTGCTCTTGCAGAGGACTCAGGTTCAGTTTTCAGCACCCAAATGGTGGCTCAACATCATCTGTAGCTCCAGTTCCAATGGATCAAACACCTTTTTCTGACATCCACAGGCACCGGGCTTGAATGTGTGCTTAGACATGCGTGTAGTCAAAACACACATACACATAAAAAAAAATGAAAAAAAAAGAAAGAAAGTAAAACTTTGCAACATTGTCAAGAGAATGATGAGTCATCCTGTGTTTTTTCTTTCAATCTGAGATACATATGAATACTTGGAGTAAGAGGATTGAGACTTCTCTGCTAAAGCCAGAGAACAAAAGACAAAACATGCAGAAAAGATAATTGAATTGGGAGATATGGAAACTAGTGATTGACTTTATCTTTCTCAATTAATCCCCTTCCGCAATTTTATTATTGTTGTGATAATTTCATTTAGTGGACCAAATGGGAGGTTTTCAAGCCAAAATCATTATAGCTTCATGATAAAATCTGAAGGAGAACTTTAGAAAAACAACAACAAAAATGAGCACATGTATTTCTGTCTCGCTGTTTGGGATGACATCAAATTGGTTGACATTCAACTGAATTTGGCACTACCCTTGAAAATCCAACAGATTTAGCAAGCCCTCTAGTGAGTCTAGATTGATAGTTCCTCTGCTTCTAGAGTCATGTGTGGGAAATCAAAAGGATGGAATACATCATTTGCGGATAGATTCTAAAATACTTGTAAAACCCTGAAAGAAAATTACATCATTTACAGGAACATGGATGTAACCAGACTTAAATCTAGATTCTACATATGAAATAAAGCATACAATAATTGTTCTTTTGAATCTGGGTTATTTTGCCAAACACAAGGTTCTCTGTTTACACCCATGTTGAACCTCATGTTTAGCAAAATAACCCAGATTCAAAAGAACATATATTGCATGATTTATTTCATATGCAGAATCAAGATTTAAACATGTACACGCACACACATGCACACATGCGCACCCCCACACACAGGAAAGCAGAAGAGAAACAATTTAGAGAGAAGAAAGAGATAAACAAGGGGTGGGGAAGAATGGGTGAGGATAGGAGAGGGAACTAAATATGAAAAAATAATGCAGTGACATATATGTAACAAAGTGTCTTGGTGAAACCATTTATTTTGCATGTTAACTAAAAAAACTAGGAAAAATTTTATTTGTATATACTAACATCAGCACATAATTTGACAGAATGTCATGTACAATAGCATCAAAATATGACATAGGAAGTAAACTTGACAATAGGCAAAAAGAGTGAAAATTCAAAGGCTAATGTCTTTGCGTGTTCAAATAAAGCAATAATTCACATGAAAATTACAGGGGAGAAAAGGGGTAATAAAACATTTTTCCTCACAAAAATGGGAAATTTGGATCCTACCCAGAGTCTACATTTCACTCACATAATAAAATTCAGCAGGGACCAGGCAAAGACAGAACAGTGGGCTCTGTCACCAGCCTGCCCTGTAGCTTCCTGCCCTGACGGAGATTTGATTCTATTCAAAACCAGGAGACTGCCTGATAACAGTTCTCTCAAAATGAAAGAAAGGCAACCCTCCCACCCTGCGCTTTATTCATCCAATTCTTTACAGAAAAGGCAAACACATACTCTTTACTTTTCTCTTATACAGACTTAAACTAGTATCCTAAAGTCAAGGACTAATCCACAAAGCCATTGATAATATGCATTCTAAATGTAAATCACCCACGGCCTTCTCTATTCTGCCATGTACGCATATGAGAGAGAGAGAGAGAAAGAGAGAGAGAGAGAGAGAGAGAGAGAGAGAGAGAGAGAGAGAGAGAGGAGGATGTAGGACGTCAGGATGTAGTGAACTCCATGTTATGATGACATTCAAAACATGGCTTGGATTGTATTACATGAGAGAACAGCAGAAATAAGAATGTCTTTTGCCCTTTCCTAGCCCTCCTGCTCTGAAGCAAGCCTGTAAAGGCATTATCAGTTCTTCTTCTGATGTCGATCATAAAACCTTCATTCCTAAACCCAGAGGAAAGGAATACCCTTATCTTGGAAGCCACGGAGATGTCAGGAATTTGAAGCACCAGACCCCAGTGGACTCCCCCGAGTTTGTTTCGCCACTCCAGACCCTTCAGTCTTCCAACCATGTTCTCTAGGATTTCTACTCTTCATCAACCCAGCTTAGCAAGCACGCATTTACCTGTTTCTTTGGATCCTTGTGCCTGCCCGTTTCTCACAGCAGTGTATTAAAGTTGCATGATTGTTTCCCTTACGCTGTTCTAGCAGATTGCAGAAGACTGTCCACTTTTACAGAGACAAAGAAAAAGCCAGGGGAAAAATAGGGAAGCTGATCCAGCAGGATGTCTTTAACCAGCCAAAGTGGTAGGTTATTTTAAAGGTTTTCTTATGAATTGAGATGACCAGATATTTAGGTTTGATTCATTTCCTAGGATTCCACAGCATCATGCTTTCAACTTTCCGTTACAGGATAAATAAACCTTACTAGAAAGTCTTGGGACCAGAAATACTTCAAATTTCAGTATTTTGCAATGTTGGAATATTTGCATACACATAATACAATATATTTGAGTTGGAATACAGGACTAACAGGAACTTCATTTATTTTACATGTACTTTAAGCATGTAGCCTGATGATATAATTTTATACAACTTTTTGATATGGGCATGTTTTAACTTCAACCTGTCACATAAGATCATGGTTGGAATTTCTGGCTATCGGACAAACAAGCAAATGGAACAACTTCCAGAGCACTGAGACTTCAGATTTTCTAATTCTGCATGCTTGATCTGTACATACGTCTCACAGCATACTCCCATTCTGTGCCAACCACTATGGTAAGTTTTTTAAATCCCTGATTTCATTTCATGTCCTCAATAACCTCACCAGTGCACTTGTGCCTGTTTGTAAATGAAGAGCGATTTTAGAGCAGGAGCCAGGGTATCAGTTTGGGTTTGCGTTTACAGTCCTATTGCCATTAACTATGGAGCATTCACAGTGCAAGTGCTGTAAGCAGTTTAATACGTTGACACGTGCTCATGGGCCCTATCAGTTTAATTTAATGAGAAATTAATTATTCATTTGACTGACATCCAAAATGATTTGTGTTGATAGTTAATTGAATTCCTTAGAGGTGTAAAGAAAAAGGACTCACTAGCATTACTACTCATGGTGAACATCAGAAATAATTTCTCCTATAAGCAGCTAAAATGAAATGTCTAGCTTTGCTCATTCCTAGTCCAAAAGTAAAATAATGTTTTTAATCTCTCGCTTTTCCACCAAAAATAAATAAATAAACAAACAAAATAAAAGTCCATAGATTCTTAAACAGAAAAACAATATAAAATAAAATCTAAACCCTAAATTGTTGTTTTACTAATGAAGGAACAAGTAGGTTTTTAATACAGTGCTTGTGTGTCTCCATGGCAAGCATTGGGGACTCATGGGCAGTCATGGGGACCTTCTCTATTTACTTGACTTTTCTCTGTGGTAACTTGGAAGGGTAAGTTGCTAACTCACCATTCCCAAGCAGGTGGAGAACAGTCTCAGGTTTCCAATCCCCTTCTCCATACAATACTCCACTTGTCAACCTGAGAGGAATTGGGACTTTGCCAAAACTTTTGTTTTCAATCTGTCACTTAGATCATCGCTCATATATAGTCTATGGAGAATGAATCATGAGATTTTTGAAGTATGCTTTCATTAAACGAGAACACACACATAGCTCAAAAAATTAAAAATTAGAGTTTTGCCTTTCCTAGTAAATTTGAACTCTAAAAAAAATATGCCCATCTACTTAAAAATATATAAATAGTATAGCAATTCCTTATGCTAGGAATTGTTAAACAAATTTTACATACAAATTATATGTATTCATTAATAAAGATAACACATCATTAAATAAAGTATCAACAGGCCAAAATACTCTTGACTGCTGAATTTTAGCAGAATATTCTTCTATTTGGAATTATTCTAGAGATTAGTAAATTCTGGTGATTCAGTTGTAGTAGTTATTTTAGAAATAGCAAGACAATATTCCTCTTTATTTTGATAGACAAAATACAATATAAACATGACTAAATATCATGAAATTTCTTCTATCATACATTAAACATATTGATACTGTATGGAAAGGTGAAGAGTCTGTGCATTATTTGTCAACCAGCTAGTGTTTCTCATGGTGAGTGAAAAATTAGTCTTTTTTTTTTCTCTCTCTCTCTCTCATCAGTTAACAATGGAAGCAGTATTAGTCACAGTACACGTGGAAATCTGCCAATAAAATAAAGTTAAATAACATTTCTCTTCAAGCCTCATAAAAACGTCCAGAGGCCTTTTCTAAGGATATAAAGTATGATTCCCATACTAGCCAAAACAGAGTAAAACTGGAGAAAAGAAGGGATGGAAAAGTCCTGCTGCTTTAGGGGCACTTACAAGCGCCCTAATGTGGCAAAGTCCACTTTGGTGTCTCTGTCAATCTTCTCCCAAGCTACCTACAAAAGAGAAAGAAAACCGCCTTCCCCATCACAAGTACACAAAAGAGGAGTCTTGCTGGCAAGGTTAGCATCTGTCAGTATCAGGCCCGGGACAAAAGCAAAGCCGCTCTTTGAATTGTTTGCTTAATAAGATCTCCCGGTGAATGGCCTGTATCTGCGGCCTGGGGTTTACTGGGAACACAATACTGTGTTCTTTTACATAGGAAAGAGGTTAGTTCCAATAAAACAAGTGGATATGGTCAGCTTGTCATTTTAATATAGTTCTAGTGTTTGTTCTGAAAACAAGGTAGACTTGCTAAACATCGTCCGTAAGTGCCATCATGGTCATTCATATAGTTTGCCCCAGCAATCTGATTTTTCTGGGATTTTCTCTTTTGTATTGGCTGCTATTCATTGTCTGTGCTCCATTTGTGGCTTGCTGCTATAGAATTTTAATGAGTTCCATATTAGACATCTATTAGAATTCATTTTTTCAGTCAACCTGTAGAGAACAAGCCCCTACATCTTTCTAAATTCAACTTGTCCCGCTACTATAAGTGAAAATAGTTCACCCACATTTGAGGACAATTTTAGAGAATACATTAAATAAAACTGATGTGGACTGAGAATACCTTCAAACCCACCAAACTGCCATTTGGTGTGGGCAGGAACTGAAAGCCTAATTCAGGACCCTACACTCATAGAAGGTAGCTGAGCCCCAGTCAATTACAGCAGATGAAGAGTCAGGCAATCGCCTGTGGCCACTGACTAAATAAGGCAAAACAGAGCGCTGCAACCAATTAACCACCTCTGTACCTCATTTCCCTTCTCTGGCCATCAGTGTTGTCTGACCACCTCATGGGGCCAGAATCCTTAAACACGTCCCTGGATCTGAGAGGTAACAAACGTGTCAATAATTCCTTAAGTGATTAAACCGTCATGAATTTAACTAAACTGAGAAATTTCCTTTCCACAAATATGAGATGATTACTTTGGTCCACTGGAAGTACTACGTGTAGATCCAAATGCTTAGCTTCCCCTATAACAACAAGCACTGGAATCGGCTATAGGCTTGTTCAGTAAGCCATCTGGTACCCCATTTGAACTTGTCAACAACCTGCAAAAGAGGCCTTGCCTTCTCACAGAGAACCCAGGGGTCAGAGAGTTGGACCTTTGCCTAAGGACATGCACTCACAATTCCGATGAATCTTTTCATAAACCTTCGATGTTCTCATTATGCCACATTTTAGTTGCACAGTAATATTCAGAAAATGTGTGTTTATGGGAGAGTGACAGTTTACAAAAGCCTAAGAGTGGTCCTGGGACCAATGAACCATAGCACGTGAAATTCCAATCACAGCTGATACTGGTTTTGTTTTCTTGGCCTGCTGGCAAGTCTGTATTTGCAGTTTGGGAGGATCTTTAAATAGATTTTTATAGAAATTTTTAGCATAAGCACCTGCATTTGTGAAAGTTCCTTTAGTCTCAAATATTCAGAAACCCCTAAATGGCAGGTCCAGAGCACAAAAGGCCTGAGCTAATTTGATTCATAAATTTTCTTATCGTTCAGTCTAAATGTTTCAATTAACGTCAATCACTTTATCCGCTGCCAAAATCTGTACTGGAATAAAAATTTAAAAGTATAGTTTTACCCAGATTTACATCCAGAAGTGAAGATGGAATGCAGACAGGTGGGTCTTAACGACACTGTGAATTTTGATTTTGTTTTGTTTTAGCTTGGCTAATTTTCACACAGCCAAGTTTGTAGTGACCCTGTGACTTAAGGTTGTGTAGATAGAAAAATTGAACAAGAATTTCACAAATGCTTAATACTGTTTTTAATGAAGGCTTTCCAAAGACCAAAATAGTGCTAGACTAGAGCCTGCTCCTACTTCAGTGAGAAAACTTCATGATTGAATTTCTTCTCCACTTCAGGTTCACTTACGTCAAATTGGTAACCTGTAATTGCCTGCTGGAAGCATTTACACCACCGGAAATGGACTGACAAAGAGGAAGCAGATTCGAGCACAATACTGACAAAATGAGATGATGGACTGTAATGGATGCTGATTCAGTCAGTGCTCATCACTCCAGGTACAGGGATTGTTGACGGCTGAGCACTCAGGGCTATTCAGTCTGTGAGTTGTCCTTAGTGGAAGAGCAGTGTTTTTCCTTAGGATTTTGCCCCTCTGATGTTGGACAGCGTCTTGGAAGCAGGGGGGTCATGAAGATATGAATCTCCAAACAGTGACGACAGAGCCACAGCTCCTTTGGGGGTTAGCCCTGGGCTGTACTCCTACCCAAAACATAATGAGTACTCAATAAATGTCATTTGCCGATAACCGTAGGCATTTCCTCTGTAGTGTCTGAGATAGAAGGGAATGGTTTAGGTAACTTCTCTTTTTAACCTGAAAAAGGATTCTGGTATGGACAAGAAAGAGCAATTGTTATCATCTATAATCATAGTTATCTCTTACAATGCTCAATTTGAAACCAACAGACAACCACAAATATTCAAGTTGTATTAATTTAGGTAATAAAAGAATTGATTTAGGTAATAAAAGTAGTCCATTCAATTTAGGTTGGAAACTTTTAAACATAGCTGACTTCTTGCTAACAATACATGAAATCAGTAGTCTTTAATGAGTCTTTAATGATAATATAAATACAATAACCTTCACACCACAGTTCTAAGGATGACTATGAAAGTGCTTCTTTACTGATCAGTTCAATAAAAACCTTCCTTGGTCAACTAAAAAAAAAGTCGAGTATGAGGACCATGTTAATCTCCTCTTGAAACTGCACAGGACTTAAACAGAATGCATCCCTAGAGAGGACCCAATACAAATCACAGCTGAAAAACACTGGGCAGGCATTTGCAGTTATTCAGTGATGCAATATTCTGGGCACATTCTTGGTTATGCATGAATGTCATGATGACTTCTAAGGGATTAATTATTTTATTTGGAATCATAACATTTCTTAGAACACTGTGAGGACCTTTTCAAAATTAAGCCATAATAATTCAAATTTTGGTCACATATTAAAATATCTCAAATATATTAGGTGGATGATTTTTAACCATTTGCTTTCCACGCTTTAGAAAATCACATTAAAGGAATCTATTCTTGTTTCTGACTTTTAGGTTGGATTTAGGGTGTTAGCAATGTATTAGTCATGTGCTACAGCAGAGAGAATCTACCTTGACTTTCCCATTTCTTGGTTTACTAATTAAGTTTCAGAAAACTCTGAGCAAGACAAAGGCACCAGGGTGATGAGAGAAATAAGCAAAGGTTGTGCCTGTGACAGAACCTGTAGATTCCTAGATGAGACACACAGGCAAAGTCGTCAGCCAATTCAAAATAGAACCAATCTGATGGATTTCTTGGGAACATGTTTGGCATGTATATCAGTCGTTTTCTTGTTGCTATGATAAAATTCCTGGCAAAACCAACTTAGAAAAGAAGGATTTCTTTCAGTTTACAGTTTGGGGATGCGAGCCATTGTGGAAAGGAAATCGTGGCAACGGAAGAGTGAAGTGGCTGGTCACATTGCATCCACAGTCAGGAAGCCAAAAACGATGAATGCTAGTACTACACTTGATTTCTCCCTTTATTCAATTCTAGGATTATAGCCCATGTAATGGTGTGCTTACATTTAGGGTGGGTCATTCCATCTCAGTTAATCTAACCTAGAAAATCTCTCATCGGCACACTTAGAGGCTAACCTAGACAGCCCCTCAGAGTCAGCCTCAGAGATTTGCCTACTAGGCGATTCTAGATGCTGTCATTTTGAAAATCTATTTGAAAATCTATACCAACAATGAATTGTAGCTAAAACATACCACTTTTTATTATTGATTATCCTTATTACCCATCCACGTGGCTCTGTTGGTGACAAAGAGTTACAGAAATCCTTTATACATTAGTTTCAAGTTGAGAATCTTCTGGGCTAAACATGGCATATGTCAACCAAGACTGTTGGCCTTTGAGCCAACAGGTTACAGGTAGTATTTTTCCACTTCTGCAATAATAGAGCCAAGGGAAAAGATAAGAAGTGTTTCCAAGCATAAACCCCAAGAGCTACTCCCATGATGGATGTAGAGGCTTCTGGGAACTGTCCCAACAAACTGGAGTTGTTTTAACAGAAACAACTATGATTTAGCAGAAAGTAAATAGCATTGTAGGCACGAGCAGCAGAACCAGGTTGCCTTGGCCACATTTGTTTCTCAACGGTCTTCACATTTATATCATATAAACATGGTCAGCCATGATGGTGTTGAACCTTATGCCATTTGAAAGTTCTCTTAGAAAATGAAAACCAAATTATGTACACATAATAAATTACAAGTGCCATTGATTTTGGAAGGCAATGAAAAGTGCAAGTTATCAGACTTAGGAAGGGGGCATCTTTGATAATTTGCCAAGAGAGACACAGAGTCACCGTCCACCTGAAAACTAGCCCCACCTCCCACCCCCACACACACCCAGAACTCTCTACAACAACAGGCCAGGAGGACGTATGGCCAACTAAGACATAAACAGTCCTGTTCCTGGGGTAACTTGGAAGGTCAGGCTGAATGAGCCACCATCAACACATATGTCCTAAGGCAAGTGAATTAACAAAGGGAGAAAAAGCAGCTCTCTACCAGGTAAACTTCTCAGAGGAGTGAGTATTCAGAGATGATTAAAGTCCTTAAACGGAGGCTGTGGGTGGGAATCCAAGACTGGGTTAATTTTTTTTTTTTTTTTACTATTTTGTTTCTATGGAAGAACACCATGCTTCAGAAAGTTTATATGAATTATTTTTTTTTATGGCAGGGAGGGTCTCTTCTTACTTGCTATGTAGTTCCAAATGACCTGGAACTCTCAGTCTCACTGATGGGATTGTACAATTGGCTTAGTTTCTCCAACTTAAAATGAAGACAAAATACGAAGGTGCTATGAAGTGCGTTCTATGTTCTAGAACACATTATGCTTCTCTTCTTCCTCTCCCCACGGCTCAGCTGTTCTTTGTCCTCCTTCATCATTCCCTGGCTTTGAGTTTTGAGGAGGAGGAGGAGGAGGAGGCTACAGGGTCCTGCATCCAGGATTTTTATGTTCTGCATGTGCTTTCTATTGGCAGAATATTCTACCAAATCCCAATATTTTGTCCTTGTCCTTAAAATAAACACAGCACTCAAGAAAACTAGAAGAATAAAGGAGTACAACAATAACAAATGACAGGGTATTTCCCCCGGATGCCAAGATCCTTAAGACATCAAGGAGCTTAGCAGGAATAACAAACTCTATTCTTTCCAATGTAGGATCCATGTCACCCAGAGTTCCCCGGTGAGCCAAGTGGAGAAGGATGGAAGAAAATGGCACTCCATGTGTGCACAGATAAAGATTTAAATTTTGAACCAAATACTTAAATAAATTCAACTTCTCTCAGAATCCACACAGGAATTCTAACACAGAAATACAGCAAGAGACCAAACCCTGTTTGCCTATTCTTGTTCTTCTTGACACAGGTCGACAACTATCCATTCACAAAGGCCAGACTGAGTGTGGGAAACTCAGGTCACTTCAGGCAGGACTGACCTGCTTTTGTTAGTAATATAATTACAACCAAAGAGTCCCTGTTTCCAAAACTGTGAAGTGAATTTTTTTCGATTCATCTAGATGAATGAATGTTTGGGGACTCTCTAGGACCCAAGGATGAACTTTGTTTTGGGAATTCCTCAGTAGGAGGACTTCAGATCTGCTGGAGACTTGCAGTATCCCATATTGAGCTATAAGCTGCTAACAGACACCTTCCCAGTAAGGCTGTGATGCCGGCTTCAGGTAAGCAAGAGGTCTGGCTAGAGATCACTTAACATTTATTGACTCTCCTCTGTTCTCCTTCCTGTTGGCTGGCTATTGCGGTGCCTAATCAATTTACAGACATTGTCCTGAAGATGCTATTTCTTCAGGAGAAAATGTGACATGTTTGCATCTACCCTCAGGTCAAGTTGAGTATCTTTTCCATATTTTGATCTTCTTCATTTTTAACATTTGTCTCTGATTTTTGTGTAGCTTAGGAGTGATATTGCAGAATAATTTTAATCACTGGGGAAGAGAGGTCTTTGCTACTGTAGGTTTGAAAGTGAATGCTACATGTCTCAGATGCTCTTCCTCTATGAATCCCAGGTGTGCTCATGTGCTAAGACCATGTTTCTGTGGTAAGTGTTTTTCTCAATCATAGGGGGAAGAGAAACAGCAGTTCTATCTTTTTGTATCATTTATAGAGAAGACACAAAACCTAGAACATGTCCATTGAAAGTAGGAAGGCAGTCATTAGAATCAGTGTGTGTTAGAAGACATTAGGGAGGCTAGATTTCTAGAATGAGTAGAAGAAGACAAAAAGATCCCCACACTGAAGTCTAAAGAAGCTATAATTTGAAAGCCAGTTTCTTCTGTGGGAAAAATTTCAGGGACCATAATAAGATTTTCATTTCCATCTGTCCTTTTCTATGGTCTTATTGCTACTAGGAATGGCCTGG
This sequence comes from Peromyscus californicus insignis, assembly GCF_007827085.1. Taxonomy (NCBI): domain Eukaryota; kingdom Metazoa; phylum Chordata; class Mammalia; order Rodentia; family Cricetidae; genus Peromyscus; species Peromyscus californicus. The sequence goes on from NW_026294503.1 coordinate 9,936,479, forward strand.
ACTTGATATTTAGGGACCAAGAATCTATTGTTACAAGCTACAAAGAATAAAATATGTTATTTGGTTCTCATCTATGACACCCACATTTTATGCCATCTAGTACCTGATTTCCACAAAATTCACTGGTGTGTGCAGAATCTCTTGTGTGTGCTTAGCATATGTCATATACCTTGAACAATTACAAAGATGTAGGACATCTGAAGCCTGCCTGGAGGAAACAGGGTTGACTTCCCAATTTTTAACACAATAGACTTTGCTGAATGTCATATCTTATCTTAAAAGACTAAAACTTACAGCTACCTCATTTATAAATATGACACGAGGTTTTTTTAATCTGATATAAGATATTTTGGGGTATTCTGAATCATTTGTGTCATGCTATGCTACACAACCAGTGGGCTATTTAAAATCAAAGCAGGTATAATCAACATGGAGGAATTGGATAATCAGGTTACTTAAGGATAACTAGCTATCCATCATTCTAATTAACTGGTGCTGATTCTTGTTACAAGTCAAGTCGTGAGATATCACTGTGCCCCTGGCAGTGTTGTGATGGAAATTGAGGAGTCATTTAAAACATGAAGGGTATAGTGAGTCATGGAAGGAGAATGGCTGGCTACTGAGGGTGAGTAACACGGAGGCTTCCCAGGGAAGCCTTCTAATGGGCATCTCATCGCTTAACAGCTCAGTTAACAAATTTAGACAAAAAGCAACTGAAAACTTCATCCCTAATTATCAAACCCCCTTGAAGCTGTACATTTCCCAAAGCTTTCCTAAGAGAATAGGTGTCACTAATCAATATTGACACCTAGTGAGACACTCCCAAAGAGCTCTCTTTCTGTGAGATGTCTGTTAACCCAGCAGGAGGAGTCTGAGGTGAAATGCTTCTTACTTCAGGGTTAATTATTTGCATTTTCTCCTTAGAGCCAATGGGAGCTTGAAGTATGAAAGCCAATTGCTGAATTCCAGGAGGCCAAAAACACTCAACTCTGCAGGAATCCATCAGCTAGTGGATTTCTGGATTGCCTTTGTCTTGAGGAAGAAATTCATAGATCCGTCAAAGGATTGTCATTCTTTTCATACAAGTAGAGGGGTTTCCATAGACTAATATTATTTTTAAGTGAGGCTTTCGTGAGGCTTTTGTTTGGGGACACTGACAACAGGGTGACTTGTTATGATTAACATGAAAGTCAGAGCAATAAAAGTTCACTAAGATACTCACAGCTGGTCATGTTTCATGTCTAAGAGACGAAGTTCATTTGTCATGTTGGCTATTTTTACTTAAAGTAACAAAGTGGGCAGTGACAGATGCATAAACCCTTGATGGGAAGGATCTTACCTCTGGATTGGCCTGAAGTGATTTGTGGCCAAGTTTTGTTGTATTTATTGCTGTTGTGATTTTGCTTGGAATTAAATTCTTAATTTCAATGCACAGAAAAAGTTTTGAAAGCATTTTGATTCCTAGTGTAATATTTGACGCTTTAGGAGCATCAAAGTAGTCATGAACATAATTCTTGACTGAAGTTAAGATTACTAATTTCCAGGGGGAAACTGATTTGGGAGGATGTATTTTAGCCTTTTCTGTGACGTCCTCGGGCTGAGGTAAACCCTGCTCTATACTGTAAAGCCGTGTCAAGTCCCCTCACCTTTTATTAAAGCTTTCAAAATTACACAATTGATACATATGCTGCTGGTGTGGGGGAGGGGAGCGGAGCACCAGCAGATGTGAATTCCAGACCTTTCACTTGGTGACAGATGAGGCTTTCCATTAAAACCAACATTCATAGACACGAAGCGGCAAAATATAGCTCAGCAGAAACATCCTACTGAAAGTGTGTCCCAGGGGCCAGTTCTTCCCCAGGAAACCAATCTGCCTAAGGGACAGTCTGTGTCTTCCCAGATCTGTGCAGTGGAGGGACATTTCCTGAACGACCTTCCTCAGAATGTTAGTGAGGGGGTATTGAGTAAGGTTGCCCTGATCTCTTACCGTGCAAGACAGAAGCAAAAATCTACAAATGAAGGTTTGGTCTTAAATGTTCTTCCTCTGAAAAACTGACGCATTGCAAAAGCTTATCTTTGAATTCTTTGAAGCTGTGTAGAGTCAATGCCTATAAAAGGATGAAAAAGGATGGCTAATTGCCATCAGGACAAGATCTGCAAATATCTTGCTCCATTCAAGCTGATTCTTAATCTTAATAGAAAGTTTCAATGTTTTCATCAATATGCCCCTCCTTTTAAAACGATGGATCACAAAGATACAAGATAAACTCACTTCTGCTGGAGGGATGGAATCTTATGTCTCATCCAGATGTTTGAGTCATTCCAGGTTCAGTGATCTTCAAAAGCAGAATTCCATAGACTCCCTCAACCATTCACAAACCTATATAGTCTTTATTAATCTCCAACAATGCTCCAGATGCTATGGAAAGTAGTAAGAATACATAATTAACTGCAGAATTATACATATATTATATATAATTAACTGCAGAATTATATGTATTATATATGTATGTAATTAACTACAGAATTATATATTATATATATAATTGACTACAGAATTATATATTCTTATCCATCCTCCCATGTACTCTTTCAGTTTGGAAATAGCACATTAAGTAATTGCAAACTGGAAAAGAGGTAACTGTGATAAAGAGGGAACCACAGAAGCATTTGAGCTATTGTTCAAATAACAGTTTCATATCTAAGGGAGGAGGAAAGGGAATGCCATTCCACCAGGAGAGACAGTCTAGGAAAAGACATAAAGATTGCGTAATGTACTTGGCAAGCTCCGAGACAAGGGAGAAGTGTAGCATATCTAACAGGCTGGGCAGGAATGTGGTATGGCAAGTGACAAGACAAGAAAAATAGTTCTGCTGAATACATGCTGGGGATTTTGGACTCCATTGTGTAGGGCTACTAGAAGTCATGACAGATTTTTAAATAGAGCAGTTGTATGGTTGGGAACTGGGAGTGCCAGAGTGAGGCTATAGTGCTCAGGATCAATGAAATTATTTATTGGCCTGCTCTGAAAATCCAAGGGAGAGACCTTCAGGAATGAAATTCATAGAGCAAACTAACTAAGTTGATCTCAGCTAAGACAAACATTAGAAGAAATGCTTTTAAAACTTCAAACAGAACTTAACCAAATTAAAAAGATGTATGCTTGCTGAGACCTGGGCCTCATTAGATAGCAAAGATTAGTGGATTAAAGGGGAGAGAAAAAAAAAACCAAATCCTAAACTGCTAGTGTTCCCATTACTGTTATAATGATACATTTTGTTTGCAAATGTATGCCCAGTGCGTTTAAAAACCAAACTCTTTGGAAGGATTGTGTTTCCCGAAAGTGGTGAATATCCACTTAAAACATATTCAAATGTTCAGCTGTTTACCAAGTTGGTTTAGAAATAGTTATATACAATCAGTCTCATTCAGCAGTCACTTTAATTTAGTGACATATAAACAAAACAGATTTGTTTGCCATTTATGAACTGGGGTCTAGCAGCAAGGGATGTTTCCATAACATTATTACAGTGATTCAAGTTGGGCTTGGCAGTGAGAAATGACTTCAAAGGAACACAAGAGATGTTTTCTGGAGAGAAAGACGGGTGCTGAAATTAGATTGCTGTCCGTATTGCAGCACCAAATTTGCTTACAGGTGCTTGGCTTTTGCACCTAAAATGGGTAAACTTTCTTTTCTTTTTTTTTTTTTCCTAAGGGTAAACTTTTTAGTTATGAATCAACTCCCATAAAACTGTTAAGGACATGATTAATGTACACCTATTAGCTACTTTAAATATGCTTAATGCTGTAATGAAACCTGCAGTCATTCATCTGGCAATATTTTATAGAGAAACTACTGGAGATAGATGTGTTCTTGGCCACTGGAGATACATTACAGCAAGAGAACAGGGTTATTTTCTTGATCCCTTAAATTGGACAACCTAGAAAGGAAGGGCTCTCATGTATACTAAATAGCCTTTGAAGCAACCTTATAACTCAACTTTCCCTTGAAACCCTTTAATGGCCTGGTAGAACAGGTCAGCAGGTAAAGGTGCCTACCACCAAGAATAAGAGCTTGAGTGACCTGAGTTCAAGTCCCAGGACCCATGTAGAAGTCTACCTCAAATTGTTCCCTGGCATCCATTTGCTTGGTTAGGTACACACATGTGTGAGCACATGAGCATACATACATGTAAACTAATTGACTAAATAATGTTTAAAAGCATCTTTACTCAATATCTACTACCATGTGCCATGCATCACAACTGGTACCAGGAATAAAATGATGTGCAAGTCATGATTTCCAGTGCCACCAAATACATGATTTCACTGTCTGTCAAGACAATCCTCTGAAGTATGAGATGCAGTTCTCTTTCTTTTCTGTAGCAGAGCAAAAGAATCGGAATATCAAATGCTTCCTCCAAGACCACACAATGCCAGGGCTGGGTTTCAAACTTAGGATTTCATTTTCACACTCTGCGAGGCTGCACTGTCTTTAAGGTCGTTGTCAGATGTAAGAAATGAAAACATTGTATAGAATTTATTATCAGAGTGCACAGTGTTCTTCGGGACCACGATGGGCTTGGCTAGCTGTATAGTGTTTTTGTTGGCTGAGTACTATCCTCCTCCTGGTCCTGCACTGTGAAGGCACCTCTGGTGCTAGAGCAAGAAGGTGTTATCTTGAACAGCATTCTTCTTCTTTGCTACCAGTTTTAGTGACTTCTGCAGATCTATGTTAAAGTCCTCGCCTAGGGATGCAAAGCTAATCTTCGGTCTTCATTTCTCATCTAAAGAGATACTTCCCATGCTACTTCCTCCTTTGTTTCACTTCGCTAGTGATGCTTTTAAACAAAATAAAACTCAACACTGACCCAGGAGGACAGTCCCCCAATCTTTGTGCATTTTCCACATCAATCACCCACGAGTATCTTAACATGCTTCTACTGGGACAAGGACAGACTGCTGGGGCTTACTCACGATTAAAAATTCTAGATACATGTGGGAGAAATATTTCAAGTCAACAAGGCATTTGTACGAATATGAACAACGATAGGAAATAGGAAAGGGAAATATGCTGGCAGACTGAAACAAAGTAAGAAATGAACTACCGCACAGATAACCGTCAGTCAATTATATTATCAACATCTCCAATTTTAAAAGTAATCTCTCAATGGAGCTGCATTTCTCACCACAACTATGCTGATACTGTGATGAGAAAGGAGAGATTGTGAGGGAAGGCCAACCCGAGTTATCTCTCTCTAAAACTCACATATTTTTCTAGTGTTACTTTTTTACATTAATAAATATATTTTGTTGGCCATTTTACTGACCTTTTCAGATACTAGCCATGCTTCCCTTCTAACTTGGAATATAAAAATCTTCATATTCTCCCAAAGAGTACTCGACTTAGAAAATTTAGCCAAACATGTCTTTCCAAGCAATAGCTGACTCGGTAAGAACCAGTAATTTCTAACGAAAATCTACAGCTCTACCTCGTCGACACAGAATTATCACTAGCTACCTGGAGATAACTGTTTGGAGCAAAATCCAATTTTCACAAAGATCAGAGGAAAAGAGAAGAAAAAAGGGGAAGGCTCAAGCATGTACGGGGCCTATAGTAACTGGACAGCTACGGTTTTAGAACAATTACATTAAGTACACAAATCTGGTTTTAATGGCCATGCTTAGAAGAGGGGCAAAGTGCTAAATGTGTAAGTCATTATGAACTTGGCACAGTAGCTCTGTTTATTTTAGGCTCTTGCACTGGTTTTGTGGAGGATGTTTACTTAACCAGACTCTATTAAACATGCTAAACACATTATTGTGGACTTGGTCTCCGTGAGCGCCTTTCATTGACAAGCTGAAAGAGGAATACATCATTGGAATCATAGACCATGGCAGATAGGCTAGAGGAGATGCAGGCAGGTATCATTTTATCACGAGCTAGAAACATTTTCAGTTGAATTTGTGTTTCTGAAAACCAAAGTCATGATAACCTTGGAGACAGGAGTGTATTGACCAGAGACACCAGACACAGAGCAGAGAACTGCCAGTGGGCATTGCTCTTAACCACCTCTGACCTGTTGGCCCCAGATGACAGCACACTCTGGTGTCAAGACTGTCCTATGCCTAGACCTGTCATTCAGATGCAGCTGCCAGGCCGCGACTAACTAATTACTTACTCCAAGGGCTTGATAAGGGCGAGCATCTTAACTCTTGATAAAACTGCCTAAGTCCAGGAAGGAGTAGAGTCCTTAGCAGTGTTTCAGGATAAGGAACTGAAAAACACAAGACTTGCTATCAGTGATTGTCATGTGTGATCCAAGTTACTTTGGGCATTTTTATTTCTTTTCCTTTTTCTCCTTCCCTTTCCTCCTTCCTTCCTCTTAATGGCCCTTCCTTTCTTCTTTTCTTCTTTTCTTCCTTCCTTCTTTCCTTTCTTCCTTTTTTCCTTCCTTCCTCCCTTCCTTCCTTTCTTCCTCTCAATGCCCCTTCCTTCTTTCCTCCCTCCCCCTCCCTCCCTTCCTTCCTTCTTTCCTCCCTCCCTCCATCCCTTCCTCTCAATGCCCCTTCCTTTCCTCCCTCTTCCTCCTTCCCTCTTCCCCCTCTGCCTCCCTTCCTTTCCTCCTTTCCTTCCCTGCCTCCTCCTTCTTCCTTCTCTTCATCTTCTTCCTTTCCTCCTTCTCCCTTCCTATCCTCTCCCTTTCCTTTATTCCTCCTTTCTACCTCCTCCACCTTCTTCTTTCCTTTCTTTTTCCCCTAACCTCTCCTTCTTCTTCCTCAATCAGTTTCACCTCATGCCAAATATTCATCTTTTGAGGACTCTTAATTTAAACAGGTTTTTTTTACATCCCTATAAAGGTTATATAAATATATAGCCACATACAAATCAATTCATGTTAGAATTAAAGTATTTTGAACAATTGCATTTTTAATTTCCCACAAAGTAAGTTCCTAACAAAAAAGCAGTGTTATTCTAAAATGAACAGTTGAAGATATTTTCCATGCACTGTAATTATTTATTAAAGCCATCCTAGAAGACAGATAATTGGCAGACAGAAATGACTAAAAATTAACACATATGTTTTTCTTTGCCATTTACATAAATCTAAACCCCAAAGAGATCTTAGTCTGTGGTATCACAAATTATCTGATATGTTCTTTTGAAGTTCGTTGACAAAAAACACCCTAGACACAAGTCCGTTTTATGTGGTGTGTGGTCTTGGAGCAAAATCTATTAGCTTTATTTAGTTGGGAAAAAAAAAACACTCTAAGTATCTCTAACAAGGCTTCATAGAACAGGTCTGATAAATAAAATAATAAATATGAGAGAATGCTTATCAGCCACATGCTCTTTAAAGTAACACATACTATTAATTAACAAGCAAATACGCACATTTCTAGGGAGTTGGCTTTTGAGATCCAAACACAACATCATTATTTTCTAACATTGTTCTTCCATCTGGACCCTTGTGTGCTGTGGGATATGGAACATGGCACATGGCAGTGCTTGAGATGTAAAAAAGAAGCAGTGTATGCTAGTGACCATAGCATTAGTTATTTATGGGGAATAAAAAGGAGTTTGGATTTTGACTTTCTACGTAGAATATTTAAAATGTTGCTAAGTTGTTAGTGCTGCCCTTGTCTGGAAATGCCATTTGTTTAGAGACCATTAATACAGATTACAGGGCAAGCAAGGGGAAACTGAAGTTTCAGAGCCAGAACTCACAGAGCTGGGCTTCATTTCTCACAGCCTTATTCTCATCTTTTAAATGAGGATGATGATTTCATCGTACAGCATTGAAGAAGTTTACGTGAGGTGATCTAGGCCACGCCCAGAGCTTGGTACTTTGATGTACTCAACTTCTTTTAGTTTCCTTTACTTTTAGAAGTAGAAATGATTTTCAGAAGGATAAGAAACATATCAACATGTATTTATAGCTTAGACAACATGGCAGAATAGTGTAGCCAAGTAGCTTCTGTCTATTAAAAATAACTCTCTCTCTCTCTCTCTCTCTCTCTCTCTCTCTTTCTCTCTCTCTCATACACACATGTGGAGTAAAAATAACTAAAAGAGCCTACTTTCAATGTTAACTTCAAATCTAATTTGAGAAAAAATTTATAAGTATTTATACTTAAATATTGAATCTAATAATAATAAAAACAATCCCAATGGCACATACAAACTATTAAAGTAGACTTAAGAAATAAATTTGTCTTGCTACTCAAATTGCACTTGAATAAAAATAGTGTACGAGTCTTTATCGTGCCCACGAACTAATACAAACACAGGCTAGGACAGAAGGGGGTCTGCAGAGACAGGCAGGGTGCTGCTTCTGCCAGGCTGAGAAGGCAAGAACTCAGACATAGAAGAGGGTGTCTCTGAATAGGAGTCTGCAGAAGCACTACTGGCCTGGAGAAGGTGGTAACTGGAAACAGGAGGGGAAGTCCAGGCTCCTATCTAGCAACCCAGGGAGCAAGTGCAACAGGATACTTGGGCCAAGAAGAGCTAATGAATTCCTTTCCCCACCGTGTTTAGATTTAGGTGATGGAAGAACATCTAAGTAAAGATGTTCCATAAACACAAAGAAATCTGTAACAAGGGGGAGCATAAAAGGTCAGGGCAAGAGAGAAAGATCTGGAAAGTGTCTGCACAGTGCTGAGTGGTAAATAGAACCCGGGCCTCAAGCATCAGACTTGCTTGTGGGACATGATTTACAAACCACAGAAGATTATTGTTAGAACACTGTCTTAAATGTATTTATTTGAAAATATTTCTGAATTCTCTCTGTGGGGTTAATATAGCAGCACGTTTTACATACCTGTTTAGAAGTCAAAGAAACAAGCGATTTCTGGCCAATTCCTTCAGTTTATAGACAGACAAAAGTCAAAGGGGTAAGCTGACTGAGTAAGTAAGTTTCCTTGTTTTTGAATCCAATAAATACAAATGGCCAGATAGAAAAGCATGCAAACATCTGATGACTTAAATTCTGCATAGGTATGCATTTCCAGTTAGAATCCATCAACCTTGTCACAATGGTTATTTAAAATCAGTCTTATGCTAATTTAAAGTACTCGTGCTGTAAATGATTGATTCAAACCCATAAATAATGCCATAATTGGAAAACCAAAGTGTTCCCTCAAACAAAATGTCCTTTTGAAGTACCAGGCTGATGATGTGCAAACATGGTCACATTTAGAAACACTTCCTTCCTTTAGTAATTGTTGAGGTTTGAATGTGAAATATCACCTACAGAGTCCTGTTTCCAAACACTTGGTTCCTAGTTAGTTGTGCTGTTTGGGAAGACACTGGTACCTTTTGGACTTGGGATCTATTTGGTGGATGTAGGCTGGGAGGGACTGGCCTCAAAGGATATCATGATCTTATCTTGGCCAAAACTCGTTGATCCTTGTTGGTGCTATGTAAGAACCACACTGTACCCGTCCCCACTGTGGACCGCCCCACTACCACAGTCCTGCCTTCTCCTCATGATGACCAGTTCCCTCCGAACTGTGAGCCAAAATAAAACCCTGCTCCCCCTCATTAAGCTCTTTCTGTCGTGGGTTGTGTCACATCAACAAGAGCAGTAGCTAATAAAGTTGGAGGAAGTGGGAATACTTTGTAGGTCATATAGGATTCTTTTAAACACTTGAAGAATGAGATTTGTACTGTCTTAAGGTTGATCCCAGCTGCTCCATATACTTGAATTGGATGTATAATGTAGATATGCCAAACCAGAAACAAAAAAACCCCCGCACAATTCCAGTCCCCTTTATACACTTAGATAAAAGTAATGTAAAAGAAATGAGTGTAGCAGCAAACCGTGGCAAAACCGTCGCTAGCTTTCAGTTCTGATTTAGACAATCAATCGCTCTCCTGATATTTAGTCTAATTGCACTTTATTCATCTGACAGTTGCCAGAATAAAGAAAGGAAAAATTTATTAAGCTGTGAGTTTTCCATGTGATTGTTCTCTAGTAACAGATTATCAAATGATTACACAGCCTAAAACTAAGACCAGTGACAGAAAACTGACCGCCTTCCAAGTAAATTCTGTCTATCTTGAATTACTGCTCTTTTGGAAAGTTCTTTCATGGACCAGCATTCCCCTGAAAGTTCCACATAGATACTGCTTTTCTGGGTACACCTAGGGGTCATGCAGAGCAAACGCCATGGATCCTCTGGCCTGGTAAACTTTTCAGTGTTTGAAGAAGCAACCAGGCATCTTCTGAGCCTTCTTGTACCCTGAGTATTTCTCCTGTGAATTGTCCTAAGTCCTTTAACATATAGCTTTCTCCTCACTCTTGGGATTCTTGTTAATGTGTTAGGGAACTGTAGAGAGAAACTCGGCTCAGGAGTTGGACAATCTTTATTTGAATCTCTGCTTTGTCATTAACAGTCTGGTTAGATCTCACAATTTATTTAACCTCCCTGGGCCTTGGTTTTCTTATCTGTCAAGTTGGAAATAAGAATAATAACCTCAGTGGTCTGTTGTGTAGACTCAATGAGATCATGCATAGTCTAGCTTCTGGCCCAGCTCTCATCCAAACCACACCCCTAGTAGGAGTCAGATCCTCAGATTTAAAAAAAAAACAAAGAGAGAGAGAGAGAGAGAGAGAGAGAGAGAGAGAGAGAGAGAGAGAGAGAGAGAGAGAGACTGTCCTGCCACCTCTTAGATTCAGATATTGTGTACCAGCTGGAAACCAAGAAAAACTGAAGTTTATTTAATTTTTTTTAATGTTTTACATGAGCTCACAGAGACCTTCTCAAAATAAAGGTCATGAGCATGAGTTCACCAAATGCATTTCCTTTGAACATCTAACAATATAAATGAGACAAAACTCAAAAATAAAATAATTCGTTTTGGCAAAGTTAGTTTAGGTCAATAAATACCAATGTGTACAGGTCATATTGCACTCTTATTTTGTTATATTATTATCTTGCCTAGCTTCAAATTGGATTTTACTCTGTTTTTGAGTTTATTTTTATTTTAAAGGTTTTACAAATGCATATAAGCCCTTGTATGTGTAATTATTAGATAACAAGTTTATTTTTAAAAACAATAACAGAGAAAAAAGGATCTAGAGAGATGACTCAGTGGTTAAAGTATTTTCTGTGTAAACATGAAGACCTGACTTCAGGTCTCCTGTACAATCTAAAGATGAGTATGGCAGTGAGTATCTGTAACCCTAGTGTTGAAGGTAGAAACACAGGGATGCCAGGGGCTTGCTGACTAGCCAGCTAGATGAATATGTGAGCTTTGGGTTCAGTGAGAAACTCTGTCTCAAAAAATAAGGTGGAGAGTGATAGACAAATATAGCCAATGTCAGTTCTTGTGCACATGTGTGAGCATGTCCAAATACCTCTGTGTGTGTGTGTGTGTGTGTGTGTGTGTGTGTGTGTGTGTGATACAGAGAGAGAGAGAGAGAGAGAGAGAGAAAGAGAGAGAGAAAGAGAGAGACTAAAATAAAAATAAATGACAGAAAAAAATAAGCTAAAAGTAAAACAAACCCTTTAAAATATTGTTCCAAAGTGTGAGATACATTCTGCAACAAGAATTTCTTTCTTTAAGACAAGGGAAACTTTGGGTTAACTTTAAATTTGTCACATAATTGCCCTCTCTCCTCTATGTTTACTAATTTTGTATCTCGCAGACACAGTAGATTCATTCTATCATGTGTTTGCATCTCAAAAGCACATACAAAAGCAAAGTGCTGTAGCAGAGAAGTACTGGTCAACTCCTCCCTAAACATCACTGTGCCCCATTAAGTCTCAGTAATGCATCTGGCTAGAAGATGCCAAGGTTCCCTCTGCATAGGGCAGATAGAAACCCTCCTTCCAGCGGCATTTATATTTGTGCTCACATCTGCTCAATGTCTTCCTATCAGAGACCAGAATTAAATGTGTTTCCTCTAATATAGGGTGTCCAGCTGTCTTTCTTTAAAAGTCTCAAGATCCATCTTCATTTCACTGGAACATTTAAGCATGTTTCAATTACCTACAAGTGTTTTTGGTCATTTTTTTGGTATGTGTTCTCATTTAATAGTTAATGTGTTCTTTTCTTCCTGCAATTTTGGAACTCAAACCTTGGGTCTTACACGTGATGGGCAAGCACACTATCACTGAACTATAACCAACTACTTTAAGACTATGTATTTAAGGGCTTTGCTTTCTTAGCTGCCTTTACTCTTAACATAGACTTTTCGAGGACAAGGAAACTCATTTCCTGAAGGCATTTAGCTTAACAGATCATTCCCTCCATAAAAGCTCTTTGATTTAATTATGAAGGCAGAATTATACAGTGGAAAGATTGTGACTGGAATTTAGGAACTCTAGTTCTCAGTTTGGTTCTAGCTTTGTCATTAAACAATGCATTTGGAAACGCTAATTAACTTCTGGGGACATCCGAAGTAATCATACGGTATTATGCATATATCTGAAGTAATAGATGGTATTATGCATATATCTGAAGTAATAGATGGTATTATGCATATATCTGAAGTAATAGATGGCATTATGCCACTTTCAGCATTTTCTTGAATCTAAACGTTTGGTTTCCAATTCAGGCATTCACAATATACATGACAATGTCGTTGGATCAATAAAAGACTTTCAGACATATACTGTTCAAATCAAAAGGATAAATGGGTCTGGGTCATCAACGCCATTGAACCTGAACTTAGTGAGCAGATGAACACACAAGAGTCCTGGTTAAAATCTACTTTCAGACTTTAAGTTCAGAGGCAGACCACTTGGTAATGGTTTACTACGCTTGATAGCAGTGACATTAAGAGTGTCCAAGAAGAGTCAATGTCCTTCCAAAATTGTCTAAATTGCTCTCAGAATATCTTCTGTGCGGGAAGAATCTGGCTCAAATAACCATGGGTTATATGTGGATGTTCCATGTCTGAATCATTGGCACCAGTGCCTAATACCAAACAAAACTCTTAAACCCCAAGCTATTAACTGTTGAGCAAGCTATTTAGCAACACAGGAAGTTCTGAAAGTACATTTCATTTTGGCTCAGCTACCTAGGGGAAAGGACAGGTTTTTAGGATTAAAGTGAACTTTGAGTATCATTATCCTTCCTACAGAGGCCAGATGTATTTAATGAGGAAAACACAAAGCACTCCCCTTCAAGCACATGTTTTTATGTCAAGGTAATAGGACAACCTTATCCTCCTGTCCTTCTGTTCGCATTAGCCAGCCAAAATGGGAGGTGAATAATATGGCTGTGCACATGAATGAGTTCAGTATTATTGGTTCATGAGGTCCTACACTTATTCTCATTGAAATTAAAATACACTGTGAGTATACATAATGCTTTGCATAAAGAGTTAAATAATTTTGACCTTGTCATTAGTCATATAAAAAGAAATCTTCATAATTAGTTGATACAAGCTGATATGGAATATAAAAAAGACAGGCAAGCCAATGGACTATACTAATGTAGAATGTTCTAATTATTTATTTGTATGAATTTCCTTAACCACATATTCAGGAATCAATTTTATGTTTTAAAATATGAGAATGAAAGATACTTAGCCTTATTATTCATATATGACAATGGTTTATAGATCAGATGGTGGCCGTTCATTTATCATGGGAGAGAAGTTGTACCATTCTACTCTTTTTCTGAAGGGCAGAACACTCAAGAGATCAAATAACAAGCAAGAACCCTGTTGAGAGAACCATAAAGGCAGGTTTCTGCAGGTCAAGAGGAGATTTACATCAAATTAACATATCTTGGGGTATCATTCTTCTTCCCTGCAGGGGGATTTCTGTCTAGACACACAATCTGGTTGTTAGAACAGTGCACTTGGTTGAAGTAGACTGACAATACATTCCAATTTTGCACACTCTTTTTTGCTTTACTTCAGAGGTGGCTCTCTGCACGTGCTCCCTGTGGTGAATTATGTGGTATCTATCACATTAGCATCTTGCTTCTCACAGGCACAGAGATTCTGGGACCATTTTGCTGGTTTGCCCATTGCATTGTGATGCACTGGGTTACTTGTTTTGATGGACATTGACCTCATCTCATTGCCCAGTGAATATTTTAAATTTATTTCTAACTTTGTAGAGGATATTGGATGTATGAGAATGGAGAGAATAAACTATGAAGCTCAACCTTATTTTTAACCTTTGAAGGTTTTTCAGGAAACCTGAAATTCCTTCAAAAATTATAACTTTTAGTTCAAAAATTACATATGGTCAGCTAAAATTATGGCTGATTATGGGAAAGTACAGTGGTTTCTGAATTGCATATCGTAGGTCTACAGTTGATTATTGTTCAAATCCTGTATCTGGATACATTATAGGTGATTTTTTTTTTGTATCACCTATAGTGATATCAACAGAAGTAAATAAACTTTCAGTTGCTTGTTGTTGACTAGCTAGTCATTTTATACATTCTGGAAAGAGAACTCAAATAAAATTTCCATTTTTAGAAACTCAGAATCTATCATCAATAGATGAGCTATGAGTAACATGCATCTAATTACAAGTCGCAGCTCTAAACTAGCACTGTTCTGTAGAAATAAGGGCAAGGCATGGATCAAAAGCCACATATACCCCTGTGAAGCTTATAGTATGCCAAATTCAAAAATACATCAGTTGAATTAATACTATATTTTATTTACATATCATTTCACAAATATACATGGATTTGTTTTACTTATTATATCTTACATGAAGCCTTTGAACGATAAGATTTCGACATTTGCATTACAGTTTAACTGGGACCTTCCACACGTCAAATATACAACAGTCAAAATGCAGCTGACAGCTTCCATGCTGGGCAGCATGGCAAAACACACAGGAAGTTCTGAGGAGTCGTGGAAGAGGAAACAGATTTCCCACAGGACCATCATGGACACTGAGCAGAAGATCTGACCTTTGAGTTTGGCATTTAAAGATTTTATTAGTAAAATAAGAATAGATCTCGGCCTGATTATGAATCTCTATATTAAATTTGCATGTGTCTTTTAAGCTATGGCTAAGCTTTAAAGATAGAATGACAGGGCAAGTGTTTTACTTTATAAAAAAACAAATATTGTCAAGATGAAAGATGCGTTGAGAAAAGGGAGAAGTGTAACCAAATAGACCAATCACATGACTATTACAAAGAGTGTGGGAGATGAATATAAACACCATCTAAACTCTTTTTTCCTCCTCTATACTGAGGACCAAACCCAGGGTCTTGCACTTCCTGAACAACAGCTCTACCACTGAGCTAAAGTCCTACTCTCTGGATATCAGTCACATTTGCAAGACTTCCAGATTTATCTCTTCAACCCAGCTCCTGAATTCCAGACATGCCAATTCCATGGTGGACCTTTCCATTAAAGTGGAATCCACTGGCAATTCTAAGAGAGGACAACAGGAACCCAGTTCCTAACTTTCTACCCAGATATGATCTATTTATTTATTTTTGTAGGCAACATACTAAAATTCCTTTCATTTTAAAGAAAGAATAACACAAGAGATATTTATGATCAATATACATTATACATATCTACATATACAAATGTATGAGAAATACATATGTATGATGTGAAAATTCATCATGAAACTGCTTGCTTTGATAATTAGCATGCACTAATGAAATGGATTAATTGAAATAATCATGCTCTGTACATAGTGTCCTCCATGTCTCTTTATGGTCAGTCTTCCTTCTTATCTAAGTACTGAGACTGGAAACCTTCTCTTCATCTCTAGTAGCTAACTTCTAATGAAATCCCACTAATTATACCTCCAGTGCACAGTCAAAATATGACCACGTCCACTGTTACTACCTTGATCTGATCCATCACTCTCCGTCACTGCTTTACTGTAATAGCTTCTTACTTGGTCTACTTGCTCATGCCCCTTCCTTCCTAGACAGTGTATTGCAGCACAGAAACTAGACCAGGACTTTTGAAATTGAAGTTGGAGTACCACCCGAAAGCTTCTAAGTGTTCCCCCTTCAATCCATAGACAATGTGCCTGTGTGCTAACTAGAGCATTCTTGGTTCGTTAGTCCTTTACAAGATGGACTCATGTTTTCAGGCTTCTTTCCACGTGAGTTTCCACTATTTCAATCAGGTAAGCAAGTATGCATTCCTTCAATACTGAGCAAATATCTTTCTTCAGCCAATGGAATCAGAACAATGATTCTTGCCTTAGGGCCTTAACATAGGCTGCCCCATCTGCATATACTCCCTCCATTTCTCTAGCTGTTTGCCACACTCTGCATGGTTCTAAGAGTTGAACTATCTGGGGCTGTGATGAAATGATGAAAGGACAAACTCACAGACACGCAGAAACCTGGAATCAGTGGAAAAGCCACAGCAGCCTAGCAGCTCAGCATGTTTATGATAAACAGTTGAACAGGGAGGTGGAGTTATTACATGCAGCTGAATGAGGAGGCAGGGTTCTCATTTATTGAACAAAGAGGCAGTTTCAGCTAATGTTAGTAGGAGCAGTTTCTGCAGGGGAGGAGTCTTTAGACCCCAACCACCTTGCAGGAAACACCGTCAACATTCACACTCAGACCAAAGGAAGATAGTCACCCCTCTGACCTTTACCCAAAGAAAGTTTTGCCCCTCCCACTGGGCCGTGCCATTGTCAGTCAATACACATTCACTCAGGGCTTCCTTCTTCCTAGATAGAAGAGTGACTCCTTCAGATAACTTTTTTTTTTACACAAATCAATATTCTCGTCTCAATGAGAACCCAACAAACACCACCTTACCTAATAGATCAAAGTCAATGCCATCAACATTGGAATATGCAACATATTTTGATACATTATAAAGCCTATGGAAGATTGGATATCATTTTAATGTTTTCCCTATATAAAAAGGTTTATAGTCTGACTCAGTTTGAGAAGAAACAAACTAACTCAAAATCTAATGTGATTGTAAATGCTTCAAAATGCCTTGACCAAGAAACACACAAAAAGGCCAAAGATGTTCTAGATCAGAGACTGGTAAAACTTTGCAACTAAATGAAGCCAAGTTTTACCTGTCTCTGATCTAGAACAGCTTTGTAATCCTGCTTTGAGTGCTGGGGGGAGGAAAAAAATTTATGAAGAACATGACTGGGTAATTTAATGAATTTTGAATAGGGCTCTGACTGAGTAGTAATATTACATCAGCTTTAACTCTCCTAACTGAAAATTAAAATTCAATTGTGTTTTTTTTTTTTGGTTTTTTCGAGACAGGGTTTCTCTGTGTAGCTTTGCGCCTTTCCTGGAACTCGCTTTGGAGACCAGGCTGGCCTCGAACTCACAGAGATCCGCCTGGCTCTGCCTCCCGAGTGCTGGGATTAAAGGCGTGCGCCACCACCGCCCGGCTCAATTGTGTTTTTAAAGGGCTTTATTACTAGCAACTGAACACTGAAATACCATGACATATCCAACTGATTCAGAAGCTCATGGAAAATGTGCATATATAGGCAGCTCATGACATACATAAACATGTATAATCAAGAAAATTTTTAATTTGAAAAGAACTCACTTATCAGTTCAGTGGCTTTCAAACTGTTCGGCAAGTAAAGATTCTTCAGCACTTTCTTTGTTTGGTAGGAGTGTGCCATCAGGTTACAAAGGAGTTAGACACACACACACACACACACACACACACACACACACACACACACACGAGCAGATCAATAATGACCTGCTTTACAAATGTCTACATAGGTTTCAAAACAGAGTTTGAGGTTTATAAAAATTCTGAAAGTCTTAAGTCTGAGTTTTTCTTTCTTCTTTGGGCTCCTGGACAGTAATAGGAATTATCTTATTAAATTATATGACTTATTCTTGGTTCAAAGTTAGTGGTAAAGCTTGGTGTTTGTGTGAATGCTCAAACTCTGACACTTGCATGATAGTTCTACGAACGGCAACACTCATGAGTTCCAGATGAGTAAACTGTGGTTTGTTGTCCATGACCGGCATCAACGTCAAACTTCAATAATCATACCCGGGGGATAGACAAATTGCTTAAAGTGTATATGCATTGATTTCTTAACATTCCTTACAACTAGGAATGTATTTTTCTGTCTAGAAGGAATTTTCTGTAGCATTGTTCCCTAAGTGGAGGAAAAAAATTTGAGGAGATTCCTTGATTTTACCCTCTTTGACCTCCCTGCCCTGTCTGTTCTGCTGTCTTCCCGACCTTGGAGTACAGAAAGGTAGGACATGGTCACACTTAACATCCAGCACAACAGCTTAATTTCAGAGGATGGCTTAATTTCATTGCCCTCAACAGTTTATTTTCCTAATGCTGTCCTGGGGTGTGTGTGTGTGTGTGTGTGTGTGTGTGTGTGTGTGTGCTTGCATGCATACAGATACTATGCACATGGTCTGAGGAGGACAGGCTAAGGTTCTGGAGGTAGACAGGCACATGATAAGAATCATAGGAGAAAAGTAAGGAAGTTATTTCTCTTAGTAATAAAGAAGCACAGTTATTACTAAGGGCATTTTCTTTTTTGCGGAGGGTGGGAGTGGGGAAACAGGGTTTTTTTGTGTAGCTCTTGCTGTCCATTTACTCCCTGTGTAAAACAGGCTGGACTTGAACTCACAGAGATCAGTCTGCATCTGCCTCCCAAGTGCTGGGATTAAAGGCATGTGCCACCACTGCCCAGTCTAGAAAGGACATTTTCTAGCAAGGAACCTTCCATTACTTTAGTACTACTTCCAAATTCTCCTCACTTCATCAGTTAGTAAAATCCCACATCATTCTTAACCTCCTAAGAGGAGAACAGTGAAACAAAACATCAGTCATGGATTCCCTCCTCAGTTTTGGTTTGAGTCCATTATTTATATATGATGCAATTTAGTGACCTGTGTAATATGCTGTATGTTTCAGTCTGGAGCACAGACAATTTCTTGGGGCCTTTATGAATTCCTAACTAGTCAAGTGAAATCAAACAAATTTTGATGTTCTTAAGGAAAAGTGTCCTGGAGAAGTATGTGCATAGTTCAAAGATTTCACTTCCGATGCTTGGGCCCAAAAAACAATGGGCAGGCAAGTGTCAGTGTTCGGAGACTGCTACCTAAAGAAAACGCATTCATATAAATACGCATTTTGATGGTTACATAATAGAAATGGGGTCTATTTCTCTCCTTTTTGCATCAAACCATTGGGGCCAAATTCATCTTAGCTTGGATTCATTGTTTTCCAGTCATGTGACTTCCATGAAGTATTTAAGAAGCATTTTGCATTTAAGCAGTGCTGTAACATTTATTGACTTTGTGGATTGTGAAATGCACTTTTCCTTCTCAATTTTTACGTGTATTAACTAATACACAGCAGGTTAATGATAGACCATGCATCATGTAATGTACATAGTGAGGCAAGAAACTATATTCAAGCTATATGTCAAATAGATTTCATTGGTTGTCTTTTGTTTATTCTCACTTTCATAGGATGTGACTATACCTCAAAAGTTTAGTAGTATCAACCTATCTGTGGTTAAGATTCTGACTTCAAGAGTAAATAGAAGAACTCATAATTGTTTTAATCTTTAAAATGTAAAAACACATTAGATCAGTTAGTATTTTAATTAAATATACAAAATTCAACAAGATGATAGGGCAGTTTGTTACATCTGAACCCAAGTGAGGTTGGCACAGAACTGAAGATGCCCTGGATTCCTAGTGGAGCCATGTGGATTTCAGCATATGGTTGGAAAATGTTTAATATTTTTGAAAAAGTGAGTTTAAAGCCATTGCCCTCAACAAACTCACTGTTACTTCTCATTAGCATCCATATTTCATGATCTCTACAGCTTGCTGCACATTTGAAGCATCTGCTAAAGCTCAAATTCTGCTCTAGCTTCCTGCAGTGGAGCTGAGGGTTATTTGCTTTTGTATGGTTCATTTCTGTCTGTGGTATGCGATAAAGGTGGTGATTTCTTGACACAGCAATATAGATGGGTTTTCCCCATTAAAAGCTCAGCTGAGGGGGAGGGGACCCTTATAAATCACTGTGTGGTCCTGTAAATTGTGCAGTCTTATGGAATATTTTCTTCCCAGGTTTGGAACAGAATAACATCTACATATGAAATTGCCAAAAGCATTAAAAAAGAAAGCAACCCCAACCAAAACAAACAAAATAAAGTCTAATATTATTTTAAGAAAAATATCCTGAAATATTGTTTGACCCAAATGAAATATTTCCAAGGGTATCGCCAAGAATATGAAAATGAGAATAGGCACACACACACACACACACACACACACACACACACACACACACACACACCACGATCATGTGCATATATACTTTCCAGTCTTAAAGCAGGAAAGAACAAGAAGGTATTAAAATTATAGTGATATAGTCAGTAGTCAACTAATGCATATTTATTGAACATCTATTCTGCATTTGGCATTCTATTTGTTCTCTCTTATTTACCTTATTTAATCATTACATTCATCCCACATAGTATCAAGTTATAGATGTGGACATTTATGATTGTCTTCTGTGTATTTACTAGAGCATTCTGTAAGTACAACATAGTATTTTTATTTCAAGTCTCACATAAGTAGTTGTTTTATGATAAATAACCACAACCCCCAACACACACACACACACACACACACACACACACAGTGACCGAACTTATAGCCAGAGCTAGAGAAAGTGGCTTCATATGAGACTATTTCTTTTAAGATTGGCATTAACTATTTCCTATCATCTGTTTCTCGAGTGGTAATTTCAAAAGTAGATATCAATTGGCACTATTTATACAGTACAAGTTTAGGAAAGAAAGGCTGTTTAAAGGAGGGCTGCTTGCCTCAATCTTACTTTTGTACACAAATACATCACACACACACACACACACACACACACACACACACACACACACACACACACACCATACCTTTTAACCTATGGAATAAACAATCATAGTTTAAATCATGATTTAAAACCCTATGGGTTCAAATATTACAGTGCCAAGAGAGTTGTATTTTTTCCAGACATTGCTTTCTGTTTTTAAGGAGTGGAGAACTGTGTGGACAGAAGACTTTATCTCATGCTAACAACAGGATAAACACTGTGTTATGAGAGGCACAGAGCAGCATTTGAAATGGTGACTTCCTTTCTCAAAATGACTGAAGAGTGATTCTTGTGAAGGTGGAATTTCTTTGATGAATCATCTGGGCAGTGGTTTGTAAGAGGACATTTGATGAAGAAACAGAGGAAAGTTACAGCCACAGGGATGATGCTGTGGATGTCAGCACATCATCACAGGTCTCTAGAAATTCCTTATTAAGGAATGAAAGATGTTTTTGTGACCTCAATATGGGGAAACTATGTTTCTTCTAAATTACTGAGATCTCAGATATGGAGCATTTACTTGTCACTAAATTACAAGAAAACTTGGAGTCTAATATTGACTGACTGCTAGAAAATTTTAAGGGTATTAATGTGTATCTCACTATGCCAATATTTTTCTTATTTATCTAGTTACCAATTTCAATACTTTGCATGTGATTGTATAATGTATTTATGTATAAACTATGTGTACATAGTTATTGTATATATGTGTTAGTTATATTATCTCATAGAATAAATGTAAAAGACAAGGCATTAACATTTACAAAGACAAATCAATAAGTATTATGAAACAATTCCAGAAATAATTCACCATATTTTACATAGCATATATTATGTTTTTGTCATTTGAAAATTTTACACATATGTGAGATGTATTTTTATCATAGCCATCACTCAATTCCTTCCCCAATCTCTCCTGAACCTGAGACTTCCTTTCACATCTTCCTTCCAACTTCATGTCCTCCTTTTAGAATATTTATTTACTTATCTATTTATTTATCTATATTCATAGATTTCTTTCCTCCCTCCCTCCCTCCCTCCCTCTCTCTCTCTCTCTCTCTCTCTCTCTCTCTCTCTCTCTCTCTCTCTCTCTCTCTCTCTGTTCCTTTCTTTCTTCCTGCTTCCTAAGTCCAGTTAGTGCTGCCCATATATACATGGGTATGGGGTCATGCACAGAGGCATTGAGGACCTCTAAGTGTTCACACCCCTAACAAGAAGTGACTTTTCTTCCCCAAGTGGTCATCAGCTGTGAATCGCTCTTCATCTAGGGTTGGGGACTTAGAAGTCCCTCCCCAACCCTTGATGGTATTCCAAAACCATTAAATGGCTTTACCTTGGGTAGGTAACCACAGCTGAGTTCCTGTGTGCAACAACTGTTCCATGTTCAGAGGACATCTTTGCATAGTCTCCATCCCTATCTTCTTATGGTCTTTATGGCTCCACTCGCTCAATGTTCCCTGAGCCTTGGATGAGGAGGAGTTGATATAGACATCTAAGGCTGAGCACTCACAATTCCTTATGTTTAACTCTTTGAACTAGCAATGTATCTTTGTATCAACCTCTTGTAAAACACAGCACTCTGAAGGCAGAGCTGAGGGTTCAATTGGGACAATGTGTCAATAAACAAGGAATAGAACCATCCCAGAAAACTTGTGACATCAATCTTAGGACTCCACATACACACACATGCACACATGCTCACCCACATACACAAGTGTGTAACCCTTCCCAAGCCCACATGCACAACACACACAGACACATGAAAACAAATTATGGTGATATTTCATTTGTGCTGAAATGTGATTTTATTTGTATGTTAACAAATAAAGTTGCCTGGGGATCAGAGCTAAGGGCAAGCCATTAAGCAGAAGTCTGGTAGTGATAGCACATGCCCTTAATCTGATCACATGGCAGGCAAAGTCTCTGTGTGTTCAAGGACACAGCCACCATGGTGACACACGCCTTTAATCCCAGTATCAATCATAGAGACCTGGAGGTCTGTTAAAACAGGCAGTGACGAGGAAGTCATGTGGTTGGGTTTAGAACCAATAAGAAGGCAGAACAGAAAGGCAATAAAAAGAAAGGACACAGGAAGAAGGTCTCTCTCTCAGGGGAAGGACAGCAGCGAGTGGTAAGATAAGGTGGTCTTGGCTATTGCTCTGTTCTCTGGGCTTTTAACTCTTTATTTGGCTCTGTGTTTCTTATTTAATAAGACGGTTTAGAATTACATCTACAAAAAATAGTATAACCAATAAAATCTTCCTTTATAATTAAGATTGTATGGGCCAGCCATGGACTATGAGGTAAAAAGTTGCTTAGGATACTGAGTCAACTTGCATTAATCATACAACCTCCAAAAGCTTCCTTATCTCCAAATTGAGATAATTCTTATTTATCTTATGTCAATAAGGATTAAATGAAATTAAATTAACTGGACACATTGCACAAGCTAAATAAATACTTGCTCTATCCTTAGGCTCCTTATAAAAGTCTCTATTCTCTTGATTTAGATTCAGCACACACATTCTGTAAAGTTTAATAATGGGAAGTATTTAGTCAGGCTTTTGAGATAGGGTCTTATGTAGCACAGGCTGGACTTGAACTCAGGATCCTTGTACTTCCCCTACCTGAGTGCTTGGATATTAGGTATGTGCTACCAAGCCTGCTTGAAAAATAAATTCTTTTGAAGAATATACATTTGCTTATTTTCTTTTATTGCATATGAATAAATCCATTCTAATTTTATATTCAAGTAGATGTAAAGTGAAATTTTCAATGATGCTAAAAGAGTGTTTTATGATGTTAAATGTTAATATGTTTTAAAAATAATGATTTTTAAAAATTTAAAAATAATGATAAAGCCCAATGCTTGGAAAGATGTGTTTGTGCATGTGTGTATATACATTTATATGTGTGTTTCTATGTGTTAAAGGGTGATCTTTCTTACATAGTACTAATGGGATTATATATTAATTTGACACCAACTATCTGAAGTGGCCTTTAGATTTCTAAATGCTATTTTTGATCCAGAAATTAAAATGAGATGGAGTCTAAGCAGTAACCCCATTACAAAAATCTTTCTCAACCACTGAATATTTGTGCTTTGAAGGTCAACTAAATATGTCTGTTTCTGTTGTTGTTTTTATGAGACAAGATTATAGAGCACAGCAAGTTACAGTCAGTTCTTTTCTAAACCATTTGCTTTGTGATGCGTTGGCGAAAGGAAATGTAGAAGAATTTGGACTTTAGGTAGTTAAAAATAATCAATTATAAGCTTAAAGAAAACACTAACTAAAATGTACATTGTAATACTACTTTTGAAAAATGGTTATGAATTGAGATATTCAACAATAGGTAATTAGGTAGAATACATGTGAATTACTGAATCCAAAAATGGCTGTTAAATGAATTGAAGAGCACATTTTTTGACATGAAATAAAATGTACATAAATAAAAGTAGACCTTGATGAACAGTATATGCAATGGTCCTACCATTCAAGAAAAATAAATTTATACATCTATGAACATTTTCTGATTTTTTGCTAATGAGCACATGACACTTACGAACTAAGAATCATTAACTAAAAAACAAAGAACTTCTAACTAAAGTCCAGTTCCTCTCCACTTCCAGCCACTTGTACATCTCCAAACAACTGGTTTAGAAAAGAACTGAATGTAGTCTGCAGTGCTCCACAGTCTTCTCTTATAAAAATCACGGACACATTTGGTGACCTGAAAAGCAAAAATGTTCAGCAGCTGAGAAGGAGTTTTATAGGGAGGGAGCTGTCTAGATTCTATCTCATTTCAGTTTCTCAGGACATGCTACTATTGGACTAGACTCTCCTTTATGTTCACTTGTTCCAACAGAAATCAGTTCCCAAGAAAACCCCTTACAACAAGTTTTCAGCCAGTTTACCTTACTTTTAACTGTCTGGTAATGTTATAAATAAGCTCATACAAACCTCCAAATGTTTTTGTTTAAATAAACATAGTCATGCATGTAGGGAGCTTTACATTTTCTTTTCAAGAGTAGTATCACTTTGTCAGCCGGCCTAAACTATAATATGTTAATGGACTGAGGTATAATACAAATTCTCAGTATCATCTCAATATTGGCTAGAACTTAAAATGACAATGCCAGGTCTTACAGACAAATTTTACTTACCCATCTTGATTTCTGGCTCTTTAATTCATCTTAGTATGTCTCTTGTCTTTTACATATATACTGCTACTCTCGTGTCAAACTGATCTGTTAGTACATCTGCATGTTCTTATCGAGAAGGCAAAGAGGACAGGAGGATAGCTGTCCAAGAGGTGCAGTGGTCCAGAGTGGACTTCCTCCAAGACCTTGGCCGTGCTTGTAAAATGGAGTCATTTGGAAATAGGTCTTACCCTTGTCTACTGACCTTTGGCTCCTATGTGTCTTCTTCTCGGACACCTTCTGGACACATTCCTTCAGATGTCTCAATCTAAAAATAGACCCCAGATGTCTTGCTACTTTATTATGCAATCCATTCCCCCCTCACAGAGACCATACCATTAGCCAAGACAACGAGAAGACTTTAAAGAAAAAAGCTTGAGTTCAAAATGAGTTCACAGCTTTTCCCTTTTTTGTCTCTAATGTGAATAGTTAGGAAATATAGAGAACTACTTATAGTAATTTTATTTCTGAATCATGCTTGATAATTGAAACAACCCCTTTGGTTTAAAGTCAGATGTCAATGTTTATCAAATTTTAGATGAGAGCTGCTTTACATATTCATCCCATAAGTATCTTACACGTGCATATCAATGTCTTAATTAACTTCTCTGCTTCATTTCCAGCAAATTCCTTCTGTTCCTCATATCCTATGATTAATAGCTATCATTGGATTTTCTGGAAATGGTGGGTAAGTGGTTTAACCTTGGCCTTCCATTCTAGGACTGGAAGTCGAGTGAACACAAGAGCCTCTGCAATGTGTGTCTCTCTGAAACAACTTCACTTGGTTTCTCATGTGAAGTTGGACTCAGTGTTTTGAAAGAAGAGGTTGGTTTGTTTATTTATTTTTTATTCTCTGAGAATTTCATACATGTATATAGGGCAATTTGAAAAAGGAGAGTTGATTAAAAAGAAAATAAATATTTTTGGCAATTCCTGGCCTCTCATGACCCATTTTGAACAATTTCTATGACTTGTGATTGTTCAAGATTCTGTACCTGTGATAAATCAGGAAATGAGAATACTTCTCATGTGAGAAGCAGTGAGAGCTGACTGAACTAATAATCACAACTTTTATCTCTAAGAAACAATCAGGTCATCCTTGGTTTCCTTTGCAACCCTTTTCAAGCATGGGAACAGCCTCAGAAAGATCCAAAATATATGACTTTGAAATTGGAATGAAGCCACAAAAAGTGTGTTTGTGCAAGGAAAAGAAATTCAAAGCTGATACTCATTAGCATTCTGTCTACCACATAGAATGCTCTGGAGACCAGGCTCATGCCTCTCAGCTGATCACAGGGAAGCATCCTTGAGAGTCAGGGGTCATTATGCTTCACTTAAAAAATGTTTAAAAATGTGTTATAGGTTCAAAATTATTCTGTGGTATTCTACTTAAATCAACCAAACGTGAGTTGATCAACATAAAAACAAAACAAAAAGCTGGGTAGCAGTTGAAGTCACAAATATTTTTCTGTGAACTTGGATGTCTTGAGCAAAGCTAGGATGTTTGCATAATCTTTTCTGTGGCAACAACATTCCACACACATATTTCTCTTTAAAAAGAAACTCCAACTTAGTGGTATTCTGGATTCAATGCCTACATAAAAAGCATCTCAGGTCAAACCCTGTTCTAAAAATTGACATGCATATAAAAGTTTGACTCCTCCATTAAAACATCTGTAAGTGACTTAAGGTCATATTGACGCAAAGTATAATTTTACTTAAATTTTTTAATCGATACATGCAAATATCCAGCTCAATTTCATCTCCCGTATCTACTCAAATGTTTGAGGTTTCTACAAAAGAGATACATCTCTCTGCATTCTAAAAGGTAAAAGAGAAGGTGAAGTGAATGTTCCATCACTTGAAGAATCTTTCTCAAGGTCTAGAAACAAAACTCTTGACCATGGCCTCATATTCCCTGATTTTTGTCTTCAAGTCTCAAAGTGCATAGTACATTCGTTTAAACAACAGAAATAGAAAACATAGATAGACAAATCTAAAAAATACAAAACTCTGGATTATACATACTCTAACAATAAGTTATTTAAGATGGAATTTAATAAAGCAATACTTTTATAATGAAAATTACTCTGTTTAAGACAGTGGAGAATGGGTCACAAATCATAATTGTTCCTCAATACAGTGGAGCTGCACATATGCCCCTTATACATTATAGATTCAAATGTGTCTGGTATGATGACTGTACTTATATGAGGAATAATAATAATTTTGCATAACAAAATATATCACACATACTGTAGCAAGATTTTTGGTTGGACTATCATTGGACTGCCACCCTGCAAATAATGACCTGGAGACTTATTATTAACTAGGTCTTAGTTTAAGTTTTTCCCAACTAGCTCTTATAACTTAATTAACCCATATTTTGTTAATCTATGTTCTTGCATGTAGCTTGGTTACCTCTTCTTAGTACTGCACACCCAACTTGTTCCGAGTGTACTGGTGAAATCCCAGGCCTGGATTCCTTCCCCCAGTTTCTCTCTGTATAGGTATAGTCCCGCCTGTCTAACTATTGGCCATACAGCCTTTTATTACACCAATCACAGCAATATATCTTCACATAGTGTACAAATATCCCACAACAATGTACTTTCCACAACAATGTACTGCTGCTGCATGGAGGCACACCTACAGGAAAATCCAAATAGTCTTAGGTAGACTTACTGGAGAAAAATAGTTAGCATAGGCCACATATTACCTTTATTTACAAATGATAATCATCTTCAACATGATGTGCTCTGAGAGCCATAGCCAACAGTTACACAGAAAGACAAGATAGTTAGCTAAAAAACTAAGGTGCCATTTTTAAAGAAAATTAATTATCACTAGAATACATTCTAATCAGATGTGGGGCTAACCCAAATTTCCACATGGCCTTATTTGTGGTTGCTAAGGTCAAAATTGATGTTGACTACTTTGATTTAGTGCCATTAAGCAGAAAATTAAAACAATAGGGCTTTTCCAATCCCACCTCTTTTTTTGAAAGTCAAGCTACAAACTAAACCCAGTGCTTCTACCCTTAAGCCTATAGCAGGGGGGCTGAGTTTTATATCTGTCACAGTCTCAGCTGATAGGAATTATAAGTATAGATTATGGATATGGGTATACATTTCTTTACCTGAAAGAAGTATTTACTTTACCATCAGAAATTTAAACTACTCATCATATCCCATAGAATTTTCTGATTGAGGAACCACTCACACACCACACATACTCATATATGCATATACAAAACGAAGAAAAAATAGCCACAAGGGAATTTTCTTTATACAGTGAACCCATAGGTAGAAGTGAATTAGTAAATTGAGTCATTCCAGCTCTTTCTGTGAGCTGCTTTTTTTTCTAGAAAATTATGTTCCTTGTGAGAGTGAAGCTGGGAAAAAACAGAGAAGCACATGATTTTTGCTTTGATAACAACTTTCAAATTTCTCACACAAAAGGCAAGTTTCCATGCTGATGGTTTGTGCCCAGGTGTGATGGATGCTCCAGAATGTACTCACAGATGGGGTGTGACTGATGAGGCTGGTGAGGGCTCAGTGGGAAAAATATTTGTTGTGCAAGCATAAGGACCTGAGTTCAGATCCCCAGCATCCATGTAAAAATTCAGCATAGCGGCATGTGTAGTCCAGGGCTGAGGAATGGTGACAGGCAGATCTTGAGATCTCATTGGCCTGCCAGAGAGGCCCAATCAATGAGCTTCAAGTTCAGGGAAGAGACACTGTCTCAGAAAACAAGATGAAGGGTGATTGACAAAGATATTCTGATATCAATCTCTGTGTCCAAATGCACACAGATGTCTATACACACAGGCACACAGATACAAACACACACACACACTGAGAGAGAGAGAGAGAGAGAGAGAGAGAGAGAGAGAGAGAGAGAGAGAGAGAGAGAGAGAGAGAGAGAGAGGTGAATTTTTAAGACCTGACTGACATTAAAAATAACAATTACTCACTAGCATTTGGAATTTAGTTGGGTTTTACATGATTCTCCAATATGCAGGATGCATGTAGGAATCAACAGAGCAATGAGTATAATTTTGATTCCCATAACTAATGTTTTTCTATTGCAATACATTATAGAAAAAAATTCTAATGGAAATCTGATTTGTGAATCTGGCTTGTGACATTTAATAACTAAATGCAGGGAAAAGTTTTAGGGATGTCCATGTTAAAGGAGAATCTAAATTCTTTGAATGACAGCTTATCAAAAAGTATAAGTATCACGCAGTACAAAACATATACTATGTGCTGGGGAGAAGGCTCAGTGTGCAAAGAATTTGCTCCACAACCAGTAGACCTTAGTTTGAATCCCCAAGCTCATGTATAGGGAAATGCTTATCTGTAACTGAGTGCTTCTACAGTGAGTTAGGAGGTAGAATCCCTGCTGCCAACAAGCCTAGTACACAGCAGTGAACAATATAGAGACTGCTTTAAGCAAGGTGGAAGGCAGTGACTGACACCTGGCATTGGCCTTTACTTTCTCATAAGCACATTCATGCCTGCACTCACACAAACGCATATGTGCACACACATGCATCATGTCCTCACGTCCATATGCACATGCATCACATAAATATACACAGAGATAAATTTATAAAAGAAAAAAAAATTTTTCCAAAATTGAAGCAAAAAGCTAATGTAAAGTGTTCTGAACACAGGTTAGCAATTGTATCTAGTATATCATCTATTCTGATGAAAGCCAATGTTCAACTTCCCTAAAGAGTAAAAACATATTAAAAATTTTTAAATACACAAAGAATGTTATGCTTGAAGCAGGACATGTTCCTTATAAATGTGAGAAAGGTAAATTCTTTACTTGAAGATCAGTTTCTTTGCCCTCCTCCTAAATAAATATTAACCTCACTGGACATAATCTTGTATTGAACCAATCCATTCTCATAACTTATCATAGTAATTTATTTTATATACTACTTTATTTAATTTTCCTATACAATATCAAATAAATTCTATTTTCTCAAATTTCATATCAAAGGCCTCAAAAGATTAAGTACACTGTAGAACTTGTGTCTGAACCCAAGCTCAAACCTTTGATTGTCAAACTTCAAAGCCAGTGCATGTGATGCCGTATTAAGAGAATTTCAGTCAACTATGTCTGGTCTATGAGCTCCAGACATGTGTGCCTACAATTGTCTCCCCCTTCACCACTGGAATTTTGTTTTGTTTCATGCTGAAGTAACTCATTTTACTAAGTTCTCAGTAACTACATGGAGGTGTGGCATAAACTCCTTTAATGAAGTCAGCGATGTCAGTCAATCGAACAAGACATAGATTACAATTCGACTCATAGCAAATGAGAACTGGGCATGCACATGAACATCCTCTGTGGCTCATTGCCAATGCGTGCACACAGTTTCAGGTGCTCAGCTCTCGAAGAGGACCATTTCCACTTTATACCAACCAGCACAAGTTTAAGATTTTAAATAACTAACACTTCTTCTTTATAGTGTTAAATCTTTTCAAACATGCTTGACTAACCTCCTAGAATGACACTTTAATAGAGAAAACAAAAGATTGCTGGCTCCAGAGACGCATGAAATAAACAGCCCATGAAAGTCAAGGGTAACGTAAATTTATTCTGAAACACAGTTTTCTGCCCTTTGCCGAAGAAATGAATAATAAGAGAACTAAGGGTTGTGTGGTGACTGAGTGCTAAGAACTGCTGTCATAAACTTCATGGACTCCAGTGATTTTCAGCGGAATTGACCTGCCCCATAAAACAAATGTCACCAATGCCCCTACTTGTTTGTAGGCATTCATGTCATGTTATGCTTCTGTTGTGAGGCTGTGTTGCAGTTTCACAGACAGAATCTGGTCAGAGTCTCCAAGGTTCCTCAAACTAAAACCGTTGAACAATTCCCAAATGGGGTGGAGTGTGAAGTGGTTATTCTTACTCTGTATTTAGAAGTGTATTCTGTAACACGTAGACATTTCTCATTGGAGAGTGGAGACTAATGAGCAGGGAGATGGGATAAGGAGGGGAATCTTTAAGCAGCAGCTATATTTGGGATGCCCATAAAGGGATTAAAGGCTGCTGGTGTGAATAAAACTCAAAGTGAAGTGAGATTAACCTCTCATGAAGCAAGGTGAGCGAGCACATTTGTGTATGCGCGGATGAGCACTGCTCCGCAGTTGGCCAGCGAACATCTCCAGGTCGTAGTGTGGCTCTGCCACTGTTTTTAATTCTGGTCAGTTTCTTTATTTGCTACAGAAGTGAAAGACATTCCAGAGAAATATTTCCACAATATACACCCACAGTTACGCAGAGAACACTACGTACTAGTCAGTTTGCTGCCTGATTAATGCACATGGGTGTGAGAAGAAAAACCACAATTCAACTCCATTAGAGGCCGTTGCTATCATCAAACAAGGCAAACGTACTTATCTTTCTTTAAGATATGATTTTTATGTAAGTCTTCACTGGCATATTCTTCATAAGAAGGCAGCGAATAAATAGACCACAGTGTAGAAAACTTGAGTTAATGCTGTGTAATGAGACAAAACCACTTAGTTTTGGCCCTTGGTCAGATTTAAAAAGTAAATAAACAATCATGACTGCGTTTGCTAAATCTATATATTGTCTTTAACCGCCTGAGTGTCACAAGGGAACTTGGACCTCAAAGGAATGTTGCAATGTGACCAGCATATACAAAACCAAAGGAGAAAACAGTGACTCTTATTTAGGGAAAGTTACATTTATTTACAAACACAATTTTATCTTCTATCTAAAAGCATTATAATTAGGAATCACTTACCCGTGTATTCATACTTTTGATATTTATGTATTTTAAGTGAGCCAGATGACTTCAGACTGTATCTGAAGACTTGGCATCACATTCTCTCTCCATCTTGGCACATTTCATTGGGAAATTCTGCTAATTAGTCTAGAGCCAACAGAAATCAAATGTTCATAAAAAGGATTCACACTTTTCAACCCCTAGGCAGGCCTTGGCTACAGTCACCATGAGTTCCATGTGCCTGGGTTACTAATATCAATCAGCTAGACACTCGATCCTATTGCATCTACTGTCTCTAAATCATGGCACATCCTATAATCAAGCAATAAGAAATGATGTGACAATATTTGGCTCTGTGTTCCCTTTTTCACCTAAAACAAATAATGAAGCTTCCCACCACCATTGACATCTCACAGTCAACAAAGTGCATTTAAAATGCAATTGCACAGTTCCATCTTGATGTGCCCAGCCTGTCATTTAAAACCCAGCCACTTCAGTATTGAAATGGGATATATGCGCTGTGGCCAAAGTGTACTATAAAGTATGTAGGTTCCATAGTCTCAGTGTGAAAGGCTCTCTTTGCACATAAAACAATACATATCCAAGTAAGTGTATGTTGAAGCCAGGTGGTGGTGGTGGCGCACACCTTTAACCCCAGCACTCAGGAGGCAGAGGCAGGTGAATCTCTGAGTTCGAGGCCAGCCTGGTCTACAAAAGTGAGTTCTGGGACAACCACAGCTACACAGAGAAACACTGTCTCAAAAAAAAAAAAGGGGGAGGGGGGTTATGTTGGTAGCGTACAGGGCTTTTTCTATGCACCAAAGCATACAGAGCATGGTAGGTAGCTTTGTGATTTTTAAAACAAAGGAGGGAATGAAGTATTTATTAGCATTTTTATTGGAAAATAGGACAAATGAGTGCAGTAAGTATTAGCTTAATAAGCAAACTGCTCACTGAGAACACTGATAGTGATCAGTGCTTTTCACTAAGTGTACAGTGACCACACACGGTCCTCAAACTGGACTATAATAAGCCTTAGGGAGGACAGTTGATACAAGCTGTCTACTTTCATTTTCTCGGGGATTAAGTAAACCGTTAGCACTTTGTTGAATTGAAAAACAGTTTGTGGTTTTAGATGGCAATCTCAATGACCATGGCACTGACAGGGAGGCCACAAAGAGAGAACACAGACAAAAGCTGAAATTCTGAGCAGACATTGGTTCTGTTTTGACTTTTTGCAACTGTCTCTTAAGCAGCATGTCCTGCCTCATGTAGGAGGACCATAACCTAAGCCTCCAAGGAGAGAAAGAGCACAGAGCTGAGAGCTTGGTTCTGATCATTGTTAGAATGTTAGGGTAGATGTGAAAATCATGCTTTCAGACACAGGTTCTAAAGCAGGAAAGATGAGCTGACACTAGAGAGCGAGAAGCAGGATGTGTTAGGTATTCCAGGTGAAGCTGCAGGCACACGTGCTCCTTCCAAGGTGACCACCAGGCGACCATGGCTGGGGTGCCATGGAAAGCAGAATCAAATGTGACTGCTGGGTTGGAGACTCGTTTATTAATAAGATGTTCATGATCACAGCCAGAGCACACACACAGATGCCTTGATGCTGTGCAGCTAGGCATTCCACACAAACAGACAGTAAAAAACCTTTGGAAGGGCTTTTATTTTTATAGTCTATAAAGTAATAACAAGCATAAAATGACAAATCAACCAATAATGTCCCTTATCCTCCCCCGTACCCAAACTCACACAATACTTCTGATGTGAGAGGAACTTATAATTTGAATGCTGGAAAGTTAAGCTCTTGTTCAGTCTCAGCCACTTGCACCCACAACAGAAAGCTTCTATTTGCATCTTTGTGGTAGGCAGGTTTCTACCACACCCCCACTCTTTCTTGAATCATAAAATTTGCACTCTTATGTATCTTCTCCTCTAGTGTGTGGCCCGGATCGAGAAACATTCTATGATCAATAAACTACAGCAACATTGCCACTTCCATGACAACAATACAAAAGGTCATGACAGCTGACTTTCTAATAGATCCCACTGGCTTTCTGAATGTGCACTTTGATGAAGGTAAGTATTGGGTAGGTCCAGGTGATATGAAATTGTGGTCATGAGTCCACCTGCATACGGGAGCTGCATCTATGTGAGCTTAGATGCTAATCTATTATGTTGAACAGTCAGAGGACTGGGGCCAGACCAGCATCTTTTGTTTTTCTTAATTGTTTGAGAATTCATACCTATATAAAATGCATTTTGATCAAATCTACCCCCCACTCCCATTTCCAATTCCTACCCTTTTCTCCCATAGTTTTTTTTTTTCTCAACTTCATCTGCTCCTCTTTTAAAAATGCATGGAGTCCATTTAGTGCTGCCTTTCTGTGCAAAAGGATTAGTACCATCTGCTGGAGCATGTGTAAACAGAGCAACATCTTGATCATGGTCTTCTCAGGGAGTATGAAGCAGGAGACATAAATAGCCCAGATTTGTGAACCCATAGAAACTTTCAGTTAAAAAAAATGAGTGTTTCAACAAGCCACTAAATTCTCAGTAACTTATTATATAACAGAAGTTAATGCAGTCACAAGATACCTTCCTGATCCAGCTCGACTATCCCGTTCCCTTATGTTCTCATCCCCCATTCCCTACCCTCCATTGCCCCCAACCTCATCCCCAGTTTACTCATGGATATCTCATCTATTTCCCTTTCCCAGGGTGATCCATGCATCCTTCTTAAGGTCCTCCCTGTTAGCTAGCTTCTCTGGAGCTGTGAGTTGTAGTCTGGTTATCCTTTGTTTTACATCTAGTATCCACTTCTGAGTGAGTACATACCATGTTTGTTTTTCTAAGTCTGGGTTACCTCACTCAGGATGATATTTTCTAGTTCCATCCATTTGCCTGCAAATTTCATGATGTCATTGTTTTTTACTGCTGAGTAGTACTCCATTGTGTATATGTACCACATTTTCTTAACCCATACTTAGGTTGAGGGGCATCTAGGTTGTTTCCAGGTTCTGGCTATTACAAATAATGCTGCTGTGAACATAGTTGAGTATGTGTCCTTGTGGTATGTGTCCTTGGGTATAGCTAGAGGCAGGAGGTGGGGCTTGGACCTGCCTCTACTGAATGTACCAATGTACCAGGCTCTGCTGACTCCCCATGGGAAGCCTTACCTTCTTGTAAGAGGGAATGGGGGATGGTTTGGGGGAGAAGGCTGGAGAGGGGGAATCTGTGTTGGTATGTAAAATAAATTAAAAAATTCTTAATAAATATATTTTTTAAAAGATACCCTCTTGAGAGTTAGAACATACTCCAGTTTGTCTAGAACAATAAGAATCCTATAAGTATCTTTGCAATCATCACACAACTGTCTAAAACAAGCAGAAGGCAACAACAGTCTCTATGACATTGTCTTTTATCTTTCAAAGAACTTCAGGAGTGCAGAGAAAATCTTCCATA
Organism: Peromyscus californicus insignis; assembly: GCF_007827085.1. Classification (NCBI taxonomy): domain Eukaryota; kingdom Metazoa; phylum Chordata; class Mammalia; order Rodentia; family Cricetidae; genus Peromyscus; species Peromyscus californicus. The sequence continues at coordinate 9,971,754 of NW_026294503.1, forward strand.
TTTATTTTTGAATAACTTAAAGAACATAATAATGTCACATACATTATATGTTTATCTTAACTCCTGACAATTTTAAGGTACTATACATGACCTTTTTATAATGACAAATCTCAGTGATAAACTAGAGGATTGCTTTAAAGGCTGGACAAGGATTTCTTTCCCAGTAACTTCTGTAGATCCGAACATTATAAAGGTCAAGAAATTCTAAACTTAAAGTTAAATAAGACACATAGACAAATCACGCTATAAAACTTAGACTATGTAAAGACAGAATGTAAAAACAATTGTGTAGTAAGAGTGTGAGTTCTGAGGCTATTAACACCAGGTCTTTCCTTTTCTGCCAACCAGCAACTGATGTATTGATATTCTCCTCATGTCTTCAATTTACCCATCTTCTAAAGTGGAGATGAGGTCAATATCTACCTCAGATGAGGACTATATGAGATGACCCATATGTAGCATATGGTACTAGTCCTGGTATGCTATAGAAGGTTAAAAAGGCTATATCATAATGGTGGTCATATGATTATGACTTACTTCTATGTCATGGCTTTCTCAATTACAAAATACATGTAAGAACTGACATAGAGTAGCAATTTATGGTAGTGGGGATGAGCCTAAGCAATGGACTCAGAATATGGATCTTACGATTTTATGACTTGGGACACCTCCCAATTTCTTCTTTCAAATGAAATAATATCTGATAAATTTACTGTGAGAATTTACTGAGAGTAAAGGAAAACCCATAGCTAGAACTTGGAGCATAACACATACTCAGTAAATACTACCTCTTCCAAAAGAACAGAGCATAAATTACAAAAGCAAGCAGAGTGTGATAGATATGGTGCCAGCATATGGTTTCAAGATAAGTAAAAACATTAGGTTAGTAAAACCAGATTAAATTAAGTACAAGGACAGATAGAAACATCATCTCAAATATCTTATTGCTCATACTAGATACATTCACAATGTTCTGCTGATTAATGTAGTGAGCCTCTAAACCTTTATCTCTGAAATATATTTATGCTGCAAATGAACAAGAATTTGAGCCAACTGTAGCAAAGGAGTGGAAGAACCCATTACCACTCCTTAAACCCTCTAGCTTCTTGTGGTGGAAACTCCTGTGTTTTCTGTGATGACAGATCACTTCAAGTGACAGGAGTTGGACTGGAGAGATGGCTCAGTAGGTAAAAGTGCTTGCAACTCTTTCAGAGGACCCATATTTGGTTCCCAGCACCCAAGTCAGGTACCTCACAACGTCCTGTTAACTCCAGCTCCAGGGCATGCAACATGCTCTAATGGCCTTCCACAGGCTTCCCCAAACACACAGCCCACACACATGCACGCACGCATGCATGCACGCACCAAAAGGAGCCCTTCAGCACTCACAACACAATGTTCTCTACCAATTGGTAAATTTTGGCAATGGGCACAAGCAACTATTCACTTCAGTTCTTGTCATTTGTTTGAGAGTCAAATCCTAATGTTGAAAAGGAAAATAATGACCACTTGCTATATGCAGAATGACAGTCACAGAATCCACAGTACTCCGAGTGGGTGCTTGTTCCTTCAAGGCGTGGAACCACAAAACCCAGGGTTTCCTTTATAGAAACACAGAGACAGTCACAACATCTAATAATATGAATTGAGCTCATTCATATCATTCTTTTCTTCCTTTTTTTCAATAACTTTTTGTGGTGTTAGTCATCAAAGTGACAGTGCCCACTGTCAGAACTCACCTTTTAGAAAGAATGTGAGCTCACTGTTGTAACTGAGCATTTATAATATTGACCGAGTCAGATCCTTTATTTCATATATTCACTATCTTATTGATCTCTTTGTTGTGCTGACCTGAAATCAACTCCGGTGGGCAAGTGATGAATGGCTGCTCTCTGCCCGACTGTAAACCCTACGAGGACAGCAGAATGCTTGTGTTGCTCATTCTTACCTCCAACTTGTTCACACATGCTTGAGGACACACATGGTGCTTGTCTATATTCAGTGAATAAAAAAATGATGCCTGGAACCTTACAGAACAATTTTATTAATCAAGGCTTTGTAGCCATCCATATGTGATATAGAGAGCTTTTCCTGAACAACAACAGCAACAACAAAATCCAACCTATCTTTGCAAAAAATAAGTTTAAGCAAAACCATTCTGAAACTGCTGGGGAATAATACCAATAATTATGTCATTTCTGAAGACTAAGGAAGGCAGTCAACAGGGCCAACAACACAGCCTCAAATTGGCCAAAGTTTAGAATTGTTTTCCATTTCTGACTTATGCAATTTCAGCATTACAATCTACTTTTTTGGTCAAAGCTAAGCCAGATTGCTGGCATTTCAGATTTTACTTCACGAGCTCCTAGCTAACACACAACAGGTCTGTCATGAGTTCCAAAGCAATACAATTTGACATGAGGCAATGTGGAAAACAATGCCATACCACTTCCTAAAAATACCTTTCAGTGAGGCATACACAAGGATAACACGTTGCAAATTTTGCTTGAATGTTGCTTTTAACCACTCTCCATAGGCTAAAATGAGCGGAGACTATTCCGCAATTGATCTGTGCATGATCTGTATAATGTTCATTACAGTTCTTAGAGAAAAGAGGCATCGAAACTTTATCCACAGTCACCAAGCAAAATACTTTACAGATCTGATGTAATGTAATTGTAATGTAATAAAAAAAATGTTTGGGGCACGTTTTGTTTTACAGTAAATATTTCAATAAAATGTTGCTGTAGTTTTTATTTTTTGTTCTGACGCAGATGCATTCATTTCAAGGATATAAGGAAAATTAATATGCTTTAAAAAGAAATAGCACTTATCTTGAGCTTTCTTGTTCAATTTACTAGCCTGACTCCTCAAGTGCTTGGGAAAAAAAAAACATTTTATAAGGGTATATGGTAGATTAAGTATGTGCTATTAGCAAATTTACTAATTTTTTTACTTGTGTCATTTCAGAGGGGTAATAAAATATATCAGGTTACATCGAAAACATCCTCAGTGACCTGCAAACTCGTTTTTACATGGCAGCAATGCTCCTTGCTTTTCAAATGTACAAACTTTCCTTATTGTAACAATCATGACTCTACATGAACAAGGATGTGCCCAAGATTTAACAGCAGGTGAGCAAAACTTTTTACCTGAGATTCCAATGGATGCTTCAGATATGAGAGAGAAGAATCTACTTTTTTTTTGCAATTACCTTATGTTCCTAATGACTCACTATAAGGATCAAGCACTGCTCAGTGAGGCTGTTCTGAAAGTCTCATTACAGAAATTATTCATGTTGCTCAGAATTAGCAGATGAACATATGTTCCTAAGAAATCTATCAGATAATGGGCTTATACAGGGACACTTGGTTCAGCCTGGGAGGAGGGGAATGGACCTGCTTGGACTGAATCTACCAGGTTGAACTTAATCCTCAGGGGAGTCTTTACCCTGGAGGAGATGGGAATGGGGAGTGGGCTGGGCGAAGGTGAGGGGGGGAGAACAAGGGAATCCATGGCTGATCTGTAAAATTAAATTAAATTATAAAATTAAATTAAAAAAAGAAATCTATCAGATAATAAGAACAGGTATCTCTATAAAACTTGTTGAAGAAAACCCTTTTTCTGAGACTTGTTTGATTTGTTTGCTCATTTCTGTATTTTATTGTCTAGAAACTGTACTATTCAGATTTCCACAATTTAACCCAATGTCCTCTTTTGGCCAAGGTTCTCACCAAGGATGACACATGACTCACAATGTCTCCTCAAGCTCTACTTCCTTTTCTGATTACCTGGACATTTTGGAGGAGTCCTTGACAAGTATTTTGGAAGATGTCATTAACTTGAGGTTTTCTGATGCTCTTGTCACAGCTATACTGTGGTTGTGGGCACAACGAAAATAACCACAGGAGGAAAGAGGCGTTCTGTGCTGTTCTCATAACATTGATAAATGAACCTATCCAGCAGGACTTAGTCATTGTTGACTTGAACAACAGTCGCCTGGCCCGAGGTCATGTTTGGTGAACTTCTCCATCTCTATCAGAAAGCTGGTTGTTCTTTTATGGCAGTACTCTCCAGAAAAAATTCACACTTGCAGTCTACACTTATGTGTAGAGAGTTTTGTTCCACAACTTTGAGAGCAGAGCAAATACAAAACTGTTTCAAATTTCATAGATGAAGAAATTTAAAATCCAGTCCTGTCTAGGTAACATCAATAACCCATCACATGCTAAAAGACATCTATAAACATGAGCATCACACCTTTCCTTATAACCAAATCAGGTAGCAGGACAGATATTCTGACTTGTGTTTTAGCTAAATTGGTTATTAGGCATGACTAACTAAAGATTTCTATTTTTGCTCCATTCACTTTCCATCATGAAGGTCAATGGCTTCATCATCCCCATGAAACACTGGCCCTCACCTCATTTAAGGTCTGCAGTTCTCCAAGGGTTGTCATCATTTACATGAATAAACTCCATGACATAAAATGATGAGACTGCTAGAGGACTGTGAGTTTCCCAGTGAGTGTATTTTATTTCTACAGATAAATATGTGTTTGCTTAAATATCCACATGGTCCATATTATAGGCCCATTATTCTTGCCCAGCAAACATGGAATTTTGATGTTTTCACAGAACCAGATTTTTACTTGCACATTTTTTTTTCAGAACCTTGCAGGATTGCCAGGGCATGTTGATGCCTCATAATAACCAGCAATCTCTTTGTGCTAAACCAAGTCACAAAATTCATTATGTGGCATTATCCACTTGGTAAATGTTGAGAGTATTTCACTTTCACATTGTTTACAGAATGTGCATACTAACAAATGTGTAATTTGGTTGTTACCAAGTTGAACTGCTTAAAAGAAGGAAGACCCAAGGTGAGTTAGCATCACTTGTGTGCCCTGATGCTCCTATAGGTGAGTTAACATCACTTGTGTGCCCTGATGCTCCTATAGGTGAGTTAGCATCACTTGTGTGCCCTGATGCTCCTATAGGTGAGTTAGCATCACTTGTGTGCCCTGATGCTCCTATAGGTGAGTTAGCATCACTTGTGTGCCCTGATGCTCCTATAGGTGAGTTAGTATCACTTGTGTGCCCCGATGCTCCTATAGGTGAGTTAGCATCACTTGTGTGCCCTGATGCTCCTATAGGTGAGTTAGCATCACTTGTGTGCCCCGATGCTCCTATAGGTGAGTTAGCATCACTTGTGTGCCCCGATGCTCCTATAGGTGAGTTAGCATCACTTGTGTGCCCTGATGCTCCTATAGGTGAGTTAGCATCACTTGTGTGCCCTGATGCTCCTATAGGTGAGTTAGCATCACTTGTGTGCCCTGATGCTCCTATAGGTGAGTTAGCATCACTTGTGTGCCCTGATGCTCCTATAGGTGAGTTAGCATCACTTGTGTGCCCTGATGCTCCTATAGGTGAGTTAGCATCACTTGTGTGCCCTGATGCTCCAATAGGTGAGTTAGCATCACTTGTGTGCCCTGATGCTCCTATAGGTGAGTTAGCATCACTTGTGTGCCCTGATGCTCCTATAGGTGAGTTAGCATCACTTGTGCTCCCTGATGCTCCAATAGGTGAGTTAGCATCACTTGTGCGCCCTGATGGTCTTCTCCCCAAACTTTTGGAAATTAAGTGATTATTCACCAAAATGCTTCTCAACTTTATGTTCTAAGAAGAAACAAGCTTTGTTTTTTTTTCTAATGAATTCATTTGAATTTCAAGGATATAAAAACTTAAAAGTATAGAATCATTCATTTGTGTTTTATAACCACAACAAATTTCTGTTTATGTTTATGACACAAATAGACTAGTACAGTACATATCTTGATGGTACAATGAATGGAAATTGAATGTTGTGCTTCTTAACCTGAGTTTTAGTAAGTAATTTGATCCAGTTCTTCAATACATTTTGTCTACACAACCTGAAAACATGAAAGCATTAAAAGCAATGGAAAACAAAGTAGGCATCTCTATATGTGAGTTGATAAAACTTCCAGTACTGTGGGGTCATCCTTCCCTCCTCTCACTTAGCAGGATGGATGGCATCAACCACAGTTCACTTCCTAAAGCTGCCTGATATTAATAGCTCACTAAGACATGAAACAAAATTATTTGCAGTTTCCACAGTGAATTCCCCTTGTAACACCCAACCACTCTAGTGATGTCACTGGTTTTTAAAAGCCTCTGTTGTCAGGGATCAAGATGTGAATTATTTTATTAATCTACATTGTCTGGTTTTATATTCAGAATTTAGGATTTTTTTACATGACCTAATTTATTTCCTATGTGTTCATTTCTTTATCTTACTATCTTCTTACTTTTGAAAGGATCCAAGTGTGTAGGTCAGCATACAGATTAGCCCAGTTTCTGGTCATTTGCCACTTCTTAATGGAACTGCAGAATCTAAGCTCGTTCTTCACTATTATTACTGTTTATACCTGTGTCCAATGAAAGTCAACAGTAAGATTCTATCACCTTGTTTGTCCCCTTATCTATGAAGTTCCATTGCCTGAGAAAGTTTAGGATTTATATCACACCTGTCTGCTATGGGACATCTTTCTGTACTCTGTGAATATGTGCTGCTTTCATTGATTAATCAATAAAGCTCTTTGGCCAATGGCAGGGCAGAATAAGGCTAGGTAAACTGAAGAAGAGTAAGTAGAGTCACAGGAGAAGCTGCCAGCCACCGCCAGGGGAATCAAGATGTGAGAGAACAGGTAATGCCATGAAGTCATGTAGCAAAACATAGATTAATAGAAATGGGTTGAATTAAGCTATAAGAGCTAGTTAATAATGAGCCTGAGCCATAGGCCATAGAGTTTGTAATTAATATAAGCCTCTGAGTGATTGTTTTATAAGTGGCTATGAGAGCTCAGGTGAGAGAGATTCATCTGGACCGCAGGGCTCGGCAGGACAGAGAAACTTCCATCTTTGCCTGTCCTTTCATTTATCAAAAAATCAAATACAGCCCTAACATCTCTTCACTCATCTGTTTCCTGGATACTGTAGAGAAGACAGAGCAGGAGCGTTGCAAGAAATGTTCTTTGGGATGGCAAGCAGATTCACAAAATTAAGGAAGGGGAATACACAGTGATATCATAGCAGAACTGCTAGGATTTACATATGGCTCAAAATCAAACAGAGATGGAGCTCAAATTCTAATTGGTCTTAGTAATAAAAACCCGGAGTCAGATATCGGAGTGAAAGCTGAAAGGTCAGAGAAGCAGCAGCCACCCACTAGAAAGACTTCTTACTTCTAGGAATCCTCAGAGTGAAAGGGGCTGAGCTCCTGTCTCCACCCTGCCTTATCACTTCCTCTCTCCGCCCAGTCATATTACTTCCTATTTCCTCCTCCCAAGTGTTGGGCTTAAAGGCATTAGATCCCAAGTGCTGGAATTAACCACTGCCTGGCCTCTAATGGCTAGCTCCATACTCTGATCTCCAAGGAAGCTTTATTTGTTAGAGCACTAACAAAATATCACCACACAAAGATGGAGAAACTTATGAAGTATGAGGCTCGAGAGGAAAGTAGGGGTAAGTCTCCTACTCTAAAATAGTTCTCCTACATTTTCTTTACTAGAGAACCTGCTACTATAGCTAAAGGCTCCTTTATATTTTCTTGTCCCACAAGTATAGTCATAATGAAAAATAAGGGGGAAAGTAACATGGTCAAGTCTCTATGATCCTAGCTTCATTTTATTCCAACTTACTTTTATTTGACCTCAGCTTAGATGGACCTGCTTTACATTGCCTTGCTATGCAGTATAGGCTAGCCTAGAACTTTTGATCTTCCTGTTTCATTTTCTTAGACGATGGCAATAAAGACATACTCTGCCATGACAGCTAGAGGTAGACCTATTTTTAAATTACCTATCAAAACTTTGATTATTAAAGTCATAACATTCATATTTTCTAATATATTCATGGGGCATACAAGACAAAATGAAAATTTTTTCAAAGCCATCATTGACACTAATTACTGTGCATGCTGATCCCTGCCTGACACTGACAGCATTGTGGTATATTCTGTGTCAATATTTGTGTTAAAATACTTACAAAGTCACACTCACACTCTACCATCAAAACACATACAGTGTTAAGGCCATGAAAACATCTGGCCTTGAAAGGATGAGAATAATTGTTTCTATGCATAAGTTTTGAGAAACAAGTGAAATATATTTAAATTATCTGTCTGAGAACTTGGTACATATTAAAAATTCAAAATATTGGTAATTTTATTATTACTATAATTTACAGAATGAAATCACCTCTTTGGTCATTCAACATCTCATGGACATTTCCTTTTTTAAAATAAATTCATTTTTTTTATATCCTGACCGCAGTTTCCCCTCCTTCCTCTCCTCCCAGTCCCTCCCCTAACTTTGCTCTGCTCCCAACTCCCAATCCACTTCTCCATTTCTGTTTAGGAAAGGGCAGGTCTCCCATGAGTAACAACAAAACATGGTATATAACGTTGCAATAAGACTAAGCACCTCTCCGTGTATTAAGGTTGGACAAGGTATCCTAGTATGAGGAGTAGGGTCCCAAAAGCTAGTAAAGAGTCAGAGACAGTCCCTGTCTCCACTGGTAGGAGTCTCACGAGAGGATCAAGCTATACAATTCTAATATATATGCAGAGTACCTAGGTCATTCCCATGTAGGCTCCCTGGTTGTTAGTTCGGTCTCTGTGAACCCCTATGAACTCAGGTCAGTTGATTCTATGGGTTTTCCTGTGGTGTCCTTGACCTCTCTGACTCCTACAATCCTTCTTCCCTCTTCTGCAGGATTGCCAGAGCTCAGCCTCACATTTGGCTGTGGGTCTCTGCATCTGTTTCAGTTGCTGGTGAAGCCTCTCTGATTACAATTGGGCTAGGCACCAATCTGGTAAAAGGAGATAGCTAGTTCAGGCTATGTATCTTCCATTGCTGAGAGTCTTGGCTGGGGTCATCCTTGTAGATTCCCGAGAGATTTCCTTGCACCAGGTTTTTACCTGACCCAGAAATGCCCCTCCCCACCTTTCCAGTAGTCTCTTTCAATACTCTCCTCCTTTGCCACCCCCAACCTGATTGCCCATGTTCTCATCATCACCAGGCCCCAGTCCACTTATGACATCCCTTCTATTTCCCCTTCCCAAGGAGATCCATACATCCCCCCATGAACCATCCTTGTTACCTAGTCTCTCTGGGTCTATGGATTGTAGCATAGTTATCCTTTATTTTACAGCTAATAGCCACTTATGAGTGAGTATATACCATGTTTGTCTTTCTCAGTCTGAGTTACCTCACTCAGGATGATTTTTTTCTAATTGCATTTGCCTTCAAATTTTCTGACATTCTTACTTTTATGAGCTGAGTAATACTCCATTGTGTAAACGTACCACATTCTCTTTAACAATTCCTCAGTTGAGGGACACCTGGGTTGTTTGCAGGTTTTGGCTATTACAAATAAAGCTGCTATGAACATAGTTGAGCAAGTGTCCTTACGATATGATTGAGCATCCTTTGGATATATGCCCAAGAATAATATAGCTGGGTCTTGTGATAGATGGATTCCGTTTTCTGAAAAACCACCACACTGACTTCTAACGTGGCTGCACCAGTTTGCACTCCTACCAGCAATGGAGGAGTGTTCCTCTTGGTCCCCATCCTCACCAATATGAGCTGTCACTTTTTTGTTCTTAGTCACTCTGACAAGTGTAAGATAGAAACTCAGAGTCATTTTGATTTGTATTTCCATGATGACTAAGGATGTTCAACATCTCCTTAAGTGTCCCTCAGTCATTTGAGATTCTGGATAGAACTGTACCCCATTTTTAATTGGATTATTTGGTTTGTTGATTGTTGGAGGCCTGCAAGGGGAACAACAAGTAGCTTTGGAGCTCATGGAACATGACTGGGTAGTCAGCAAACCACACCTGAGCAAGCCTTGGAGAGGCAGAACCCCAAGAACTGTATGTCCAGAGGACCTCACACTGTTATTCAGCATTGCTATGCTTGTAGATTATGAGTTGTATGAAAACTCTCAGGGGGTTTCTGTTCCCTCACTGGGCAGTGTTGCTGGTACTTACAATAATGGTGGCTTACTTTTTCTAGTCATTGCTGCTGGAATAGATTAATGATTCAACTACCACATGATTTAGGCATGTAGTTTTTTTGTTGTTGTTTTGGCTTTTTTTTTTTTTTTGAGACAGGGTTTCTCTTTGTAGCCTTGGTCCTGTCCTGGATCTCGCTCTGTAGACCAGGTTGGCCTCGAACTCACAGAGATCTGCCTGACTCTGCCTCCCAAGTGCTGGGACTAAAGGCATGCACCACGACCACCCAGCAACATGTAGATTTTTTAGTCAAGTTAGGTTAAGATGTTTTTGTTTGTAGCTTTGAGGTAGAAAATCTTGAGGAACAATTTGAAGTTTAGAAAGGCACGTTTTTAATAGTTGAGTGAGGAACTCATTGAGGTGAGAGAACAAAAACCAATGGCAGCCTGGCTATTGCTGACTGAGGTACCCGTCTTGCTAGGAAAGGATGGCGATCAAAGGTGATGATTAATTCCTTGTACCTATTTCTGCCCTCAGCTTCCTGATATGATTTAATAAATAACTGTTGATGCATGGATATGTACCCTGAGAATTTGAAGTAGAGATTGTTTTTCATATATGGAAGTTTAGATTTGTGATTCTTTTAAGATTGTTTTATAAGATTACCTTTTGAGATAAATAATAAAATGATAGATCCTTTCTTTGTAACCATAAAATGCAGCCTGCCAGTAAAAAACAACTGGCTGAGAAAAATATCTTGCTTGCTTACACTTCATTAACCTTTAACAAGTTGCTTGTACATGAATGTATGTGGGTTCTTGGGGATAATTTGTTTTTCACCTGTAACACATAAAATGTTTACTCATGTAAGGGATGTGGAAAGCATGCTGTATTTTACTTGTATTCATTGCAATCCTTTACTCAAAAAAATGGAATATAACCACATTGTAATTTTTATATTGCTTAAAATATTTTGCTGGGATGTATAAACTGTAAGAAGAAAATAAAAGAAGGAAGTCATCAGGAGAAAAAAGAAGAGAAACATCAGAATAGAAGAACAGAACAAAAAAAGAAAAGAGCAGAACAAGCAACAAAAAGAATAAAATGAAAGTGAAGCTTTTATCCCTTAGAAAAGAAGTCTGTGTTTTTCTCTCTGACTCTGCATCTCACTCCAAGCCTTTGTGACCTGCAGAATGCTGGATCCCTTGCAGCTGACATCTAGTTCCTTGGGTCCTTTATATATTTTGGAAATCAGTCATCTGTTGGAAGTGGGATTGGTAAAGCTCTTTCCCATTCTGTAGGCTGCCATTTTGTCCTTTTGACAGAGTCCTTTGCCTTACAGGAACTTTTCAGTTTCATGAGGTCTCATTTATTAATTGTCAGTCTTGGTACCTGTGCTACTGCTGTTCTGTTTGGGGTTATTTCCAGATTATTTCTCACTTTCTCTTCTATCAGGTCCATTGTAACTGCATTTATGTTAAAGTATTTGGTCTTTTGTTGAGTTTTGTGCAGGGTGATAGATGTGGATCTATTTACTTTCTTCTACATGTGTCATGACATCTAGTTGGACCAGCACTATTTGTTGAAGAAGCTTTCTTTTTTTCCATTGTGTAATTTGGCTTCTTTGTCAAAAATCAGGTCTCTATGGGTGTGTGGAATTACATCTGGGTCTTTGATTATTCCAATACCATGCAGCTTTTATTACTATATTTCTATAGTAGAGCTTGAAGTAGGGCATGGTGATAAATCTGGAGGTTCTTTGATTATACAGGATTGTTTTAACTATCCTGTTTTTTTTTTTCATATGAAGTTGAGTATTGTGCGTTCAAAATCTGTAAAGAATTGTGTTGGGATTTTAATGGGGATTGCATTGAATCTGTAGATTGTTTTTGGTAAGATAGCCATTTTTACTACGTTAAGCCTACTGATCCATGAGCAGGGGATCTTCGTCTTATGAATCTTCTTCAATTTCTTTCTTTAAAGATTTGAAGTTCTTATCATATAGGTCTTGCACTTGCTTGGCTAGAATTATACCAAGATATGTTATATTACTTGAGGCTATTGTAAAGGGTGTTGATTCTCTGATTTCTTTCTCAGTACATTTGTCATTTTGGGTGGGAGGGTTACTGATTTTTTTGAGTAAAACTTGTAACCAGCTACTTGACTAAAGGTGTTTATCAGATGTAAGAGTTCCCTGATAGAGTTTTTGGGATTGCTTATGCATACTATCATATCATCTCTGAATAATAATACTTTGACTTCTTCCTCCCCAATTTATATACCCTTGATTTCTTTTAGTTGTCTTATTGCTTTAGCTAGAATTTCAAGACTATATTGAATAGGTAGGAGACAGTGGACAACCATGTCTTGTTCCTGATTTTAGTGGAATCACTTTGAGTTTCTCTCCATTTAATTTGATGTTGGCAATTGACTTGCTGCATATTGCTTTTATTAGGTAGGACATTTCATTTTTAACATTTATTGTTATGGAGTCACTGATGTCATGGCCTTTCTGTGGAAGAGCTTGGGTTGGAGAACCCATTGGTCTCGCCATCTGTCACTTGTGGGAACTTCATTTAGAGCTTATAGTTAATGTTGCTTATGTATCAAAATATTTTAAAAGGTAGAGATCATGTGTACCAGTAATCATGGTAAGTACTGAGTGGATAATAATAGGACCTATCATTTATAGTGTTTCTGCTATGGTCACTGGAATGCTCATGTGCATTTCTGTTTTTCTCTGTTGAATTCTTTTCCTTACGTATGATTCCTAAAAGTTAGATTGCTGAGTCAAAGAATATATAAATGTTTAGGTTTTTTATATTTACTGTTATGCTACTTTCCTAGTAACATTCAATCAATATGTATTGTATTAGACAAAGCACCTCATACATTCAAAGAATGTTCCTATACCTGCTTTATTTGAGTCCAGATGCCAGGCTCATCAGTTGAGAAGGGAAGAATCTGGTATAAATTTTACTGCAAAAATTCCAAACCAGTGGGATTTAAACAGATGCCTCTAACTGATTTTACACCAGGGGGACCACTGGCCATCCATGCTTTATCACAGCTTTCAGAAACATCTGGGTTTAAACTTACAGTATAAACGGGACGGGTTAAGTAGTATAGAATTATAAAACACCTTCATGCCTATACCCTCAAGAGTTAAATTTTTCTGAGACTCTTACTTTTAACTTATCAGAAAAAGTAAGTAATATAAATGTGAGGATTTATACAGCCTATATATGCTGTGTACAGCAGTGTTCTGGCAATCTGCTGTATTTGAAGTTTGATAGTCTCTGAGGATTTTGACAAATACTCTTTTGAACCATTAAAACTATTCTTATTAATAACAATTTTACTTAAATGAGTAAATGAAAATTACTGTCCTCAAATTTTATATTTATTAAATCTTACCAAGTTTATATAAAACTGAAATAGTTAACTTCTAAAGATAGTTCAAAGCACTTAGGACTATCACTTTAAACATTCTTTGTCTAAACCTTATTGGAATGTGAGTTTCTGAACAACGCAGTTAATATCTAGCCTACTGTTGTTCAATAGCTAGCATTATGGCAAGAACCTTGGTAAGCCCCATGTGAATCTAAGTAAATCTTGACTACTACTGAACCAATACATTAACTCTCTAATTGAGTGACATGTAACAATTACTTCCTAATGCTCAGAAGGCTCGCACTCATTCTGTGGGTAAATCTCAGACAAGCTACATTAAGGATGGGTTATTGCCACTCTACTATGTCCAGACTTAATGCTAAAGCTAAAAGTAACCCAGTGGGTAAAGACTAGAATCCTTGGGAAGCTCATTTACATGTGTCCAGTTGGCTCTGTATGGACTACAGTAGACAGCCTGCTCGTCAACCACCTACAGGTGAGTTTGACTCTAAAGCTTGACCTCTTTATTACATGATGCACTCTAGATGGATAGGTGATAGACTTCCAGCCTGGTAGCTTAGGGTCCTCAGGATGAATGTTGTCATGAACAAGATGAAATGAAATGGATTTTATGATTCAGCTTCATTCCAAGTGAGGGTGGCATACAAGTATGGAGGTGCTAAGCAAATGTTCGTTGGAAAGTGTACACCACAAATATCCTCTATCTTCTGAATATTTTACTTTCACTTTTTATACCTTACAAAATTAAAAGGAAAGAGAATTTTCTTATAATTATCATATTCAAATGTGGCAGAAAATTTGGGGTCTCAAAACATAAAAGCTTTATATAACTTTTAAACTACATCTACCCACAAGACTGTAATACATGAGGGACAAATGTGACGGTAGATCTCCTTGACAGAGGTCACTTTCTTACTATTGACTCTCAAATGTCCACAGTCTGAGACACACTGAGCACACACTTGCTTCATTTTTCACAGGGGACAGATATTTTGTATGTAACAGGAGAGAGTGTTTGATTAATTATTTGAGACATAAAATCCTTTAAATAGGCTTTTAGAGTTTATTTGAATATTTTAAGTTGTCTATGAGGTCTTTTCAGTTACAGTTTTTAAAATTAGATAAAATGGAATTTATTCCAAAATATGAAACTGATAAAGAAAACTACTGTTCAAAATAGTTCATTTATGTAGTGACCTTTGTTCTACAAATTGCCCAGGTTTGACTTGGAGCTCAAAATACATAAGCTTTTGTTTCAGATGAAACATAATAATGATGAAATAAAAATTCTCAAGTGGAGACCCTTTAGCTCTTCCAGATCTCAGTTAAGAGCTTTCTTTATTGGAGACTGAGTGTGAGGTTTCTCCTTCTGCTGTCAACTCTAATCATTTATTTGAACCAAGGTCTCCTAAATTAATTAATCTTCATTGTCAGTAAGAGATACTTACTGTTTCATTTTTAGAAGTCTTACAATGTTCTTTTTTTACTGAGTATAAAATCGAGAGCAAATATTAGCTTTATATACTTAAAAGCATAAATATTCTGAGCACATACAGAGTGCAATTTTTTTAAAGGTAATAAGTCAGGGGTGGTTGAACAGACAGCCTAGTAGTTAAGAGCTGGTACCACTCCTATAGAAGACTAAAATTGGAGTCCCAGAACCTACATCATTCAGCTCACAACCATCTGTATCTTCAGCTCTAGGGAATCTAACACCCTCTTCAGGACTTCAAGGGTACATTCACTCACACATTACACACATACACTCACATAGACACAAACAATTACAAATAAAATAATTCTTAAAAAAAATAAAGGTAATAAATGGTTGCCCTGAAAAATACTTTAAGCAGGATACTATTTCATTAATGTTGAAAAATTAAATGACCTAGTCTATTGGCTATATTTTATTCCTATTTGGTACTTAGATAAAAGAAATATAAACTGGCACTACACTGTAATTTTTCTAAGCGAAAAAAATGTAGAAAAAATAGCTTAAAACATTATCTCTATTTGTATATCCCTATCAAAATAACCCCAACTTGTGGCACTGTATCTAAGTAACTTGTTTACAAAAAGTAAAAGTAGCAATGAATTATTTTTTCCTTGACATATTTGTGAAATTAAAATGAAATACTGGGACAGGAAGGGTAATAGAGAAGGATTCTTGTAGAGTGACAACTTCCTACGGAAGTGTATACACATGTAAGCTAAATTATCCCAATCACCATAAAGACTGTCTGTCAAGGATGGAGTCCACCAAAGTGTCTAGGAAAACATTACTCATGTTCAGGACCTTCACCCACCCCCACCTCCTATCTCAACATTAAGAATTTATTTTAATTTGTGAAGGAAATAGTCAAAAGGGCAAGGATAGTTAAGAGTGCCAGATTTAACCACTCACAGAGTCTGAATTTAAATTCTACATCTTCTCAAAGTGAGTGTTCAACCTTTTAAGATTTATCTATATTCAATAATCATTAGTTTCCCTGTGCACACAACTGCATGTATTTTTGTATTTAGAAGATGATGACACTGCTCACTAGGGCAGGTCCGGAAGACTAAGTTAGTTTCCTGGAACATTTGGCTTCACATTACCCTTGGTGACAAAACATTCAACCGTCTTTTCCCCTCTTTGCAGACAAATCAATTCTCCAAACACAGAAAATAAAATCATCGTTAAAAACTGCAATTCTTTTATCAGGATAAGTGACATCATAACTGTGTGTCTAATAAAGTATGAATGATACAATTAAACATGAAGGGGGGGGGGCTTCCCAGTCTCTATTCACGTGCATTTACTATATCGTCAGCCATATCTGGAGAGGAAAAAATTGACAGATGAGTAGTAGGTGAAAGAAATGGCAGAGCGGTGTGTGGGTGTGTGTGTAGAAATGAACCCATAAAACTGAGAACATTGTATTGTACTCCCTGATTCAATAGTTTTCTACTGACTGAGCAAAGGTCCTTAGTATCCAGCATTATCATTAGAATCCTGCAGCATTTCACTGAATAGAGCTACCCCCAAATAACGTAGATGCTACAATATGCGTTCATACATGGGCACATTTAGCAGCACCCACTGGGCACCCACTGCAATGTGATTATGCCACACACTAAGAGCACTCAGCCGTAAGGGGAGAGGCCAGGTGAGGCAAGAACTCACTGCATGAGTTGTTTGGTTTCTAAGGAGGTGTTTAGCCTATCCTGTCCCACAGAAATTGGTAAAAAGCTAAATACAAATTTGTTGCCAATCTGGTTTGTCCTCTCTCCTCTGTGGGACTCCATGGAAGAAGATGTATAGTAAAGAGTTAGGGTGACTTATAGTCTTCTGATCTCACACAGTTGATATTTCTCATCCATGGGAAGGTAACTCTTGCAGCACAGACCTCTGAATGGACAGGCCTCCAAGAAGAGGAGAGAAGACAGGGAGATATCTGTCACCAGTGCCTGTAAGTAGCAATGTTCTTGGCCTTGGACAAAAATACCAGAAATATTTTAATTAATAGCAACAATGATAAATAAAATAGGAAATGAGATAAGAGGTCCTTGCCTGAGAAAACAAGGCTTTTTCTTCTCATTTTTACAACCCTCTGTGTGACCTACAAAAGAAAAGTGCATGCAAATAATATTTTAAGTTCCAGAACATGCTTTTGCTTTGCCAAGCAAGACTGCCTACTGATAAATCCAAGAGGGAGGTCATGAAATTGAATGGAAGCTATTTAAAATGGACAACCCCCTGCCCCCCTTTGTAAAGCAATTGTAAGCCTTTCTTTGGAGTTTCGAAGTTTTTAGATAAACCGTCAGACTCAATTAAGCACTGTGACTTGAAGAAGATGGTGTGTCTACGGAGCAAGACAGGAGGGCCTCCAGACAGGGGTCTGTGTAGTCTGTCACCAGACCTGCCGGAGGGACAGAGCATGGTTATTGTGTTGTACTCAGCAACGTAACCTGTTGCCACAGCCAATTTAACCACGGGCCTTTAGAGCCTCGGTGAGGACAAATGGCTAAGGCAGAACTTGAGAAAGGGGCAGCTCACTTGGTACGAAAGAACAAAAGCTTTGTCTGCAAAGACAACTGCGGACACTTTTAAAGACAGACTTGTAATTTACCATTAACCGGAGGGGATGTGGGGAAAATCGTGCAGCTGATTCCGTCGTGGCTTAAGAGTGGAGTTCAGAGTCGGGCTGCCTGAGATTGCCTGCTGGTCCTGAAGTGTGCCACTGTGTAACCCTGTGAAAATGGCTTCCTTTCCCTGTATCTCAGTTTCTTCACGTCCTAGACAAGTCAATCAATTAAATTCTCTCCTACATTCCTTTTCAAAAGAATTCAGTAAGCTGACATGTGTAAAATTTTCCCACAGTTTCTGAT
The DNA here is from genome assembly GCF_007827085.1 of Peromyscus californicus insignis. Lineage (NCBI taxonomy): Eukaryota > Metazoa > Chordata > Mammalia > Rodentia > Cricetidae > Peromyscus > Peromyscus californicus. Next base: position 9,989,580 of record NW_026294503.1, read on the forward strand.
AATGGCTAAAAATGCCCAACACTATATCCAGAATCATCTCTAGTAATATCTAATATTTAACTAATAATTACTGTGCAAACAGCTTATGCAAAAGAATTTGTGTGAATTACGCTTACATCTAAAATAGCCCTATGGTTAGTATTATTACCTCAACTTTATCCGTAGTGAAATAGAGAAACAGAGACGTGAAGGAACTTGCTCAGGCAAGTAAGTAGCACTGTTAGGATTCAGATTTGGGTGGTCTGGCTCTGGCACACAAGTTTTGTCACTGGGTTGGACCATCTTTAAACTTGACATAGGAGCAGAGGACAACGTATTTGCTATCATGTCTGTCCACGTCAGTGGGTTATGCTTCTAAACTTTTGGCTTCCCTGGACCTTGAAGACTGCCTTGGGGGCACCTCCAAATAGTTGGGTAACTTGTTCACGAGCTGCTTGCCTTTCCTTCAGGCTGAGATCCTGCAATTCCTGCTGCGTCCTCAATTTTACACCCAAACACAGGGCTGCCCTGCCAGAAAAATCTTGACCTGGCCCATCCCCCACCCCCAGCCCCCAGGAAGGAACAGTCACTGGTGGCTCCGTTTATCCCACCCGCCTGTGCACGTCATCTATCCAGCATCCCACGCCATGGCTAGTGGGTGGAGGTTCTTCCGGCACTTCAAAAACAGTAAAAGAGAAGAGAGATGGAAAGAGAGACCAACCCTGTGAGGACTCAGCAGTCCTGTCTGTCTCTCCAGCTCTGCCCATGGCCCCTCCTCCTCTGCTTTCAGGGCTTTAGTTAAGCTGAATTCTTGGAGCTGCAGAGTAAGGGAACCTGGGTTTGGAAAATGTTAGGCACTCAAAGTTTGGAAAGATGAGAAAGACGTGTGTGTGTGTGTGTGTGTGTGTGTGTGTGTGTGTGTGTGTGTGTGTGTGTATGTGTGTGTGTGTGTGAAGGGAGGGAGGCAGGGAGAGAGAGATTGAGAAAGGGAGAATTTATTTTTAGAATAATAAGAAAGCTACACCCTTTCTCGGAAAAAGAAGAAAAAGGAAGAGAAGAAAAGAAAGTTATTGGTCTAGTCGTGTTAGAACTGACATTAGGAACTTTTCTACCTCTGCGTATCAGTGACTACAGACTCAGTCATCTCACCCTGAATGACAAGTCCCATCAGATACCCTTCATTCTTTTACTGAAGAAGAAGAAGATGCCACTAATTACTATGTTCATTCAGTTGTCCTCATTCAGAACAGTAGGCTGTGTCTTGGCTTAGGTGAGAATCTTTACAAGATAGACACAGAACAGTTTCTTTAAATAAATAAATAAATGTAGAGATAAACACAAAAGTCAGCTAAGGTTAAAAAAAAAGCATGAAAAATTGGAAAATACCAGCATGCCTATATAAAATTGACTTTTTTTTACTCTCATCAAAATTCTGTATGAAATAAATATCATACCTTTTACTGTTAGGAAATCAACAAACATCACATATTCCTAAAGTGCAGACAATCACAAATGATGTACAAACAGGTAATATCTAAATTAAGTAAATTATGCACTTTGCCACTGACTAATCCTGAGGTATCCACTATTTTAACACACTTGAGCCATCCTAAGTAAGGGTGGACTGAGACATTTTAAATGTCTAGAGCAATGAGAGTTTGTGTTTTTCCTTTTTGGTAACTTCAACATTTAATAACTTTAAAGTGCTTTGTATTTGACAGATTTTACACTAGCTTAGCAATAGATATTCAGTCTAACAAGCCCTGGGCTTTTTGTCCAACAGTAGATTGATTGGAGTTGCTTTACCTGCCTCTTAATTGCTTATCTGGTGCTTTACTGAAGGTATTTTGAAATAAACTTCTTGGGATCTATGGTGCCCCTGAGGGCGCTCTGGGAGAGGAGCCTCTCTGGTCAAGCTCCATTGCACATCTCCTCTAGACCGTCCACCTGCTTCTAGATGACACAGGAATTTTTCTCCAATTCTTTATTTGAAAATCAAGTGCTGTTACTACAAATTATTTTAAATGCATCAGTGCAATCCATTCAAATGCATCAGTTGTTCAAATATAGAGGTAGGGAGGATCTCAGAGGAGTTGGGGGAAAGAAAACTGTAATCAGAATACATTGTGAAAAAAATCTATTTTCAATAAAAGAAAAATAGAAAAAAAAATGTATGCCAGGGGCTAGGGATGGAGAAAAGCTAAGAATGCTGATGTGATTACTGCCTAGGGGAGGAGGTTCACTGAGCAGCATAGCCTACTTGATATGCTACAGGTCACTGAGATAACCAATCTCAAAACAAACAAATAAATAGAATAAAGGTGGACAGTGCCTGATGAATGACATCTGAGGTTCTCCTCTGACCATCGAATGCATACTTGTACATGTGCACCTTCACATACATGATCATACATATATGATTTATAAACTTGAATTATTGGTATTTTTGATGATTAAATATTCAATTTATTAAATAACTATTGAACTACTGTTCAATAACTATTAAAATGATTGTCATCTAATATTTCCATTCTTATTATTTAAAAATCAAATGAAAGACAAGAAAGATGAAAAGACTGGAGATATTGGTAATAACTTACAATTTCTATGTCTTATATCTTTGCAATGAGACAGGATACAAGAGATGATGGCTAGAGCAATTACTGAGCAAAAATAAGTACCCACTGGGCTTCCAGCTAGCTATCTGTAAGTTAATAGTGATAATAGTGTTGACATGTGTATGACACCCTGGGACTCTTAACAGTTTAGAGGAAAATATATCTTAGTATTTAAAAATATTTGTTGGTTTTAGCTACAGTAATTTTTAAGGACTAAGATTATAGTTTACCTCATTTGATTTTCACAAATAAAACCTGAGACTACCAACAAAGCGTACCTGCTTCCCAATCACTAAAACTTAAAGTATTTCTTATCCTGCAGGCAGCCTCAACCATTCCATAAAATTTGATGTGTGTGAATTTGATGATATAAACATGTTATGAAAAGCTAAGATACTCACATTAGCATCTTATATTAGCATCATATTCACATTCCACCTGTTGATTCTCCTTATACACATTGGCATCTGTGGTGTTTTTTTATTCCTTCAATAGTTTAAAGCAAACAAGAAATGCATTTCATTGGAGACTTGTAGTAAGTGAACTGTAAAATCGAACAGGATTTATCTTACACCATATTTTTCTAATAAAGGTAAAAGAAAAGAGACCTGAACGTATTGTCAATGGAATGATGAACTATAGGAAGCTTTAGCTCGCTCTGTGCAGCATTTATATCTTCGAAATTGTTCTTTCCTTTGTTTGGGGGAAGAGAGTCTAATCACAGAGTGACAGCTAGTACCAATCAAGCTCAACCTCTCCCACCTAATATTTCTATGTAAGAATTAGAGAACTGTATTCAGAACCTGCATGAAAATAACCTCCAAATACAGGGAAAATAATCCAGAGGGGCTTCACTCTTTAGAAACTCTTTGATAACAGAAGGGCACATCTTTTATACACATTGCAAAAAGATTTAAACACTAAGAGGCCCTTCTTCCCTCAGACCATGGGGCCAAAACCAAAGGGGGTTTGGAATTTCCCAACTTCACTGCAGAGGATAATCTTGTATAGGAACAAAGTTTGAGGATGACTCAGAATGGAATTAGTGTTGTGCATCTGCACAAACGGGACAGCATAGCTTGTGGAATTAAAAAAAGAAAGAAAGAAAAGTGAGAAGAAAAAAAACAGGGTCCAGGAAAAGGCCACTCATGAGTCTATCCCAGGGCAAGGCACAAGGAAATCCAAACTTCCTAATGCAGCATGGTCTGGGATGGGGCTGACAATGTCCTACATTTGGCAACCAAACATCTCACTCCTCGCTCCTCCCTTCTGACATCTGTACACGTGAGCTCACTTTCTAATGTTCGATCTGAAACAAATGGGAGGGAGACCATTTTCAAAGTGCACTGAATGTGAGTGGAGAGGCTGACTGAGGTCCTTATCTAAGACCACAAAATGGTTCCAGTGTCTTGTCAACATCCCATGCTAATGCCTCAGGTGACAGGATGGAACAGGCACAGGAAACAGGAGCCCCCAGACTTGTTTATGCAGAGGTGGCAAATCAGTATTGTTCTCCAGGTGCTTTTTCTCTTCGGCATGTATCAGCTTCAAGACTAGTTCTCTGTTCACTTGATGAAGAGTGGGGGAAAGAAAAGACACAAAATTCCCTTGTTTGCACTCTGAAATGTCACCTCACAGCATGCCAAACACCACGCCAAGAACTGGCTTAGTCAGGCTTTCTGCCAGCTGCCAGAGACCTCCCTGTGCCTCCTGGAGGTCAATGTTTTTTCCCACACAACCAGCTTATCTTGCAATAGTCCCAATATCAATGCTGTTTCTTAGTATAATATGGAACAGGTATCAGGAAACTTTTTTTAAAGGGACAGATACTAAAATACTAAAATGGCTCTATGCGCCATGTCATTTCAACTAAAATTTCTCCCTTCTGCCTTTGTAGGACAAAAACAGCCTTGAGCAACGCATACAGGAATGAGTGTGGTTGTGGTTCTATTGCAATCAAACTTTATTTATAAACATGGTGACAGACTGGATTTGGCCCAAGGGCAATGGTTTGATGGCTCTTGATATGGGTTATTTAAAAGATTCTCATGTTGCGTATTTAAAAGGTAATATGTGGAATATAGTTCAGCATTATTATCATAAATGTTATTTATACTGTGAATATCTCCATGGAATTTTTCATTTCATTACTAAATGAAGAAACTATTTTCCTCTATTAGTATCCATGAGAGGGATTGGTTCCAAGATCTCCCATCAGAGAAAGACAAAATCAATAGATCAAATCTCTTATACAAAAATATTATACGATTTTCATATTACATATGCACATCATGCACTTTAAAACAACTCTGGAATTCTTATCAAAACTAATATAACCTAAATGCTGTGTAAATGATTGCTTTTACCATTACCAGGAAAAAATTAAAAGAATTCATATGTGTGTTTTAGTCCCATGTTTTAAAAATACTTTTTGATCTGAGGTTGGTTGAATTTGCTGGGTATGAAAGTGTATCCTCTGCCTACTGTTTCAGAAATTGTTATCAAATGGTCATTATGCAACCAAAAGAATAAATGCAATCAACAAAAATAATCAACAATGCAGATAAAGTGTTTACTTCATAGTACATCATACCTGTGAGAATATCAAGTTATCCCTTCTGCAAATATTTATTGAGGTCCTACTATGTGTCATGCACTCTTTTAGGTATAAGGCAAATTGTATCAATAAGAGTGAAAAATTCTGTTCTAGGGGAGTTTATATGCCCACGAATGTCTAAGACAGAATAAATTTTCTGAAAAACAATACTTAATATTATATAACATAGCAGTAAATGCCATAAAACATGAGGTAGTTTTGGTTGCCTCCAGAGTTGAACGTTAAGTCCTTTTTGCTGCAGGAATCATGCACCTCAGACACAGGACCCTGTGGGTCTGAGCTGGATCTGACCTGAAATCCTCTTCCCTAAGGACCAGCTTTCATGGTACCAGAAATACCATGCAAGCTCCCAAGAGAGGGAAGCGACCCACAGCTCTACCCAGCTATGACATCAATGAACCACAACAACCAGCATAGCACAGTAACCCAAAGGTGGTATCAGTGGTACCCATACCTTGGCAGTAACCAACAGCTCTCTGATTGGGCTTAAGACGAGCTCAACAAGAGGGAAACCATGTCTGATACTGGAAAGCTAGCCAGTTACCCAGGGCTAGTGAAGTATAAGATCTTGGGAGAGAACCTACACCCTCCACTCTACTAAACAAGCATAATACCTAACTACATTCTAAACATAGGTCCCTTATATTCACAGATAAGTATATGTCTTACCCCTTATTAAAGAAATGTCTCTTTGAAACCACAACTGATCAAAGTGCAGAGAAAAAGTGACCATGTGATGTCGGGCCCCCAAAGAAACATCTGTTCCTGTGTGAAAAGAGGGCAGAAAGATTAGGAGAACCAGTGAAGCAGGAAATTTGGTATGAGAATGTGCCTCCTAGAAATGTCAGAGAGGCTACACATTAGAGTCTCATTACAGCTGCCAATTAACAAGATCTGAACACATGAACAAGGGTGATACCAACAGACATGCTAACATGGAAGGGGGCAACCTCATGAGGCCCTGACACTAGAGAGACAGTCACAAGCAACTAAGGGATGCTGAGAGTGGAAGAAATAGTCTTCCTCGGGGAAGAGCCTGAGAATTGACTTTCCAATACGAAGTGCTCACTCCAGAAAGCATATACATACAAGTAAAATTATAAACAGACTCAGCTTGTTGTAATTATATATTTACAAATTAAAGAATTAAAAACAAGGAAGTAATGGATTCAAGAGGGAATTCAAGGGGATATACGGAAGGGGGTGGAGAGGGAAAATGGAAGGGGGAGGTGATGAATTATATTTTAATTTTTTAAGACCCATAAAAATAAGGCAGTGTAACATGTTAGCAGGTCACTCAGCCAACTGAGAAGGTGGTTCAGGGACAACGTCTGAAGGAGTGAAAACCTAAGGGAGACTGATGCATCCGTGCTAATAGCTGAGGACCAATTTTCTGCCCTGAATAAATAGCTTGTAAGTGCCTGAGGCGGGAATGAGCTTGTCTCTTGGAGAAATCACAAGAAAAGCCATGCCATTTGAGTGTCTGGAATGTCCTTTGAAGGTAATAATGATGAGGCCAGAGAGGGGGATAGGGAGGGTGATAGAGGGCTTTGTGGTAAGGAACTGGGAATTTGCTCTTTCAGAATAGAGAGTTTATAGGAGGATTTTAAGGAAGAAATTAATGTATTTTTATTTATTTTAAATTACACAATGCAATAATTACCTATGGGGTAAGCACTATTAAAAGGAGGTTCAATGTGAAATGGTAGAATAAAGGAGAAAGGTGAGCTGTAGTCTCCTGGCAAAGGACTTGTCTTGGTCCTGAACTCTGATACCTACCAAAAGAATTAATGTTGGGCAGAAGCTTGCATTGATTCTATGATAGCGACAATTGCTCAGGTTCTGTGGCCAGAAAGGATTTTATTCCTTCATATTGCAAAAGTGAAACAAGTAAATAATAAAACGTATATATTGGTTGAAAAGTTAATGTAGATTAAGAAGGACTTTCTTTGTTTTTGCTTGAAAATCATGTGTCTAGTCTTCAAATGAAATTGGCGGGGGCATTGTCACAACCTGACTCAAAGCAAATTGTTATCAACATTTCTTGGCAATTCTATTTCCCAGTTTCTATATGTATCATATATTTATGCTTCCTTCAACATTAGAAAGAAATAGTTTGTATTTTACTAATCATCTGCTACTCACTTCATATACTTAGGGAGTTCCTCATGATTTGAAAACACAAGGGCCCCCTGGACCTCTTGTTAGCATTGAGGCCATCAACAGCAAAATATTTGGCAAAAGGAAGGCAGACTCTCCAAGTATTTGCCCCAAATTCTACAGTGCTACGTTTTAAATGTGCATCTTTGCAAACTAACTTGTTTGTTTCTTGTTTGTTTGTTTGTGTATTCCAGTACTGGGGATTGAACCTAAGGGTTCATGCTAGGCATGCACTGTACCACGGAGTTACAGCAGCAGTAATCCTATGGACTATTGAAAAAGAAGAAAAAGAATCCTCACAGAAAGCACAGAACATACAGGTCAATCACCCAGCTTTCTGTCACAAGAAGTCACAGGAGCACACAAAAATATGCAAAACCAACAGCAGCAAAGAGGCACTGGGGAGATAGCTTGATCCAAGAAGGGCTTGTCAAGCTGAGGATGTGAATCGGAATCTCCAGCATCCACATGAAAAGCTAAGCATGGTAGTGTTCATTTGTATTCCTGGCACTGGGGAGGGGGTACATGAAGGATCTGGGGACAGATGGCCAGCCAGTCTAGCCTAACTGGTGAGCTCCAGGACAGCTAGAGAACCTTTCTTAAAAGTTCTAAATAGAGATCCTGAGGATGGTACTTGTGGTTGCTGTGTGGACTCCACACACGTGCATATACACCTATACTTACATGCATGCAACAGATGCACATTAAAAATCATAATAGCAATAGGAACAACCGAACCATCTATAACCCTAGCATTTAGGAGGCTGAGGCAAGAGAACTGATTGATCAGCCACAGGTTTGAGGCCACCCTGCCATACACTATGTAGTGAGTTCCAAGTGCTGGCTTAGGGTACAGAGTGAGGCCTTGGCTTAAAAACCAACCAAATGTAAAAATACACAGCAACAACAACAACAAAACAGCAGCAGCAACAACAACAACAACAAGTATCAAGAGGGGCCAGTGAGATGGCTCATGAGGTGAACGTGTTTGTCATCAAGTCTGAAGACTCGAGTTTGATTTCTGAAACCAACACAGTAGAACATTGACTCTTACAAGTATTCCTCTGACCTCCACAGAAAAGAAAGAAGGAAAGAAAGGAAGGAAGGAAGGAAGGAAGGAAGGAAGGAAGGAAGGAAGGAAGGAAGGGAAGCAGGGAGGGAAGGAGGGAGGGAGGGAGGGAAGGAGGAAGGAAGGAAGGAAGGAAGGGGGAAAAAAAGAAAGATTTTAAAACTCCTCAACAATAGAAAATGGCCATTTGTATTTAATGGTACCCAAGATGTGGTCCTTCTCATTCATCTGGTACCATTGGGAATAGTTCCCAAAAGAATTTTATAATATAGGAGATTCAGATAATAAAGGAGCCTCAAACCCAAACATATACTGTGATGTTGAACATATAATTACTCAGTTCTCTGCAAGAGCTATCATCCTACATCACATTAACAAGGAATGGTTATAGAACTACTTGAATTAAGTCCATCATGTCAAGAGAGCCATACCATAAAGTTCTGATATTTACAGAGACTAATGAATCATTTGCTCTCTTGTATAACTTGTCAGTTGTAAGACAGAAAAAGTTGGGTAATTAAAAGTTGAGAGTCTTATAAAGTGACTCTTGTGATGGCCAATATCTTACAATAGGTATTTAGAAAGATCCACTTTACCAGTGTTTAAGGGTAAGAACAGATTACCACAATCAGCTGGCTTTATCTAGCCTTGATAACACCTATTTATTCCCCATCAGAACCCCTGACAGTGATGCCATGAGGTACAAAATGTTCATCATACTTTGATTAATGATTTTGTTGAATAAACAGCTGAACTGATTTGATGTATACACAGTTTTCATCAGTTTCTGTAGTACATTACTTCTTAACCTATAGCAACTACTTACAATCAAAATAGAAATGGCATAAGTTATAAATATTATATTTCAAATAATTATAGTAAAAAAGTGTGCACATGAGTGTTCAAAACAAATATATTACATGAAGTTTAGAGTCTGGGGTGAAGAAAACACTAATTAAGGGAAATTTATGAGAGTCTTTAGCAAGTTCTTTGATGAATGCATTTATTTGGTTACTTGATCCTCCAACCAATCACATTAACAATGACAAAAGATATGCAAATCCAAGCAGACAATAGTCAAGCCAACTGCTCTGACTCATACCAACAGGGACATTTCAACATCTATTCAGCTTGATTCATTCTTGTGAGGATTGATATAACCAAGGAACAGTTTAATACTTATGCTTGGCTATAATTTGAAAACTATGCCATAATCTCTGACCAAGAACAAAGCAAATGAGAATCAAATTTATTTCACAAAACAAATTAACATATGAAATGTCTGCATGATGTAACCCCAGCAGAACTGAGCATTTGCCCTGTCACTGCTGAATAATTGCATAGCAACAAAAAAATATGCATTTGCTGTGTGAGTCACCATTTTGATTGTATGTTTAAAGCAAACAAGACATTACATTTTTGGTGGAATAGCTCATTCACAATTTAGAACTGTATTTCCCACTGGTGGCCCCCTCAAAGAACCCAGACTAATTTATCATGATTCAATTCTCATTGAAAACACTGTGGATGGGATATTGACCATAATAACAAACTATTAAACCAAAGTGATTTATTCACTGTAGGATGAAATTGTGCCAAAGAAAAACCAGTTGCTCTATTATAAACTAATTCTAGGGATAGTGCCAGAAAATGTACCTATGATCCTTAAAGACTGCTTGCCTCCTACTTGCCATGCAGCAGTCTTAACTTTTCACCTGCGATCTGTAGCAGGAAGCTGCAACTCCAAGTTTGGGAACTCCAGATCTACCAAGTTCCAGTTCACACGCCGAAAGACATAACTGATCTTAGCTCAGTCCCTAGTGGACGAAAGGAGAAGAGCTGTGTGAGGAGTGATTCAGCAGGCACAAACCAGAGTAAGTGACTGGGACAGCACACAGCACAAGTTTGTCATTTCTCCATCTCATATCCTCTTAGAGGGTGAGCTGTGCTAGCCTACTCCCGATCCTCCTACCCACACCGAGGCAAGTGTTTAGTACAGGTCCTGGGGGAGAAGAGTTCACAAATGGGAATGCCGTCATGGCTACAGAAACATGCACTTACCTGTTACATAGCTCAACAGGGGAGATGGAGAAACTCCTCGCCATTGAGAAGGCATCTTTAATAACACCAACTACAAAATGTTTTGTGGCTTATGAAAAGAGAGCCACGTGCCCATCAATCAACATTTTATAAATTTGGATCAAATATGTATTCAATATTAGCGTTTTTCAAGAGATTGGGGTTCCCTGATGGCATTTTCTCTGTAACTAACCCAGGGAAAGGAGGCTGGTCAGGAATTAGCAATCTTCTTGTGTTCAGCCCAATCTGCAGGTGCACTCAGGAGAGCCATGGACTCAGTTTCTACCCTCATCGTGGGCAAAACCCCTTTCTTATGGCTTCACATCAGAAGCTGTTTTCTAATTTTTTTTTCCTTCATGCACAGATGAAATATATAACAAATGTCACCCAAGCTCATCTTCTGCTTTGAAATTAAGTTCTCTTTACTTATAAATACAATCTTTCTAAACAAATGTAATATGGGTACTTTATACTTATTCTCACTTAATGACAGTTTTATTAAAAGTTGGGGGTGGGGAACTAAACATTTTATGACGATTTCCCATGGTAGCTCACAAAACTCCTTGCTGTACAATCAATTTAAATCCCAGTTAGTATTACCATTACGATTTCGATTTCTTTTTACACCAACTTGCCTAAGAAGTGCGCGCTTTCTTTTCTACAGTTGGGCTTTGACAGTCAAAATGCTCACAATAAACTTTAGAACAGAGAAAACCAGCATTGATACAGTGTGTCAGTGTCAGACGAACAAATGGGGAGCCCTCACAAGATGGGAGGTTCGCACAAGCCCGGGACCCTTGGCTTACCCGGGAAGTCGAGCCCAGAGAAGAGATCCCCTTTTCTTTTGCAAACACTGCCCCCCGGAGCAAAAGGTAAACACAAATGCCCCCCTATGGAACACTGAGCTCGCTGCAGAGAGGGAATGGAAAAGGCTCCGTGCAATTAGAAACTGAAAGCGATCACTTACTTTTTGCAGCCACTGAGTATAATTTTCCATCACATGCTCCAGATGCTGAAGTTTCTGGGAAGAGAAATCCGGCTCCACGTGTGGAGCATCCCTCTGCAGAGCGTTCGTGTTGTACTGCTCTGTCGCACTCTCACGGCAGTTCCCGTCCTGTTCTGGAAGAATGAAAGTGTAGGCACATTGCCCATGTTGAATCCGGTTATATCTTCTCCCTCCGTTTTCTGGATTTCGGCGCTGGTTGCTGCACCCTATGTGAGTCAGAATGGCAGCGAAGAATGCAAAGGAAAGAAAAACTGTCATTGTACTGCCAGCGCTCGCCTTCCGTGCCTCCTGCAAAGCTGGCTCTTCTCTTCTGACCTTTAAACTAGTTCTTTATTTCAGGTAAAACTGCTTGTTTGACTCTTTCCCCTTTAAAGAAAACGTTTGAAGAAGATCCACAGAAAACTAGCCATTTGTTAGCTTTGTTCTAAAAATGTTACTTTTTTTTATTTTACTGTAATGATAGTTTCCTTCGTTAAAACTTGAGATATTTATTGCATAGTAGCTGAGATTTATTGTTTCCTCTCTGTGTAACCGTTCAGCTTGGAGGCTGCCTGAGTCAGCTGCGAGTACATATTCTAGCCCCTTTCCTCTACCCTATCTGCAGCAGATCTGCTATTTTCTCCCAGACCTCAGTGAGTTTTATTAAGGTTGCACATCCAAGCCAAGCTGGAAGCAGGCAGCCTTTCACAAGACGGCTTGACAGGAATGCATGAGTGTGCCCCTATGCTAAGGATTGCTGATGGCTTTGGGCGGCGGATCAGCTTACAAATTGGCTGGATGCGCATGACCTCGATCATGTATGGGCCTCCCGCCCCTTCCGCAGACAATTGCCTTGAGCCCTTAGCAGATGCACGGAAAAATCAATAAACAGCGCAGTCCACCTTAATACAATTGGGTGTGCATGCTGACCTACTAAAATCTATCACGCTGGAAATATGTTTCCAAAGTTACTGTTTAATTGAGAAACTCCAAATTGGCACAATCTCCAGCGGATTATTTTTTATAATTCTATAAAATTATTAAATTAAAATTTCATTTTTATTTACTCTGGGAAAAACATTTAAAAAGCTATTTTTAGAGAGGGCATTCTCCCTTTGTGTTTACTTGGGTTTTGGGGAGGTGGAAAAAAGAATCAAAAGATCAACTTATCAAGGAAATTACCATAATTTGTCACTCAAAGCAACATAGCATGTGCATACTAAGTAGCATTTTCTGAGTACCTTTCGGGATATGGATTTTAAATGAAGCTAGTTTCTCAGTCAGAATGCAGCTGTTTACATTCTGTGAGTATAAATTGAGCAACTTCCCTACAAAAACAATGTGGTTACAGTTTAAGACAGTGGCCTGAGAATTATTAATTCCTGTGGTACATGCTAATCATATATTTCACAAGAACCTCTGGCATTGCGATGGCTGTCTTTAACACTGGAATGGAAATTCCACACAAATCCTTTGTGGCTACAGAGGCCAGCTATCTGAGAACAAGCATGTATCAGGTGTGCCAATGGCTTATATGAGAGAAACTTCTGTGGTTTTATTAAGAAAGAAGGACATGGTCAGAAGGTGTTTTCCCAAGTACAGAATATAAATATTTGAACAAAGGGACAGTCAAATACAAAGACCAGGGGATGAATACAGAATTTAGTATGGCACCAGGATATTTACTGGATGTGTGTATAAGTCATGTTCTGTTACATGCGGGGTTTTCATCGGGGACTGGGTGGGCTTTGAAGCCAAGGAGCCTCTCCTTTCAGTCCTGTGTACAAACAGAAGCCACCATGTGACTCCTGTGTCCTGGAAAGGGAGTAGGGCAGTGGGTGAAGGTCAGAAGTGGTTAGAGATGCATCTTTAGGAAGAAGAGGAGAGGTCAAAAATGGACTCCAGAAAGGCTGTGGTTTGTTTGGGGAAAAGAACAGTGATGAGGTTCATCAGTCCTTTCCACACCCAGTAACACACTTCTGATCAGACAGAGATATTATGCCAGACATAGGAGTAAAAATCTCTGACCACCACAAGAGTTGTGGGGAATATTATTCCTAGGCAGCTGTACTGTCACTTAAGAGTTTGCTATTTGTCAGCTCACATTAAACATTCCTTATAAACTATCTCACTTAACCACGGCAACAAATCTAAGATATAGGTATCTTGTTTAACTCTCTCTCTCTTTTTAATCAACAGGAAACTGAGTCACAGAGCGGCTGGCTGATCAGATAGAGCTCACAGAGCTGGTGGAGGATTATGCAAATGGGCTCTGAGACTAACTTTCTAACCATTAGGTCAGCCTTGTCTTTGAAAACCTCTAAGAGGAATTAAAGCAATCCCAAAAGGGCTCCAGCTAAATTGCTCTACACACTCAAAGCAGAGAACTTGCTGGTACCCAGTAAAGAAAGAACAGGACTATCTAGTTTACCTCTCTCTGTTTTAAAATGGTGTCTCATGTAGCCAGGATGACCTTGAACTTCTGATATTCCTGCCTCTACGTGATACTTCTTGACCAACACACCTAGTTTATGCAGTGCTGGGGATTGAACCCAAGGCTTCCTGTGAACCAGGCATATGCTCTACCAACTGAGCTACTTTCCCAGTACAAATATGATTTAATTCTTTCTCTGCAGCCCCACAAAGTGCTGGGTATCCCCCACACAGCCACAGTATGAAGCAGACTAGAAAAGCAGATTGCCTAAGAGTACTTGCCAGCAATGCTTACATTGAAAATCATCCACAGAAAGAAGAGTGTCCAAAACCAACACCTATAAGTGCTTTGTTAAGAACCAAATGCAGCTGAAAACTGGAAGGGAGTTAATGGAGGCGTGATGAGGTCTCTATTACAGCGCTGCTGTGTTCCTAAAGGGCCGTGACAAACTGTTCTGCGTGGTGTGTCTGTACATGTGAACTTTCCAATCCGAAGGGATGGAAGGAAAATGTACAGTTTCCACAGGAAAGCAGAGACAACTAGGGAGAGGGAAACTGAAGCAAGTCTAAAAGGGTTGAAGGTGACCGAGAGAAAAAGATGATTCAGGATTTTTGCCAGAAAATCAAAAGTCCACAATACTGGAAGAGCTAGTATCTATTTAAAGAAAACATTCACAGGTCAGGCATAGCGGTTAGTAGACACAGAAATGTCTGTAAGACCCTGTGTTCTGAAATTCCAGCTAAGGGACAGTGCAGGCTTTGGGGACCATGGATCTGACCAAGGGTGACAGTTAATTGTCACTAGCCAGCTCTTCAGAAACATTCTGCAAATTCAGGAAGTGATAGGAAGCACAAGCCATTAAAATCGTTTTCTACCTCACCTCCAACCTTTTTATAATTCTAAAGTGATAAACAATTACATGAAGTTAAAGTCTGGAATAGACTAGTTTTGAAACCTGGAATAATGGTGTGTGGGCTATAAGTCATATCTACACAGTCCTGTAAATGCTGCAATTTCCATTGAGACCAGAGACCCTATTAAAATGGGTACTTAATGGCCCTAAATATGTCCCCCCCCAAAAACCAGGTTTTGCTTCTTTCTATATAAAGATTTCCTGATTTCAATAAAGCCCAATAAGTGGCTACATCTGTTAAATTTTAACAACCTCCTCTTCATATTTCTCACAGTCTCATGTTTCTTTCTAATTGTTCCTTTTATTTATTTGTTTTTGTTTCCCTTTCTTTGTAGCATTGAGCAGTTAAAATGATCTCCCCTCTTTCATCGACTCCCCAGCATGTATTATGCACTTTATTTGAAGGAATGAAGCATTAAGTGAATGAGTGAATGGAATAATTAATCACTTAACTGATGCATTTTTTTGTTATTTGGTAGTTACATGAGTAGTCTTGTAGTTACAAGACTGCTCACATCCACTGTATTTGTTGGGTAAGTTTTCCGAAACCTCTAAACATAATGGAATATGGTAAATCCAAACTTACCCTAAAGAATGAGGCAGACATAAAAACAGAGTGCAATATGAATACATATTTTTTTTTTCGAGACAGGGTTTCTCTGTGTAGCTTTGCGCCTTTTCCTGGAACTCACTTGGTAGCCCAAGCTGACCTCGAACTCACAGAGATCCGCCTGGCTCTGCCTCCCGAGTGCTGGGATTAAAGGTGTGCGCCACCACCACCCGGCATGAATACATATTTTTACCCTTTAACAAATTATTTTCATTTAATGTTTATTGAATTCCCACAATTATGTTATTGCACCCATCTTGCAGATGAGAAAATTAGGTCACATAAAAACTAATTACCCAAGACCTATGATTATTTATATGGCAGAGCAAGAACTTGATCTTTAACCCATCTCTTAGTCACACATATCTTCCTGAACTAGGTTTTCTGCAAGAATGCTTCAGTGTTAGAACTCAAGTAGAAGTCATGTCTTAAAATTTAGGATTCAGGAATAGCAGGCATCTATTCCCAACCACAACCTCATAGATTCAGGTTATGATCACCCCAAACAGGGCTAATACTAAACAGATCATTGTTGTCCCATCTGCTCATCAACAGGGAAGCTGGTTGCTTGAGCAGGCTATTCTTTCAGTCCATTCCGAATGATTAATCCCATGTCAGATCACTCCCAACCCTTCTATCATCTGTAAGTGGCAACAGCATCCACAGCAGATGGAGATACTACAGGAAGCTAATCCAGAAGAAGATGCAGGGTCTTGGCTGGCAGCTAGCAGCGCATCATGGGTACATGAGAACTGTCCCTTGCTAAGGCTAATTGAGAAAACACCGACAAATCTGTAGATGCAGCAGTAGATGAGCTGAGGGCTAGTGACAAAGGCAGATGAGGAAACTATTACTTAAATATAGACTTGCCTTCTGCTGGAAGAAATTCCTAGCAATTAGTGAATGACTTGCTTGCAAAGTTAATTTTTAACCATAGCAAATCAAGTTAGAGCTAAGGCAGAATTTGCTCTAAGGATGGAAGGACTAACAGACTCAAGGAAAGATCTGGAAAACTGAGG
The DNA here is from genome assembly GCF_007827085.1 of Peromyscus californicus insignis. Classification (NCBI taxonomy): domain Eukaryota; kingdom Metazoa; phylum Chordata; class Mammalia; order Rodentia; family Cricetidae; genus Peromyscus; species Peromyscus californicus. The sequence goes on from NW_026294503.1 coordinate 10,006,063, forward strand.
TCTAGAGCAAGAGAAGTTTGGAGGGTCTGTGGGAATAGGGTCAAAGAGAGAGGGCCTTGTGGCTATGTGGCCACAGGAGAACAAGAGAAGGGGATGATGTATTAAGTAGGCGGATTGTGGTGAGATGGTATTTCCTGTGGATAAGAAGAGCCATTGGTCCTTGTTTTGTACATAGGAAACAACATGTGGATTATATAAACTATTACTGTGCACACAACGTCCCTTTTCCATGTTGGTTTTTACATGGGATCGGGATTCTGGATGCAGGGAATATGTCTTTCTTGTTAATGACTAGATCCTCATTTTCCTGACATAGAGTAGACCTTGGGTAACCACCCTACAGCACACTGATTAATGACACAGTCACTTCATTTCAGTGATCACAGTGGAAGGCACAGAAGCACCACTTGGGTATTCAGAGTCCAAAAGGAATTCCAGGCATGATAGCAAATTAATACCTAAAAGTTCCAACCATGTTGTAGAGACATGGCCAAAGATTGAAAAAGCATTCAATAAACATCTCAGAATTACCTTTGTCATGTCACGACTTGTCATTCATACGGTGGAGGTAAGTATTCTTCGTACAGCTAGCAGGGAAAAACAGAGATGAGGTTTGGATATAGCAGAAATTCAGATGCCAGCATTTCATATGCACCAGAATAGAGACAGACTACATTTGGAATACCCATTAAGAAGATATTTTATTAGGGCAAAAATTATATAGTTCACTTTGCATTTACAAAATGCCCTTCTCTTTCTCTTCTTCTCTGTGGGAGGTATCATTGCTAGATGACAGAAAAATATATAAAAATATCTCTCTCTCTCTCTCTCTCTCTCTCTCTCTCTCTCTCTCTCTCTCTCTCTCTCTCAAACTTTTCCATCCTTAAAAAGAACATTTTACATGTTTTCCAAAACAAAACTGTTTCTTAGGAAAGTCTGAAATTTCCATTACATGGTCATGAGCACCAGTGGTAGCTGGTCTTTACAAGACAAAGCTGATAAATACCGGCTGTGGTGGTTTGAGAACATCCCCATAGGCTTGGATATTTAAATCCCTGGTCACCAGTTGGTAGTGTTGTTTGGGGGAGGTAGGGTGACCTTGCTGAAGATCACAGGTGTCAGATGTGGAGAGTTAACAGTCTGGTTCACACTAGTTTTCACTCAGTTTGGTGCTTGCAGGTGAGGATGCAAACGCTTCCTGAAGCCTCCCCTGCTAATACGAACTTTTTTCTGGAAACACACGCCAAAATAAACTCATTCTTCATTAAATTTCCCCAGGTCATATGTTTTATCACAGAAACAAACCAGTAACTAATATTGCCCCCCAACCATTACCACTTATCTGAAACTCAATGAGTTTGGACTCTGTCCAGAAAAGTTTTTGATCTTCAAATGCAAGTGACGTCTACAATGATAGACTTCAGTGGAAAGTCTTATCATTCACAAGTACTACACACTCAAATTTAAAATTATTATGGAGATAATATTCTTGTTGTTGTGTGAAATTTCTGTGGAGAAATAGGAGCAATGTCTACTCAACCCTGATAAGGCACCAAAACCAGAACAAATAATGATTCCACCAAGTCTATCTTCTCATATGAATTTACTTGTTGCATCTCCTGACAGAGTATGGCTTAGAGGTTACTTAGGAGGGTGAGTGGCCTCCAATGCATCTGTACTACCCAAAAAAAATTCTCACACCACCATGGTTAACAACTTCCTCTTTCTGTGTAGATAGTGCCCTGTCATTTAACTTTCTATAGACTCCATCACCTCCTAAGACCATGAGACCATGAACAACTTGCGCAGAATTCCATACTGTTGGGAAGGAGTTATAAGGAATCTCTGGGCTCTCAGAAGAGAGTCTAGTAACCCACTCCCTTTTTCTTTGAGAGAATGTCAACATGCCCATCTAGAGGGTCTCTTGCAAATAGCCAGAGCCAGAGGACAGTACTCTCTAACACCCACAAACTCAGATTTTAAAACAGTATGGGAATTGATTCCTTGCTTTTGCTAATATTCTTCTCTCTCTCTCTCTCTCTCTCTCTCTCTCTCTCTCTCTCTCTCTCTCTCTCTCTCTCTCTCTCATTGAACCTCATTTTTATGTTTTAATAACCTAGACTTACTTACAATGTAGCATTGTTTCAATTGTCTCCCTCTTGCCTGCCTGGATGGACTCCTCCTTTGTGGACAAGGTAGGACATAAAATTATCCATTCTCGTTTTGTTTTCTTTTTATTTGCTGTCTGAGCTATTACAAGTTGGATAACATTAGACAAACCAGTTCTTTTGAACTTAGCCTCCTCATCTGTGGAATGAATAGTATAAACTATGTGAAGGCAATGTGAAGAATCAGTCATACAAGGAGTATAAAGTATTGAACTCAGTGCTGAAAGGATCTAAAAGGTAAATGATAATTCTTATTTTTCTCCATGTGTGTTCTTTCTTGTCTTCAAAAATTCGTCCTACTTTTGACCTTGTTTAATTGAATTTTATGACAATGTTTATCTAATTCTGTTCCCTATCATTTCATCCTCTTAAACATTTAAGATCATTTCTGCGCCCCGTAAAAATCACAAATTTAAGAAGCACATTTTGAAATGAGAGTGTGGTCACGTCCACACTAATAACTCATATAAACAACTCTGCTTTCTTTGAGGGCAGGGGCTTTCATGTTCTCCCTCGCTGCTGCATCCCCTTCACCTGGAACAGTAAGGGCCTGGCACACAATAGGTGCTGAATAAATATTTGTTGAGTGGATGAAACAACTTGGGAACAATTTAGCAAGAATGTTCTGCCCTAAGTAGTCAGGCCAGAAAAGCAACTGGTAAGGCAAACAGACGAGGAACCCAAGGAACCAGTCACACTTGGAAGTCAGAACTGGATGCTCTGAGAGCCCTTGGGAGCACCGAGGATGTCATCCAGAGCTTCACCACCATGACTTGCTAGCCAACTCATTTCCAGCCAATTCAACCAGATGACTTTATTTTTAAGAACGTCTTTTATGTCTGGACTTGGGGGCATATATTATTTCGTTCTGTTTCCTGGGAGATAATGTTTGCCTCTGACACAATGAAAATGAAAGGAAACATTCTAATATTAATCTTAGAAAAAATATGCACTGCGGCTTGACTTATATACAGCAAAGGAAACCTTATTTTATCAACTCCCCACACCAAAAAAGTCAGTTTTGTGCCCCACCACTATCCCAGGCTCTAATCAGATTAGGAATTTGGCAATTAAATTAGGAAATAAATTCCAGTGGTATTTAAAACTATGATTGCCTTCATCAGATTCTTAGTTCACACACTGCCTGGCAAACACTAGGCCTTTTCATAATAATCTTAGTCATAATACCTTTAATTCTGAAAAGTTACTGCTTCCTTTTCTACCAAGTGCCTGATGTGGTTCATTCCCCTTGACATTTTTTTTTAATTAGTAAAAGTCTTAAAAAGAAGAATTTAAGCAGTTGAAAAAGGATAGGCTAAACGTCACCTGAAATGAGGGAAAGATTAAGGCAGATCATTGTGGCCTTGTTTTTCTCCACATTATCTTCCATCACCTTGTGATATACACAGAGGAATCATTTTGAGCTTCAGGGATACCAAGCCTATGTATTTTGTAAAATATTTCTAACTTTTTACTATACTCCCACTGCCTTCAAAATTGCCATTCTCACTGCCTTACTGCATTCCTAGCTACCTAGAATTTTAAACCTTTACTTTTCTTAGATTTATCCTGAGCCACAGCAGTTGGAAAACAAAACACTTTTATTTTCCCTATTACATGTTAAAATAAACATAGAATATTAAAACGAATATCTGTGCAGAAATAACCTATCCAACACTGGAACTCCCACTGGAATGTGGGCTACAAGCTGGGAAATACCATTTAGTTCTTGTCTTAGAAAATAAATGGCCAAAGTCTCCTGTCAATGTGTCTATGGAAAATAATATTGTCCAGCAGTTTCTTAAGATGAATTTGCATTAGGTCCAAAATGTTTAAGGATCATTTTCATTCAGTAGTAACTTCAGCAAAACAACCAATTCTTTGGAAACAGGTTTATCCTTTTATCCTGGCCGAGAGCACAAGAGGAACTCCTCTAGGCCTCATTCAGGGAAGCCACTGCAGAGATTGGCAACAGCTCTGTCTTCAGGGTTGTGTGCCAACAGAGATGCCCAACCAAAAGTCTGGAAGGAAAACTACTGACAAGCAGAAGTTAGTCAATCTTCTCTTAGCATCTATGATATGCCTTCACTCGTCAGTGGTCTTGCCTTTGGAAGTGTTAGGGGAATAGTAACTAAATTTCTTCTCAAGAGTTTATTCCCTTGGGAGAACTGTCATTCCTAACTCAACCCCTTCAGAAAGCCATAAAAACACATCAGTTCAAAACAGGGGGAGGAAAGTTAATATTTAAAGAACCAGTCGTGAACCAATTAGCCTTGGCTTAACAAGAGCTATCATTTACTGAGTACCTAAAGTACATTAAGGACTGTGCTAATCACTGTACTAGCATAACCTCATCTGTTCTGATCATCACAACAACCCAATATGTAGGAAATGTTTTTGCTGTCTTTTTGCAGAAGAAAGAACATTAAAGAATTGCAGGCACTGTAGAAACTCTTTGCTGATTTCAGACCACAATCTTTTGATCACCGTACGTATACAAAACTTCAGTCAATCCTATCACAGCATCTGCTCTTTTAGATTCCCAAATTAATTCTTCCTGCTTTTAGTACACATTCCCTTATTTGTTAATCCAGTCAGAAACAGAACGCTTGACAGAGAATTCAACAAATTCAAAGTTCTAAGAGTTGAAAATTAAAACATGATTGCTACCCCCAAAAGTTAATAATTATAATTATTGTATGTCAATTGGTTTATATGTATTATCAAATTTAATTTAAAAAATTTATGTGTGTGTGTGTGTGTGAAAGAGAGAGAGAGAGAAAGAGAGAGAGAGAGAGAGAGAGAGAGAGAGAGAGAGAGAGAGAGAGAGCTTTGGTACTGGGGGAGATCAAAAGAAAGGTGTCAGATCCCCCTGGAGCTGGAGTTGCACGTAGGTGTGAGCCCTCTCCCCACACCCCGCACGTGGGTTCAATGAACTGAACTCTAATCCTCTGGAACAACAGTCAGCACTCAAAACGGCTGAGCCATTTCTCTGGCCCCTCACATTTAATCATTGATAAAATTATTTACCTGCTTCCAGTTGTCAGATGAAGAAACTGAGACTCAAGAGATAAGGAACTTGATACAGGCTCCACAGGAGTAATATTTTTGCCTGACCATCTGACTTAACGGTCCAGTCATCAAAACTAATATGCTAAGGCAAATTTTCTCAAACACATGAAATAATTATCTTAAAGCTATTTGTATGGATATCTACAATCAGCTATCTCCTTGTCTTTACTGAATGCAAGGGAAAAGATAATTCAATTATTCACAAATTGTGATCCTGACTGGTCAGCATCAGGACCACCTGAAAACCTATGTGTGATTCAAACTCCCAGGCTACCTCAGAAGTCCTGAATCTGAACACTGAGCATGGTGCACTCCTTCTATGAAGAAGACTTGCAGATAATTATATGTTAACCACTGGATTGGTTCTTCACCCCTTAAAACTAGTGACATCTTAGTATCCTTTATGATTTTCACATAAATAGAGAAGGCTGAGTTTACTCTTCTGATTTTGGCTCAGTAGTTCTGGATTTAGCCTTAATATTGTATATATTAAAAAGGCATTAGTTTTTAATGTATAACCATAGTTGAGAACTAGTGGTTATAAAGGAAATGGCTAAGAAATAAGTGCTGTAAAGACAATTGAATCTGTCTATTATAAAGGGAAGAATGATCTTCCTTGGATATGTATGTGTGCTATATTTCTGGAGTATCTTTTTAATTTTAGGAAAATAAACAATGACCTTAATGCCTGTAAAAATTGCTATTTATTTTCTGTTTAAAAATTAATGTTTTTTTCTGGAGCATTTAAGGACACAAAGATTAGCACAAAGAACTTTCAAGAGCTCATATTATTTTGTTGAAATAATTTATCTCTTAAATTTATATTTTCAAGCCTTTACACACAAGGACACAGTGTTTATCTCAATTAATAATTAACAACTTCTGTTATGATTACATATTCTTTTTCTCATGAAGCAATTTAGTTTCTCTCAAATAAGAAACGAGTGTCTGTGTTTTCATTATCAACTGTTCCAATACCCAATTTTACACTTGGAATGAATGAAGTGATTGGAAACCCAGAATTAACAGGTTGCTCTTCTTCTAGTTAAATTACAGATAGTTTGGCATTGCTAATCATCTTCATTTCAGTAATAAGACCTATCCGGGTCTCTTATTTTCTATTATGATACCAGGAGATTTGGAGCAAGTGTTTCTTTATATCCAGGTGGCACCACATAATTCAAAGCAAAAGCATTCATGCTGTCTGCAAAATGGAAGTAACACCAATGTCTACTATGACATGAATGAAGAAGGAAAATGTGGTAGATCCGTACAGAGGAATATTATTTGGTCACACAGAGGAATAAAATATTGATACAAGCTATGCCATGGAGGAACTTAGAAAATATTGACAGGGGAAGAAGTGGGGTGTCTTTAAGAGTGATGGAGTGTTTGTCTCTCCTCTCAGTTGGGCTTTAACTCGGGAGTAAGGATGTTGAGAGCCCATGATCCTACCAAGCATCCACTGAGACAGTAGCTCTATATTCTTGTCACGCAAATTCCAAGAATGAAATTCACAGACTACATAAGAGTGAGTTTTAGATAGAAATTTTATTAGAGGGAGCTAAAAAGAAAGAAAGAAAGGAAGGAAGGAAGGAAGGAAGGAAGGAAGGAAGGAAGGAAGAAAGAAAGAAAGAAAGAAAGAAAGAAAGAAAGAAAGAAAGAAAGAAAGAGAAAGAAAGTCCTGCATCACAAGAGTGACTTCCAGGAAACAGGGTACTACTGAACTACTGGTCTGTGGGTTTTTATAGAACTTAAAGAAGAGACTTCAGTGAGGCACAGGGAGATGCTGAATCCCATTGGACCACCCAAGGTAATTCTCTGTTTGGGTCATATTCTCACATACAGGTTCCAGGCAAGGATGCTCATTTAGGAGAATAAACAAGAATGGACCAGAAATCAGAACTCCCTCTGGCATTCTTGGCTTCCAGCAAGGACAGAATGGGTGACAAGATTAATGATGTTTCCTGGACTGTTATCCTCAGGGTCTCTGCCACAACACTGCCTTACCAGTTTCTATCTCTTGTTCTGAATAGTATGCTGAGATAAAGAAGCCAGATGCCAAGTTCATGTATTGTATGATTCCATGTATATGAACTACCCAGGAAAGGTAGATTTATACAGACAGAAAGATTGGTGGTTGCTGGGGCCTCCCTCTACATAGGGAGACTTACAGGGAGACTGACTACAGAGCCTCTTTTTCCTCTGATGAAAGTGTCTTAAGAGTAAAAAAGAGGGGATGGTTATACAACATTATGAATGTACTAAATGCTAATGAATTTTGTGCTTTAAAATGATCAATTTTATATATTTCACTTCCATAAAAATATTCTATAACTGACTATAATTGACACTGTATTTCTACAGAACACATTGACACCTGTGTTATCTTTGGATTATTATGGAATGCATTGAAATAAAATGCCCATTAAAATGATTTATTTTGAGGGCCAAGGAGATTGCTCAGTGAAAGGGCACCTGCCTAGAACACACAGTACGCTGGGTTCAATCCCCTGCACTGAGAATATAAATGCAAGGAGTGGGCACTGTTTATGTAACTTTATGGCAGATAGATTAATGTAACCACAACACACTTGTAGTTTAGCCACTCCCACTCTGAGGGACCTCATTCTAGGTTTATATACATTAGTGTAAGTTCTTTTATACTACATTCATAGTAAGTAAAACTCCCACATCCTGCTTATTTACAGGTTGTAGTATAGATAAAATATAATGTATTGTTGGAGAAATTAATGAGAGTAGTAGAATAGAGTTTTAATTAAGTTAGATAAATGTATGAGTTGGGCACTGTTAGGTGTTCTACGCATCCACAATGTCACCTGATATGCACTGATATCCAATCAATTCCATAGAAATGTGTACCATTTGTGGAAAGTAAGATTCACCAAAATAAAGCAGATCTCCCCCCCAATTCTACACGGAATCCATGGGGATCTGCAATCAAAACGTATTTTAGCCTTTGATTTGAAAATTCTTAGAAACAACACTGGTTCCTTGTGTTTCCTAAGCTAGCTTCTACAACACACATTGCTCTAGATACTGGGCTTTAGCAGAATAATGCCCAAACGTTATTGACAGCATACAGCTTTTATGCAAAAGGAGAAAATAAGAAAGTATTAGTGATATTAAAAAATGAAGCAGGTAAGCAATACAATGTACGTTGTGCTGATGGTGGAGGTGGACTAAAGTTGTCAGGAAGGGCCTTCGTGGCAAGGTGCTAAGAAAGTATGTAAAGGACTGGGTTTGTTAGTCAGAAAAGTATTTTGCCTCCAACTCCTTCAAAAAGTACACATCATAATTCTTAAAATGCTGTGAATGTTACCTTAGATGGCAAACTAACAGTTTGGATGTGCTTAAATTTTCCAGTGTTAAAATGTAGAGGTTATTCGTTTGAGAGCATGTAACCTTGTGATTCCTTAGAATCAATACATCTTGTGTAGCTAGGACCAGAGGGAGAAATATAGAGGAGGGGTCAGACCGACGCAGTTTTGTGCTTTGAAGGGAGGGGAAAGTTCCCACAGGCCAATGGATGTGGGTGGCCTTCAGAAGTTGGAAAAACAAGGAAACAGATTCTTCCCTAGATCCTCCAGGATAAAAAAGAAAAAATAGAAAAAGAAAAAACACAGCCTTCCTAACACCTTGACTTTAGCCCTGTGAGATCAGATATTGACTTCTGACCTACCAAACTGTAAGATAATAAATCTATGTTTCCTTAACCACTAAGTTCATGGTAATTTGTTACAATAGCAACTGAAAACTAACACAAAAGAGAGCTTCTAACTTGTTCAAAGAGCAGCGGGGGCAGTCACGAAGTCTGGAGAAGAATAGAGAAGATGGAGTTAGAGTATGGGAGAAGGACAGTGGAGGGCTTCTCAGCCACAATAACAACACTGGTTTCCACTCTGAGATAGAATGTCGCTTTGGATTCTGAGAAGATGAATGCTAGTGTCTATCTTACATCTAAAGTGATACCATCCCCTCCTTTGTAGAGGAAAAAGGACAAGAGAAGTGAATGAAGAGGATCTTTAAATGCCTGCAGGAAAGACAGTGTTCAACAGAATAAGGGAAATGGTCATGGAGATAATGGGGCAATTAACAGGAGTGAGGAATACTTACAGAATATATGTAGTCTAAGTAAATAGGAAGTTGAGTTTTGTTAATAGAGAAGGAGAAGACTATGAGACAAACAGATATGGAATAGAGATACCAGAATTTAATTTTCAGACATGTTGAGTTTGAGATTCACATTGAAGAGTAATACTAAGCAGTGGAGTGCATGGCTGGAGAGATGGGGACAACATTCTCTACATTGGAGATTAAATCGGGGTCACTGTTAGGAGTCTCTACATGATCCTAGACGACAGAGGCAGTTACCAAAGTGGGAAGTGGAAAGAGAGTGTATTGACCTCCAGGTTCTGAGTGACTCTAATGTTAAAAGATGAAGAAAATGGAGAGAAATTCGCCAATGAGCCTGAGGAGGAGTCACCTAAGTTGTGGGGGAGGGGAGCAAAAACAAACAGAAAAAGCAGGAAGGTGTATGTCCTGGGGAACAAGGGAAGCATGTGTTTTACAGACACTCACCTCCCAGATAAGAGAAGGTCAGGCTGACAATTGACCAAGGATCTGGGTTCGTGCCTCAGAGAAGAGCAGTTTGAAGGCAGTGGGGTGGGGACTGTTGATCTGGAATGCACTTGGTTGAACATAGTTGGGGTGCTGGCTTAATGGTCAATTCCCACCACCACAAACAAAGAAACAACACAACCAGAAGGGAAATAACTCATTGGCATCAGCAAATATATTATTCATCACCTTCTTGAGGAGATTTGCTTTAAGTAGGGACACAAATGCTAGCAAATGAAACATCGGAAAAGTTCCACATGTTCTGCTAATGTTCTGGGAACATGTGGACACAGGATATGGGCAATACTCCTGGTGAGAAAGGTGCTAAGCTGGGTATGCCCACCTCAGGGATGTTGGCTTTGTTCTTATTTTTATACCTTGTTATGCCACTAGAGTTACTAAGACAATAACTTTGAACTTGCTAATATATAGTCCCAAACTATCTTGCACACATAAGCAACCTTTATTCCATGCTGTCAGGTTGCCAGAGAGTCAGTGTTAACTGTAGACAAGTGAATGCAGGAGAACCCTTTACCTGACTTGGTATAAAGTCTTTTGAAATGTGAATTTTTTTTTCTCCTTCATGATGGAAGATTTGTAGTTTTCTATTAAAAGAAGCAGTGATTACCAGCAAGACATTTATCCTTGTGGAGGTTTATATGTTCTCAGTGTCGTTCTCCCCACCCCCACCCCTTCATTAACGCATGTCCCTACCATTTGACAAGTTGTGGGAAAGTGCAGGCTGCCTGTGCTGTAATGGCTTGGAAATACCCCTTGGAAGAATAGCACTGTTTTCTGCTTGTTTGCTTGCTTGCTTGTTTTGCATTTGTTTTTTGTTTGTTGTTTGTTTTTATAGAAATGATGTCTGGATAACAGTTTTTCACATGTATTGCAGACATCTGATTTCAAAACACAAATCCCCAGATACTTGAGAAATGTAGCCCATGAGCAAGATGATATCTCAAACAGCGCTCAAAAGATCTTTAAAATACATGGCCGTAGAACAGCTGGATTGTGCTAGAACGCCTAAGAAGAGAGGATACCTGCTTCATGCTGTACAAGATAAAATCCGTATCAATAGCACCACTGCTACCCTGAGCTTGATTTCTCAGCCTTGAAAATTGCTAAGCGAGATTCTCTTGCCTCATGTTTTGACTAATGAAGTTTCAGCAAAAGAGGACAGTTTGTTTCCGTGTTTCTTAGGGTGGCTTGCTGACAGCATGAATCTTTTAAAGTGTGACTATTATTTAATCATCGGGAGATGGATAGGCTGATATTGCCCCTCTAACGCCAGTACTTACTCAGTTAGGGGATCAGTTAGAAAAGACCAAAATGGCAACTTAAAAAGAAGGCCTGGGGAGATGGCCCAGTGGGTAAGACTGCTTGCTGCTCTTGTTCAGCTCCCAGCACCCATGCTGGGCAGGTCACAACTGCCCGTAACTCCTCTCTAGGGGATCTCAGCCTTGGCTCTGAGGGCACTTGTACTCACATGCACATATACCCACCCTGTCACCATCACACACAAACACAGACACCAATACTCATTAAGTACATATATACAAGAATAATGTTTATTTCAAAACAGCTAAACTCACACTTTTTAACACTAATTTTTTCCACTGTTTTATTGATAATAACAATTTTCATACAATATACACTAATCATGGTTTCTCCTCCCAAATCCTCCCCTCCCATCCAATGCCTTACCTTCTTTCTCTCTAACTTACACTCTTTAATATACACGTTATTACTATTGGTGGTGGTGGTGGTGGTGGTGGTGGTGGTTTTTCTAGACATGATTTCTCCGTGTAGCTCTGGCTGTTCTGGGACTCACTCTCTAGAACAAGCTGGCTTAGAACTCAGATAGCTGCCTGCCTCTGCCTTCCAAGCACTGGGATTAAAGGCATTAGACCACCACTGACTGGCTCCCCCCACCTTCCCCTCTCCCAAACACACACACATTTTTAACATCAAAATTATTCAGGGTAGTCTACAAAAGGAAGAACCATAATACAATTAAGACTTTAATTTTTTTTTTGAGTTTGTGGTGTGTGTGTGTGTGTGTGTGTGTGTGTGTGTGTGTGTGTGTGTGTTGTGTGCTTGCATGCTATGGTGTTCATATAGAAGTTTGAGGAGAACTTATAGTATTTGCTTTTTTCTTTCCACCATGTGGGTTCCAGAGATCATACTCAGGTTTCTGTCTTGGTGGCAAATGCCTTTATCCAGTGAGCCATCTCACTGACGGGAGGTAAATATTTTTAAAGATCATATAAAAGAAGTATGTGCAGTACTTTGGTGATCTGGTATCACAAAGAAGAAAAGTATAGGCATATATTCTGCTATACAGTCCTTGTGCTGGAAAGAGAAAGTATTTATGCCAGTCCCATTGGAGTGTGATGTCAGTCTATTAAGGGCTCCATGTTCAGTGGTCTTAGAGAATGCACAAGCCTCCTTCCCTTCACTGAAATATTTTTGTTCACTTTCAACTCAATTGCTAGCAATATTACATCTCCACCAGGTTTACCCAAAGCTTCCAGGAAGAACTAAGGCTATAGAATGCCATTGATTTCACTACAAAGCTTAAGAAACTTTATAGACTTTCTAGATTACACTGCAAAGTATTTATTAAAAACACTTCTTCAGGCTTCTGTCTTCCACCCACCGAAAAAGATCTCTTCTCTTTCTGATCTTTAGTTATGACTGAAGTCCTAGCTTTACGACCTCCTGGATGTCACATCCTGTAACCTTGTGCTCTGTTTTGCCCCATGACAGCTGTTCCCATGGTTTTGGCTGAAGCCGTTGTGTTTAACCATCAAAAGGAGCAGGTTTTTGGCTCCTCTCACTTACTGTACGACTACTGCTCCTGACTGCTGGCCCCCTGACAGGTTGCTCTATCAAGTTTATTAGGTAAAAGGTCCTGAGAGAAGCTCAGCATGATGCTAATGACATCTCTACCACAAGAGAACAAATATCACTCCCCTGACTGCTACACTTCATATGCACAACCTACACATGTGTCTATTACCCACAATGAGCCAAGAATCAGTGAGGTTAATTAAATCCACACCAAAATGTAGGTTATATATTAGATGACTGATAGATTGGATTAGTTAGGTTGTTCTCTCTCTCTTTCTCATACATATATATATGTGTGTGTGTGTGTGTGTGTGTGTGTGTGTGTGTGTGTGTGTGTGTAAAATTTAAAAGATCATACAATCTTGCAGTTATATGATATAAATAACCTCTCAGTGTGTATATATTAAGAAGTCTGCCTTAAAGATTTTCTACAGGTTATGGTGACATTTAACTAGAAGCTGAGTGACTCACATAATTTGTATCTTGAAAGAAATTATTTAAATTAGAACTTTAAGATCCAACTGCCAGCAGCAAATTTGATTTTTTCATTTTAAATTTTTACCACTAAAATCTTTTCACTAGAATTTTTTCTATTTCCGTTCTCTATAGTCTTTCTGTATTTACCTTAGGAAAAATACCTTTCTAAAATGATGATCAAGTTATCTGACACCTGTAGAAAGTTGGAAGCCCTCGGGATAAAGTCCTACATGGCAAACCAAATAAGCCACAACTATAAATAAACATGGATGTGAAATCCAGACTGCTTGTCCAGGGACCAAGAGGAATCAGACCAATAAAAAGATATTAGAAGATATGGATGGTATTAGGCAGAGAAAGGCAGTATGACCTGTTATTCTATTCATATCCTGCTATATTTGTGGTGTGTGCTGAGGATGCATGGCATCGCTGCATAGTCTGCTAACTTTGTGGGAAAATGAGGACACGGATTCAATCCCCAGTACAGCACGCTACCTTGGACACACTGACCTCATAGATACTGGCTCTATTTTCAGACATCAGCTTTATGCCTGAACTTTCTCACCTGAATAACCTGAGACTTAGTAAGGGCAGTAAAGAGCTGTTGAACTCAGCGTGTAGCCATAAAGATCTGCTTTGATGCCTAGCTTCCATGAGCTTTGGGCGAAGATTCTCCATCGCTCCATATTTGCCTCTGTACCTTCTCTCTGTAGGGGAGTAACTACGCCTTCTTCCTGGGTCTTTTGTGAAGTTTAAATGAAATAGCATAATGAGAATGCCTGGTTTGAAGAAACCCAGTAAGTCATGTTTTCATACATTAAGATTGCAATAATAAATAGGAAGGGAAATGCAAACAGCATAGAGCAAATGAGTTTTTCCTTTTTGTTTCTCTGAAGCCCAGCAATGTTTAAAAACCCTTTCCAAGAATACTATAAATTCTCCTAACTGCAAACACAGTGGAATTCCTTGTAATGTCATTTGAAAGTTCACTGGGTTTAAGAAACTGTATCTGGGGTCACCATGCTTGATACCAGAGCCTGGCAAAACAATTTTCAGTCTGGTTCACTTTTAACCTTCTTGAGATTTAAGTTTTCTATTTTTCTTCTTGCCCCTCTTCATTCTCCCACTCTTTCTTTCTTTTTCTTTCTTTCTTTCTTTCTTTCTTTCTTTCTTTCTTTCTTTCTTTCTTTCTTTCTTTCTTTTTCTTTCTTTTTTTCCTTTTTGGCAGTGTCCTGATGATTTCCCGGGCAAAACTCCAGTTTTTCTGCTTAACACCAAGCATGTCCTCCTGTAACAGGAATAGAGAGAACTGGAGCAAGAGGAGCCTACATGGAAGAGCAGTCGTAATCCACACACACTCTCACCCTCTCTGACCCAAATAGCCTCTCCACTAACCTTTGTCTTGACCCTACTTTCCTTTCTGGCTCCATTTGCCCATCTGTTCAGGGGAAGGGTGAAAGGTCTCTGGGTGGAGCCTTGCCCACTGCAGTAAGAAGTCTCCCAGTAGTACATCAACACTGGGGAAAACCAAAAGAAAAAAAAAAAGATGCACAGAAGGGAAGCCCCTGCCAAAACATTGTTATTGAAACCCTTTGGAATTATTTAGAGCATCTTGCTTTGCATATAACTACGAAACCAAATAAACTCCTAGGCCAGCCTGTGTAGGCCAGCTTGACTTTGCAATGGAAACTGAATCTGTGCTTCTGTGAGATGCCAAAATATCTGGATAAAAAGTGAAAAGCCGTGTCAATAAACAAATATGTGAAGCTTATTACCCAAGTCCACCCCATGACCTGGTGCTAATGAGAGAAGAACAGGGAGGTCTTTCTCTTCAATGTGGATGAAGAGATTGACAAAATTACCCCAACTGAAATATCAGCCTACCAGTATGTGCAAGCTGACCATGCTCCCATGATTTTTCTATTGATCCATTCTGACTTCTCTATCACTAGCTCTCTCCTTCCGTTCATCCACTCAGCCCACCTAGAACTCGCCTATCCTTGCATCTCTATATACATCTGCACCCCTACATCTCTATACCTGATTTTTATGTCTATCTTTATCTATCTGTGGAAAAACGGATGGCTTATTTTCTTAGTAATTTTTCTTCCTCAAGAATGTGAACTTAATGAGAAATGAGGGTTTGGGTTCATTCATTGCTGTCTCCTTGATCCAAGAATCAAGTTGGGCATATAGCTAATACTCAGCGGATTATTTTTTTCCAATCAAATAATGAGAGCATGACAATTCACAAGACACAAAAAAGCCAGGAAAATCATGTCAAATAAAGATAACATTAGTTAAATCATGAAGAATAGGTAGAATTTGAATGGAAATGATGAATAAAGGTTTCCTGACATGGTTGTAAGTTGCTGCAAGGTACCATGGCAGAATATTCCAAATGTATCTGAAAAAATAAGAAGGATATCAGTGTCTAGGTGCTTTTTTAGGCAGTTATTTCCTCAATTCATAGATGTTAAAGTCAACAAACATGGCTTTCAAATAGTTCTCCTATGTTTTTTTACAAGGACCTTCATGTAAGGAACAAACCCTGTGTATGTGCTTTTGTGCGTGTGTGCGTGCGTGTGTGTGTGTGTGTGTGTGTGTGTGTGTGTGTGTGTGTGTGTGTGTGTGTGTATGTGTAGCTGTATGCTTGTTTACCTGGGCATATGTGCCTGTGGAGATGTGGGAGTGAGAACAAATGATGATTTTTTGGTTTATCTCCCCCTTATTTCTTGAGGCAAGGTCTCTCACTTGAACTGCTAGCTCACTATTTTGGCTAGATTGGCTGGCCAGCGAGCTCTCAAGATCCGCCCTGTCTCTGTCTCACCCTCAGATATGTGCCACCATGCTCAGCTTTTGACATGCATATGCAAGATGGGAACACAGCATCTCATACTTATGAGGTAAACACTTTACTGACTGAGTCATCATGGAACCCAACTTCCATAATCAAGGAATAATTGCAACTTAGACTTCCAGGAGTTAAGGAGAAGAGTGGATCCTTCAGTTTCCCACTTTGCCACTGATTTCTAGATTTGTCTCTTACCTCTCTTGTCCTGTTTGCTTTAAGAGCAGCAATGATGCTCAATATCCATAACTTTCCTTCCTTTCCACAAAAACCAATCTCACATTTATCAATTAAAGAGAAATGGACATGGGATGGTTAGATGATTCTGCAATCATAAGGACCTGAGTTGGAATCCCCAATACCTATGTAAAAATCTAGGTGTGGCTGCCAATGCCTGTAACCCTAGCACCATGGGACAAGATCCTGAGATCTTGCTGACCTTCCAGATTAGCCTGAATGATGAGTTTTCAGTTAGTTAGAGACAATGTCTTGAGGGCAAGGCCAAGAACAATAAATGAAGACACGTGACATCTTGTTATGGTTTCTGCGTGTGTGTACATAGACACAGACACTCACAGATGTGTACTCCTATGAATGCATCACATATAAACCACATATTACAGAGAGACAGAGACAGAGACAGAGAGAGACAGAGAGAGACAGAGACAGAGACAGACAGACACACACAGAGAGAGAGACAGAGACAGAGAGAGATACAGAGACACAGAGAGAGAGACAGAGAGACAGAGAGAGGGACAGAGAAACAGAGAGACAGAGAGACAGAGACAGAGAAAGAAACTGAGCTGGACACTCTTCCTCTTGTTCTATTGGCCTACTCAAGGGATTATATATTCACTCTGGCTTGAAACTAGAGATCTGAGGCATGGACGTTTGGACACAGCAGAAGCAATGAGAGTTAATTCTGAAGATAGCTGATCATTGCTGAAGAAATCCACATGGTTATTAAAGA
The DNA here is from genome assembly GCF_007827085.1 of Peromyscus californicus insignis. Lineage (NCBI taxonomy): Eukaryota > Metazoa > Chordata > Mammalia > Rodentia > Cricetidae > Peromyscus > Peromyscus californicus. The sequence goes on from NW_026294503.1 coordinate 10,023,098, forward strand.
GCCAAAGTTAGACTCTAAGAATCACAGTCATTTCTTATTTAAAGAATCTCCCAAATAAAGGACTCATATCATTTTCATCTTAAAACACTCTGGCTGCTATGAGTTCTACATGTGCAATGTGTCTAGCTATGCACACCTAGCTGTATTATAGACAGTAATGGTCTAGGTTTAGCTTGACCTGTCTTAAAAGTCGGTAATAGCAATAAGTAATGAGGGTCACAGCAAACTATTGATAGAAATCAAAAGGTCCAGTTAATCCTAAACCTGAACCATTTGAGAACAGAATGAATCCACTTTTCTAGCCATCTGGCAGCTCAAATGTGTTCATATTAATTTTTTTATTGAGCCAGTCATTTTTATATAGAAAATATTTGTTAGATTGCATAAATTATAGTACTGGATAAAAATATGGTGTCATCTCCAAACCTTTCATTTCTTTTTTTGAGTTTCTCTTTTTCCTGTCATCTCTTAAAGGTTTGTCTTTACCCTGAGATCTTCTCACATTGTGTGGTATTCCTGAAAGTTCTAGGACTGAGAACAGAAGGACTTCCCAATGAACAATTAGCCAGAAGGCAATTTTGTAAATGGCTAATTCTCTAAAAGCCATTTCTTAGAAAGGTCCCCCACCATCACCCCAGCAAACTGCCTTTTGGTAAATAATGTGTATTGTTCCCAGATGAGTGACCTTACCCACTCAGAGAGATTGTACTACAGGAAACTCATGTCTCTCACACCTGTGTTACTGAAGCATTCCACTTTATGCCCCATACACACTGTAAAGTCTCAAACTCTTCATGGCATCTTTGTTACAAATGTTCACTGGATCTCAACAAGGAGCACCACTTATGACTCACTTTCCCAAGTCAAAAAAAACCCAAGTCATCAGAGTCATTTACCTCCTCAGCCTCCACATCCAATCCATCATTCACTCTTGCAGATTTTTCACCCCCTAATTAAACAGGAGAATGAAATCCATCGGATTTGTGTTTCTTATGGTTCTGGAGTATTTCTCAATCACTTGCCTCCTCTTCATCACTGCCATCTACTGATGAAGGTCAGATCTACCCCATCTCCCTTCAGTCCACCTCAGGGCTATTACAATGCGATATTAATCCATCTGTGTCCATCTAATGGTTTCTTTCTCACATTGTTCCTCTATGCTAGATGTGGGATGAACTATTCCAAACGTAGTCTTACTGAAAGATCCTCCTATGTCAACATATGTGGTTCTCAAGGTATAGTCCATAAAATGTATCCTCAAGATGGTCTGTGTCATCATTGGAATGGAAATCCATTTAGAAAGGTATGCATTCTGCGTTCCCCACATACAGAATCATAAGGATCTGACACATAATAAAGGTCTCCAAAGGACTTGAAGGAAAGCTGTTAAATGTTTTTGCATTAGACTGAATGCTTCTTCCATTGTAAATTTCATATATTTAAAGTTTAATTCCAGTTGTATGGTATTGAAGATAGGGACTTCGGGAAGTCATTAGATTATAAGGATGGCATCCACATAAATGAGATTAATGCCATTATAAGAGAGCTGACTAAACAGCCTGGAAGTTTGGGATTGTAATTGCAGCTATTTAGAAGGGTGAATGGGTAAAAGGCAACATGTCAATGCCTGCCTGGGCTACAGATTAAATTTAAGACCAATATGGGCAATTCAACACAAATAGTAAAATTAGGGCTGGGAATATATTGCAGGAATGAAGTGTTTACTTGGTATATTTAATGGCTTAAATTTAATCTGCAGAAGAAGAGAGAGGGAAAGAAACAAAAAAGAAAGGAAGAGAGAGAAAAAAAACAAAAGAAAGGCTCCTTCTACTATGTGAGTATACATCAAGAAGTCTCCAGTCTACAGCCCTGAAAAGAGCCCCACAGAGCCCAATCAAGCTGAGCCCTTGACTTCAAATTTCCAGCATCCATGATGATGAGAAGCAAATTCCTATTGTTTATGAGCCCCCCTGTCTTCATTACTTAGTTAAGGAAGCTCAAACTGACTGAGACATTAGAATAATCTAGCATGTCATATATGCATCTAACTAATGATTCTTATTTCTCAAGTGACAGCCATTAACAGCTAGCGGAACAAAATTTGAACATGTGGGTATCTGGCAATGCGCTCATATTAGGGAAGTAAAGTGCAGGCTGATCCAGTCTACTGCTCCTTCAGTATTTTCCTTCCTCCTGCCCTCCTTTTGAATTCTGGGAATCCTGTTTGACTTGCATTTCCTCACAGGCAGCGTGGCCCCTCCCATTTATCATCAGCACACTGCTGCTCCTTTTACCTGAAGTGCCCTATTCTCACCCCACCCCTACATCCGTCTCTGTTCAACTACTCATTTGTCAAAATACAGCTCAAGTTTCATCTCCTCTAGGAAACTCTGACCTGTCTAATCTGGTTATGTCTTTTCTCACAATGTCCTCATAGCAGGTATTGCCTTTTGACTAAAGCCAACTTAGGTTTCTCATGCAAGCACACTCCTCGAACTCTAAATAACAAGTACTGAGGAAGGGCTCAGAAGATAATAATGGTTGAATTCAAGTAAATGGGTCCAGGCTAACAGTAAAATGAAATGAGAGCCAAGTCTTTCTAAATGTGTAAAACGTCATAATTCCTCAATATTTCAGAAATACATTTGGGAACTTTTCTGTTGTAAGAAACAGCATATATTTTCCATCATATCTAAATAAAGCTGGCTTGCTTGTTAGTGTCACTAGCGGGTTTTCATGCACTTTTCCTTTCTGATTTGCAATTGCATATTTCAAATATCATATCATATCAGATATTCAAAAATTTATTCTTTCTTAAGAATGAGGAAGATAAGGAAACAAAATATTCAGTACAGCAACTTTCTACTATAAAAATTAGCACACCATGTCAGGTCTTGGAATCTGAACAGCCCTTTTAATCAATATAAGGACACTGCACCCATCTTTGCCAGATTTGACTTAATCCACAGCTGCTCTTCATTTTATTTGCTTTCAATCTATCAAACCTGTTTGGGCTATGAAGCGGATCTGAGCCAAGCCTACTGTTTAGCTGCTTATAAAGGATGACAGCTTGTATTCTGGGTAAAATTACCTTAGGCCACATGTTTCTGCTAAATGTCAACTCACTTATATTCAGAATCCAGGTTTCCAAAAGCCAGCAGCAATCATTAACTACGTGCTAAATAATCAACTTATTTATGGGTATATGTTATGTCTATATAGATGTAATGTGTAGTAAAAGCTTAAGCTGAATATTGATTTATTCATTCATTCACCCAACAAAGGCATGCTGAGGACAAAGGCTACCATAGTATAATAATAAACACAGCAATGCTATAAACAATAGCTACTTGTGTGCACACTGTTTGAAGTGCCATGCTAAGCCATATATGCGTCTTAGATCATCTCCTCTTTATAACAAACTTGTAAGGTGGGTATGCTGCTGTTCTATATTAAGATGCCAAAGCTTAGAGACACTGATGTCTCATGCAAGGTCAGAGCTGGCAAACAGCACAACCACAGTGTGATTACATACAGTGCCTAGCACTCCTGGCCTCTGTTGCCAAGCATCACTGTTATCAGTGCCACTGAACCAGCACTTTCCCCAGTCCTGCTCTTCCCCTGAACCAGTCCTGTCCTGCTGCAAAATGAACAGCATTAAGCAGGAATTATTTCAAGGTTTTTCATGTGACAAAGGCAAAATCAAATTAAAATGTTAATTTTTTCAATTATACAAGTTTTGAGCATATGGTGATGTTAGTATTCAATGAATATTAACTGTTGGTAGTTAATGACAAACTGTGGACTGCATGACCTTTGAGGTACCTCACAAACAAGAGATTCTGTGATTAAAGAAGTGGTTGAATCTAGTTGGTCCTAGATTCTACCTCTAAACTGTCTCTTGAAAAATCACACTTTGTTCAGGCTATTTTCATAGTCATAAACTGGACTAAACAAGGTATGTATTTATATAAATAGAGTGTCTCGGGAGGGCCATACTTTGTCGCTACTTGGATCCCATGTCAATAAGGAACTAACAATAGAAAACACAGTTGATATGTCACTTGGCATGATGGAAGGACCACAAAAAGGAGAAGTAGTAATTTGTCTAGTTGTACAAGAGCTCCTAAAATGCTAGCCTATATTTTTATAGACTCAATGTATCAGAGGTTGCTTCATAAGACTGGTCAGTTTAATGAGTTTGTAGGAATTTGTTTGGTGCAGCAATCAGTAATTTTGGTTGATTTTGAATATACTAAAAAGGCAACTCTTAAACGTCTTCATGTAAATTTCTTGATGTCCTGTGACCTCCACTCTCACACCTCACTTACTTAGGTATATCACCCCCCACCCCCACATACCACCATCAAGAACGCTTGAATAGTGTTCTTCCTAGCTAATTTATTAGGATGGTTTCTTGAGTTATACAATATTCCCAACCTACAGGCAATCTCTTTGGTAATTAACAACAAAACAAAACCAGCCAGTATTCCAAGCTCTTTGACCATACTGACCTGGTCTTAGACCTTATTTTCATTTTTCATGCTCTCAGAGGTAAAGTACATAGCCTGCTAATCACTGGAAAGGAGTCAATCTAGCTGTCCCCCAACCTGAATGGGAGTAAGGTAATAACCTGCTACCCAGGTGAAAAAATTACTATAACATGCTATGATCCAAACTCCATTTATGCACAAAACCATTTCATTCTGGGCTTCGCAGCAAGGACTGACATATTGTGTGCCAATTCATATCTTTAATGAATCTTTTCCCCCTGTGGGAAACAATATTTTCACAGGAATTTTGGAGCTGGGTCAACCAGTGATCTAAAATTATGTTTAAATCCAGGGTCCCTATGCCTTTTTAAAGAAGTATTCACAGCAAACCAAACAAAATGCTTACATAAGCCAGGAAAAGTTGCAGCAACAATATGATCATGCTATAATTACTGCCATTTAAGAAAAATAGAGTTTGTATGAACAGAACCAGAGAGTCGACCAACTGTTTAGGCTTCAGATGGAAGCATTCCAATTTAAATCTGCCTGGTGATTAAAGCGCCGACCTTGAGAAACACAAATCTCACTGCAGATTCTACCTCTGTCACTCACCGAGTGACCTTGGCTAAGTTACAGCCCTCTCCTTTTCCACAAGTCTACCTCACAGAACTACAATGTGGTTTCAGTGTGCTACTAGACTTAGAAGTTCTCGTTCCCCTGCTTGGCACACCAGGACCACTCCGCACCGGCTGCTAGCTTTTATTCATTCAAACAATTATTGAAAGTCTACAATTGTCTGGGATGGAACTTCGTAAAGCAACAATCCAGGAAAATGATAACCTGGTGAGAAATGACTTTGTTTCTTTTGGGGGAAAAAAAGTTTTTAAGTTCTGTGTTTAGATTTTTTTTTCCTTAGACCTTGCTTTCTTGGATAGCTTGTGTACATCCTGTCAAAACGAGCAGTCCATTGATAATTTCTTTAACTAACATCTAGCTATAACAGTTACTTTGTACTGGACTATTTTCTTCTGCCACAAGTCAGTTCTGAAAATATATGAGGCACATACTGGACCAGTAGTAACATTAAGGCTACCAGAGTCACACTTTGTTGCCTATGAGCCTTGTCACTACTGAGAAAGAACATATCAAGGACATTTGAAAGGAACAGAGGATTAGAGGCAGTTCTGAGGGCAGTGCCTCAAGACACTGATCAGTCTCTGCAGTGAGAAACCTCCACTCAAGCACACACCTTAGTTTCCAGAGTTTCTGTGGAAGTCAAGGGACATGATCGATCTCCTTGGTACTCTGCTGCTGGCCTCTTGTCACTTAGAACTTCAGGGGACAGCACATGCAAAGGCTTCTGAGTCACTTAAAAAAAACAACTCTGTATGTGCATGTATGGGACACAGAATGTGTTCCGTCATGGATACATACATACATATCCATAACTTTAAATGTGTATTAAATGTTAATAAAATTTTAAACATACAAAATTTTAAATACATAAAATTAATTATAAAGTTAATTATATATAAAATTTTATGTGTATGGGTGTTTTGCCTGTATCGATGTATTGGTACCACATGTATGCATGGCGAACCGCAGAGGTCAGAAGGGCATGCTGGATTCCTTGAACTGGTATTATTGATGGTCATGACCTTCCTGTGGGTGCTGGGAACCAAACCTGGATCTTCTGCATGAGCAAACAGTACTCTTAAAGGCTTAGCCATCTCTCTAGCTCCAATAAATGCAAATTCTGAAACGGAGCTGCTACCTCCCTTGCCAGCGAGGCTCCTTGAGGTATGTATTTTGAACCTTATATTTAGATGCAGTTCGTCTGCCTCTGTCAGAAAGGACTTTGGGATTTTCAGTAGTACCTGATGCTATGAACAGAACCTCATCTTGAACATCCATGATATGGTTCAACTTGCTGATTTACCAAACTAAAATAAAACCTCTGCAAACTTTGTGTTTGGATCATGAATTTGATCACAAAGGATTTCTGAAACACATTTTATTGCATTGAGTTGTGAATCCTTTTTCTTTTTTGACTTAGAATAAACTCATCTTTCATTTTCATGCCATGGATAAAACTCATCACTAGCCTCCCAAAATGCCTTAAGCTTACTAAACTCAGCATCAAATTAAATAAAGAGACTGGAGGGTCACATATGTTTTTAACACTGTTTATTTAAGTCAGTTTTGAAGTAGAACAGGGAAATCTGTCTCCCAGGGTTAGAGTGGTTCTTCTATGTTCTCATTAATGAACAAGAAGAGAACAAGCAAGTTACAATCTGTCCTAAGCTCAGTTTTCTCATTCATAAAATATAGTAGTTAAACCAAAATGGGTACCAATGCCTCCCAGTTCATAGACAATATGTGTCTTTTTAAAAATCAACCAATAATTACCTTTTAGTCTGACTATGTACACCAAAAAGTGTACTGTGAATCGTTTACAAACTGCCACATTATTAAACTAAGTGCAAATAAACACACATGAGATTTTTTTTTTTTTTTTTTTTTTTTTTTTTTGGTTTTTCGAGACAGGGTTTCTCCGTGTAGCTTTGCGCCTTTCCTGGAACTCGCTTTGGAGACCAGGCTGGCCTCGAACTCACAGAGATCCGCCTGCCTCTGCCTCCCGAGAGCTGGGATTAAAGGCGTGCGCCACCACCGCCCGGCCACACATGAGATTTTTATTTCAAGAAAACTGCCTAGGAGGAATAATTGTAGAAAATAGATGCAGATTAGATTTTAAAATCAGAACAATCTGTATTTAAATCCTAGGCTCATGGCATCGCCAGGAGTAGATTATTATGAAATCTCCTAGGCCTGTCTTTATTTGCCAAAGCATAGCATATATATGCTATACTGCTGAAAAGATCAGTGATTCAAAGAGCATCTAGCATGGGGACTGATTTATTGAACACCTTCAAATAGTAACTTCCGTTGATCCTCTCTCAAGTGTTTCCACTGAGGATAAGAAATTCTGGCTTCATCAGAAGCAAGAGTGAAGCCAGCAGACAGGGATGCATCTTGGAAGTAGGTATCTCCCAGTGATTATCAACTTGCACTTCAGGGTCTCACATTTGCATGTAAATTCAAGGTCTGTCATGTGCTGCTTATTTAGGTTCTGAGAAATGAAGTCTTTCTCCAACTAACTGGTCGTGGTGAGGTAAGAAAGGAAAGTACACCATTGAGTACGTGGGAACCCAATAACCGGTAGCCATTTTATCGCACTCAGATTCTTCAAGCTTGGAGTGGCCCGTGGAATAAAAAGACATGTCAATCAATATTTCTGGAGAAATGAATGAGAAAATTCCTTGGTTGATGAACTGCACCCAGAGTCTCAATATCTTCTGGGAGTGAGGTAGGTCCTGGGATCCCACAGCTTCCTATGGAAGGCATGTCATTTTCAAAGACGTCTTTCTTGACAAGTAAACAATGCCCTGTAAACCTCTTGTGCTCTCTAGATGGAAGCAGCTAGGGATTGCATGTTTTGGGGAGTTTTTTTGTTTGTGCTCAGTTATAAAACTGTTTCATGAGACTTTTCTTGGGTGTGCAATCAAATGGAAGGGGGAATTGAGATAGAGAAGATGTGGTTAAAAGCTTTATGAAATCTGAAATGAAGCCATATTAACCCCCATTGAGCATTCTTGAACTAGTTATACAAAAAAAGACTTAAAAAATGTTTATGTCATACATAAATGTAAGTTTTTAAATATATGTAAGGCATTAAAAGAATAAAAAGAACAAATCAACATTTAAAATGTATGCTTCCCTGAGTAATCTATAGGATATAAAGCTAACAAAGATTTTATTCCTAAAATCTCTAAATACAATTAAATCATTTTAGACCGACATATAATCATCAATAATGTGTGGGCTCCCTCTGCTGGATCTCCAAACTCTGAATACAGGAGAGAGGTTTAGTACCATACAGTTAAGTTACCTAACCAAACACTTTACTCATGGTGTTGAAATCAATATAAAATGGTCATAAGTAATTGCAAATCTGTGGTTCAATATTTTGTCAAATAATGAAGTTAAAATAACTTGTATTTTCCATCAGCATTGAAAAACGGGACTTTTATTTTGTTTTAGGTCAGATTGCAAGTGTTTTAACTGCTTTAGTTTATCTTTTGAAAAGATATAGATGCTCTTTGTAGAGGGGTCACATGTGGTCCATGGTGCTGGTTGCCAGGGTTACCATGTCCTCCGTCTGTACATGTCAAGGCCAGTTGCTTCTTTGGAGACAATCAGACTATCAGATGGAAGGGGACAGAAAAAATGCAAATTATGATGTTGGCATTTCTTCAGAAAGGTGTGATTATCAGCAGTCAACTCAGAGGCATCTTCGTGTGCATAATAAATTTCTTTAATGTTAATATTGTCACTGTTTTCCTTGAGTAAGTCCTCTCTGGTGAGTGCTCAGCCACTTCACTCCTTTGCAGTGGAGGCTGCTTTATTTACTGAGCTTGGAAAAAGATGGGAGAACAAAATGTTCATTCATAAAGTTAGCACTTTTCTCCTCCTAGTGTCCCTAGCTATTAACCCAAAACACTGTTAAAGTGTCACCTTTCCAACATACAAAGAATGCTTAATGATGTTTTCTCTTCAAAAATATCACCCAGTGATCCTGAATGCAGGTGTCGCACCCTAACAATTGTCAAAGGAAGGCTGCAATTAGTGTACCACTTGCTTTAAGATCAGAAAAATATCAGTTAGGTTTGCCTTTAAGAAGAATATAATTATAATGTTTTACAGTAGATTGGAATCTGACTTGGTCCTTCTAATGCAGTTTCTTATAGTGAGATGGCTGAAATTAATGCTTTTTTAAAAATCTATTCATGCAAAGCACAATTTAATTGGTAAGGTTTCACAAATATTATACTTTGTTGCTATTGTTATTATTATTGATTTTTTATTGTTGAGACAGGGGCTGGCTATATCCCCCAGGCTGCTTGAACTAGTTATCCCTGTTTCAGCCTTCCAAGTGCTGTAACTAGAGGCATGTGACACCATCCTAGTTTATTTATTAACCTTTTATCACAAAGTTTCCAAACCCATTTAAAAAGGTAAATTCTACTTCCTAGACAACAATAGAGCCCTTGTACAAAACATGACCACAATATAACAATGTACCTAAAATGAATCTTTCAGAATATCTTCACAAAGATAACTGAAAGAATTCCTCCAAGTGAAAAGTCTCAATGACAATTGGTGCCACTTTGACGGACACATTGAACAAGCAAGAGGTTGATAGTTGCAGGTATGGGGGCTGGTTTCCAGATCTGGAACCAGGCACTAATGTCAGTGACAGAAACACCAGAGCTATGTTATCCGAGACAGGAGGTAGGAGCCTCATGAGACTACTGAGTACTAGGAAAGGAAACTAGCTCAAGACAAGATGTAAGTGTATAGACACATGGAATTTTAAAGACACAGTACCAAAAGTAGATATAAAATGGTTTATGGTGTTCAGATTAATTACATGTTAGAATGATAATACTAAGGCTATACTGAGTTAAGTATAGTATGCTAAAATTAATGTCACCAGTTTGTTAGTTTGTTTAATTCACAGCCTTAAAGCCACTTAGGTGGTTTGTGTAGTGTCAGTGTTGGACAAGATCATTCCTTTTTTTAGATCCAAAATAAATAATTATTGAAGGAATGAAATATAGAAGCCAGGAGGTGTAAGAAAATACGACTTTCCCAAGGTGTTTTAGCTATAAGAGAGGCATCTTGCCATGATTTTAGTTTAGAGAATTAAAATTTAAAACAAGAAGAGTAAAATCCTATGGTAGTCCACCCCTGTGTGTGTGTGTGTGTGTGTGTGTGTGTGTGTGTGTGTGTGTGTGTGTACACAATTGTATTGTAGAATTAGCAGGATGATTTTAATTGTTCTCATAGAGGAGCTCTTTTAGAGGAATCATAGAAGACAAAGATTAGTGCTAGAAGGCTGTTCAAAGTGTTGAGTAGCATCCATAATTAGTATGTACATAAAAACGGGCCACAGAAAAGAAATAAGGGAGTTATCTGAGAGGAATTATTTATGTAGAGGAATCTGGTCAGTCACGTGTTGCAGAAAGCCAAGGACCAAAGGGTGGTTGGATGGGAGGCTATTGGTCATTTAACTTGGGACAGAGTGCTTGTAATGGGAGCCAGCTGGAAAACCACCTAGGTACAAGGCTCAAAAGTATTCTTTCAAAAAAGTAAAAAATGTGAATGTTAGTAAGATTGGGGGAAGAAACTAGTGGGGGGCAAAGACTAAAGATCATTAAGGTCCCTAACATGAGTTTTCCAAAGTAATTCACTCAGGAAGGATTTGGGGTGCCCTGTACCTGTGACTACAAATAAAGAAAAGAGCTCCCAAGACTGTATTACCTATGATTCTACCTATCATTCTCTAAGATTCCATGATGTGTGATCTGCATTGACTAGGCCCCGGGTGGATCTCTGGGAGTCCAATTAGCGAGAATGAGGAGGGTTTATATGAGCGAGAATTGTTGAGACCAAGGTTGGATAAAGCACAGGGACAAATAGCCAAATGAATGGAAACACATGAACTATGAACCAATGGCTGAGGGGTCCCCACTGGATCAGGCCCTCTGAATGGGTGAGACAGTTGATTGGCTTGATCTGTTTGGGAGGCATCCAGGCAGTGGGACCAGATCTTGTGCTCATTGCATGAGTTGGCTGTTTGAAACCTGGGGCCTATGCAGGATTGTTTGGCTCGGCCTGGGAGGAGGGGACTAGACCTACCTGGACTGAGTCTACCAGGTTGACCTCAGTCTGTGGGGAAGGCTTTGCCCTGGAGGAGATGGGAATGGGGGGGGGGGTTGGGGGGAAGGTGAGGGGGACGGGAGGGGGGAGAACAAGGGAATCTGTGGCTGATATGTAGAACTGAATTGTATTGCAAAATAAATTAAAAAAAAAAGAAAGAAAGAAAAGAGCTCCCAAGACTGTATTACCGATGATTCTACCTATCATTCTCTAAGATTCCATGATGTGTGATCTGCATTCTCTGAGATAGTACAGTCTGAGGGCTGCCAGCAGGCGGCTGAATGTGGGAGCTTTAAGCATACGAAAAGGGCTTGGGAGAGCCACTGGAGAGGCCATCATCACTTTGGGAAACAACAAAGGTCTGGGAAATGACACGTAAAGAAGGGAGTGGATTTGAGGTACTCTGACATGATGCTGCCTCTAGGGCAGCTAAGCTTTCTGAGACTTACCCAAGAACATTCACTCACAAAGGAAATGGAGACAAGGGAGACTTTTGGTTGTTGTGTGACTATAAATAAAATTGTAGAACATTCTTATGTATTGGTCATGTTTAGTCTTCCCAGAGTTAAGATGTAGAAGTTTTAACCTCCAAATGCAGTTATATTTGGAGATAGGACCTAAGGCAGTAATCTAAATTCCATAATAGAGCAGGATTATCTTCAGAGAAAGAAACATCAAGCCCTCCTCTTCCCTCCCTCCACCCTTCTACACTCTCTCCTCTAACTCTGAGAAGAGGCCTTGAGACTTGACCATAGACTTCCAGTTTCCAAACAGTGAGAAAGGAAGACCCTGTTGGTAAATTACAGTCTGTGATGTATTGAAATGTCACCCTGAACTGATGAAGAGAAGAAAATCACAATCCCAGGCTGGTCTCTTAACTTGTTATCCACCTGCCTCAAATACTGTGCATGCTGGACTGGCAGATTTACTACCCTATGAGGCTTAGACTAGATTTCAAAAAAATATAAATACATTCAAAGCTAGGAGACTAGAGATCTGAATGGTGGCAGGAGTGGATATCTATTATAATGCAGCGGACTTGCTGACTTCTGGTCTCTATGAGTTTGGGGCTGGACTTCTACAGAATACTCCTGGTCATCAACAGGTCCAAGTTGGAGGCATTTTTCTCCCATGGTGGTACCTGCCTACCATGGCCTACTCTTACCAACTGGTGGTCCTGTGTTTTTCAAGCTTGTATCATTCATGAAATAGCTTTACCAGGACTCTAAATCCATTACCCACCATTGTGTGAACATTTTCTCTGTACTTAATCCTTGAACACATATACTTTAACATGTATACTGTATTATAGATTTCCTGCCCCTTTGACTTCTCTGGTTGAACACTGACTGATACAGAACTAAACTCCTAAAGAAAAGGAGGTCAACCTTGGACATCGAGACACAGAGATTACATTTATTCATTCACGTGTGTATTCATTCTTAGTGTCGTACACCTATGTCATATGAGAAATGGATCTTGACAAGTTTACATTTAAAGAGACAAGTGCAATAAAAGCTGTCCACATGTTTTCAAGAGAGGATCCAGGACAGTCGCCATCATTCTACCTAGCTTGGATTTCAAGGCAATACTGATTGGAGATTGTGCTTTATTGTCTAAAGGTGCATTAGAGGACAATGAGAAAACTAATCGCTCCTTTGGGCCCCAAGATATGTATGAACAAGTAAAAGGGTCAGCTGACATGTGGACTACATTTAGGAGAAAATGGGGGGGGGCTCAAGTTTTTAAGCTGTTATCCATGTCCAGCATCACTTACTCACTGTCCATTGCTAACAATCAGCTCGCTGCCTCACGTGCTCTCCTACCTCCATTTCCACTGCTGTGACAATATCTTGACAACAAGCTACCTAGAGAGAAAGGGTTTGCTTTTAGCTTATAATTTCAGGTTCTAACCTGACTGTGGGGAAACCACAGTTGCAGAAGCTTGAGACATCTAGTCACATCACACCCACAGTCAAGAGGAGAGGACGATTGAGATAGATGCATGCAAACTTGCTTTATTGTTTGTGCTTATCTAGGTTTTTCCACTTTCCTACAGTTCAGGATCCCTTGCCTAAGGAATAGGGTTGCCTGCAGTGGGGTGGGTCTTCCCACACCAATAACTTCATTAAAGCAATCTTCTACAGACATACCACAGACAGATAGTTGTGGGACACCTGCTGTAGCTGCTGGAAACTGATCTCTGGCTCCCTGCAAGAGTAGAGAGCAGTCTTAACCACTGAGCCATATCTTCAGCCCTAAGGACAGTTCATTAAATGAATAAATTCCTATGAACATCATGGAGTACCATATCTCAGGTGAAAGTGTAATACCTTCTGACGTATATGTATGGTATTTTATGTATATGAGTGTGCATAGTGAGAAAGGGGTGAGTGTGCATGAATGTGAAGGTCAGAGGTCAACATCTTCCTCAATCACTCTCTACCTTACCTTTTGAGACAGAGTCACTAAACCTAGAACTCTCCAATTTAGGTAGACTGGCTAATCATCAAGCCCCAGGGGCTGTCCTGGCTCCGCTTTCCCAGTGGTGGGATTACAAGTGTACCTCCATGTCTGATTTCACATGAGATCCTCCTTTCCCTGAGAGCATTGTTCAGCAGAGTAATCTTCCCAGCCCCCACCATATTATGATTACCCAGTCTTTCACACTAGCCCAGACATTCTTTTCATCTAGAAAGTATGATAATATAGATGATATTTCCTAATATTTCACAGTAGGACTTTCATTCTAGAAAGTATTCCAGTCATAAGATTAATAAATTATCCTCATTAAACCATAGGCTGGCTCAGGAAGCCAATCAAAGTGAGTCATGGAAGTTATTTTTTGATGTATCTGATAGAATTTTACATTGCATTCTAAAAATTCATTTCTTCCTAAAATTTGGTCCAACTGGTGTTGTATTGCAGCTGATCTGCAATGAATTTGCACCAAACACCTTTCCTTTTCTCTCTTTTTTCTCCACCTCCCTGTAATGTCCTGACTTTAACCCAACAACCTTGTTGACTTTTTTAAAATAAAAGGATGCCAACTTTTAATGAAGTCCACTGTGCCTAAGGTCAGTTCCCAAGTTAGTCCTGACGTTTATCTGTGCTGGGAGAGTCACCAGGAATGATGACAGCTTGCCTTCCCCATGTCTCCAGGGAGATGGATTTGGCTATTGGAAGTCACCGAGACACTGGGGACAGAGAGTGACAGAATAAACATGTCAATGTCATATTTTCAAGGGGAATGTATTTCTGTGAGACAAAAGAACAGAGTAGAGGGAGCAAATTAGGTTGTTTGTAAGGTTACAAGACTATTAAAGGGCCAAGAGTGGTAGTGAGCAAAAGTGTACAGAAAGAAATGAGTCACACTTTGTATGAAAAAGAGACAGAATTTTAGAACACTTTTGAGAGAGAAAAATAATAGATATTTTAACATTTAACAGAAAATGTGTGCTTGGGAATGAAGAGATGGCTCAGTGTTTATGAGCACTTGCTGCTCCAGCAGATGGGTTGGGTTCGGTTCCCAATACTGACTCAATGGCTCACAACCACTCCAACTCCATTTCTAAGAAATCTGACATACTCTCCTGAACTCCTAGGGCACCAGGTACATGAATAGTACACATACATACATGCAGGCAAAACACTCATACACATAAAAGAAATCTAAACAGTACTTTACAAAAGAAAATATATATTCCAATAATGTTAATAAACGTATTGACCTTGTTGTGACAGCAAAAACACTAAATTTCCTGAAAAGTAAGATCATAGAGTGAACCTGTGATCAGAGTTATGATAGGAATATGATGCACATGCCACAGGCACAAGGCAATCAGATGGGTGAAGGGTGGAAACCATGGCAGACAGACAAACGTGGCACAGTCCTGGACAGAGCCTTTACAGTCCAACAAGTTCCCAGCTGGGAAAGTAGAAGCTCGTTGGGAAGATAGGGAAAGACAACGGAAACAGAGCAAGCTTGTGGGAGAGGGCAAGCGGGATTTCATGGTCAGGGTAGAGGCTTGTTTATCCTTTTCTGCTCCTGTATCTGTTTTCTTACAAAACAAACATGTTTAGGAGAGATGCCTGGATGGTCCTTCACATGAAAAGCTGAGTTAACTTCAGTTCACAAGAGGACACAGAGGCAAACACAGCACCAATAAAGGAACTGATGACAGATGTGAACACAAATTCCCACATGTTAGAATAAGTCTCCTTCTCAGTCCAAATCATGGTATCTGGTTACTGGAAAAGATTTAGTGGCGACAGGGTAAACCCCTGGAAGGTTACTGTCTTACCCAGTGACTAGCAAGGAAAGCAACGACTGTATTCTTAGTTAGACATGCTGGATTTGAAAACCACACACACTAATCCTCACAGTTCCTCAAACTGGGAACGACAGAAACTTATTGTGGGAGTCCTATCAAAAGAAGTCTTAGCTAAGTTAGGCTTAAAGTTGTCTTACTTGTAAAATTAGTCCTCATTGTAATTAAGAACTTTTTAACTGGGGAGAAGATGCTTCCCAACATGGCACTTTAATTAGGTCACATAAAAATTTTTTAAAATGTACATATGTTTTGTTTTGACATTTTCATGAAATATAATTATAGACTGACATCACCAGATTGTAGGAGTGAAATGGGTTTTGAGTTCAAGGCTCCAAGATTCTCTGAACTTTTGGCTCATTTTCTATGTTCTCACATCCTGCTGGATTAAGGTATCTTGCTTGGCAATGCAACTCCCCTCATAAAAATGTGACATTTCAACAACATAGTTTCCATAACTATTGATAGTGGAAAGTTTCTTACTTTAAGCACTCACCACAAATAGGTCATGGGAGGGGGTTGGGCAGAGACAAAGACAGCAAGTGGTTTGTAACTTATCTCATTAGATATTAAATATGACCTTTACTAAAACCAATATTAAAATGGAATTTAAAAATTGATTTGGTCCAAGTATCACCTTGGCTGAGTCAAAAGTCAAAAAATAATTTCTCAGCTACTGAGATGAAAATCTGGTTTGGGTCAGGATAATCATCAAAACTGTAAGATTCCAGAAACTTCTGTAAATGGTGGTTAATATGATCATTGTCACGTTAGTGATCGGACAGGTCTGGCTGCTGTAAGAAACTAGCGCAAACGCTCCGTATGACAGATAGCCTCAGAATCAATG
Source organism: Peromyscus californicus insignis (assembly GCF_007827085.1). Lineage (NCBI taxonomy): Eukaryota > Metazoa > Chordata > Mammalia > Rodentia > Cricetidae > Peromyscus > Peromyscus californicus. The sequence goes on from NW_026294503.1 coordinate 10,039,552, forward strand.
TCCCTTTATCCCGTGTGTATGCCATGGTAGCCTGTGACACCTGACAAAGACACAGACATGGCAGAAGCAACAATGGTATTTTTTAAAACCTGGATGTCATTGCTACAACTCTCCCTGTATGCTTTGTAAAGTTCCTCACACACTGTCGCAGACACTCACAAAATATTTGTGGAAAGAACGCATTTACTAAAGCATTTACCTCGCTTAGATGCACACTGGATATCAGACTCCAAAACAATGAATCTTAGACTCATAAACATTGCAACTTACATTATGAATAAATAAGCCTGATACTGTGAATTAAGTTAAGAAAAACAGTCTATTCCATTCACACATGGTCCTATCTATGGACATGTCATTTCAGATGAGACAACTTTGAAAGTTTTTGTGCTCTGTTTTTATTCATCTTAACAATATTTTTAAATACATGCTGAGCAACAGAATGCTCATACCAGCCAGTGGTCCTTAGCCTGTGCCAAAATTAAACGTATTTTTCTATAAGCTTAAACATTTGAAAAGGAGAACACAGTCTCATCAGAGTGAAAACTTAAAATTTGAAGTGTTTAGAAATGTGAATGTCAACACACATGACTTTGGGAAGCTGCTCTTCATTAGGAAAAAGTCAGCAACAGAAACAGCTGTTTTCTTAAAGCTCTGATGAAATGAGAGGTTTCTTTCCTTTCTCTCCCTCTCTCTCTTTTTTAACAGATTCTATTTAATCATAGTAAACCATTTACGGTCATTCTTGAAAAGCGTGCTCTTTAAAGACAATTGAATTATTCTAAGGGAAGTTAAGGAAAACCTCTGTGTGATTGTATCAGGCCAACATTTGGGAATAACCATGTAAATGCATTTGCACAAATGCAGGGTATTTATAAGTAACTAAGGTAGTTGCCATATTGCACCTCAAAAATCAATTGTATTTATTGTTTTAAGTATTGTAATCTTCAAGCCTTCCTGAATTTCCCCTTTCAAAAGGAATTCTTGATATGTAAAGAAGTATTTAAAGTGTCATTTACTAAAATCACATCAACTAATTCCAAATAAGATGCAACTCAATTTTATGAGCTAAGATAAAGAATGTTGTATTTCTTTTTTTTTTTTTTTTTTTTTTTTTTTGGTTTTTCGAGACAGGGTTTCTCTGTGTAGCTTTGCGCCTTTCCTGGGACTCACTTGGTAGACCAGGCTGGCCTCAAACTCACAGAGATCCGCCTGGCTCTGCCTCCCGAGTGCTGGGATTAAAGGCGTGCGCCACCACCGCCCGGCAAGAATGCTGTATTTCTGAAGTCTTTGCAATAGACTGGTAACATAATGGCAGTCATAAAGCTATAATGTGACACACATCAAAACTATAATAGGTTTATAATAAATTTGAACTGGCTACCTTGTACAATGTAAGTGTATGTGTACTTAAGGGTTCACAATTCTGGCTAACTGAGAAAAGAGCAATAGATGCTGAGTCTAAGTTTCCAAATACGAAATGTTTCTGAGAAATTGAAAGATGTGAACTATTTAAAAGGCAGCCAACACTGGCATTCCATCTTCACATGCAAACTCAAGAAAACATTAACAGCAGAACTATAGCCTGATGTAAGAGCCATCAAAACTAAATTTAATTTTAAATACAATCAACCTAACAGACAAAGCAGGAGAATCCTGCTTAGCTGTTCTTGACAGGGTTTCTCTGTGTAGCCCTAATTGACCTGGAACCTGTAGACCAGCCTGGACTCAAACTCATAGAGGTACGCCTGCTTCTGCCTCCTAAGCGCTGGGGTTAAAGGCATGAGTCACCACCACTGCTGTCCAGCTTTGCTTAGCTATTCTTGTTCAAGATGATTACATGAAGACACTTTGAAATTCTATTATTTTTTAGAATTTTTTTTCCCAAACAAGCTGGAACACTGAACATAACAAGCTAAGATGCAGGAAAGAATAACATGAAGAATCCTGTCCCTAATCCTTACCAACACTTTGAAATAGAATTTATCACCAAACTACATGCTCGGCTTGCCATGTGAAATTAAAATAACCTTCTTATAAATTTTAAAAAGTATGAAAAAATAAGTAATTTTTAATTTTTTAAAATGTCTATAATCAAACTACCCTCACACTTGTATAAAAGCGATCATCATACATCTGTATAGTGTTTGCTAAAAATGTTACAAGATGTGCCAGTCATGCATTCAGTAATGCACATTTTCCAAACAAGACTGAATAGAAAAGGCCAACCTTGAAAAAGAAAGAGGGAAAAAGAAGAAGAGGGAGGGAATGGAGGGAAGACATTCTTTGGAGAATGTCTATCCAAGTCTAAATGTGAGTTAAAAATAACCATCCAAAAGGAACATCAGTCTATTCTCTCCAATTAAACAATGCGAGGGAGGGGCATCTATATTCAAAACCCAAATTATCAATTTTAGTAGATACTATCATCTTTTAAAATGTACTTGACTTGTAGATAAACAATTAGGTGTGTGTGTGTGTGTGTGTGTGTGTGTGTGTGTGTGTGTGTGTGTGTGTGTTGGGAGAAGTAGTATTTATTCTTGTAAAGGGCTTTCTTTATTTTCTTTCTAAAGGGTTTACTTTAGGCAAAGACCACACTACATGAGATTTCACCCATTCAGGCATGTTTCTGTTGTAGGCCTTTAAACTCTTGAAGGTTATTAGCCCTTCCTTCGTGGAGCATATCTGTGAAAGTCATTGGGACAAAGTTGCCACATTCCTAGAACTTCTTAGAAAAATAAATACCACTTCACAGCCACTTATGCCTGAAGAAAATCACTTGGGACTAGTACGAGAAATGCTGAATCTCCAGGATGATGCCACGCATTCCTCTAATTTTTATTTACGTTGTGTTTGTCCCAGGCAGCAGATTGTCCCGCTTGTTTCAACGCCCTGCTGGTAATCTCTTACCAGATTGAACACTACACCATCACTTCACATCAACAATAATCTTATTCCAAAGCACATTCCTCTACTCCTGACTAGAAAACACTGTTAAAGTGGGTTTCATGATACCACTTTTGTCTCTTTCAGGGGAATCTGCAAGTGAAATCTTTGATTAGGTATGAGAAATATCTGGATTTTTCTCGAACACCTTGTTTTTGAGACTGTGAATCATGGCACAGGTTATGGTTTCCCAGTTGCCACGTCTGCCAAAAGTTACCTTTGTTGCCTAATCTTGGCAACCAAGAGAATATGAACTTGAATTCTACTCTCATGTTCGTTTTTATAACCTTCCTTTTAAAATAACTCTTTTTTTCTTTACCAGCGTATAGTGTCCTTTTTCTCAATTTTCTGTTTGTGAGTATGTGTGTGTGTTAGTGTAGTGGGTATGTGTGGATGGAGCATGTTCATGTGTGTGTACCTGTGTGCCTGCATGTGGAGGGCAGCGGAAGACATTTGGCTTCCTGTTCTGTCAGTTTCCACATCATTCATTTGAACAGAGTCTCTCTCTCACTGAACCTAGAGCTAGGCTGGCAGCCAGCAAGCCCTAGCAATGCTTCTGCCTCCGCCTTCGCCAGGGCTGTGGTTACAGGTGCCAGTGTGTGGGTTCTGGGAACTTGAACCTAGGCCTTCACAACAGCCAAGCAAGCACACTTAGCTACTGAGCCCTTAGTGTGTTTTATTTTGAAAACTTAAAATTCATTTTGGAAAAAGCAATACATTTTATATAAAAACGTATTTTAATTGCCCAAAAAGGGATCACTGTGTGGTATAAATTACTGGGTGATGTCTTTCTAGGCCCTTTGGTGCATGTTTTAAAACTATGAAAAACAGAAAATGAATTTAATGGATTGTTTCAACAGAACACAACCAGATATTGACTCTGTTTAGAAATGTTCAATTTTTAGATATAAATGAATTGAGATTCTGAGAAAAGAGTTCTGAATTTAAGAATTACAATTCAGAGATTTTAGAGGCAGGCCTGGTAGCAGAGGCAGAAGCAAAGGCAATGGAATTCCTAGTAGAAAAAGATCACTCGGAGGAAAGGCTCTGGCCACTGACTTGGACCTTCACTAACATGTCAAATGGTCAATGTGAAATCACACCAAATAGCAAATAGTATGTGTGAGCTCTCTAGGCAGGCAGATTGTAACTTTCCGGTAACCCACAAAATATGAGTCTTGGCTCAAACCATCCTGAGAAACTTTGATATTGTTTTCCTCACTCTGAACGAAATATTAGTACTTTCTCTACAATGTTTGTAGGTGAAGTAGTAGTAGTTCTCAGCTGCAGTGATTCCTGGAGACATTTTGTTTGTCTCAGCTTGGATACCCTATTGGCATCAGAAAAGATGCTGCAGCTGATGGTCTGTGCTGTAGGTGATGGTCTGGCTTTTCAACTCTCTGTGGAAAACCTCCTCTGTTTCCTCTTAAGTAGTTCTCACAGTAGTCAGCAATATAGAATAACTATAATTAAGGTATTTAAGGGAGGATTTGCTTAAAAATTACATAAAATCTGGCACCTGTGCAATCTTCACACAACTACTATTTAAGCCAGTCTAATGGGCATAGTTACAATCTCATCTTCCAGACAGTCCCTGTACCCTGCATCTCTTACGAAGGCTCGAGCATGAGGACAGGATGACCCCTGCTTGCCTCAAGCATTCACATGAAGAAATGCTAGGTTAAGCAGCATTTCTATACTGACTGTGGTGTAAAAGGCAGTTGTCCAATTAAAGCAAGAGCCCACTGCTTTTATGATATGTTTTTATGCAAATCTCATCATGCTATTAACTCATACTTGAGATTAGCGCCAAGGGAAAAAAAATGTCCTACTTTATTATTTCTCTTGTTAAATATACAAAACCATGTATCTGACTGTTTCTCTTTTTCCTTGGCTACAAGAAAAAATAAGCTGACTGAAATCATTTGCTCTTGCTGAGGCTGGTAACAACGACACCCTCTGGAGCCAGGCCGGCTGCCTACATACAGATCCCACAGACATCACTTAGCAGCTACAAGATAGCCCTGGCTGTAGAAATTTCTCTGGGCCCCAGTTTCTTTCTAGGTAAAATGAGGTTAATAATTGCACCGAGTTAAGGTCATGGCTAAGGTTAAAACTGTTAATTGTTAAAGACTTAAAACAGTGGCCAGTGTTTACTAAGCACTCAGTAAGCCCCACTTAGTCCTTTTCCTTCTACAGGACAACTTGGAGTCTGCTATGTTCTCTGATAGCCCTTGGCTTACAAGTTTAATAAGGCCAGAGATCACATGTAAGCCACCAAGGAACTGCTGATTTCCAGCAGAAAAAATCGAACATAATCTACATCTTTAAAACTGAGTGGCCAGAGACAACCACACAAGCCCAGGGTCAGCAGGACCTGAACTTGTGCCTTTGAACAGCATTATTTTCTGAGTTTTTTCTAAGGAACAAGACCTGGATACTACCACTGCTCTTCCTGGTGTCAGGATTCCTTATCCCCCCAAAGCCAGAGAGATTGTATTTATTTTGTGTTGTAAAATAGAATCTCATTGATAGCCCAGACTGGCCTCTAACTCACAGCAATCATCCTGCCTCAGCAACCCCAAAGAGCAAGTCTTGCAGGCATGAGCTGCCATGTCAGCTGGAAGTGGTGTGTAACCAAGGGTAGTTGAACTAGGTCATCATTTCTGCATGGGAGTGGTGGGAAATGAACTAAGGGCCTTTCAAACTAGCATGTGACCATTTTGCTGTTGGAATTCGGCAGAGCACTCATCAAAGCCCATCAGTATCTGTGTAGAGTGAACACCTACATTCTTTGAAAACACTGATTACCCTCTTTGCTAGTAACTTTGTGCTAACCTCTCGGTGTTTCAAAGACCCACAACAAAGGACTTTCAGTTAAGCCCAGAAATCCTGTCACATATGCCCTAGAGATCATGGAAGGCCATGTTTCTTAGCTGCCTCTTAGTTGAATCTATATTCAGTTTGTGTGGTATTTTGCAATTTCTTTAGGGACTTGAGAGAGCCCAGAGTCTCACTATGCTGCCTAGGCTGGATCTTAAACTCCTAGGCTCAGGTGTTCCTCATGCCTCAGCCTCTGGAGTTCTTGGATTCCATGTGTGCATGAGTAACCATGTCTGGTTCGCAGTGTCTGTCTTCACCTTGCAAATAATTTTTTTTAAAGATTTATTTATTTATTATGTTCACAGCATGTATGACTGCAGGTCAGAAGAGGGCACCAGATCTCATTACAGATGGTTGTGAGCCACCATGTGGTTGCTGGGAATTGAACTCAGGACCTCTGGAAGAGCAGTCAGTGCTCTTAACCTCTGAGCCATCTCTCCAGCCCCGCAAATAATTTTTAAAACATTTAGGAACTAACAATGTTTTGCCTCTTTCTCTTGTATCTTCCCAATAGTAAAAACCCACAGTAGATCTTCAGTTAAAATTAAAAAAGAAAAAGTCATGAATAAGACAAAGGAGCACACACTTGTCCAAGAAATACACACACATAAGAAACAAATTCAGAGAACTAAGCTGACCCCCTACAAATCTGAAAAAGCCCAGACTATAAGTGGTAATGAGAGAGAATTTTATCTACCACATCTAAATATTACCTTCAGCTTGATGTTAGATCCAAGGGGATTAAGTGAGGAAAATTGCATTCAATATTCAACTACAAGTATTACTGAAAGCAGTTTGTACCAGACATGGTGGCACATGTGTGTAACCCTGGCAAGTCATGAAGCTGAGGTGGGAGATCTTGACACAGCCTTGTCTTGTGTAACAAGACCCTGTGAAAGAAGGAAGGAAGGGAGGGAGGGAGGTAATGGAGAGAGAGAGAGAGAGAGAGAGAGAGAGAGAGAGAGAGAGAGAGAGAGAGAGAAGAGGAAGAGGAAGAAGAAGAAGAAGAAGAAGAAGAAGAAGAAGAAGAAGAAGAAGAAGAGGAAGAAGAAGAAGAAAGAAAGAAAGAAAGAAAGAAAGAAAGAAAGAAAGAAAGAAAGAAAGAGAAAGAAAGAAAGAAAAAGGAAGAAAGAAAAAGGAAGAAAGAAGGAAAAAGAAGAAGAGAAAGAACAAAGTGAAACCAGAAACAGCTCTGAGTTTCTCTGGACTATAATAGTAAATAGTTTACTCTATATGATGTGTGCAAAGAATGAGAGAGTATCTGGCAGACTATAGTCTATGAGGAATGCGAATTGAATGATTGGGTAGTTTCAGGTGTGTTTTGGAATTATGTTACAGAGGTTCTTTTTTTGTTAAGAATGTAATGGTTTCTGTTTAGAAGTATTCTTTATGTGAACATCAAACACACACACACACACACACACACACACACACACACACACACACACACACATACACACACACACACACACACCCCTCCCCTCTCAGACAGGACCTGAACTTGTGATCCACTTGCCTCAGCTTCCCAAATATCTGAGTATGTGGGATCACAGGCCTGAGTCTCAAAGCCTGATCGAAAGATCTGATTTTTCTTTTTTTTTTTTGGTTTTTCAAGACAGGGTTTCTCTGTGCAGCTTTGGAGCCTGTCCCGGAACTCACTCTGTAGACTAAGCTGGCCTTGAACTCACAGAGATCCTCCTGCTTCTGCCTCCCAAGTGCTAGGATTAAAGACCTGTGCCACCACCGCCCAGCTCAAGATCTGATTTTTCATAAGTAGTTACTCTTAAATTATCCAGACTCTATCTACTTAACATCTTGCCAAAAGTTGAAACTGAGGCTTGGGATCTTGTCATATATATGTTTAAGAAATAGTATTAATTGAAAAAGCTCCTCCTGCTGCCGATATTTAATTAATCAATGAGGAGCTCAGGATGACATGTGCAGGCTTATTCACAGAGGTGAAACACTACGCAATCAAGATCTTTGAAGAAGGTAATGATGCAAAAGTCAACTGAAGGGACCGCGCAAGCAAACGAGGGTATCAAATAACCGCAGATCTGAAGGATGCCATGAGGACTACAACACAGACACCTTCAGCCCTGTGGAAGAGGCACTGCCCACATCAGCCACACTGATACCCGGCACTAGCTCTCCAGTGGTCTATGGCATTACAAAACTTGATTATTCAGAGTGTTGTGTTACCAAATGTTATATTTTAATTTAATTCCTCTCCATTTCTCAGTCTTGATCATGTCACAAATGACAGGGCTGAAAGAGTTGATTTTCCACCCTCTATCTTCATTCTGCCAGCATTCCCAATTATAACGTGACTTTTAAAAACTAATCTGAAGTGATATTCCATCCTCCACCTGATGGCTCCAGACAGCTGACATTAACATGATATACAGTGAATTTCACTCATGCCTATGAAGTACATACAATTGGCAGTCCTTTGTGAGTCATGTGAGGTTCCTTTTCCTGTCCCAAGTCTCTATGAGCAAAGATCTCCCCTTCCCAGATCTTCTGCTCCTCATTTTTAACTTAGTTTTGCTTTTCTAAAGAACTTGAAGATTATTTCGATATACATTGAGATTTACATGATAGGATAAAGAGGGGCATAGTTCATATAATCTTTTATTGAATATCACTGTTAGGTATTTTGCAATACAGTAGCATCTTACTTCTATGATTTGTGGAATTTGTCTTATTATTGCTATTTTATAGAGGGAGAAATCAAGCCTCAGAAACACTAGGTCGTTTGTTGAACTCTTGCAGCTTACAAGTAACAGAAGCTGATTCCATTCACCCTCCCTCTTTTCACCCTCCCTCTTCAGCTCCACGTCACCTGTTTACCCATGGCATCACATGCACGAGCAAGTAATAAAAAGTGGCTTCATTCTAACCTGCCCTCTGCTAATCTAGCACTGACAGTTATGGAAGTGGTAGATTCATCCCCCTCTAATAGGGCCGTTAAATATTGCTCTTCTCTCATGAGACCATTCTAGGTGAGATGACTACATGAAGCTCAAATAGAAAAATTGCTCCAAGAAAATAGAAGGCACATGAAAATGATCATTACGGAATTCTGTGAGAAAGATCTTTAACTTCAAAGGAAGTGCTGTGGGACTACTTATCTAAGGACTGAACTCAGAAGGATCCAGTGTGTCTCCAAACATCTCATTTCCAGACTCAGCTTGATCTCTCTATAGACTGGAATCTCTTTATAGAGAACATATTAGATAGGTGCTATAATTATAAGCATTTGTATGATTACCTCTGAAAACAAAGGCTTAAGAAATGCTTTAGTAGGTGGTACAGCTAAACCTCTACAGTGAATCATAACATTATATCATGTCCATATATTACACTCCTGTTTGCAGCTCCAAAGGAATTTCTATTTTTCTTTTCATCAGCTCCTTTTCTTACTTTCATCCCTCCAAGCTCCCTCTTCTTCATGACTATAAACCTTCTCCCCACCCCATTTACCTAAGGTCTACCTCCTGCTCTTAGAATTCCACAGGAAGTTTCCTCTAACAGGGCAGTGTAATTAGAGAACTCCTTAAATCTTAGGCTCCAAAAAGACAATCCATGCACACAAAACAAAAGGATGTATTAAACTTCTTTAATAAATAAAAAAATTACTTTTGTTGTTGTTGGTTTTGAGACAAGGTCTTGCTATGTAGCTCTGGCTGGCCTGATATTCAGATCAGGCTGCCCTTGAAATCAGCAATGCACCTGCCTCTACCACTGAGTGCTGGAATAGAAGGTGTTCACCACCATGACCCACAAAATACACATTTATATTCACAGGTACTCTCATGCACATAGCTGTGCAAAATGGCAGTTATGACCTCATATGTTAATCTAATATACCTCTTTAATAACTGAATATTTTATTCGCTTTTTTTTCATTAAAACCTCTTGAGACCAACCATTGTGTCTGATAAGACAAAGCTCATCAAGAACCCATTCTCTATTTGTAGATGACTAATGACTATACTGAATAGCCAACTACAGCACACTTATCTGATGAGGGTGTACCCATGACATTGATCTATTCATTAAAGAGACATTATCCAGCACCTATTATGTTTAAGATTCTGTCTTAAGTGCTCATATGCGTAACGAGAAGAACCAATTAAATACCACATGATTTATGTACTCTGGTTAATTCCTTGGTTGACTATAATTGCAAATATGCCAGGTGACCTCTCTGCAGTTTCTTCCTTTATAATGAAGGACTCGGATGAGTCTTGGAAACCCTTCCAATCTGTATATCCATTATTCCATGTGGTTATGTTATTCTCTAAACTGAGAACCCATATCACTTAAGTTTCCAAATTAGATATGGTTTAATCTTCATAGTTACATAACATAAGGAAAACTTCCATAAAAATAATGCATAAATGACAAGAACTATCTTGGATGAGCTTTGGGTTCCTCTCAGTGGTATTTGGATTCAAGTGTAAATGAATCATAAACATCAGGATTATATTTCTTCTAAAATAAACAAGCCTAAAATCACAGATGATATTTTCTTGGCAAAATGTACTTCATATTTTATTAAGCCCAAGACATTTGAAAATCAGATGATATGCTGAGAACAAGACATGTGCACAAGATCTATACCTTTGGAATGAAGTAAATTAAGGCAATTTATTGAGTATTTAAGGCTAATATGTTCTGTTGCCTTCAGTCTCCTGACAATTAAGCAAAAGTAAGCTAAAAACATGGCCCATTTTAAGAACCAAACCACAAAGATTTTACTTTTCCCCACCTTCCCCCCCTACAGGCTTCCATGACCACAGCCAACAAATTCCTCTTTATCAAATGCCCCTGTACTGACCATTTCTTTAAGACTAGCTTACCTAGATTCTATCTCTCTCCTTAATTTTTTTAGTTATCTTAGGTATAGGTGTTCTTTACACCACACCACATGTATTTCAGGCTTTTTAAACCACATTCAACTTATAACTGTCCCTCCTCAGATCTTTAAATAAAGACAGAAATAACCTGGATTTGAAGTTCTTGATAGTTAGCTCTAGAAGCCTTTACCTATTTTACGTTTGTGGTGTCCCTGATTCAATAGAACTTTTGACACCTCTTCAAATCATCCATTTACAATTACTTTGAATAATATCAATTCAGTGATTCATCTGACCTCGCACATAACAATCTTGAGTTTGTTTCATTCAGATTTCCTTCACATCTCTCTTTGTTTCGTGATGTTTTACTTTTATACACTTGAAGTGGAGCAGAAGCCAATCTTCTCTATGGAGGGTGAAGGAGAGCCATCAATTAGTGCTCATTGATTTCCACAGGAGTCTGTAAAACCTAACAGGTACAGGGAAAAACTATCTGTTCTCTTTCTAGAAACTAAAAACCATCACAAGAACTAATACAGAGCAGGAGTATGACTTTGTTGAAAGCAAGAATAAGTGGTTAACTGGGGATCATGGGATTTCTGAAAAATACATTCGTGACTTCCAGCTAATCACTTTAGTTTCAAGCTTGTTCTCTGTGGCAGCAACATTTTTGTTAAAAAAAAAAATCTCAAACCATTTTTATGAGTCTTTGGTTTTAATATAATTCTGCCAAGGACATTTCTCCATAGATTTTAAACATAAGGTTCTTTCAGGGGAAATTTAATCCTAATATTTATGAAGCATCTACATTTAAATCATCAAAATACCCCTATAAGAATCCCACTTAGCTATTTAATGTTGAGATTCTCTAACTGGATAATTATTTGTATATTTAAGATAAAATTATTATTTGCCTGCAGTGATTCAGATAATTATCTTAATTACCCATTGGAGCCTTGTGTGTAGACAAGTCATAATCAAGCTAAAATATCCCACAATTGCAAGGTATTTTACTCTTTACATTTGGGAATATATTTTTGTCTAGGAGAACTGGCCCAGCAAATGAAAAGTTTAAAAGCAATTGTTTAAATGGAAGCCTATTTGGTGATTAATGTATAATCCACATGCCACTCTTAATACAGAAAACTATTTAGATAAGTTTATCGGTTTTTACTATTACAGGTCACTTTAAAATAAGTAGATTGTCAGGATGAAGATAAAAAGGAGTGTAGTATAAGCTGGGACAGTGAAAGTTAATAAAATCATCAATAGGTCAAACAGTGGAAGAATTTAAATTTGCTTGAATTTTGCTTTTTCTCGATTTTCTTAAAGTATGTTCCCATGTCACTCAAACTTCAACCCTTTCCTTCCTTCTTCTACCCTTCTTTTTCTAACAATTAAAACTCATTTCTTTCTAGGAATCCATTTCCATTCTATCTCCTAGACATTTTTCTCTGGTTAATAACATCATTCATGTTAATTAACTTTTCAGTCCAAAAAATTCCATCCTTAGGTATCCTAGACAAGGCAGCCATTTCCTCCCACCTGATCATACTATGCTTTCTCTTCTCATGACATTTATTACTAACTTTACTAACTTGACCTGTAAAATAGACTTATTAATGTACCTCCGTGTCATCAGGCTCCCCCAAAGAGCAGGAACCTGTCTTCACTACTGCTTCATATGATGCTTGTTGAATAAACAAAGGAAACTTTATTGTTGGTACTTATATTGTTCTTTTGTCATTTCAACTTATATTAGTCCTTGGAGAAAATGTAAACCTTGCTAAGAAAGAAGAAAGGATACAGTTACAGAATTCGCTCTATCTCTATTGTGGAACCAACAGTTTCCTATCAGGTTTTGTGTATAGGTTTACTAGCTTTGTAGTAGAGAAAGCAAAAAAAAAAAAAAAAAAAAAAAACAAAAAAAAAACAGCTAATTGCTTTTATGGAGAAACAGGAAATGTAAACAATAAATATGAATGAAGACTGACTTCTTGCTAATTACTTTCTATAATATAAATTATAATGTCACCAAAGGAATAATTTCACCTCATATAGCATAAAAATATTATTAACTTCCATAAAATACTTACTTTTCAAAATACTATGAAATGATGCAAGAATCTGGCTGAGGATGGTGTCTTAGTTAGGGTTACTATTGTTGTGAAGAGACACATGACCATGGCAACTCTTATAAAGGAAAACATTTAATTGTGGTGGCAGCTTACAGTTCAGAGGTTCAGTCCATCATGACAGGAAGCATGGTGGCATGCACACAGGCATGGTGATGGAGAATAGCTGAATGTCCTACAGCTTGCAGGCAACAGGAAGTCAACTGACAGTCATATTGAGGTAAGCTTGAGAAAAGAGACCTCAAAGCCAGCCCCCACAGTGCCACACTTCCTCCAACGAGGCCACACCTCCGAATAGTGCCACTCCCTTTGGAGGCCATTTTCTTTCAAACCATCACAGATGGGATGAGACTATTTTAAACATTTTTTAAAATATACTTAGGTGGTTTTCAAGCTTCACTATGTACTTCTAAATTGAAACCTGAACGAAGTTTAGGAATGGCTATATCCATCTATCATGGACATTTAGTAGGTTCCATGAACTTTAGATCCTAGTATAGTATAGGTGGGATAAGCAGAGAGGAGAGTGCTGGGAAGTGGAAGGCTGAGTCAGGAGATACTGCTAGCCGCAGCCACCATGAGAAGAAAGATGTAAAGTACCGGAAAGCCACAAGCCATGTGACAACTTATAGATTAATAGAAATGGGTTAATTTAAGATATAAGAACTGGATAGCAAGAAGCCTGAACCATTAAACCAAACAGTTTAAATAATATCCCAGGTGATTTCAAAGAAGAAACTTTAGAATTCACCTTTTATTATTTTTCTCATCATAGCCATACTTTTGTTTGGAAGTCGTGTATGTCTTCTTGTTTAATTAGGAGGAAGTGTCAATACTGCTATTGATTTCAGAATATTTACAAGGATAAATACTTGTGCCATGTGGCATAGGAGAAAGAAAGATGAAATCAAATATTAGGAACTATTCTCCAGTAGTCAAGGGGAACCATATTTGTCATTCACCTGTTTTTCTTTTGCAACAGATGTACTTTTTAACCCTCATGGAAAAAGTGTTAATTTTCTGGTGTATTTTTCTTCACAAAAATAATTTTGTGTAAAAACTATACTTTTATACACACACACACACACACACACACACACACACACACACACACACAAAGTTTTGTGAAGTAACCATACTTTTTCTTTCTGCAATGATCAGCCAGCTAATTTAGAACAATGTCCCCAATGCCCAGGCAGGAGGTTCTGATCCCAGAGATCATTTATACACTGTGTGACTAATAAAGGGTAGTTGAAACCAATGCCTCAGCAACAGAACTTCACTGGTCATGATTTCACAACTCAGCCCCTCTTGACTGTTCTGTTAATTGAAACATCACCACCATATAATCAAATTACTATCAAGGGAATTATCAACCTATGAGAAACACAGTATTCCATGAGTATTTTTATTTTAGCAAGCTAAGAATTTCATAATTTTCATTTCAAAATATTTGTCTTAATGAGCAAAACCCAAATAATGTTATTTTTGTTTGGTTTCTTAAATCCATTTAGTACTTTTCCCAGATCATCTTTTCAGACTTATGTTAAGTGTTTATTTTTATGTGATTTCTGTACCAAATAGATGTAAGTTGAAAGTATGACTATGTCTATTTCTATATTATTAATCTATTTATTTATCATCATACTATTAGAATTACTATAACTTTATAATCTTGAAGTCAAGTGAAATGATAGCTCATTTGTTGTCTTATTTTCCTTCTTGTTTTACATTACTTCAAATATTCTGGATCTTTTGCATTCCATAAAATTTTTAAATTCTTTTTTTAAAAAAAATCTCAGTCAGACATTTCACTGTGACATAATTAAAACTGTTCATTAAATTATATAAAGCATGGCATGTTAATGGAAGTTATTATTGTGTCATTTGAATAAATATAACAAATAGGCATTTGAATTTTTGGTGTAAGTTTTCCAAATATTTTGTCTAGAAAAGGTGTGTGAATATATTGAAGATCTATGACTATCTTAGTCAGGATTTCTTTTGTTATGATGAAACTGATGAAACGCCATGACAAAAGCAAGTTGAAGAGAAAAGGGTTTATTTTTCTTGCACTTCCATATTGCTGTTCAGTATTGAAGGAGGCCAGTACAGGAACTTAAACATGGCAGGATCCTTGAGGCAGGAGCTGAAGCAGAGGCTGTAGAGAGATACTGTTTACTGACTGGCTTCCCTTGGCTTGCTCAACCTGCATTCTTATAGAACCCAGGACCACCAGTCCAGCGATGACACCACCCACAATGGACTGGGCCCTCCCCCACTGATCACTAATTGAGAAAATGCCTTACAGCTGGAACTCATGGAGGCATTTCCTCAACTTGAGACTCCTTCCTCTCCGATGACTGTAGCTTGTGTCAAGTTGACCACAAAACCAGCCAGTGCAATGCTGCAAGAGTTAAATATTCCAACATACAGACACAGCTTACCTGCTCATTTAACGTTTTCATTGAGTATCTATGCCATAGGTGACTTGGGTCTCCAAACATTCATGAGACAGTGTTTGGAACTTGAAAAAAATTTAATAGACACTTGTTCAATGAGGAAATGAAAGATGTACTCCACAAAGGATTTGTGATCTAATGAGAGAGAAAAACAAACAAGTGATTATAAAGTAATGTGAAAAGGCTTATAGAGGAGTTTGGAAGGTTGCTTATATGCTAGGTTATCTAGTTGCAGTAAAATGTAGCATAAAATTGTTTGTTTCTGGTTTTTTGTAAAAGGAATTTATTATCCTAAAATGTTCTCTGCTCCTAATTAGTTCTTAGGGAAAAGCAGTTACATTTTCTTTCTCCTTCAATTTATTTCCACCCAGCTATTTTAAGATTAAAAAGTACATTGACAATACCACAGCTATTGAAATTAAAATAAAAATATTAAAAATTATTGACAATATGACTATCTAAATATACCATTGCAATCACTCTGAAACTTCTAATAAATAAAGAACAATAAATTATACTGTCTTTCTGTTTAAAGATTTTAATGTAATTAAGAAAAGACATTAGGTATCTTGATTCTGTCTGTGATTCAAGTTGACCTAAAGACTGTGGTTTCATGTGAAAACATAGTTACTTGCTTATTCACTCAATTGACAGCAAATAGTTACTTCTCACCTGCTACTCATCAGGATCAAGCATGGAATCTATAGTTTCCTATGCAAGGTGAAATAAAAGCACTGCCTGGGAAGTCGATAGACACTACTTGAAATCATTTTTTTAGGATATTTATTACATCTATAAGAAGGGTAAATATAAAGATGTCGGGAGGCCTTGCTGGCTGGTCAGAGGTTGCAGTCTATCACATCCTGGAAGCTTTTACCAAAGCTCAGTGACGTGGGACTCCCTCCCTCCTCAGCAAAATTTCCTGATTTTCTACCTGCCCTTATCTGGAGAATGTCCCTGGACTAGAGAACTGACCTTATCTGAATGTTGTCTCTAAGCCAGATGCCTGATTTATCTTTAGCATGACCCTTGGCACAGATCCCTGCTAGAAGCCTCCCCTACTACACACAAGGCAAGTAAGACTTATATTAGGAGCCTTATGATAGGAATGTGCCACCTAATACAAATTAGGGTTTGTCCTTAAGCTTCCCAATCCTATATATACCCTATACTCTGGGATAAAGTTGAGCTGATTCACCGAAGTCTGTCTCCTGGAGGGCTGTCTCCATAATGTTCATGGGCCATGCAAAGATCTCTGTCTTCACTTCTGTCCCTTTGTCCTTGTGGACTGATGACCAACTGACTGCAAATACAAAAGGGAATTCCCACGCAAAAGGAAGATACTGGGGAAATAAAATGAGAACAGAATTTAGCTCATCTTCCTTTAAGTAAAAATCTTTAAAAATTTGTATTCTTGCGAAAGTTATGCTATGATGTCATAAAAATGCCATGAATATGGGAGGAAGATTTTGGTTTGCTGTATGCTCAAGGTAGAAACAACCAGAAGTTTAAATTGTAGGATGGAATGCATTCTCTTTGGTAGTACATATAGACTTCATAACCCAAGCAAATCAGGAAACAAAGCCTCATAAACAATGTTAAGAGTGATAAATGTCTCTTTGTATGCTGTGAAAATATGTTGCTTTGATTGGTTGATAAATGAAGCTGTTTGGCCAATGGTGAGTCAGAATAGGGTTAGGCGGAACATTCTAACTAGAGAGGAGGAAGAAGAAAGGCAGAACAGAGGAGATGCTGCTAGCTGCCACCAGGAGAAGCAAGATGTAAAGATACCGGTAAGCCATGAGCCATGTAGCAAAGTATAGATTTATAGAAATGGGTTAAGATGTAAGATCTAGCTAACAAGAAGCCTGAGCCAATAAGCCATTCAGTTCATAATTAATAAAAGCCTCTGTGTGTTCATTTGGGTCTGATTTGACTGCGGGACCACGAGGACACGGGAGCTGGGTGGGCACAGGAAAACTTTCAGTTACAATGTTAAGAGCAATAAATTTCAAAAGAGAGAAAGTAGGGAAAACATACTTAATATAACAACATAAAAGAGTGGAAAATAAATTTAAATATGAAAAATAGAAACTAAAATATCAGATATATGTAAGCTAAATGCAGATACTAATTATTAGGGATATAATAACTTTATTCATCAAGACATGGATATTCACGTTGAAAGTCTTTATTTTTTTTTTTATTTTTTTTTTTTTTTGGTTTTTCGAGACAGGGTTTCTCTGTGTAGCTTTGCGCCTCTCCTGGAACTCACTTGGTAGCCCAGGCTGGCCTCGAACTTACAGAGATCCGCCTGGCTCTGCCTCCCGAGTGCTGGGATTAAAGGCGTGCGCCACCACCGCCCGGCGAAAGTCTTTAAAATCCAATAATATCACAAGAATTGAAAAGTTTAAAAAGCAATTATACAAGATCATATAAATAACAATAACTGATTATACAAGATCAATAAGTAAGTATAATTGATACTCCTTTATGTCTATAATAAATGACAAATATGATATAGATGTTGTTTGCAATAACAAAAAGTAGAATCAGAAATGTAAATAGTAAGTGAAGGAATTAGGAGAGGAAAGGATATGATTAAAATATATATATACATAGACGAATATATAATGAAAACCATTATTATATAAAATTAACAAACAATCAAAGAAAAAAATTAAATGAAAGAAACAGCCAATTGTATTAAAGTTCAAGAAATAATGCTTAATTAAGTATAAGATATAGAGAGTGCATGGATCAGTTCTCTAAGAATCTATGTATCAAAGGCAATTTTCATTAGCTTCCAAAACTGTGTGGGAAGCAACACGGGGACTGATTTTAAAGTTTTGTGGAAGAGAAAGTGAACAGAAATATCTAAGAATGAGGACAATTAACACCTTACTCTACTTGATATTATCAGTTCTACCTATAATGTGATAACTTTCCTCTTTGGACCCAGATTTTTATTTCATTCCCTGCATTGCTCAGACTTCTGTTACCTCACCCCTTTGTATCTTCAGGATTAGATGCAGGGAGGAAGCAAGTGTCCTGGACTTCAATTACTACCTGATTCTCTTTTAACACTTGAATTCCAGTATTGATTCCTACACATCTTTGCAGTTCTTGTTCATGGTGTGACTGGTCCCACTCAAGGCTTCTTTATAAAGTAGGAAGTTTACAAACATTCTCAGACTTGTACAGTGTAGTACTCTGCCAGCTCTCCCTGTCTTCACCACCAGGGCTCTCCAGCATTGCCTTGGCTAGTTCACCTCCTTGAAGCAATGAGCAAGGGATGAGGTCAGTTCTCCTGCTTCCACACCCTCGGGGTCATCTCTTCCACACCTGGACCATCAAAGCCAGCTCTACTGGGTTGCCCAGGCAAGATGCAGTGGCCACTCTCCCGAGCATATTACAAGATTCTTGATGATTTTTCTTTCCTCATCTTTTCATTACCTTGACTGTCACACTATCTCACAAACCACGTTATTAAAAGTTCTCTGATCTCATTTGTGTTTTATGGTGTTATTTCAAGCCTAATCTTCTTTATCATAAGAGCATATGAAGAACAAATGGAAATCATAAGACAGATTCGTAGTTGGTTTTTGCACCATAGATTTTGTTTATGTCTGATTGTGGCAAAATTGTAAATAAAATCATTTTGCTGTGTCCATAAATTTATGTCTAATTCTTTCTGTCTTCACATTTTGTCTTCCATCTAAACCAATTTTGAAAGCTTTTTGTAACACATAAGCTGCAATTGCAAGACATTGCAGCATAGAATTAAATACCACTATATTTAGCATGCATTGTGAATTGAAGCAGATTTGATATAAGTGGTAAACATTCAAGCCAGGTTTGATGGAAGGATTCCATTCTCCTGTAGTAGTCTGTACCCATGTTTTAGGAATTCACATTATTGGCATTTTTTTTTCCTAGTGGTATTTTTTTATTTCTCTCTCTCTCTCTCTCTCTCTCTCTCTCTCTCTCTCTCTCTCTCCCTTCCTTCCTTCCTTTCTCTCTCTCTCTCTCTCTCTCTCTCTCTCTCTCTCTCTCTCTCTCTCTCTCTCTCTTTCTTTCTTTCTTTCTTTCCCTCTTTCCCTTCCTTCCTTATGATGATATTTTATTTGTGCTGAAATGTAATTTTTACTTGTATGTTAATAAATAAAAGTGCCTGGGGGTCAGAGCCAATAGCAAGCCATAGCAGAAGTCTGGCAGTGATAACACACACCCTTAATCTCAATCACATGATAGGCAGATCTCTGTGTGTTCAAGGACACCACCAGCATGGAGACATATGCCTTTAATCTCAATACCAACCATAGAAGACCTGGAGGTCTGTATAGACAGGCAGTGATGAGGAGGTCATGTGGTTGGGTTTACAACCAATGAGAAGGCAGAGCACAAAGTCAATAAAGAGACAGACACACAGGAAGTAGGTCTCTTTCTCAGGAGAAGGATGGCAGCAGGTGGTAATAACGTGGTCTCAGCTTTTGGCTACTGCTGTCCAACCTCTGGGGCTTTTAACTCTGCATTTGGCTCTGTGTTTCTTATTTAATAAAACTGTTCAGAATTACATCTACCTTTCCTTCCTTCCTTCCTTCCTTCCTTTCTTCTTCCTTCCTTCTTTCCTTCCTTCCTTTCTTTTTTAAGGAATGCTCTTGCTACCAGTCTACAGGATGACCTGGTGTTCACAGTCTTCCCCCTTTAGCCTCCCTAGCTCTGGGATTCCAGGTGTGCCACTGGTCCCAAATTATTATCACATCTCTCTCCCCTTCTAGTTCTTGGAAGCATATACCCAATGCTAAGATTGTCTTTAAAGATAGTCTTAATTATTTGTACTATGAAGACAACTTATCTCAATTTCATATTTAAAGAATTTTGGTGTTTAATTTTTTTAATGGGTTTTGGAAATTCTCTATTTATAACTGCTAGATCGGGGAAAATGAGACAAAAAGCAGATCCCACCTTCAATTATAGTATAAAATTTCTGAAGTTTAAAAAGGTAGCATGTGAGACTCAGCTAACCCACTGTACTCTGAGAGACAACTCCAAGCCAGCACAGAAGAGAGCAGCTTGATTTTTTTGCATTTTTATCTTCTACACTATTGAATCGAACCCAGGGCCTGTACAAGCTAGGCAAGCCTCCTACCACTGAGTTACACAGCTTCCTCTAGAGCAGAGAACTTAAACAGCAAACCCAATAATCTTAAAAAGAAACAAATGTGAAGTTAATAATAAAAAACCAGAAAAAAGCAAAGCAACTAGTACTTAAAATGTTAATTGCTAAATTTGTAAGTTTTGAATTGACAAGATATTTTTTTAAAACATAAAGTTGTATTGATTTGTGGTAGATGTTTTGATTTTTGTTTCCAACAAAGTCTGTAGCTTTGATGGCACTCAAAGTCCCTGTCTAGCTTAGGAGAAGGTGACTTTAATCATTTTCTTCTTCTTTTTTTTTTTTCTCTTCATGTCAACATTTTTTTTATTAATTAAAATTTTTCATTTGTTTGACATATGGACTACAGTTTCCCCTCCCTCCTCTCCTCCAGTTCCCTTCCCCCACTTCTTTTCTACCCACCTTCCCTGCCCACTCCTCCTCCATCTCCATTCAGAAAGAGGCAGGCCTCCCATGGGCCTCAACAAAGCATGGCACATCAGGTGGCCTTGCCCAGCCTTAATGCAGGGGAAAGAGCATAGTCCTACCTCAACTTTAAGCTGATCCTCCTGCTTCCACTACTTTTTCTAGTGCTAGGATTACAGAGAGGCACCACCATCCCAATTTCTGAAGTCCTGGGGATCAAACCAAGGGACTTTACATGCTGCATAAGCACTCTACCAATGGAGCTATACCTCTAGACCTTAATTCTTAATTATGATTAATTTAGGCTTTGTACTTACTTTTGTGCTATTTTTTTAACATGTAAATCTTGAAGCTTAATGTGACTGAGACTTTACTACTGATTTTCTTATTGCAAAGTACTTTGAGTTAGAGAGCTTTATCTAATTTTGCTTTTATAAAAAATTATAGTTGCTGTAGATGCCCATTAATTTCTCAGGCATAATCTGAATAATTCATTTATTGGTAGTTTTCTCATTTTTTTCTATGGCTACATAAATAAATGTCTATTTCTTTTATATTCCTAATAATTATTGTTTTGGAAGAAAAGAAAAAATTTGATATTGGATGAGTAAGTTTTTTTTAAAGTAAGTCTTACTAGTGAAATGGAACTTAAATGTAAATATAACAGACAAAATGACCTGAGGTTTTTTTTGTTGCTAAATTTGAACATCGTTATCTTTAATGCACTGAGTTTGCTTCCTTCCACTGACTCTAAAAGCACTTCAAAATAGACTGAAAATTTAAAATCAGCATTAGTGGAACTTTTATCATATACCCACATAGTATAGAAATGATGGGATGAAAGGGTGGATTGTTGAGTCTACTTTTAAACAACCACTAGTCTCAAATATTTTGCATTGATATGGATCTTTTATATCGATACAAATTCAAGGTTATTTTTGTTATACTGTATATATGTTTCTACTCCTTTTTAAGGTATTGTACTGATGCAGCTCATTTAAAAATGTAATGTATAATAAAGAAATATAAGTTAGTAGCTAGTCATCTGTAACAGTCAAACATATAGTCATGTTAGGAATATTTTCAAAGTCAAACAGAGACATATTTTAAATAGATAGATGGTCTTCAAACACTTCAAAGACCTACAGAATATGGCATTTAAAATGTTTCAGAAACCTAAGACTCTTCATGACAACGAGACACATCTGCAGCTGGCAGCATTAATTTACTTCAAAAAAGGATGATGGGCATTGAAGAACCTCCATATGGAGTTTGCTTTCTTTGTGGCAAAAGTTAGGTAAGACAATAGGTAAACCTTGCCTCGACTGCTGACAGTATGCTGTCCACATTGGATGAGCAGGACATAAAAGAAGGAGATTGCTGAACTTTGCCTATTCGAGATACAACAGTCCTTCAAATTTCCTGCTTCACAGAAAAGTCTTTCAGATATTCTAGGCCTGTAGGCTGAATGATAGATGCCATATCATTGCAGAGGAATCTTGGGTGACAGTCCAGAAAGCCAGCTGCCTCTGTCATTCCTATAGTTTTAGAAGTTACTTGCTCTGTAATTTCTGTTTACTGGGATAATATATCCTTCCCAAGTCTCTGATGGATTTGAAGATGAGATAGTTATAGTTACAGTTTTTCTTGTTACCAAATTCAGAAAAGAAACTTACATAAACAATGTAGAGTTTATCAGGTTGAGAAACATAAAAACTTAAATTGTTAATCTAACAAAATGTTCTGAGGTCTAAAAAGATAATTTTGGTTTGGTAATACAAGTTAGGATAGAAAGTAAATTAGGTACTATTATAGGAGGGCCCTTCTGTATGCTGTGAATGTATGTTGCTCTCATTTGGTTGATTAAAAAAAAAAAAAGCTGATTTGGTTTATAGCCAGTCTGAATAAGCCTGGGTGGGAAAGTCAAATGGAGATACAGGAAGAAGAAGGGCAGAGTCAGGGGAGATGCAACCCAGCTGCCCAAGGAAAAAGATGCTAAAAAACTGGTAGGCCACAGACCATGTAGTGAGGCATAAAGTAATAGAAAGGGGTTAATGTAAATATAAGAGCTAGTTAGTTATAAGCCTTAGTCATCAGCCAAACATATTGATAATAATACAAGCCTCTGAGTGATAATTTGGGAAACTTCTGCTGGGTATTTGGGAGTTGCTGGCAAGACAGAAACTCTCCTCTGTTTGCAAGGTACAGAACATTTGACTCACCAAGATAGGATAGATAATGGAATATTTTCTCTGAATTTACCAAATACAGATAGACTGAACATTATAAATGCAATTCTTACCTGATAATTATTCTTATTGTATATAGTTTTATTATGTTAGAATTAAAAACTTTCCTTTTTATTTAGATAAAAAGAGAGGAATGTTGTGGGATATTTGTACATTGTAGGAAAATGTATTGTTGTGATTGATGTAATAAAAAGCTGGATGGCCAATAGTTAGGCAGAAGGTGTAGGTGGGACGTCCTGGCAGAGAAAGAGTAGAAGTAGGAGATGAATCTAGGGCATGTGTCAGACATCAATGAGATATGGAGGGAGTCACACATACAGAATGAAAGAAAGGAGTAAAGCCACAAGGCAAAATGTAGATTAACATAAATGGGTTAATTTAAGTTATGAGAGCTAGTGGGACAAGCCTAAGCTAGGACCAAGCTTTCATAATTAATAATAAACCTTAGTGTTGTTATTTGGGAGCTGGAATTCCAGAGAAATACTTTATGAATGAATACTTTATGTCTATCTTACAATGTTTCAGTGTTTCTATTTTCAAGTTTTAACCGGCTTTCACATCTAATTTCTGGTTTTGAGGGCTTGTATGCTCTTTTTTTCATTTTGATGCGTAACTAAGTATATTTTTAAAAGATGTTTAAACTAATGGCACCTATTTTGAAGAAATTCCAACCTTATTTTTGGTAATATAAATATTGATGTGCTTAACTACAAATAAATATTGGTTCTATTATAAATTTTATGAATGTGTTAAATGTACTTTTAACTTTTATTTGTGTGTAATTTATCTCTTTATGTGTGTATACATGCATGGATCATGGTTCATATGTATGTGGGGATAGTTAGAGGACAGCTAAAGGAATTGATTCTCTCCTTCCACTATGTTGGTCCAGAAGACTAAACCCAGGAGGCCAGGCATAGTTGCATGCTGTGGGATGGTCTGTATGTCAAATGTGTGGCTGATTGGCCAATAAATAAATCACTGATTGGCCCTTGGCCAGGCAGGAAGTATAGGCGGGACAAGGAGGAGAATAGAGCTGGGAAGTGGAAGGCTGAGGCAGGGAGACACTGCCAGCCACCATCAGGACAAGGAAGATGTAAAGTACCGGTAAGCCACAAGCCACGTGGCAAGGTATAGATTAATAGAAATGGATTAATTTAAGCTGTAAGAACAGTTAGCAAGAAGCCTGCCACGGCCATACAGTTTGTAAGCAATATAAGTGTCTGTGTTTACTTGATCGGGTTTGAGCGGCTTGGGACTGTCGGGTGAGAGAGATTTGTCCTGACTGTGGGCCAGGCAGGAAAACTCTAGCTACAGTTGCATGACTTTTATCTGCTGAGCCATTTCACTGATCCTTTTTCTTTTTTTATTTATGTATTTTTACATTAAAAGTAATATTTGAAATAAAAATGTAAAGTCATGAATTAAGAAAATATTCCTAGGTTTAAAAAAATCAGATTGGTACAACTGAAACTAGTACATCAAAAATTTCAACATTAGGGCTCAAATGAACAATGTAAACAGAATTTTGTATGTTGATTGCCTTTTGCAGTTCATACATTTGACATTATGCCCTCAGAAAGCTTGCAACACACATATATTTAAGTGTATGGTAATGAGATACATGTGAAGATTACCAAGTCAGCTTTTTATTTCATTTACTTCTTTGGTAATGACTATGCATATAAAATACTCATTATCAATCGTACATTGAAAAATATTATTCATATTTCCAAAATCTTAGAAAAATAGAAGAAAAAATATATCTTCAGTGGGAAACAAAAAAAATCAACTGAAATATTCAATTGCTTTATTTCAATAATTTAAAAATATTGGAAGGAGACTCAACATGCAAACTCATAATCATTTTCCCCTAAATCTCTACAAGCAATTTAATGTCAATAAAATTGACAACTATAGCTTTGTCCAAACATAGTAAATTTATTCCTGATTCATACTGAAAAAAATTCAATAATACCAAAGTCTAGGTGAGAAATTTTGAAGATAACAGAGGTGGAGAAATTCTGAGAGATGATATTTATGAATATTTCACATTTTAAATAGGGTGGTACTTGGAATACATGAAAACAGATCCGAATCCAGGAATATGTTTATATGCATATAGAAAGGTTTCCTTAAAATTCCAATGTCACTTCAATGAGAGGCAAATTGAATTTTTTTGTTATTTTCTGATTTCTTCAATTATTGGGCTGACAGTGTATATTAATTTTGGAGAGTAGCATGTACATATAGTTATTAGAAATCAAATATAAATCCATGACACAAATGTACATATATAATAAAGCATGTAATATTGGTGTAAAATTATATGAAAACAAGAATATATGTGTATAGATATGTTCATGTCTATATAGCAATTGTACAATAAAATGTGCATCTACACATTGTACAGTTTTATATATGTAAATATGTATACATATAGATGTGAAAATGTAAGTTATACAAGTATGTATAGATGTGTGTCAAAAATTAAGAATAAATACTAATATATATAGGACACATTGACTTAGGGTGATGTGCTTCTAGTCTTAATTTTATGGATTTAGGAGATTTTGTTTCTTATGCTTTGAGAAAATAGTACATTAGGGCTGGAGATTTGGCTTAGATGGTAGACTGCTTGCCTAGTAGGCATGAGGTAATGGCTTCTGTACTCAGCACTGCATAAAACTCCTGTAATTCCATCACTGTAGATCTAGAGTCAAGAGGATCAAAGATTCAGTTTCCTGTGGGGCTGCAGGGCAAGTTCAAGGCCAGCCTGGGTTACAGAAAGAAAACAGTGTATTAAAATAATATAATTTTGAGCTCAGGATTTTTGAATGAAAAAACATCAGGAAGAATAAAAGTTTATCCTTTTTATTTTTCATTGAAATATGATGCTATGGAAAACAATTTCTAAAAAAATAGTATCAATAAAAACTACATAAACTTTGTTTAGAAATTCATATAGTATTATTGACATATTATAATTAATTTACTTGATATTTAATATTTTAAATATATATTTAATATTTTAAAGTGTAATTTGAATTTGAAACAAATTTAAAATACCCTTTCTGCAATGACTAGAAATTCTGGAATTAGAAAACACATATAACTAAATGTGTATTTTGATAGGTTTTAAGACCCACTTCTGAAAAAAGGGATGCTAGCAAGATGATAATGCAATAATACTGAACAAACTGAAATGAGAATCTTCATCAAAGAAATGAAACAAATTAGATTTAAAAAAATACATCATAGATAGACATCTCTGAATTTAGCAATATGAATAAAGAACCTACCCCACTTTCATAGATTTCAGCGTTCAAAGAGGATTTCAATTTTGAGTCTCCAAATTTTTTTACTCTTAGAAAAACAAAGCTTTCTGATTTAAGAGAAAAGTGATTTTTTTAAGACAAAGTAGGCTTACATTACAACATGCTAATGATTTAAGTGTAAGCCAATCAGCAATATATGGATTGAATTTCCTTCAAAAAGCACACAGCTTATAAGTTAAAGGAAAATCCCCCCAGGCTACTTATTTTATCAAAAGTAGAGCAAACTAAAATAGTTTTAAGATGTTAAAAATTCCCAAACTGTTGCCAAAACACCCTTCTCTGAGTCAAAGAAAATAATCATGATTATAAAAATTCTATTTATACTATTCACAAGAAAATAGCATGAAAATGCCAACAATTGCTAGAAAGAGAAATGTGTATCTTGGGGGAAAATCGGAGGTTACCTATGTGCTCTTCAAAATACAAGCATGTATCACTCACTGACAGAAATCTATTCTGAGGAATGTGTCTTTCTGTGGCTTCTCAATTCTGAAAGCACACTAGTTGCAGGGACCAAGATAACTAGCATGTCAATAGATTCAGCTTCATGGACCCACTAATGCATATGTCATTGATCTGAATGTCCTTGTAAGATGCATGGATGCTCACAGTATACTGAATGCATAGTATTTAAGAAAACATTTCATAAAAGCATCAATAAATAAATTGCATGTGATAAGGAATCACTGCAATGATTGCGGCATGAAAAACAGTAGTGTCTTGGGCTCTGTACTTCATTAAGAGAACTTTTTTTTTTAATTCACACCCTTTTATCTACTCCCAGATAGACTCTGAAGGAATTCCTTCCTCATATACACACACACATACACACATACTTGGATACAGTGTGCATGATAGCCTGGTCTACTTGGCAAATTCTAGGCCAGACAGAGTTACTCAATAAAACTCTATCTCAAAAGGAGAAGGGGGTAAAAAAAAAAAAAAAAAAGAAACGTTTTAAAAAAATTATCGTTGTGTCTTTCCCTCCTTTGTCTATCATTTCTTCTCTCTCTTCATTAAAAGACGAGACTTAGAGTCAATGTAGGATGAAAAAGGAGCCGTAAATAAATCCAGGTTGCGGTAATAGAAACAGATCGGTAAAGGTAGTGTTGAATTCCTCTCTTCTATGAGTCTATAAATTTTGTACCTTATAAATTAAGATATTTTATTTACATTTTTTTCAGTTTAATTACATCTGAGAAAAATTATGATAGGCAATATTAAGCTAGATGCTAAATGTTTTTAAAATACCTACATCAGTGTCATTTGATTTTAATATATTATGTACAATAAATACTATATGTGTAAAATATATAAATTGTTCACACCCTTATTTTCAGAGTTGTATTAGCTGATAAAATTTTGGCTGTATGTCAAACCACTAATGTGATAGCACAGTGATTATAATCTGATAATTAAATTTCAGCCATATTGTTTACTTAGGAATTTCTTAAATGACTGTCAAGAAGCAAGGATAATAGAAAAATATGGAAAGCACACACACACACACTCACGCATGGGCACACACATGCATGCACACTCTCACACATATGAACACACACAAATGTGCATGCATACATGTGTCCATGTCACCCTCCAATTATGTTAGGAAATGGGCTGGAAAGTTTAAGCTCCTCACCACAAATCTGAAAAAGAACTGGAAAGAAAAGTCATCTCTGCTCTGGCAGGTGCTCTAATTCAAAGCGCTCCCTGCACCCTGAAGCATTACCTCATTACCACCTGCCCACAACTCTCAACTCTGATATTGCTGAGTGAGGTGATGGGAACAGACCTGGCCTTCCCAGATCCAGTGACTGTTTCAGAACCAAATGTTGTCTACAGACATATATTTGCAGACCTCAAATCTAATTGGGAAATGTCATCAATTCAGAGTAGATATTCAGCAAGGCTTTTTAAAAAAATTGGTCAAATAGAAGCTCAAAGAGATAACACATATGCTAAGTAATAGGGATTGAAAATGAATATGGCCCTAGGCCCGCCAGCGGGCTGATGCAGCTGCAGCCTATGCTGCTTGCCCTGCTAGGAACTGGAGAGTGCAGGGTAGCAGTGCTACCTGCAGCCTACAAGCATAACAGTTGTGCCCAGAGCCGAGGACAGTGTGGTGTGCAGAGTCCTGGAGCTCCCACAGAAACATGTCACTATTGAGTAGGGCCAGCCCTAGGCCTACCAGCCTGTGGCTGCCGCCTGTGCTGCTAGAGATCGACAGGTAGCTGGCACCAAGGACAGGGTGGTATGCAGCAGTCTGGAGCTCCCTTGGAAACATGTCATGAGTGAATAGGGCCAGTCCTAGGTCTGCTGGTCCCCAACGTGGAGCTGCTGTGGCTGCAACCAGTGCTGCTTGACCTGCTGGGAGATGGAGAGTGCAGGGTAGAGGTGCTGCCATCAGGCTACAAGCACAAAGGTCAAGCCAAGGAGCCTCAGGGTGACAGTCACCCAGGGCAGGGAGGTTTGTGACAGCCAGCAGCTTGCCTGGAACCTGTCCGTAGATGCCCTGTTGAGTCACAACATCACTCTGGTTATGGGCAATGATTTTCTACAATGGTCCAGTGTTAATGATGATTCAGAAAACAGAAACCTTGAACCAGACCAATGACCCTTTGCAATGAATATTTTCATGGAAAACTGTTTGGGGAAAATAATTACACCATGTGACACACTGCAGTTCCCAATGCCACTACAATGAAGGAATATGCAATGGAGAGGCGGGAAAGATGGAGGAACAGAGTAGTGAGTGTGAGGTGGAGAGAGGTGGTGACAGGTGTGAGAGAAGGCTGTGGGGGATAAGGGAACATGTCCTTGCTGAGTAGGGCTGATAGGGTGATGTGCGGCAGCCTTAGTGTCCTGAACATGCTGCCCAGCTTCATGATCATTCTGGTTCTGAGCAATGACAGAATGTCGAAGATGAAGAATAGTTCATTGTCTGTATTGGACCTCCTTGAAAGATCTCTATGGCCCTGATACCCCTGGAGGCCACACTGGTATCTGTAGTCTGCTGCCCCAGGCCATGTTAAAGCCTGGTGTTCATGTGGATGTCCATGGTCCTACAGCATTCAGGGACATGTTGATGTCCATGGACAGTGTTACCACTAAAGGCCATGTTGATGTCCGTGGTCCGTGCTGATGCCTAGGCCTATGTCTGGGTCCAGGAGTTGTCTTGGTGTCCCATGTCCAGAGTTACCACCAAAGGCCATGCAGATGTCCATAGTCTGTACTGCTTCCTGGAGCTATGTTGATATCATGGGCTGGGCTACTGCCAGAGACCATATGGGTGTCTGTGGCCAGTGTTGCCTTGAAGGGCATTGTGGTAGTTTGAATGTATTTGGCTCCCCTAAACTCATAGGGAGTGGCACTATTAGGAGATGTGGCCTTGTTGAAGGAAGTGTGGTCTTGTGGAGGAGGCTGGATGACACATGCCTTTAATCTAGACTTGAGGCTGGAGAGTACACCTTTAATCTGAGCCACATCTTCTGTTGAAGTGTGTCACTGTGGGTGCGGTCTTTGAGGTCTCAAAGCTTTCTCAAGCTTCACTCAGTGTGACAGTCAGTGGACTTCCTGTTTCCTCTGAGTCAAGATGTAGGACTCTCAGCTCTAGCACCATGTCTGCCTGCATGCCACCATGCTCCTCGCCATGATGGACTGAACCTCTGAACTATAAGCAAGCCACCACAATTAAATGTTTCCTTTACAAGAGTTTCTGTGGTCATGGTGTCTCTTCACAGCAATAAAAACCCTAAGATAGCCATGTCCTTGGCCTGTACTGTCACTAATGGCTGTGATGGTGTCCATGGCCTGTCTTGTGGCAGAGGGCTGTGTTATTGTCCACGGTCTCTACTGCTATCAGCTACCAAACCGAGGTCTGTGCCATGTGCTGATGCTGGAGACCATGTGGAAGTGGTCTGTGCTCCTGCTGACTGTTAAGGCAAGAAAGTTACTTTTGCAGTGGTATAAATGACTGCAGACTCACAGTTGAGAAAGAGGGATATAGAAGGCTTCTGTGACAGCCTCTACACCTACCCCACCTCAAAAAAGTAACAACGTAGAGAGAAAGTCATCAAACAGAATTCTTTAAAACTGTGATAAGGATGCTGAAGTGTAGCTCTCCATAATTGATGGCTTCCGGCTGGGGGTGGGGCTTGTGGGTGGGGAAGAACTCAGTTTTCTTTAAGGGGCTAGACAATGGGAGTTTGATCATGCTCCAGTGAGTATACGGGAATCACAAATTGGACTTGGTTTTTTTTTCTGTTCTTTTTCATTTTGGGGGAGAGGTCATAAGGGTCAGGGGATGGACTTGGAAGGACTGGGAACTGAGCATGATTGGGATGTATGGAGAGAAATTCTCAAATAATCAAGAAAAATGTGTAAAAATAAAAGGAATATGAAATTATTACAATGAAACATGAGTGACATGGCTGAGAAACTATGATAAGTGGAAAAAAATTGAAAGAACAAAATGTAGATAGTACAATGAAAAGTAAATGTTAATGAAGCAATCAGAGATCAGAATGTTAGTTACTTGGCCATTGCTATGACTTGATAAAGTTGACAAAATGATAACACTGAATTGTAGAAGGACATTATCTGCTTTTGAGGTTAACTGTTTATTGTTAAGGTTAAATGTGATTCATACACTGCTTATCCATCTTATATAGAAATCAAAGAGAGACATCTTAAAATTTAGCATATATATAAAGTAAATGATACAGTATTTATGGGAATGCCAAAAGAAAACAGATAATAGATGTTCTTGGAGTCCAAAGAACTTGAGCAGTAGAAAAAGATACCTTGGATAAACATATGAGTTTGCTTTTAAAGAAACAGAATTTGAATTTGGGTAAGGATGTGCAGTCAGACCTCCCACAGGAAAATTTCTAAAAAGGGAGAAGTACTATTTGATTCCTGATGGATGTATGTTTACCAACTCCTCCTTTCTTCCTCTCACCTTTCAGCCTAGTCCCTCACAAAGTGCTGGCAATGCTACACCATCTGTTTCTACTTATCTCCATATACACTATGACTCTAATCCAAAATATCTTCTTTTGTGTGAATCATTGAACCAGCCAGTCCCTAATGCTACATTCATCTAATCCTCTTTTCATATAATCATTCATATATATATATATATCAGAAGAGATCAAATCCATGATTATTCCTTTTGGAATGTAAGACCTTCTAACATCTGCTCAGATCCTTTTTTTTTCCCCTTGCAATGCTCCCACTGTAACATAAACAGGTTCTTTAGCTGCCTACACCCTGCTTTTTGCTTTGTTCCCAGGTGTTTCAGACAAATTTTCCTATGTTTGTCTACTAAATCAGACCAAATCTAAACACCTATTCACCTTTTGCTATTCAGCTTAAACACTATATGTAAAAGAAGATTCATCTCAACTCTAAACCACAGGAGAGTGTTCTGCTAAATTAGCACGCATCCTCTGTATTTCCCATCCTAACATCCCTTACACATTTTTCTTACTAATTAATAAGCTTCATAATGCTCAAGTTTGCACTTTCCATCATGGTCTCTAACACATTTTATAATATTTAGTGTATGCTGGCTGGTGGATAATGACTTATATACTAATGAGCGAGTAAAATCCCCTATGCACAAGTACATATATATGTATGTATATGGAGGTCAAAGAATAGCTTTGGCTGTCATGCCTCAGGTGCGGTCCACCTTGCTTTTTGTGATAGATTCTCTTGGTGGCAAGTGGACTGATTTATTTGATCAGTGAGAAAAAGCAATCTGCCTGCTTCTGCCTCCCCAGGCCTGAGATTAAAAGTGCGTGCTTATCACGGTCAACGTTGTGTGTGTGGATTCTAGAGGACTGAATTCACATCCTCATGCTTACAAGCGCTTTACAAACTGAACTATCACTCCAGCCCCTCCATAAAATATTTGTGTGAGAGTTTTTTTTTCTTTTTCTTTTTTTTTTAAATAGAAAGGGGGAATGAATCTTGATAAATAATCCAGACTGGTCTAGAACTCACAACCTTCCCATCTCAGCCCCAGCCTCTTGGATGCTAGGATGCCTGTGTGAGCCTCTGCATCCCCCTGAATGCTGCTGGCTTGGAGATGGAGTTTCCTTGGAACTCTCTCACGGTTGCTTTCCTGTTGCAATGGAGGAGTGCTCAGCAGCAGGATGTAGCAGTGCAGCTGCGATGATTAAGTTTTGTAGAAGAGAATAGTTGTTGCAGAAATCACCCAGCTAGAAAGCCTGAATTCTTTGGCAGAAATAGCATGCTGATCCCCGACCTCCAGGACCAACTGCATAAATAATGGTAGTAATCACAAATGTAAATACATATATCATACTGGTACTTTGGCATCTGTGCCTGAGACCCCCTATATATAATTTTGCTACATAAATGTTATTAGAATTGATAAGCATTTAAATAATAGTAGGAGACAGAGAGAGCAAGGAAAGTGGTGACTTTTTACTATAAAGAACTGGGGTATTATCATTGTTATGGCCCTTGTTAAAAGCAAATTACATTTTGTTTTTGTTTTGTTTTTTTCTGCTCAAGAAATAATTGTAAAAACACTCTGGGACCTGAGCTGCTTTAAATGTATTTGTGTTTGTACTTAAACTGTCAGCGTCACAGTTTGTGGCAGCAGAGACATACCATCTGAGGTTTTCATTCTGCATGGTCACATCCCAGATAAACCTCGAATTTAAGGGTGGTGGAAGCCCGGATGTCATTAATCCCAGTACAACAAGAGACCAGAGCCTGGCACCTGACAGACACCAGGTGTGCTCCTGCAGCCCAGATAGTAAGTGGGGAGTAGAAACTACAGTGCATGGGCACATTCCCATTCAGACAAATCTGAATGTTAAACGCGTATTCAGGTGAGGGGAAAGGAAGAATGTGTTCACATCTCAGTTGTCACAGTGATCAGGACGATTAGGTTGTGCATAGCAGAAGTGAGGTTAAATAAGAAGCTTACAAACAGAGGATTTCATTAAGAAATTCAACAGAAGTTTACAGATTTGTGTAGAACTGACACATAAGATCAAGGGGCCAGCCTGGTTGCTGCCAACTGCCAATCCTTTTCTCAATTTGAGCATGGCTCATGGCTATCCTCTCCATTAGTCTTCACACAGTTCTCTGTGCCTGTCTAAATCCTAATATTATCTTCTTCAAAGATAATATTATCTTTGAATTAGAAAATTTGGATACTCCTTCCTCGGCAACCTCAATAAATTCTAATTATTTCTTTAACAACCTTGTGTCCAAACAAAGCTACATTTAGCTCCACTGGGGATTAGAATTCCATATTTCAAAGTGGGGAGAAGGAACATAAATAGTTAATAACTATAGTAAGTCAAGTAAATGACCATAGATGATCATGAGAGAGAAGGAGATGGTAGCTGAAGTTATGCTTTCCTCATAAAGCAGCATGGTGACCCTACCACTAATCTTTGGCAACCACATGATAGTCACCTTGTTTATCTAAGGAATAGATTAATCAAGATTCCAGAATCTTCCAAGCTGAACCTGATATAAGAGAACATACTTTTACTCTAATCTATATTATAAAAGTATAAAATCTATTATCGAGAAAGTACTCCATTAAAGAAAATCTAAAAAGTAAATAATAGACGTTTAAAAGGAACAAGAGTCCCACAAGTTTTCAAGAACTACTGAGAAAAGTATCTCTACTGTTTAAGGCATAGTTGATGGTGTTATATTATGGTCATCATATCAAACTAATAATCCCTTTAATGAAATACAAAAACTAAAGTGTCTGAAATAATAAAAGATGGTCAGTGGAAATTTATCAGTTGTCCAAGAATTTGTATAAGGACCCAAATAAGACTAAATATGCTGGGAACCATACATTTTCTGCCTATTAATCTGGTCATTGGGACCCATGCACTCCCTGCACAGCCTCCTGAGAGAACCCAGTTGGCTAAAAGTTAGCCCTTTCCACTTCGAGCTCTAAGCCAGCCTCTAGAAAGGAGAAAGACAACTTTGACAGGAAATCAGTGGTCAGCAGAGTGGTTGTTCCCACTCTGCATCTTACACAAATGTTACCTTTGCTTATCAAGGTTATATACCATTACTTTCGGAGATAGGGGATATTAAGGTTTGGTTCTACAGAAGGAAAGTGGACTATACCTGGTGGGAAAAGGTAAACATTTAGATCATTAGGCATCTTCTCTAAAACTGTCCTCTGGCTCCTTATAAAATCTAAAGACAACTCAGGCTTGGTGTTGCATTTATTTAACCAAAGCACTTGGGAAGCAGAAGCAAATAGATCTCTGTGAGTTTAAAGACAGCCAGGAATACAGTGAAACTAAAAAAAATATGACTCTCCTTTCTGTCTTGATCAGCTTCTTAGGGAGAGGCTGCTGATGTTCACACAGAGTTGCTGCTTTTGACCATTCCTGCACCTTTTATCTCCATGCAGACTTAGTTATAGAATATTATCAGCATGCTTCATGTTTGTTTGTTTGTTTGTTTGTTTGTTTGACTTTGGCTCTAAAAGCAGAGAAAGGTCTTAGGGAAGCTATGTAAGCCTGTAAGCTATGTAACCTGAGTCATCAAAACAGCCTTTTCTGTTTTAGTAATAAAATGTGAATGCACCCTGATTTTTTTTATGTACTGGAGATTTGAGATTATTTTACTTGGCCTCATCATTTTATGTTTTACATAAAATGTAAAAGAAGAGATGTTAAGTTTTTCCCATGTGCTGATGGCAAAGTCCATTTTACTCTTATAAACAGTACAAATGCTACTTGGATGTTTCCACATAACCTGGGCATTGTTCATATGAATATTGTGTGCCCAGGCAAAATGACCCTCATCATCATTTTGGGCAACCATTCCTAAATCTTTGAATAAGTTTATTTCCATACAGGGGCATATTTTGCAAGCATTTTTTTCATGGAAGATCTTTAATTAAATTTTTGCATGAGTTAAATTGATTTGCTGAGAATTTTAATGCATATAGGTATACTATGTATATTTTTTAATCTATAAATTAAAATGTTGCAGCTGGGTGACAGTGGTGTACACCTTTAATCCCAGTACTCGGGAGGCAGAGCCAGGTGGATCCCTGTGAATTTGAGGCTAGCCTGTTCTACAGATCCAGGACAGGCACCAAAACTATACAGAGAAAACCTGTCTTGAAAAAAACAAGAAAAATTAAAATTTTGCATGTTTTATTGTATGATAAGAAAAATCTGGTCTTTACTGCCGACTTTTCTTGTTCTAAAAAGCAGAACTGAATTAGTAGCTCTGACTGGACATCTCTGATCAAAGGATGGTGACCTTCTCCAAGTGCATATTTAAAATCATCAATTTCCACCACAGGTACCATCTGTTTCTTTGCAAGGCACAATTATTAGATCTGCTTATAGTGAAACAGAATAGACTATATTTCAGCTACCAATAATAAGCAAAGCTTAAAACTGTTTGCTTGCCGACATTAATCAAAATATCTATTGAGATAGGTCATATTAATCTAAGAAGTTGCCTTGAGTCCATGCAGTTAATCTCTTTTAGACTAGACAATGGAATCAGAGAGATATATCTATAGACATTTTATTATCCCTAAATATGGCCATTTCATAATTCCTAAAATGTGTAGTAACATAAGAGATGTAAAGTTCTCCAAGTGCAGAAGTTATCATGTTACCATGGTAACTGGGCTGCATCGAATTACAGTGGTCCTAACAAGAGATTCAAAGGAGAACTAATGACAGGAGCAGAAGTCAGAGTGATGGGCCAGAACCCAAGAACTACAGGCTGACTCTAGAAGCTGGAGAACATAGGAAAGAGGTTGTTTCTGGAGCCTCCAGGACAGCAACTCCATTGCCACCTGGATTTTAGCACCATAAGACACACTGTGAACTTCTGATCTCTAGAATCTTCAGATAATAAGTGTGTGGCTTTAAACTATATGTATGGTAACTTGTGCCAATAGCAATGGCGTTATAACAACAAATTAATAAAGCAAGGTAAGAGATGTAAGATGTTCTGTAGTTTTTTGGTTGTCTTTTGTAAACAAAAATGTTCTTAGTTGAAATAATGCTGTTCAGTAGTTTGTCCGTTTTATCATATCATGTTTCCTTTTTAGAGAGGCACATGATAAATATTCTTTGTGTCTTATTCATAGATAACTGTGTTCACCTAAGCTATTAAAATCTGTGGATTGAGATCTTCATTAATCCTTCTGACAAGGTCTTCACTACTAGGAATCATAGGTCTAATTAGTTCATTTCCAA
The DNA here is from genome assembly GCF_007827085.1 of Peromyscus californicus insignis. NCBI lineage: Eukaryota > Metazoa > Chordata > Mammalia > Rodentia > Cricetidae > Peromyscus > Peromyscus californicus. The sequence continues at coordinate 10,076,267 of NW_026294503.1, forward strand.
ACACTGAACCCATGCATGGTTCATCATCACATTCCTGTATGTACCTCTGTCTTCTGGACACATACAGATTATTACAGGTGGCTTCAAATGGCCATTCTTCTAAATATGAGTTTAAATCAATTAATGTTCATACATGCAAATTCTTATCAATCTTTTACTAAGAAATGTATTTTTAGCCAGATGTGGTGACACATACCTGGCATCCAGTTCTCGGAGAACAGGAATTGAGAGTTCAAGACCAGTCTTAATTATACAGTTCCTTAGTTTTCTATTAATGTGAAGTCACTTCATGATCAAAGCAAACTATCGAAGAAAAACTTTATTGGGGCTTAGTTTTCAGACGGTAAATCCACAACCATTATGGCAGTGAGCATGGCAGCAGGAAGGCAAGCATGGATAAGAGAAGGAGCTGAGAGCTTACATCTCACCTGTAAGCACTAGGCAGAGGGAGTGCCAACTGGAATGACATGGGCTTTTGAAACTACAAAGCTCATCCCCAGTGGCATACCTTCTCCAACATGGTCATACCTCCTAATCCTTTCCAAAAAGTTCCACCAACTGTGGACCAAGAATTCACATATATGAGCCTATGGGGGCCCTTCCCATTAAACCATCACATGCAATAAGATCATGTGACAAAAGTAAGGAAGAAAGGAAGGAAGGAAGGAAGGAAGGAAGGAAGGAAGGAAGGAAGGAAGGAAAGCTTTCATTGTGTTTATTTGTACCTTCCCAATTCAAAAAAGTCTTTTAGGAATTATAGCACCCAGAGAAAAATTTTGGAAAGAAAAAACTTGGAAGAAAGAAAAATAGTTCACTATTTCATTTATTTCCAATAATAAACACATTACTATTTTGATAAGAGTAAGGAAATACTACCCCAAAATATGGTAACTTGCCATATGAGAAAGTAGCAGAAGCAGGAAGGTGTTGCTCTGACCTGCCATTACCCCTGAAGTCAGCCAGAAAAGTGTACTTGAGCCTTCTACATCACATCATCAGATTCTCTTATTAGAAGGTCTTTCCCATTCCAAGAGCAAAGGAGTGAACAGGGACATGGGGGAGAAGCCAACAGACAGCTCTCCCTTAATCCTTTTGTCTTTTCCTCCAATCACACTTCTGCATGGCTCTCTATAAAATGCACATTTATCTCTTTCTTTGGACCTTGATTTCTCAAGGCTCCAATGTCAAATAAAACTGCACATATTTCTATGTTTCTGTCTTTCAATCTAATTATGTTATCATAGGAATATCAGCCATAAAATATCAATGAGTAAAAAAATACACATCTCATAAATTACTTTACAATCTCCTTAAAAGGATACATGTTTTACAAAATCTATCATACAGCTTAGCTTCTCTTCCATAGGCAAAGTTGCTGACTAATTAGATAGATGATAGATAGACAGATAGGTAAATAGATAGATGATATATAGATATAGATAGATAGATGATAGATAGTTAAAGAGAAGATAGATAGATGATGATAGAACAATTAGAAATTCCTTTTCCTGTTAGACACAGTTATAATTTAAAATGTATTTTACTATAATGCTGACAGAAAAATCTTGGCTATGTCTTTATTATATATTTGTAGGGCTAGAGATCAAAGGCAGGGCCCTGTGCATGCTAGTCGAGTACTCTACAACTGAGGTGTGTCCTCAGCTGACCAAGTCTTAAAAGGCATGTAGAATAAATAATTGTTTGATAATGTTCCATTAAATTTTGGCACCAACTTTTTATTCTTTGATTAAACCTTTACAATGTTAACACTGGCTTCCTATGTTTGAAAAGCTCTTATGTATGGATGTTCTCTGCTCTCTACCCGGTGAACCATGCCATTGGAACAGCCTAATTTTGTATTCCTTGTGATAGAAACCTTCTAATTTAGTAGATGTCACAGACAACAATTGATTCGAGGGGCTCCACTTAGCTGATACTCTACAAGTGCATTTCCTATAGTTGATACTGATATTGGGGAATTAACCTTTCATGCTTCTTTCCACTTGAGCCTACCTGTTGACATTTGTATGCCAAAAAAAGAATATGTCAGTAGCATGAGAAACTAGATATGAAGTTTCAAAGGGCTTGTCTGCCAGCTAGACGGGTTTAGCTGGGGAGGGCAACTGGGAGAAGAGTGAAGATCATGCCACACATCGAGGTACATGTTTAGAAACAGGGAGGCGGGTCTAAACAGCCAGAGAAGCTAATGAGAGTGAAATCACCGGGAAGGAAACAGATGGTGGCAGGTGTCAAAGTGGACCACAGAGAGGAGAATAAAGGCGCAAAATTACTGAGATATAGACAACATTCAAATTCAAAAAGAAAATTGGACAGCTTACCAAAACAGCCATTAGCCTTACCTGGTCAAAAGCATATTTTGATTTGATGTTTTTCATCTTGTTTTCGGGTGAGAATTATCTTGACTATGTGGGAAATAAATGGAAAACTCAATACCCAAAACACTTTTTGAAGCCTATGAGAGAATTGAGTGCTGCCGAACAAATGGTTTCTCATTTGTACTAATGTGAGGCTGGATAAAAATGGGTTCACTCTAGGCAATGAATTTCTGTGGTTTGGTACACAAGGACTAGAGGAGAAAATGCCTGTAGTGACTATAAGTGATAAGAGGTATTTGTGCATCTTACTCTTTTATTTTTAATTCTTTTGATTGCTATTTTGTTATTTTGTGTGTCTAGGTGTTTTGCCTGCATGTATATCTACATTCCACATGTGTGTCTGGTACACATGGAGGCCATAAAAAGGCATCAGATACCCCGGAATTAGAGTTAAAGATGGTTCTAAGGTACAATGTGGGTGCTAAGAATTGAACCAGGGTCTAGTAGAAGAGCAGCCACTATTCTTAACTGATGAGACAACTCTCCAATCCCTTACTCTATTATTTACCTAATATTTCATGGCTCTATTTCACTTTTCTTTGTTTAATATTTGTTTTCTTCAATGAGCTATAAACTCCAGGAATATTCAGATCTGTTCTCTCCACTCCTTATTTCCTTAACATCAAGTTCAATGCCTGCCATGCAGCAAACATTGACTATATATTTATATAATGAACTGCTGAATAAGTAATTTAGTGCAGGAATGACAAAATTTACATGAAGGATTATTAGTGTGGCAAGGTTTTAAAAATATGATCAACTAAATCCAGACTTGGTTTCTATGTGAGCATATTTAAAACATTCAAATGAACATTTCTGTATTTAGCTAAATATTTATAATTCTCCAAGAAATTATCTTAAAGAAATAAGACTTAGTGGTGCTTTCAATCTTTCCTGGCCATGGATGAGTGAAATGAACTATAAATAGAACCACAGCTATGTTTTTGTTTTCTATATATTTTTTATTTTTTTTCCTTTCTGGAATGTGTGGAAACTACAAGCAGTACCAAATATTTAAAAGATGAAGAATTTAGATTAATTTTAAAATTAAACAATAGGTTCAGACTCTCTTCTGTTTAAATAGGTTTAACATCCTTACCACTTATATTTAGATTGTAAAACTAGATAACGCTTGGATAGTATGATGAATTATATCCAGTCATAGTTTGGGAAAGGTGATAAATATACATACATACACACACACATATTAGTTGTGTGTATGATGTACTGTTTGTGTGTGCAGTGTATTGTATGTACTTTTTAGTATAGGTACATGTGTGTGAGCATGCCTGTGGAGGCCCAGCATTGATGTTACTATCTTTCTTCACATCACCTTTAGGTTGATAAGGGGTCTTTTGCTGAAACTGAGTCTCACAGACTCAGTTAGAAGAGAGGAAGAGTGATGGCTAAGGTTCTTTAAATCTGGATGTCCAGTCCCCAGTTCTGTGGTTCCAGGCACATACTGCCACCAGATTCTTACATAAGTTCTGGAGAACTAGACTTAGGTCCTCATGCTTGTACAACAGGAATGTAATGACTTAGTCAACTTCCCAGCTCTGTAGATTCCTTTTTAACCTCTGGAGCCAGAATAACCCCAACGTGTCTCATTTCTAAAATATTGAGAAAGAATCTAAGCAAAATCCCACCCACACCCTCTCTCTTTTGGTGTTTTAGGAAGAAGCATGCTTCTTATTCACCAATGATCCTAATACCATCTCAGGAAAAATAGGTGTAAAAATACAAGTGTGTCTGAGCTTGCAGGGATATACTGAGTCTTTCTTTTCTTGATAGACATCCATATGATTCCTATTGCAAAAGGGAGAATTATGTGGGAGAACTTTAGTTTTAAATCCAGGAGTAATTGGATACCAATACCAATGCTATGAATAAACATAACCGTACCCCTATATGTAACAGTTATGAGGAAAACTGAAAAAGGGATAGAATCCTATACACGTTCCCTAGAGTTTTCTTTTGCTAATATCGTGCTGAAGTTCTCAGGATACTTTACTCTCAAGATCACAAAGCTAGACTTCAGTTCACTAAAGGCTGCATGTGGGTTTTATTTAAAAAAAAAGAAACCTCAATCGGTTACTATCAATACATGTTTAAAGGAACCTTTGGCAAATGCTAAGACTCTTCTGCATAGATCATTGCCTTGTGTGGCTGGAACAAAAGGAGAAGAAAATGTGTTCTTATCCCAAACAGCAGTCTCCAGAGGCCAGTTACCAAGACAGGAGTTAGAGCTATAACTCAAGAGGTATCAGTTTCATTAGATAAGTGGGCCTTCTTTTAGTCAATGCTGGAAACTGACCTTCAATTAATTTATTCTTGGTTTTGCTCTTTATTTTTCCACTCTGAGAGAAGAGATCCTACCCATAAACAGTAAAAAGACAGAAAAACACAAAACAGAGAAGAAGCAACACAGAAAAAAGGAAATGACTGCACTGGAGATTGATAGACTGCTTTATCAATTTATAAATCATTTGGAAACACAGGGATAGGAGATTAATCTTAGCCTTATAAACTTTACTGTTGGGTTGTTGAATTGCTTCAGTGAAGACGGGAACTTTAGAGTAGAAGAAAGACAAATTTTTATCACTATCTCACCCCTAAATCCTCTTGGCTTGATTTTAGAGGACACATTTTGTTACTAGCAACTGCAGAGAAGGTATAAGATCCCAGACAGTTTCTTACAAGGCTAGTTAAAAGCAGCATGGTATTGACATTCTTCTCAGACTGCCAAAGCTTGGGTCTAGATACACTGATAACTGAATACACACATGATAAAATTATCAAACTTCTCAGAGCTTTACATTTAAAATGGAGCCCATTCATCACATAAATTGTTCTGATAATGGTAGACATGGACTTAAGCAACAACAATGTTAACAGGCATTCACGATAGTGATAATTAAAATTTTCTGTGTGTTTGCGTGTGAAAATAAGAAGCATATAAATACTGTCTCTACTTTAAAAACACTGTATGTTTTGTTTTTGTTGTTTGAGATAAGCTCACCCTGTAGCAATCATTGTCTTGAAACCAGATGTGGAGATGAAGCTAGACTAAAATTTGTAGCGATTCTCCTGCCTTTGCTTCCCAAATGTTAGGTCAGCAAGTGTGTGCCATCGTGCCCAGCTTATACTACATTTTTCACAGTCTTTTAGGTTCTTGGCAAGATTGGGCTCCAGATACCAAGACTTCCCACACCCTTACCCTGATACATGCATAGCTCCTCATTGGGCTCCTCAATCAAAGTGAAACATTGCCTATAATCATGGAGCCTACATTGACACAAATTATCCAAGGTCATTGTTCACATTAGAGTTCACACAGGGCTGTGTGATCTATAGGATTATTTATAAATAAATTTTTGTTTCCAAAAATCTGAATAATGCCTATTTTCAACATACTTAATAATCCCTGAATTACTAGTTAGTCAACACCATTAATTAGTAGTTGACAAAAGGTAAAAGAAAGAACACATTAAGGCATAACTCTGCAAGGATTTCATGTGACAGTATAATGGGAAATTCTTAGTCAAATGCTTTTTGTATTTTATCTGCAAAGTACATTAATATGAATGAATAGGAAGGTGAGGAAAATAATTTAAACATATGTTTAAATAAAAAAGTATAAAAAAGTTCAGAAGAAGTTGTGATTTGACAGTTGTTGGGATATAAAGATTGTTGAAATCAGAAGAGATTTATTCCAATTTGCTTAATATTGTTTAATGGGTTTGTTGGTTTGTTAATAGAGTGTGGATTAAAAAAGAAATTAATAAGCAAAGTTACAGTCACGAAAGAGGGGAAGTTCATTCAGTCAACACAAGCTCACCTCACTTCTCACTTCTCCCAGGACCAACTTGTGATGCTAGAAATGTGGGTCTCTAGAAGCGAAGTTGAACTCTAAAACTGCACACACACATACACACACACACACAAATTGCCTTCCAAAGCAAATAAGCAAGCTCCTGGCCAGTATTTCACACTGTGGTGCTACTGAGCAAAGATGGAGTTTGCAGTGTCCACCTTTTCCTTTGGAAGGTTAATTCTCTTTCAAACAGCCAGTTCACTGGGTCTTTACCCCTTTACAGGCATTTCCCTGTTTTTCTGAAAGACACAGCTACTGAGGTAGAAATGCCTGGGCTCCTCAGAATGGACCTCCCACGGCTAAAGGCCCCTATTCAGAAAGGAACAGAGAGGATGTGGATCAAAAAGATCTCTTTGTTCGGGTTTAACTCTATTGTCTTCCTTGCTACTCATCTTTTTAGCCAATGAAGAGAGAAATTAACTACAATGATGAATGAGAACCAGAGTGAAATGTGTAGGCATTGTCAAGGTGAACCAATCCACTATTGTCTCCAAAATGAGCTTGATGCTTATTTCCCTGTCTCCAGAATAGTGCCTTTATTCTGGGTTTTCCTTTATTTTTTCCATTATTCTCCGTAGCACCAATGTACAAAGAGAGTCTGCAGTGAGCTTGTAATGAGTGCTGCAAAAGGATGGTCTCTGATTCCCCGACTCTGAACTGTAGATACTGAGAGTCCCAAATATTATCAGCTACATGAGTTACAAGAGACATGCAGAAATGCAAGCCTCCAAAGATCCCAGGATAAAGCACAGAAGATCAGCAATTACTGAAACATTGTTCGAACATACAAGAAAACTGGAAAATGGAAAAACAAGCATACATACACCACCCAGACATGTACAGTTGCCCGTGCAACAATGCACACATGTGCACACTCATTCACACACACAAGATGTGTCCTGGAAATAATGATAAGAAAAAATGTATTTCACACCTAAATGCTTTATGCAAGATCTCTTCCACTTATACTTCCACCCGGCCCTCCACACGTATTCCCCACCCCCACCTCCTCTGACACCTCTGGTCTTCTAAAAGTCTTGAAAAACAAACCGAGAGCCAGGAACTCATGCAATTCCCAGTGCAAATCCACTTGTGTTCTGTTTCCTTAGGTATTTTACTTAACTTTCTGAGCCTTGATGTTTTCATCATACACACAATGAATAGCAGTCCCTACTTCCAGGTTCCAGTGTATATTCAATGAGCTCCTAATGCTGTATAATTAGAAAACAATCAACATGTGGTGGGGTTTTTTGGTGTTTTTAATCATCATTATTATGACAATTATATTATTGACATTGACAATTAGAAATAAAGACATTATTATGGCTCATCAGATAAAGATAGCCACAAAAATAAAAGGCACAAGTCATTGGGCGTATAATTGAAAGCCAGTGTCAAAAGGTCTTGAAAGTACAAACTCACTTAAAACCCAGGCGTCCTGGGTCAGCTACTATCACCTCAAAAAAGACAGATACTTACAACTTCCAAACTCAAAATAGCTCTGAAGTGTTGGCAAAGATATCCTTGTTGTGAAGGTACATAAAGTGCCCTTTGTGAATTTCACTCCCCGAGTGTTAACTGACAAACAGCATGTGACACTTGACAGTCCCCTTCAAAGGCAGTTTAAAGAAAGTGCCTGAAATACAGAGAATTTGGCTGCTCCTTATAAACCCCACTTTGGCAAACATCATGTTAAGGCATCAAAGCTTTTCAAACGCTGGAGGACCTAACTTAGACTAAGATAAGCAAAGCTGATAAGTAAGTTGTCCCTGATTCCAGGGGACATTGGTTTAATATAATTGTTCTTACCAGCTGCCGTACAGGCAGAATATAATTTGATTGAAATCATGTAATTGGAGAACTACTTTAAAATTTTGTTTCTGTCTGATTTGACTCCTGGCTTTTAGCAAATAGCAAGTATAAGGCTCAAGAATCTTACCCAGTGAATCCCAGCCCTCTCAAGTCCAATCTCCTCTTTCATTGATTTTAGCTGGCTTAGGACTTACTTAACATCTTAGGAAGTCATTTCTCAGATTATAATGGGACAAAAGCTCTCTCTCTCTCTCTCTCTCTCTCTCTCTCTCTCTCTCTCTCTCTCTCTCTCTCTCTCACATGGCCAATGCTTTATCTACACTGTTAAAATGAAAAGAAATCTGAAATAATCTGAGCCTCCCTTGTGAGAAGCTCTCTGTAGTTTCTTGAATGTAATATAAGTACATGGGTACAGCAGTTAAGGACATATATCTCAGACACAAGAAACTACAGGGTGTGGATCATTTTATAACATTTTATAAATTAGCATGCTCCATCTTCTTTAGGAAAACTCAGTGTTGTAGTTGTAATTATCAAGAGCATAAAGGCTGTGCCATGAAAGATTGATCTGTCTAGACCATCAATTAAACCATTTGTCTACCTTTGGTTATTTTCCTCAGAAGTGGATTCACAAAGACTTTTACTCTTTTATAAATATCATACTTACTTTTAAAATCCAAAATTCTTGAGCACATGGATTTATCAAAATTTTGTCAACATTGACTATTCCCGGGCAGAACCTTGCAGGCCTTAGGATGAAACAAGATTCCCACAGCCCCTGCTCTTGGAGAGCTCACTCTCCAGCCAAGATGAGGAAAGTATAAATAGCTCCATGGCGCACGGCAGATGCCACCGTGGAGATAAATTGAGGTCAAGGTGAATTAAATGGGCATCGAAAATGCTGATGTTGCTGGTACAAAGCAAGCACAAAGGTCAATGGAGTAGAGCAGAAGACTCAGAAATAATGCACAGTGACACCTGCCTAATTTTTTACAAAATTAAAAAATGTCAACATACATTAGAGAAAAGACAACCTCTTCAACAAACGGGGCTGACAAAATTTAATAGCTACATAATACATAAAGGAGACTATTTCTCACCCTACAAAAACATAAATTAAAAGTAGATCAAAGACCTGGACAAGATATAAGAATATGCAAGAACTTTCTGAAAATTACTCCAATAGCAAATCATCACAAAAATTAACATATAGGATTATGTAAATTAAAAACCTTCTGCATAGCAAAGCAAACAATCACGAGAAACAACTCATGCAGTAGGAGACAATCTAAGCCAGCTGTATATCAGACCCAGTACCAAGATCTAGACTATATAAAGCATTGCAAAAATTCAATACTCTCAAATACCTCATTCTTCCAACCAGTGAGCTAGGGAACCAAATAGGCAGCCCTTGAAAGAAGAAACACAGATGGGTAATAATATTTGAAAAAATGTTCAGTGTTCTTAGCTGTCAGAGCAATGTAAATTAAAACTATTTTGAGATTTCATTTCACCCCAGTTCATGAAATCAAAGAAACGCTGGCCAAGATGAAGAGAAAAGAAACTCTATTGACTACTGAGTTACAGCGAAAAGTTGATGCAGTCACTGTGGGTGTCAGTATAGAGGTTATTTAAAAAACTAAAAACTGTGCTATCATATGAACCTGCTATAACACTCCTAGGTATATATCCAAGGGACTCTAAACCCTTCCACAGAGATAGGCAGCCATGTTTGTTGCTACACTGTTCATCATAACTAAGAACTTTAATCAACTTAGATGTCCATCAACAGAAAATGTGGTTTATAAACATGATGGAATTTTATTCAATCATAATAATAAAATGAAATAATGTTGTTAAACAAAATAAACCAGACTCAAACAATGCCATGTTTTCTCTCCTATACAGAACCTCGATTTTAAGTGTGTGTGTGTATGTGTGTGTGTTTGTGTGTATCATGAAACTAGGAAGAAGGTCATCAGAAAGGAAGATGAGATCTTAGGAGTAATGGAATGCGTGCCACTTGAAAGCTGAAGGGGGGCTATGACCAGAGGAACCTCGCAGGAGAGAAAAAGAGGAGGAAAGAGCATAGATGGAAACAAAGTTTGTATAAAAATGAGATAATGAAACCCATCACTTTGTATGATGAATTAAAGCCGAGGAAAGAAGGCAGGTGCCGAGTTTGGAAACAGGATGTTACTGAGAAGGCTTCTGAAAGAATGAAACACAACTAAGAAAATCCCCAGCCTGTGGCAAGTGTGGAAGAAGAGGAGAAGGGAAGAGCTACTGTGGCATAGAGAAGATGAAAGGGGCCTGAGGCTGAGAAAGGCCAAATCAGAGCGTCCTAAAGCAAGACAAGCAGGACAGTTGTCAGCACTTTGGTATTTCTAAGCGTGGGACATTTTACCCAAAATTTGACTTAGGTTTTCACACTTGAGAAGAGGAACTGGGGAAGGTAGTGTCTTGGAGGAGAAGGCTGAGGACGCTAGATTTATTTCTCAGTATGCTGGGAAGCTGCATTCATCGCCCACTGCTCCTTTAACACATTACCACAAATGGTAGCTTAGAATATCATAAATGCAGTTTTACAGCTTTCAAGGACCAAGGTGTAACATGAGTTATGAGGACTCCATTTCTTCTGGTAGTCCAAGAGCCCATTCTCCTGCCTGCCTCAGCTTCTGGTTGTTACCATTGCTTAGCAAATAGTCTCTTGAAAAAACCCACCACTCCGTTGTCATACAACTTCATCTTACTTTGACGCTTCTATCTCCCTCTTCCACATATCAGGACCACCATGAAGATACTGGGTTTGTGAGACAATCCAGAAGAAAATCCATCTTAAAGTGTTTAATGTAGCCACACCTGTTTATCCCCTGCTGCCAGGACAGATAATAAATTTACAAGGTTGTGGGATTAGACTGTGGATGTATGGGTAGATGATCAGTAACCATAGAAGTCATTGCAGGGTTTTAGCAGGGACCAGTAAGATCCAAGCATGTAATTATCTGACAATCAAGACCTCTTTCTAATCCACAAGTTTCTGAGTTTTAGGAGTATCATGTAAATACTTTATAAAACATCTTTTAGGCATCTGATTTTTGTTTGTTTGTTTTTTTGAGACAGGGTTTCTCTGTGTAGCTTTGCACCTTTTCCTGGAACTCACTTGGTAGCCCAGGCTGGCCTCAAACTCACAGAGATCCACCTGGCTCTGCCTCCCGAGTGCTGGGATTAAAGGCGTGCGCCACCACCGCCCGGTTTAGGCATCTAATATTTTAAATTGCAGTATATATCTCCTTTCTTCTGTTTTCTCCAGTTTAGTGTGTATATGTGTGGTGTGCGTGCGCGTGTGTGTGTGTGTGTGTGTGTGTGTGTGTGTGTGTGTGTGTGTGTGTAGAACATGGCCAATATGTATGAATATGGACTTCTATAACATTCTGACAGAACCTAAATTCATAACCACATAGAACATTTTTAGGTCATGAGAAGTCAAAACCAGACACAAATGTGAAATCTGACCATTAAAGTTACATGATCTTGGACAAGTTGCTGAATATTTTGTGGCGTTGTTGCTCATATTATAAAGGAGCAAAATGCCTTTCTGGTAATTTTGTTGTGAGAATGAAAGAATATATATACTCATGGCGATAACAGTTTGAAATTCAGATTGTAGTGGTATAAACGAGAAATGTTCCCGTTAGTCTCAGGCATTTGAGTACTGGGTCTCCCGTTGATGGTGCTGTGTGGAGAGGTTTACGAGGTGTGGCCATGCTGGAGAAAGTGTCTCACTGCAGATGGGGTGATGTTTTCTTGCTCTCTGCATCTTGCTCTTGATTCAAGATGGGAACTTTTGTTACTTAACTCTGTGCATGGCTTATTCAATGTACTGTATAAATGAACCAAAACTGTTAAATACATATTTAGTTTGTTCTACTTAAAGTAGTCAATTAAAATGCTACATTCCTAAAAAAAAAAAAAAAAAAAAAGAAAGAAAGAAAAGATATGAGCTTCCTGCCTCCTTTTCCGGCTGTCCTGCTTGGGGCTTCGGGCCATGTCTTTGCTCCACCATCATGGGCTCTTTTCCCTCTGAATCATAAGCCCAAATAAACCTTTTCTTCCTTTAGCTGCCTTTAGTCATGGTATTCTATCACAGCAATGGAAAAATAACTGATGTTTGTGACAGTCAGCTTATATTATGGAGAACATTCTATATGGACATATTCCATAATACTTCACATCCCCAAGGACATGAATAATAAAGTTCAGATTTTGTGATAGGGAAAAGCAAATAAAGTATGAAACATTATAATGAAGTGAGGCAGGATACTGCGTGCCTGGAAACTGTATTTGAGATGTTGAGGCAGAATCTCAGGTTTGAGGACAGCTGAGACAATGGAGAAAGACCCATCTTTAAAAAAGAAAAATAAATAAATAAATTTCTCACATTTAATCTACCCTGAAAATAATGGCTAATAATACAAGCTCCATAATAATTCACCTATTTTAAACACAAAAAGAGATTTTTTTTTTTAGCACTGCTACAATCATAACTACTTTGTCAAGTTTCTTGGAATTCACTTCTCTTGGGAGCCATTACCACTGTGGAACTTTCCAGTGTGTGCTTGGGTCCAGGCTGACAAACCTAAGCCTTTTCTTTACTATTGTGACTTATGGATGCTGAAGAACAGAAGCTAATAGCATTGATGCTACCAGGGATCCAAAGCTATTTCCAATCCTTTTTCCTTGTTCCAAATTATAGTCACTCCAAGGATGTGAGGACACATGATACTCAGAATTCTGAAGGAACTTAAAAATTGTTTCTTTGATGTATTAAAATGGTCCCTTGGCCACCAGCATCAATCCATTAGAGGATGAGCATGAACACTTCATAAGCAAAGTAAGGCTCATCTGCATGGGATGAATTTACACAGGATCAGTCCAGCCAGTGCCAGGGCATGGATGTGAGTGAACAGCCTTCACATCAGGCTTGAGATAGTGGAAAGCTGCTGGTGTGAAGTCAGAGAGGCTTGCTCAGTTTTAATCCGTAGCTGGAAGGCCACGCACAAATCATTTATTCCATTTCCCTAAGGTTTTTTTTTTTTGTAACTAATTCACTCAAAAAAGCATTTATGCAGGACTTACCAAGAGCCTGGCACTTTTCTAGGCAGCTGTGTGGGATAAGCTAAGGGAGAGGGAGTAAGCATGAAAACAGGCCAAAGTACTGACTCCGTGGAGATCTTTGTGTGTGTGTGAATTCTTTCCGCCACAAACTATATTCCTTCATCCCAAGGACTTTGAAATGCTTTCAGAAAATGACTTTAGCAGAAATGTGTCACATGGACAGAAATAAGTAAGTACTAGTGAAGCATTTCCTTTTTATTATACTTTAAAATCCCTGATAATATTGACCTATTAAATATACATCTGTAAACTTTTAAAACATTTAACCTTCTATTAATTTTTTAAATCTATATAATTAATTCTATTTAATGAAGAGGAGTCCAATATGGCACCAATCAAGAATAATTTATAAATTAATGTAATTGTTAATCATTTGTTTAGAATTCTTGTTGTTATAACTTTTTCTCTCATTGTATTGTGCTCACAGAGTCTAGTACCTTTCCATAGAAACATTGCAAGTACTTGAATGGTTTCTATTTAAAAATAAACTATAACTGGTAAGGTGAGAATATTTTTCTGTATTTTGTTTTCAAATGGAAGATACACTGGTCTTCCTAAGACATTCTCAGCAGGTAATTCTTATTATATGTAATTTCTATTTTCAATGCTAATCTTAAAGTCCAACTGCATGTGTTTCTTTGTAACCAGTTGTTTTGAATATATAAAAAGTCTACTTACTGGAATTTCAGGAAGAACAAATGGCTTCCACATTATTCAAGGTAATGACACTAACTAGAGATAGATGGATGGAAAAATTGTTAATTTGAGACTATCGTAGTAAAGGCTGGACCAGGAAAGAAATATCTTGGATACTAACTCCAATGGAGGCATTCCACTGCTGGGCACTCTAACATGATCTCAGGCTACTTCCCTGAGCTGTTTATTAGAAATAATAGGAAAACCACTAATAACCAATTAGAGAAAAATGTTCACTATTGCCACCAAGTGATTCAAATGAACATCACCTGTAACTGAAGTTTTTCTGTGTCCCACCCAGTCTGCAGCCGCTCAGACTGCTTATATTATATTATATTATATTATATTATATTATATTATATTATATTATATATAATTATTATATATTATAATATAATTATATTATATTGTAATATAAGCTCAGAGGTTTATATTAATTTTAACTACATGGCCATGGCTCAAGCCTTTTGCTAGCTAGCTCTTATATCTTAAATTAACCCATTTCTAATAATCTATGTTTTGCCACATGCTCCATGGCTTACTGGTCTGCTGACATGTTGTTCCTTGGGCAGTAGGTTGGCATCTCTCTGCCTCTCCTTTCTCTTCCTGGCTCTCTGTTTGGATTTCCTGCCTGCCTCTAAGCTGCCTTGCCATAGGCCAAATGGCTTTTTTTATCAATCAATTAGAGCAACACATATTCACAGCATACAGAAAGACATTCCCCCATCAATCACCAATGTGGGAGGGGCAGTTGTGAGAGACAGACAAGTCTGTGAAAGATAAAACATACATAGATAGTGTAATGTCACCTGTGTTGCTCCTGAAAGAGAATCTGTAACTTGAACCTAAACATCAAACAAACTCAAAATTGGGGATGTTATATAAAAAGAAAAAAAGACTAGATGGGACTGTATTCTATGGAAATATCCCACTTTAAAGCAAACGGAAGTGACAGGATTACATGCCACACCCAAGTGTACGATGAATCTTGAAATCCTGAGTGCTAAAAAATGAGAAGACTGCTTTCCAGGAGGTTCTTAGTTAAGATAGTCCAAAAAGGAAGATGAATTGTAATTTATGTGATACTGTTTCACCGATATTTATTTCACTCATTGACAACAGTGCTGGACTTCCGTAAAGTAACCTTTTCACTTGAGAAACACAGGCTAACCTAAGGTTAAAAACTCACAGTGAATGCTCTCTCAATAGACACAGAAGAATTGTACACAAGACAGACAGATAGAGATAGATGAATAGATGACAGAAGATATGTAGATAGATGATCAATAGATACAGATAAATACATTTATAAAACAGAAAAGGGAATTACGTAGAACATTGGCACCATGTAAATCTGAGAAAGTGCATGCAGGCGTCCTTTTACTAATATTATTTTTGCTGTTTTTTGGTAAATTATAGAAAACTTCAAATAAATCTTTTCAATAATAAAAAAATAGATGTTAAATAATGTAAGGAGGAAATAAACCATGTTACCTCCAGGCCATGCTCTTCACATAGGTACTGTTTTCAGCTGCTTCCAATTGTTCATTACTCTTTCATCACTTCCTAATTAGCTCCCTAGGAAACAATCCCTGAGCACAGAAGTCATCATGGTAATATTAAACCCTCTCCTAGCATCTATCTTAGCATCTGGTATAATATAGACACTGAATAAATATGTGCTGGATAGATGACAAGGAAAGTATTGATTTTTATATATTTGTCTTAATATCAAGGAAGTGTTTATCTTTTGCCTCTAGGTTTTCATAACGGAGCATGAAGAACTTTTCATGGTGAGGTTGAGTGAAGGAGAGAAAATGTACATTTAATTGACTAAATGATTATCATACTTTTTTGTATGGTACTGTTTTGTATTACTGTAGTAATACTGTAGAGTATTACTATTCAACAATGTGAATTCTACATTTGAGACTTACAATTAGGTCAAGAATAAAACATGCTGCTATTTATTATGATATTTAATACTGAGATGTTGATCCAATGACTTCACAATATTAATGTATCTTGATGAATAAGTCTGAAGATGAAGTGAAATAACATTTATTTAAATATTCTGGTTTAATATCTGCCTATGTCTGTGCATTTATGCATCCATGATGCAACTATGAGCCTGGAAATCCTCATTCCAGAATAAATAGTGAACTTATGACAGTTTTTTAAACATTTAAGAGGGAGAGCAAGTTTGAAACTTTAGAAGGTGAAATAAGCCATTTTAAAAGGCCAACATTACCCCCGCTATATTAATAATGACCTCACTAGTTTAAAGTCAATGTTTTCAGCATATGGTCCTTTTGGTCATACACCACTTCTGCCCTTCAAATTTTACAAATATATTTATGAATAAATAAGTACATTTTGTGGTGGTTTTATTTAATAAAACAATAAAATGTATGACAAACTAGCTCAAATGCAAACCTCCCAACACGCAACCAAGAAGAATAAAAAAAGAGTTGCTAAGCAAGTAGGAAATAGGCAGCCTTTTGGATACCGAATTTAGTACAGATTAAACGTAATGTAAGGATAAAATAATGCACATGTATAATATAAGAAAAATCATTTTCCGTTTTCTGTTTGAAATTGAAACCAACAACTACTGACCCCAAAATGTCAAAAAACAAGCAACTAATGTTGCTGATGCCACCAAATGTCTTTCTTGATATGAAATACAAGAAGTTAAAATGGTCTTGATAGTGCTCAGAGAGAGAAAGGGGGTCAGCTCTTTTGCTTGTCTGAGATTATATCATATTTGAGGCAAGTAGAAAACTGGAAAATTAGCTAGAGATTTGTTGGAAAGTTCCAGAAAGTTAGTCAGAAGACCCAAATAATCAAAATTAATGGCATCAATGAACAACCTGAAAATGAAAGTTAAAAAAAAACACTTGCACACATATCATCAGAAAAAAAAACCTAGAAACAAATTAACTCAAATATTTTTTAAAAATCAATATTTTAAAACAATTAGACATTATTGAGAGAAAATAGAAAGTTTGAGTTGCTATGGGGACATAGCTCAGTGATAGAGCACTTTACAAGCTCATATGAGGCCCTAGGATTTAGTCAGAGAGAAGATGAGGGAGAGGGATAAGGAAACAGACAGCCTTAAAATGTAAAGGGTAACAAATGGTCAAGATAATTTTGAGAAGTCATGAAGTTGGAGTGCTGACATGATCATCATAGACCTCCTTGTGAAGGTCTAGTAATGAAGACAATGTAAAACTAGTGTAATCATACGCAGATAGCTCAAGGAATTGCCCCTTGTACTTATGATCATTTAATTTGCCACTGAGGTACCTTTTCCTTCAAACAGCCAAAGAATAAGTGTTTTGTGACCCAATTGAAACCAGATCATATACATATATACATATATATGCATAATATATATTATATTATGCAAACTCAAAATCGAAATGGTCTTAGTGCCAGTGAGGGGGAAGAGCACAGGAAAGGTAGGGTGGGGCAGGAATTCTGAGATGAGACTCAGAAATCTCAGCAAGCCCCAGCCATCGCATCAGTAACCTGCACTGTGCTCCTATATGCTGGTGCTGGCGGCAAGGTTCAGAGACAGCAGTTTCTAGCAGCCAGAAGGCCATAGATCTAGACGGTTGTGGGTGGGAATAAAGAAGGCAGGTAAAGAGGTTGATGCTCCAAGAAGAAGCTGGCTGAGAGTGATGCTAGCTTTGCCTTACTGTGTGGAAAAGTAATTCACATCCTTTGCATGGTGCTGGATGCTGCTCACCACAGTAGGGGCTGGTAGTGAGGACTCTGCACCTTAGTGACACTAGGGAGGACTGATTGACACCAATAAGATTGCTTCCAACCACGATGAGGTCCACCTATAATCTAGAGATGTTCCAATGATGAACCCTCTGAGAAAGGATCATGAACATCCCTTCTATCGCAGCACCAGAAAGAATCACAGGAACTCAGATCTCACACACAAAGTCTGGAGGATACTTAGGCTAACGCACTAAATAATTAGAGCAAATAAATAGTTGCTCAGATCAAGTAAGTCTGTACTGATGGTGACATCATCTGGGGACATCAAGCACCTGGATGCCTCTCTTAGGACACTATCATGGAACTGAACCTGCAATTTATACTTCCCATTGTCTATATATTGAATAAAAACTTGAAGAAGCCACACCATTGCCATTTGGGGGGGGATGAAAAAACCATGTGTAAAGTCATGGAACTGTGTCTGCTAGGGGCAAAGTAAAGAAATGAAAGGTGAGGAGACCCACCAACACTCTCAGGAATTCCCTTTCCCACCTATCTATTGTTTCCACCTTTCTTATACACATTCCACACTGACATCATCTGAAAGCAGACACGGACCAGTGGTATGGAGGTCCATTTTAACCATTTCCTTTCCTACATCCACACCTTTCACACAATCTAGTTTAAGTAACTCCTCTGGCATACCCTCAGTCCTGTACTAGTTTTTCCTGTCTGAGATAGTTTGGGGTACTTCTAATGTTGAGGTCTTTCTAATGCTTTGTTACCAAGGACCTGTTTGAGTAAGAAATAGGAAGGAACCATGATAAAGCATGATCAAGTAGGACACCATTCACTGTGTCTGATATCTGGGTCATATTCCAATTGATTGAGCCCAATATTCAAGAGGCAGCTTGAGTCCAATACTCATTTTCAGTATGAATGTACTAAATTTTTATTGCCAGATCATTATGAGAATAATGCACAATAAAGAAAAAAAGATCATAAACTGAAATATAGGACTTTTAAAACATGTAAGTTTCAAAGGAAAAAATTAAGAAAAAAAATTAATAACTTCAGATGAGGCAAAGTGTCAAGGTTCATAAATGTGACAAAATATATTAATATTGAAAACAAACCTGGTAAATACAACTTTATAGACTTAAATCCCTGTTCTTCCAAGAACAGCATTACAATTTTGAAAAGACGAGCCATACACCAGAAGGAAGTATTTGAGGACTATGTATTGATGAAATTTTACTCAAGATATATAAAGAAATCATACCACTAAGTAATCCAAAGACAAGTCAAGTTTTAAAATGAGCAAAGAAATGGACAAGATATTTCACTAAAAAAGATGTACATGTTGTTCACAATCACACTGAAGAAACTCAACAACATTAGTTATTTGGGAAAATGCACATTAAAACCTGCATGACATATAACAGTCACTATAACTAAGGAACATGTAGTGCCAAATGGTGACAAGCATGGAGAGGAGCTGTGCCCATGATGCACATGTAGGAATGTTTAACAGGATGGCTTCTCTGCAAAATATTTGGGTACCTTTAAAAATATTAATAATAATCCTCTTCATGAACAAAGAGATTCCCTCCTAAGAATCCAATAAAGGGAGAGAAAGATAACATCCATAAGAAGATCTGAACATGAAGGCTCATAAAATTTTATTCATTATAGTCAAAAGAAGTAACTCATTTAAATATATGTCACCTGGCCAATGGATAAATGAAATTGTAGATCTAGAGAATGAAATTCTACTCAGTAATAAAATGGAATAAAACATGGACATATGCAACATTAATGAACCTTAAAACTGTCAGCCTAAGTAAAAGACATTGAGTACAAAACGCTATGTTCTATGTGATTTCATTCATATGAGATATCTGGAAAGGGCCTGTTTATAGAGACAGAAATCATTGCTTTAGGCTAGAAAAGGAGCCAGAATTGACTAAAAACAGGCATTTGAGAATTTCTGGAGAATGATGTAAATGTTCTAAAACTTGACTGTGGCTATGGTTGCATGGCTTTATAAATTTTCTCAAAGTAATTTGTAATTAAACTTAATTTAATTGTGTTATAAGGAGTGAATTTTATATCTCAACAGTTTCTGGACGAAAAAGAAAAAACCAACAATGATGATGAACCAACAGCAAAAAACGATCTTAATTTTTTTTTTTAATGAAAAGGAGCATGACCACCTGTTGAGACCCATCACACATACACCTGTGTTTCCTCTTTGTCTTATGGCTCTTGTTGGTTGAAGTATATCACAAAACAGTCTTGCAGGAAGGCTTATTTACAAGTTAGTGTTAGTACAATACCAAAGAACTGTGACACAGAAATATGTTGTGGAATAAAATACTTGTTTAACTATATAAAGATGTGTTACATTTTTTTGTGTTGCAGAATAATTGTTAACTATGTAAAGATGTGTTGCATCTGTTTATGCTGCATTTGTTTAACTATGTAAAGATGTGCTGCTGTTTCACCTTGCTTGCCTAAGGCACCTGATTGGTCTAATGAAAAGCTGAATGGCCAATAGCTCGGCAGTAGAGGGATAGGCAGGGCTGGTGGGCAGAGAGAATAAGTAGGAGGAGGAATGTAGGCTCAAGAGAGAATGAGAGGGAGACTTGAGGGGCTAGCCAGCTGGGCAGTGGCCAGTCAGACAGACAGGTAAAAGGCCCTGAGGCAAAACATAGATGAAGAGAAACAGGTTAAGATAAGTTATAAAAGCTAGTGGGACAAGCTTAAACTAAGGCCGACCTCATAATTAATAAGTCTTTGTCATGATTTGCGTACTTACAGAAGTGTGTTTCTGTTCTTTAAACTTTGAAACACACTTGCAACACATCTAGCAGTAGTGGGGACTTTGAGGATGTTCTCCCAAATGAGACTCGTCTACCTGCTACAGATGGAGTCAGGAGAGGGAGTAAGAGGTAACATACAGAAAAGGGAAGTGATAGGGTTTGTTTTTAATTAAAGGTATAAGAACACTTAGACCCTATATTTGATAAAGGCTCAAACTTGGGTATATTCATGCTTTAAAAAGTAAACGGAACAGAACTGTGTAGAGGGAGACTCTAAGCAGGTTTCAGAAAACTGTACCACACAACCCCTTCAGCTCCAGAGCAGTGGGGGAGTTGCCAGTTTCAACCTGCGTACAGAAAATGATGAGGCCGGTGCCCACAGTGCTGCTCACCCCCATAGTGATTATGGACACAGGCAGCTCCCCCAAGCCTTACTGCGTCTCTCTAATCCATCAGTTTGGGAAAGAGGCAGGTGAGGGGGGGAAGAGTGTCAGCTGGCTCAGATACATGGATTGTTTTTTCTTGGCAGAACGAAAATCTAAAAAAACAAAATAAATTTGATTATAGAAAAACATGTTGATTTTCATCCACAGTGAATTAATTAGTAGATAAGATTAAATACCCATCCCGCAATACTTAAGGCAGTGTGTTAACTAGCTTACCGTGACTTTGGAAAACCACCTGAGGCCATCAAATCACAGGGAAGAAAGGATGATTTAGGCTCACCAATTCAGAATTTCAGTACAGAGTCACTCAGCTCTGTGGCTTTTGAGCCTGTGGTGAAGCTGGACACAAGGGGACAAGGACTCTGTGGTGTGAGAAAGCTGGACATATCATGACAGTATAGAAACAGAGAGAGAGGAAGAAATAGCTAGTCACCAAATCTCCATCAAGAATGTACCCCAGTGCCGGGCGGTGGTGGTGCACGCCTTTAATCCCAACACTCGGGAGGCAGAGGCAGGTAGGTCTCTGTGAGTTTGAGGCCAGCCTGGGCTATAGAGTGAGTTCCAGGAAAGGCACAAAGTTACACAGAGAAACCCTGTCTCGAAAAACACCCCATTGACCTTCCATCTTTCAACTAGACCCACAGGCAAGTAGAATGGAGACTGAGACTTTAGCATGTATACCTTTGGAGAGTCACACTATAGCAAATAATGTTTCTCAGCCATTTTTTTCTTACTCATCCTTCCTCTCTTCCTTCCGCCTTTCTTCCCTCTTCTTTTTAAAAACATTTTTATTATTGTCTTCTCAAGTGACAAACATACTTTGAGAACGTCATAACTGTGTACAATGTATTGTGATCATCTCTATCTTCCACCCCCTGCGACTCCCTCAGATGCCTTCATCATGTTACCCTCCCTGTCTCATGCCTTCTTTTGTTTGTAAGTCATTATGTCTAATTAGAGTAATTTGCTCATGGATCAAGACATATCATACATTAGCATAGGACTTATGTGAGAACCCATTTCTATCATTTTCTAGATGGACATAGTATCAAACTGCCTAAATATATTTATACCCAAATATGAGTGCAACTCTTACTCTCCTCAAGAAATTTCTA
The DNA here is from genome assembly GCF_007827085.1 of Peromyscus californicus insignis. Classification (NCBI taxonomy): domain Eukaryota; kingdom Metazoa; phylum Chordata; class Mammalia; order Rodentia; family Cricetidae; genus Peromyscus; species Peromyscus californicus. The sequence goes on from NW_026294503.1 coordinate 10,098,347, forward strand.
TTTAAGGTGGATGGCAGTTAATAAAGAGACTCAAAACTAGTCAAAATGCAGAACCTAAGTGATGGTGAGATGTATAGCCCTAAGTGGAACAACTATATAACATCCACAACCATTTCAAGGCTCAGAAATTACTCTGAAAGATAAGAAAGAAAGGATTGTAAGAGCCATAGTTTAGGAATACTGCTGAGAAATTGTTTTCTAAATATAACAGGGCTACTACAGACACAAATTCATAGTGGCTGTGATTTCCTGCACAAGATCTTTACAAGATCAAGTCAATCAAAACTCCAGCATAGATGGTGTGGGGATTTGAAAGAAAATGGCCCCCAAGGGGAGTGGCATTATTAGGAGGTATGGCCTTGTTAGAGTATATATGGTCTTGTTGAAGGAAGTGTGTCTCTGTGGAGGTGGGATTTAGAGTCTCCTATATACACAAGCCACACACAGTATCTTAGACTACTTCCTGTTGCCTGTGAATAAAGATGTAAGAACTCTCAGCTCCTTCTCTAGCTCCATGTCTACCTGCACACTGCCATGTCCCACCATGATGTTAATGGACTAAACCTCTGAAACTGTAAGCAAGCCACCACAATTAAATATTTTCCTGTAGCTGGAGTTTTCTCCAGTCCTGCCTGGCCCATGGTCAGGACAAATCTCTCTCACCAACCAGTCCTGCAGTCACTTAGACCCAACCAAGAAAACACACAGAGACTTATATTACTTACAAACTCTATGGCCGCAACAGGCTTCTTGTTATCTAGTTCTTATATCTTAAATTAATCCATTTCTATTAATCTATAAGTTGCCACATGGCTCGTGGCTTACTGGTATCTTAACATCTTCTCATGGCGGCGGCTGGCAGCATCTCTCTGCCTCAGCCTTCCACTTCCCAGAATTCTCTTCTCTGCTTGTCCCACGTATACTTCCTGCCTGGCTACTGGCCAATCAGCATTTTATTTATACAAAGTGATATCCACAGCATTTTCCTTTATAAGAGTTACTGGGGTCACAGTGTCTCTTCACAGCAATAGAAACCCTAACTAAGGCAGATGGGGAGGAGCTCACAAAGGCCTACCCTTGGCTGAGGAGTTATTGCCAACTGATACTTGCTGGGAAAGAGAGAGTCAGTTTTCTTCAGGAATGTGGACTCTGGTTGGTTGAGTTTGCCTATGCTTTTTATATAACAGATATATTATATATGTGTTATATTTGTTATCTATATTAATGCAGAGTAAAGTCTGTTCATTGTCTCCCCTTTGAACTTATTTTTCTTCCTTGTAAGTTGCATCCCCCATGTTGAGACCACATAGTATAAACCTTCTTAATGGGCAACTGAGAAGAAATAGATAATTAGATACAAATTTATGGGCTGAATCTTGCTATATATTTATATATTTTCATGTGCACCATCACACTTGGCCTCTTAAAAATGCATTAAGTACTATCATTGGCCTCACTTCCACAGGTAATTAAATGAAAGCTCTGGTAATAAGTAATTGATCCTGAACTGAGACCCAGATATTTCATCTCAAATTCAATGCTCTTTTTTTGTTATTACCTCACATCAGAAATCATTCTCCTTTGAAGAAATGGCAGGTAACAACTCTAACTTTTTAATTATGAAAGTATAGGAAGATATAGCTATATGAAGTATTCTGTGAAGAACCCCACAATATGGTAGAGAAACAGAAAAATGAATATTGGTTTCCTCATGTCTAATTATTAGCATTTTTTTTGGAAGAGCCTGTAGATAGATACATAATTCAATAAAGAAAGTTAATGTGCAGATCACAGATGATTGGTTAAGGTTGCATTTTCCTATTGTTGATATATCTGACACCTCCAGATAACTACATTGGCATTTTAAATAGTGAATGCCTGACAATCGGCATAAAAACACCAAGAGTTAAAATGTTATTGCTTAAAAGATATAAGGAGACTTATCCAAGCCTATGAAGATCAAGAGATTAGCATATGTTCAATGCTATATGAAAAAAACTGCCTTTTGTTGAGAATTAGCAATTCAGTATGTGATCTAGAGAACCAATTCCAAGATAAAATTCATAATTTATTTATGAGTTATTAGGTTACACAGTAAAGTTTGTAAGCACCACTTAATTGTAGTATATTTTCAGCTCATGTTCAGACTCTGGGTATATCTAACAGATATTTGTTATAGATATGATTTAAACACTCTGTGTCAAATTCTATGTCAATGTTTATAAGTATTACTGCACCATTTCCCTATTCCTTAGGCTTGCAGAAGGGCTCTGCTGCCTGACCTATAATACATACAGTGTGAGTATAGGCCTGGTGATTTGGAGGAGCTTTCTCTGGCAATGACTATGTGCAAGAACATCCTTCTATCAGTCCTCTCTATTCCCACTGGACACATGGACTCATCTTCTGAAAGAATATGTGCTGAGCTTTTAAAAATTAAAGATGTTATTTTTATCATATTTATATGTATGTGTGTGTGTGTGTGTGTGTGTGTGTGTGTGTGTGTGTGTGTGAGAGAGAGAGAGAGAGAGAGAGAGAGAGATGGCATTTAAATGTATCTGTTAGTAAACCTGAGGATAATAAATACTTTTAAATGTTATATCTTTAATAGAAGAATGAAGATTTATTTTATATATAAATGCATACATATATGACTATATAAATATTAATAAGTTTGACTGAAATTAAAAATTAGCTAAGCTTAAGAGCATGATAATCTATCTATCCATGTATCTTAGTTAGGGTTTCTATTGCTGTGAAAGGACACCATGACCATGGTGACTCTTAATAAAGGAAAACATTTAATTGGGGCTGGCTTACAGTTGCACCATGTATAAAGAAATTTAAAATATTGCACAATTACTTACCAAATAAATGGGGAAATTAGCTTGATAAGTTAGCATTGTCTTCTTTATAAACATTTTTGTTTTGTGTGGTGGTTTTAATGATATTAACCCTCATAGACTCATATATTGAAACACTTGGCTCCCCGTTGGTGGAGTTGCTTTGGAAAGGTTGGGAGATAGGGTCTTGTTGGCAGAGGCACGTCACTGGGTAAGAGTTTTGAGGTTTCAAAAGCCTACACCATTCCCAGTTAGCACTCTATGCTGCCATGTACTCGATCAATATGGAAGCTCTCAGCTACTGCTCCAACACCTTGCCTGCCTGAAGTCATGTTGTCCACCATGAAAGTCATGGACTCTAACCTTTTGAAAATGTAAACCCCCTCCCAAAAGACTCTTCTAGAAGTTTCCTTGATCATAGTGTCTTGTCAAAGTAATAGAAAAGTAGCTAAGACACCTCGCCAAATCAGAATTATGTAAATTATGATGAGCTGCCTAGATTTGCATAGTAGGGTAGAGAGGTCAAAAGTTAATGAACAATTATAATAATGACAGAAAAAATATTGACAATTATATAAAACTGTCTCAAAACAGTAAGATTAAAACATGCCATGAGAAAAATAACTAAGAATTACAAAGTAAGGAATACAAAGACAAAATAACAAATATGAATGAAGCTATCACCATTGGTGAGGTGATAATGAGCTCTATTAAGTCAAATGCAGCAAACTGTTGAAAAAGGAGATGATTGTAACCATTTCAGACTTTGTGAGACATGTACAGTCTTTGTCACGGTTTCTCTTTCTCACTCTGGCTCTCTCTCTGTAACATTTTTTTTTCTTTTTTAAATTAAAAAAAAAAGTCTTGGCTCAAGGCAAGGACCAGATCTTATTTTTATAGCCCCACCTAGTTAGTGGTTTACTAAATATAGACAGATGGGCTGAGAGATGGGCTTAATTTTCTACTTAGCTGAGTTATGAAACTGTCAAATTCAAGGGCAACTTTGGAAAAGATGAAAAAAATGAACACAGTTTCCAAAATTGTCTTCAAAATGTCCACAATTACGTGAGTTGGTTCCTCAATCCTACATTTTTGTCAGAGAAGTGATTCATCAAATGCGGGTCTCCATTTACTCTGCACACAGTTTCAATAATCTTCAAATACTGACTAATAAAGTCACAAAGCCAGACCTGTCTCTGATGACTGCCTGTAGTTGAAGCACAGCTGTAGCTTCCATCTTGCTGTATATCATCACATCTTTGTAGGCTTCCTTCAGCCCCCACCGTGAAACACCAGTAAATGAGGATTTGACTGCTTGATGTGAAGACAGCTCATTAGGTGGGGGAAATACTCAAGCCCGAAACTGCTATCTTTCTCCATCTGTAAAAGGAGATGAACAGAGAAAGTTCAGAGGATTGGCACAGCGGTTTTCACTATTTTCCTGGGTGACTACAGGGGAACGAGATGGTACCACAAAATGCAGTCTGTAGGAGGTTAAGAGATAGTACAGAATCTAGAGGATGTGTAGTCCTTGACTAGAGCTGCATCAAAACCAGTAGATACATCTGGGGTAGATCATACATGAAAGGCTGAAAATAGCACACACTCTCCACATTCTCCTTTAAAATTAAATCCTGTACGAGATGATCCTAACTTTTTCTGTGTGCTTACAAGACACCATAGAAGTATTAACTGGGCACTTATTTAATCTGTCTGCCCTCAGGGCACAGCATATGTGGACGGCTGCCTGGATGAAATTCAAGGACCACTCATACCATGAAACTTCATAGAGTCCTAGATGGCACACATCCACCCACGTGATACTATTGTACCAAAAATGCAATCCCTGCTGCTATGAGGCAGCAGGAACTAGTCACAAGACCACCAACACTGGAAGCGAACATAAAAGCCTTGAAGGACAAGTTGGGTTACTTTTCAGTACTAACAAGTGAGCAATCACACCTAGACCTCCTCCTTCTCCTTTGACTGTACTTTTTAGAATTTCTAATATTTGAGGAACGGAGAATAACACGAACTAACAAGAAACAGTTGGAGGAAAATAACTTAGTATACAAAGTTTTCAGTTGATCTATAACAATGTTGTTTATGTAAAGAAACTTCAGTATCAGTCGAAACTGATCTAGAGTAAATTTTCCAAGCTATAGATAATAAGGACATTTTTTCTTTCTGGAAAGTTGTTAGTCACAAAATGAGAATTTAACTTGTCTATTCACTGTGCTTCAATGACTTTTATAAATTTCTGTTGCCATAAAAGACTTTATCAAGTACATAGAAATATATAAATAAATGTGCTCTCTATAATAGCAAAAGCTTCAGAACACACACACACAAAATCACACACTTAAAAATGAAAAAAAATATAGAGGCAATCAAAAAATAAAAAGGAAACAAGAAAATAATGCTCGGCTTTAAAATGACAGTAAAAACTTCTCAAGCTTTAAATTGTCATAAGTCTCTTAAGAATAAATTCTAGTATATTGTTAAAAAATCAACTCTTTGGTTTCCATGAACACCAGATGAACTGAATTTTCTATTGAGTCAAAACTATGAACAGTAAGTTGTTCAAGACTGAGAAACAACAGCAAAGCTCAAGAATAATTCAAGCTGGTGATGAAGAACTGATACATAAAGTTGAAACAACTGCTAACAAATTTTGGGCTGTTCTTACCGGAAAGATCTAAGGCATGTGGCTGAGAACAAGTTAAGTATCTTTCAACAGTCTGATGATGATGGCCAGGGGTAAATACAAAATGGAGCATAGGGGTTCCACAGCAAACATCAAAAGAAAAAAAGAAATAGACTCTTTTCTAAAAAGGCAAGCAAACAACAACAAAAACCCACTAAGAACAAACCTATTGCTCCTATTTACATTCCATGCAAGAGAATTTGTACCAACACTGAAGAAAGAAAGGGGATGAGAACTGTATGTAGTACCTACTTGGGAAGTCACTTTCTGATGATAATTCTAATCAAAGAAAGAAATAGCTGAGTCATAATTAGAAGCTACCTGTCCCTGCTCCATGTTCATCCAGATTTTTTTTTTCTGTCTTCTCCACTCTAAGAAACTCAGCTGGGCGATGAATGACAGTAGCAAAAGCAGCCTCAGTGAAGGTGCCTGGACCCTTCTCCTCTGAGGAGCACACTTTGTGTCCTCCTGGGCCTCACAAGTGTTGCAGCTGCTCCCAGTTCCCAGTGACTGCTTCTCCATGATGCCTGGCCTTGAAGAGCACTGAGTTCAAAATCTGAGGCTGCGACTTTTTTTTTTAGAGAAATAATAACTTTAAACTTCTATGCAAGATCTACAAATTTTACATTTTTGGACAAAAATATATTTCAATCCTTTCTGGATAAACAAAATACTTCCATGAGAGATTTCTATCATGGACAACTCATTTTTTTTCGCCTTTATATGGCAGTTACCCAGGAACTTTCCTAAATGCTTCAAAGATTTTCAAACTATTTGTTTTATTCGATGTATAATATTTTATAAGAGTAATTATAACGTTTGGTTTATTTTCAGTGTTTTCCCTAAAAAAAAAAAAAGTACAACATTAATTCATGGTTAGAAAAGTTCAGAACATTCTTATCTCCATATGAGAACTTGCCTCACATTATATAATTTTTAGCATTTAATTTTAGGTTCTAGTGAAGATGAAAAAATAGAATTGAAACCAGAAAATGCTGCCTTTCAGTGTATCTTTATGCTTGATTAAAGATGATGGAGGTATTGGAAAGGCAGGGAAAAACCAAATGAAATAGGGCGAGAGGCTGCAAGTGTCCAGGGCGATCGGCCTTTGGCACTGTTCCCCGAGTCTAGTCCACCACTTTGGGCTTGTTTGTTTTACCAGTGCGAGAGCCTGCTGGTTTATCTCTGAACATTTTGCACAAGTTAAATGTGACATTTTCTTTCTCCTCTTATGCTGCCTCATCGTTGCATTTCTGAACCACTGATAGCCCTAATACTTTTTCCAAAAATAAAAGCTGTGGAACTAATTATTTCAAAATCAGTCATGAGTTATTTTTCTTGACTATGTCAGCAAGATGGCTGGTCCTGTGCAGTTATATCACCTTCATGCTATTTCCATCCTTACTGAACATTCAAGAATGGCCTGCATTGCCCTAAAAAGCTACTCTTAAATGCTTAACTGGGTTCTTGTTTGCTATAGTAAAACAACAAAAGTCTCGTTGAATTTTTAGCCACAAGTAAACAACCAACAACAAAAATCAGAGTTTATTTTAAAACATCTTTCATTATATAACTCAGTTTTGGAGGACAAAACTACTTCTGTTAAAATACTTAACCAATAGTAGTTCCTTGAATGTGAAATGTCTCCCTACACGCCTATGTGTTTGAACACTTGATGCCTTAGCTCCTGGCACTGTTTGGGGAAGTTGTAGAGCCTTTTGGATGTGGGTCTTACCTGGCAGATGGGAAGCCAAAGAATTGTGAGTTTTGGCTTTAGGATGAAGCTCGGTTTCATTCTAGACTGGATTCTCTGCCTCCAGATATACCAAATTGTAACATGCAGTTGCCACAAGTTTCAACTCCCTCGGAATGAGTCCAAACCTCCATGATGAAATGCACCCCTTTAAACCATGGCCAAAATAAACCTCTCCTCCTTTAGATTGCTTGTGTCAAGTGTTCTAATGCAATGTTATTAATCTAACAACTCTCCTTTTCATAATGCTTAAATTTATCTGAACATCCAAGGGAGATATTAGCAGATTCTGATAAATACTCTATTGTCTAAACATTGATTCAGTGCTACTGATACATCAATCACTGTTTTTCTATTTTTGTTTGTTTTTATGGGGCCATACTGCAATGGGATCAAACCCACTGCCTTATGCATACTGAGCAGGTGTAGGCCTGTCCCAGTACTATCCTTATTAATTAGGCATAATTTCATATTCAATAGACACAGTCTCTAAACCGTGGTGTCTACAATTTCATTGTGATGATACAGATTAGAAGAAGTCTGAGGTAGCCTAGGATATGCAATGGGTATTTGTCAGGCTTGACATCACCTAGATGTCCCATTAGACTCCAACAGCTGAATGACTCTCCTGCAAGGCAGTCCAAACAGAGATTTCCTCTGCATAGGGGCAGATAGACATGGTCTGAGCCGCTGAAGCAAGCTTCAAGATCTCCAAAGACTTCAAGCTACAAACAGAGGGTTTATCATCTCAGATGATTCATCCATTCCAGAGACAAAGAAAACCAAGGACACTTTCTAATGTTGACTAATATGTCTGCTATTTCTGTCACTTTCTACATATTTCCTCACTCTTAGATCACTAGCTAGAAATATCACTCTCCCTTTTGATTCCCATAGAACTATGTTTGTGCCTTGATGGTAAAATTATCATCCTCTCAAAACCGAGGTGTTGTTTATTAAAACAGTCCCCATTTCAAAAGTATGAAAATCAGGGACAAAGATAAGGTGTAACTGGGTTCTGTATTTTATAATGTACAAAATGTGGCATGACTTTTTGGCTTATTTGAGCTATGTAACTACTTGTTTTATTTCCCACAATAGGTTTCAAGTCAAGGACAGACTGGTTCTAGTCATTTTATTCAGCACTGTATGCTTTGCCTGAACTCAAGGCCTATTTGAAAATATGATGGAACACTTTGTCAAGTAGACCTAAAAATGGAAATTGCCCAGAATCCAAGCCTGGCCTTCTTTCTACCAAGTAAAAATATCACCAATCTTTACTATACAAAAAATGGAACATGAAGTAATCATAAGATATAATAGAAAACAATAATTGTAAGACAGAATGTATATCATTTATAGAGTAGAACCAATGTTTCAGAAACTGTTCAGTGTTGTGCTTATCCTTAGTGCTCACAACCTCTGAATGTTGGGGATATTCTTTCTGCACCTGGTTCTCACACCTCCTGCTCCCTCTAGCCATAGTGTGATAGAAGAGCTCTTTTGACCTCTCTTTCGCCACCTACTCTTTCTCCCACTTTTATACAGCCTGTGTGCCAAGTGGGATTCCTGGATGTCCCACACAATCACACTTGTGAACTTCCAGGACAAGCAGGTTATACATGCTTGGGTAACACATGATTAATGAGGCTGGTAGATAAATATCCCCTCTCTTCCTCAGGCAAATGAGACTAAGTTGATCTCTGCAGTTTCTAGGGGAGGGCCTGGTAGCATACACACTCACTTACCACACTAGGTTCTGGCTCAGTCATGTCTGTTATTCTTCCTTTCCAAGATTAACCACCCACACATGAGACTTCTTGACAGATTTAGCATGTTTGGAGAATTAAAGATGAAATCACTGTGACATACTTGCACTACCTAGGGTTCTAGACTTAGATGAAAAACACTAAAACAAGAAACTAAGTCATATGCCTAGTGTATCACAAGCAAGTAAGTGACATAGATGGGATTTGAACTCACAAAATGTGATGCCAGAGTTCATAATTGTGATCATATTACCTTTCTCTGTTCACAGGAAGTGAAATTCAAGTTATAAATAATCTTAAAATAAAAACAATATTTTGTATAACTAACCACAATTTGCTACATCATCATGTGTCATATAATTGGTACAATCTTAATACTACGGAGAATCTCCCTTGGGTTTATATTCTGTACCTGGTACTTTACTATGTTATCTTATAACTAATAATTTTGGTTTAGTTTTGTTTCGCTTTTGTTGTTTTGTGAGACAGTTCTCACTGTTCCTGTACTTAGCTGGGTCTGAACTTGAGCTCATAGCTTCTGTGTCCTAACTCCTGGGATTATGTGTGGTGATGTATTGTGTCTCCCAGTATATTGGGCACCCTAATAAAGCTTATTTGAGGATCAAAAGAAAAAGCCAGCCACTTTATTAAACATAGAAGTCAGGCAATGGTAGCACACACCTTTTATCCTACCATTCAGAATGCAGAGATTCATTCCAGATCTCTGTGAGTTCAAGGCCACACTGGGAACAGAGCCAGACATAGTGACACACGCCTTTAATCCTAGCACTAACCATAGAGGTCTGGAGGTCTGTACAGACAGACAGGAAGTGATGTAGTTAGGGAGAGAGGGAGTGAGATGTGGAACAGAAAGGCATGTAGGCATAGGTATACAGGAAGTAGATCTCTTTGGCTGAGGATTTCCAAGTGGTAAGAACATGGCTGGCTTCTTTCTGCTATTCTGATTTCTCAGTTTTTACCTGAATATCTGGCTCCAGTTTTTTAATTAATAAGACTGTTAAGCAATTCATCTTACAATTATGGGTGTGATGCACCATGTATAACTTGGATAGTTAGTATTTCAAAAACTCATTTTTGAGTAAGAGAAATAGATTAGAAAATTCAAGTAACTTGTAAAAAATCAGAGAACTGGTTGGGATTGAAATGGAGATTACAAGTCACTTACTCATTTGTTTAATGAATTTTTATTTATTTCCCACTGTGTGCTAACCACTGCTCTGGGGCCTAGGGATACATGCCACCATAGAACTTATACGTTGCTGGAGGATCTACACAATAAGTAAATATCAAGAGCTACTGGTGAGTGACAATTTATGATGATAAAACGGTGACAGTGACTAGATCTACCAGAGAAGAAGAAGGCTAAGGGGTTTCTAGAAGCCTCCCAATTTTGACTTCATTAATGCTCATAGACAGACATGTCTTTGATGTGGAGGATTGTCCTGAGCATCACACACTGTTTTAGCACCTCTGGGTAAAGGATCCAGAAGAGCTCTTGTATCATAACAATTCAACATGACTGAAGACAGTTCTAAATATTTGTAAATGTTCCTAAATGGGGAAGGAATTTGAATTGGTTCCTTTTGGGTTACTGTGATAAAATATCTTCACAAAAAGCAGTTTATGATAAAAAGGTTTCCTTCTTTGTTTTTTGTTTTGTTTTTGCTTTTTGGCTTATAATTCCAGAGAGGTAGAGCCCATAATGGTGTGAAAGACAGGCAAGCAGAAGTGTGAGGCCAGCCTGGCAGTCAGGAAGCAGATAGATCACATTTCATCCACACACAGGAAGCAGAGAGAGAACAGGAAATGGAGACAGGCTATAAAGCCTTAAAACCCACCAACATTTATGTGCTTTCTCCAGAAAAGCTCCACCTCCAAAAGTTACGTAGCCTTCCCAAACAGAGGCACCAATCAGAGACCAAGTCCATTATGAGTCTATGGAGGACACTTCTCATTTAAACCACCACAACGTGGAAGATAATCTCTGAAGCAAATTCTTCCCGTGTGATCAGCCTGACTGTATAGAAAAAGCAAAAGTCATTCTTGGTGAGTATGGAGAAGAGGACAGGAGATTAAGCCACAATGACAGATGAAGACTGCATTGAGCAAGGACTTTCAGGTCAGGGAAAGGCTGCTGAGAAAACTCTGTGAATTCAGGAGACCTACCATCAGTGTGACAGGATGTCCTTCACAACTTTAAGAGATTATCTGACTGTTACTTTTCCTGGAAAAACCAAGGGGAAAATGTCCATTCATCCTTGAGTGTGCATCAGTGACAGACCAAACACTGAACTCCATCCAAGTCCAGCTCAGTGAGTTTAACTAGAGCGACTTGTAGGAACATGAGTGATGGTGACCTACAGGATCGTAGAAAACTTGTTGGGCATGATACCACCAAAGAAGAGTACCCCACCTGCCAAAACCGTTAACTGCTTAGATATCCCTGGGGAGGAGAGGGACCTTGTGATGATTTGCCTCTTATGAAGCCCTCATCTATGCCTCATGCACTGTTTAGTGAGCCAAGCTGCCTCTTAAACTGCTTTGAGAGCCATGTGAGTCTTCTACCTTCCACAGGGGACTGTTACTGGCCTAATCCTGTGGTGGGGATCACCACAGCTGCCCTGATTTCAAGATGATGACACTCTGCCATGCCTGGGGGACAGGACTTCTGTGGGGACTGATTCTAACAGGGATCTTAAAGCAGAAAGGATCAGATCGGATCCTGTATGGAGCTATGACAGTGATTGAAGAAAGAAAGGGCAGGGGTAGAGCAGAGGGGGAGCGACAACTTCTGAATACATTTGGGGAAGAGCTGACAGGATTTGCTGAGAAGTTAAATGTAGAGGATAAGAGGGAAAGAGACCTCAGGATGAAATCTTAGATTATGGCCCAAAAGACCTGGAGAGACGGTGGTGATATTTACTGGAATGGAAAATCTGTCAAACAAAAAATCCGTCACCAATAACGACAGAAAAACAAAAACAAACAACAACAATGACAGAAAGGAGTGTTGAAGGCAGCAGGACAAAGCCAGATGTGCCAGCTGTTCCGGCCTCTGTCCTTTCACCCCCTTAAAAGACGCCTGCTTCTCCTCTTGGCACTGCTCACAGGGTCTTCATTCAGAGTTGGTTTACAATTCAGCTTCCTAAGCCTTTGTTTCATCCTTTACAAATGGAGTGTGTAAAACATTTACTGAGTACTCACACCACTTAGGACCCAGCAAGGGGCATACGCAATACATTGCCGCAATGGCTGGTGTTGTTTCTCCATGATGAGAGGAAGCATGTGTTCTCGCTTTGACTTTTGAAATTGATTGTGTCAAAGCTGAGCTCCTCTGGTGACCTTCATGGTCCAATTTCATGTTACTGTGTAGGTCTAAAAGCTGGTTAGTGGCAGCTTCTCAAAACCAGAACCACCATCCCAGATTTCCTTCCACTCAATGGTTCTAGGCTTCAGTCAGCCATGGAGGGAATCTGCAGATGATTTGGGAGACAGAAAAAGGATAGCAGGTATGTTTGTTCTCTGTGGTTTGGACAATTCACATACCTTGCTGTGCCTCATCACTGAACCACTGGCTGCTGCCCTTTCTGCAAGATGACTCCTCTGTCATCTCCTCTACATGCCAGGCTAGGAGAAAGCACTGTTTTCCAGATCAGGATTTTAGATCACCTTATAGGTCATCTATATCAGGAGGATGAAACTTGAAGGCACAAAAGACTGGAAGTTGAGGCCTTTCTTTTTCTCTCCACTGAAAGTCCTTCTCTTTCCCCATTGTGTGGCTGTTGCTTTTATTTTTTGCTTGGCTTGAATATGAAATGTTTTCCACAGGCTCATATTTTGAACCCTGTGCTCATCAACTATGACTGGTATTTTGAAAACTTGTGGAACATTTAAGAGGTGAGACTTAGTTGATGGAGCAATGTCACTAGGAGCAGTCCTCTGAAGGTTATGGCCAAACCCCTGGTTCCAGTCCTGTTCTCTCCTCTCTCTCTCTCTCTCTCTGTGTGTGTGTGTGTGTCTCTGTCTCTCTGTCTCTGTCTCTCTCCCTCCCTTATCCTACCATTAAATAAAAGCATAGAAAATGATAGCGTAACTTATTATTGAAAATGAACTGCCAGCTAGCTGAGTGTATATTCTCATAACAAGTCCCCCGAGTCTCAGTCATTCACAGCATTTGAGCTTCAGCCAACCTCACACTACAAACTAATCAGGAAAACCTCCATAGCAGACATATGGCATGCTATAACCAATCAGGATGTTTCTTTTGAACAGGACTTTCTTGTTCTGTCTGTGAATACTGCCTTCTTGGGTTGCTGGATGGAGCACTCTGAACCTCCTTGGGCTTAGAATGCTGCCTAATCTATCAATTCATCTTTATATAAAACCTTGACTAACTTTAATTTGTCTAAGGCTTTTTTTTATTTTAGCAAACCAAAGAGTTAGGTAGTTTCCAAGGCCCCATAGTAAGTGGCTCATCTGTGATGTGATGCAAGCCTGGCCGTGTGGTTCCACATGCTCTGCTTATGACTTGCCCTCAGGTACTGTTCCCTCACTAGGCTGACTGGGAAATGATGGTGTCACTGTTGATGAATAGCCCCTCACCCCTTCACTCTCTTTCTGTTTCAAGAGCTCTTAAGCCTCAAATCTTTCCAGTCTCCAACCGATGCTTCTCACTAGTCACGTTCTCCGCTCTGTCGTCTGACCTGGGCCTGGGTTGCTTTCAATGTGGGTTCCTGGGGTTGGGCACTTTGGTTACAAAGTGTCTTGTTCTTGTTCATTGACCAGAACACAATGTCCTGTCATTCTTGTCTGGAAAACTATAGTCATCCTTGAGGGTCATTTCAAGTGGCCTTTCCCGGAGCCAACTGCCATGCTTCTATACTAGGGCATTATTTCCTCTTATTTCTCCATCAAGGTTTTGTGGTACCCCCATAACCCACAGCTCCTCCCTAAGTTAAGTTAATGATTTGGTTTTTCAATGACTACACAGCATATATTTAATCCTTGACAAAACTGTTTTACAAGGTTGAGACTTCTTTGAATCATAAATTCACTACTTACGAATATACATTTTTAAAGATTTATTTTATCTTTAAATCACATGTATTTGTGGATACCTGTGTGTGGAATGAAATGTGTACATAAAAACAGGTGTCTGCCACGTCCAGAAGAGGGTGTCCGAGAGCTGAACTTACAGACCATTGTGAGTCACCTGATGTGGGTGATGGGATCCAAACACAGGTCCTCAGCAAGGTCCGTAATTCTCTTAACCAGACTCATCTCTCCAGTCACTTCAGAATATTCTTCCTGACTTCCCATCCTAGTTAGAAGATGCTTCCTTCAGCTCTGTCTTGGATAACTACTGATTTCTTTTTAAGTCTTTCTGAATAAATGGGTAGATTTTGGCATTGTGGCATTGGCTCAGTGGGTAAAGTACTTGTTGTTTCCCTGAACAAGCATGAGGACCTGAGTTCAGACAACCAGCATCCACATAAAAAGGCAAATGTGGCTGCCCATGTCTATAAACCAAACGCAAGGCACACAGAAACAAGTAGACCTTAGGGACTCTATAGCCGGACAGTCTAATCAAAATGATAGGCTTCAGGTACAGTGGGAAAAAAATCTGAGGCAGAGAATGACAGACGACAACACTGGATGTCAACCTGGAGCATTTACACTTGCACATATTCACTCATACACACCCATACACACAACACATATGTGTAGATTTTGACAACACACACACACACACACACACACAAACACGCACATATGCAGATCTTGATCAGATACTCACACACTCAAGTATAGCTATATACTAAACATACAAATGAGGTTGTAGATGTTTCAAACTACAGTGCTTCTTAGCATATGAATGTTTTTGCTGGGTGGACATAGATAAAAGAACACAATAATAACACAATGTGAAAAGAACACAATGTGAGGCTCATAGTCACTGAGAGGAAAAAGTTCATCTTCATATCAATTATTAGGCATGTACCTTCTCTGGCCCTACCCTGTGAGCACTAGGACGTGTCTTCCCTCCAGGAATTAGGATCTAATTATCTGGAGTAAATAGATCAAGGGTGTTATAAGCCTGAGGTCTCATAAAGTGTCTTCTCACAAAGGCATTGTTTTAATAAATGTCTTCAAAGCCAAGAGCACTGATTTTATGATGTGCATCCAGACAGTCAATGAAAGGGCTAAGAAAAGAGAAAGCAGCAATAAAAGTCTGCCATGGATGAGTCAAACATGAAGCAATGTGCAGCTTTGTCAGCTTGGCCAACGGAAAGTGAGCTCTAGACTACAAAAAGGATGTTTAAAAATCAACACAGCCATTTAATTTGACCTCAATTAGGCAAGCGTCTCACTTCCTATGGTTCTGTGACTCACAGATGGTAAGTAGTAAACCAATTTCTGTTAAATACATGAAAGTGTCCATTTTTTTAAGTCTGTGTAAATAATAATAGTGAATCAGAAGGAATAAAACTCTGTTTTTCTCTAAAAAGAAAACAATGGTCATCTATTTTCTAATACTACAATTTTAAATACATTTAATTCTATTTTTCACATGATTTCCATGGTTTATTCTGTGACAAAAAACAATGGATCTGGATAGCTATGTGCATAATTCATTCTAAAGAAGAAAAAAATGCAGCCAGAGTGTGTTGTAAGAAACCCCCAAAAAGGGCTGATAGAATTTCCCTTTCCTTCCTTCTGCTCCCTGAAAATCTAGGAAGGAAGAACTCACGTGCAGACACCAGAGCAGGTATTAGACACCCCCCCCACACCCCCACACACACACCCTTGGAATGTCTGCCAAGGGGGAGAAGCAAGAAAAAGGGACACTATAATTCTGTTCTGTCTCCATCCTCTTAGCATCTATCCATCAGTCCCCATCATCACATAATACTCACTGAATCTGGGCCAGGAATGCCACAGGAGGGTCACTTTTCAAAATGACTCCAGCAGTCATTTCTCTTTTTAACATTTAATGAATTTACCTAAGACAAAGATATGTGTCCACTGGGGCTAGTTTGTATTATCAAACATGGAGGCATACGATTGAACATGGATTACACTAAGTCAGAAAATTCTGTTTTAAGCCATTAAAATAATAAATGTGACGTGAAAGGAATAGCTTCCTAATTCCTTTAAAAAGCAAACCATGGTCTTTTCCCTTTAAAGACAATGACATCTAAGTTTTAATGACTGGTTTTAAATTTATTTTGGTTTTTGTGTGTGTGTGTGTGACTTTACTAATCTTACCAAGGTTTTGAGTTGATGTCTACAGTGAGTCAAATAATCCAAAGACATGAATTTATATAAAAAAAAAAGTGTAATAAACACCAAAGATCTCCAAATGCTTTTAGGAAACTGTCACCACTCTCTGAAAGCATTACCCAATGCTTAGATCCAGGGTGGGTGCTGAGCCGTTACAGCCTGAGGTGTTAGGAACACATAAACTGCTGCCATGCTGCCCTAGCTAATTCCTACATGGTATTGCTTTCATCTGGGGCCATAATTCTAACACACATACAATTTGAGACTGAGTTTGCTTAATTATTTTTTCTCTTCCTACTTTTTCATAAGTTATCAACATTGTCCATATTGACATTTCTTCAGATGGTCACTATGACAACTCCTGTCCTGCAGCTTTCCTGAAAAGCACGACTCCTTCTATTAAAACCTGGACAATGATCCTTCTTCTGAACCGCAGTTCGCCTAAGAGTGACCTCAGTCTGCATACAAACAGTTGCTATGGAATTTCTGAAGGTAAGTTACACAGATGCAACTCATTCTTCTTGTCACCTTTTGGGGTGTGTGATGCTGGAACTAAGCCACTGCAGTGTACAGGAGTCCAGCTAACCTATGGTCAGGAAGGTTGTAGATGGAATGATGAAAACTCAAATCTTTAAATCTCACTAAACTTCAAAGGGACAAGCCAGTACTAGCCTCACAGCCAGGTGAGAGAACCATCTTCAAAATGAATCCTTAAGACCCTGTGTGATTCCACATGGAGCAGAGACCAACATTCCAACCAAGACAAAGCCAGGCTGTGCATCTAAGAAAAAAAATAAAATAACCAATTGCAGCTTTGCTAAGCCACTGAACTCAAGGCAGATTCTTAGGCACTGATGTTTGGACCTCGGGTTCTCAATGACATGTTTAGAAAATTGTAAAAGCTGACCCTTTTCTAAACCCTCAGTCTTTGTGATAACTTAGTCTTTCTGTAACTCATCCTCTATCTTATCAACTCGCATGTCACATATAAGTCTTATTCTCAGCTAGAAAAACTTGACCCAGTGCTATGGGGAGTCTGAACACCCATTAATGCTTCTCTGCTCTATGCCCACTAGACTTTCTAGTGCTTAGGTCTCAAGACTAACGTTCTTATTCTTAAATAAAAGAGTTATTCCCAGAATGTAAATAAAATTCCTGAATAAGAATCTGATTACCCTAAGAAGGGAAGTCTGTTTGTTGTTTCCTCTCAGATTTTATACCCTGGCATATACTTCTCAGAAGATAAATAAAAACTCCACAAAAGATTTATTGGCATTGTGACTTTCATTTCTGGATATGAATTTCAATATTTTCGGGGGTTTGCATTCCAGGTTTTTTTTCACCTTCCGTGCAGATTTACTGATATTAGAAAGAGACCGTTATCCTTCAGGCTGGTTTTAAAATCTCAAGAGAGTAGGGATTAGCACCCCAATTCCGGGGATGAGAGAGCTAATAGAAATAGGCCCGTACATGTTTAAAACATGTCTAATGGGCTAAACAGCGGGGTTTCCTGATGAAGACGTTAGTTTTCCAGCAGTACAACGAACTAGCCAGGCTGACAGATGAACTTTAAGGTCGTGCTTGGTTGGATGCTAATTTTGAGAACCAGTGGCAAGCCCCTATAAAGAAAAACCCAAGCAACGCATAATGCTTAGCCTCCAGATATCCCACTGACAATGCAAATCTTTGTCAAAAGCACTGGTCACCCACATCAGTGACTCAAACTGTGCACAGAAAGGCGGTGTCCTGTCAGGGGACAGAGAGTCAATGAAGATGAAGAACAAACACCTACTTCTCCACAGATTCTCAAATTGTTTGGAGTTATCCTCTAAGTACACACACTGCAGTGTAAACTACATTTGACCCATCTATTATCTGGACGCCAAATATCTCCAAATCCATTTATTTCCCTAATCAGCTGCTACACATTTTTTCCCAGCTTCTGCCATCTGCTTTTAATTACCCAAACAATCCACAACCCAAACTGAAATGATAAATAGTCGATCATCACAGGCTCTCATTTACAGGTGCAGCCAGGACAAATGAAACTGGCGGACTCGTAGTTTGAAGGAGAGTTGAACTGACATGAATCCAGAATATTATCAGTTTCCTTGTTTCTTTGACATCTTGAGAGTTCATAAACAAACCCCACTTTGAGTAAACAACTGTAAAATAGGCTTGGATTAACAAGATTAACATATAGTGTTATTCTGGGCAGAATTTTGAAAGATAGTTTAAAAGACCAAGACTAACAGATTTCATGGAAAGAAGTAAAACTAGGAAGGAAAATAGAGCCATTTCCAACATCAACAAATTGCCTGGACCTCTGAAGTTACATAGTATAAGTATTTCAACAACCAGTAAACCATGTTTACCTTTATATCATATTTACATTGATCTAGGAGAAAGACAATCAAATCCTTATTTTTCCTTTTTAGACAAGGGGAACCATAGAAAGACAGAAATGACATGGCTGAATGTCTAGTATGTGCTTTGTGTATCACAAATTCAATCTTGTAAACAGCCATGTTGAGATTAAGTCTTTGACTTAAAAGATAAGAAAACGGCCTGGAAGGTAAAGTCAAGTTGAGAGTCAAGCCCAGGGTAGTCTGTGACTGATGGGAACCATCCTTGCCCTGATTAACACATGATCAATAGGGAAAAGTTGCAAGAGAAAGGTCCACTGTATTTCCTGAAATAGCAGGTATTGAGATTACCATAAAAAGGTTCATTTTTCCACTACTAGAAGTCTCATTGAGAATAAAGTTTAAATTTTTAAACACATACACATACAAATGTACACAAAGACACAGAGACACACTGACTGAAATATTTACAAAAATGCATGCTTTGTTTTTAACATTTTTTACTCAGAACAGTATGTTAACTCATGGGTGATGAAAGGGGACATTTTGAGGTTCCCAAAAAGAAGCAAGAAGCTATACATTAAAAAGTTAAGAATAAGTATTCTAAGCTTAATAAGGAGATGTTAACTTTGTATTATACTTATTTATTATCCTGAGGGGAGAAGTGGCGAAGTCAAAGAACAGCGTGTGTGTGTGTGTGTGTGTGTGTGTGTGTGTGTGTGTGTGTGTGTGCGCACGCGCGCGCGCGCGCGCGTGTGTGTATGTGTGTGTGTGTGTGTGTGTGTGTGTGTGTGTGTGTGTGTAAAATTAAGTGCTCTTATTTACTTATTTAATTTTTTGAGATAGTGTTTCACTACGTAGTCCAGATTGTTCTGGATTCTGGATTTCACTCAGTAGACAAGATTGATACTGGAACTCTCTAGTGCTGGAATTACATATACACAGCCCCATGAATGGCTTATAAACTTTTTGTCTCCGTGGCTCATTTTTCCCAGGTATACTCCTTGTGCTGTATGTACTCCATGGAACACTCATACTGGAGTAATCCTTAACATTTACAAATGTTTCTTAATCTTTACTCCCAAGGACACAGAAATTTCAAAACATCAAAGTGATAAGAGTATTTTCACTGCACTTCTTCAGAGTCTTCATTTTGCAAATGTCAGATATTGACTCCCCATGAAACCACCTAAGCAATCTGTTAATGAACAAAAACTGAAGGTTTCTTGATTGCTGTGGTGAAGGAGAATCTTCTCAATAGGACCCCATTGTTCACCAGAGACCACAGTTTGGATAATAATTAAAGTTAGGGTGTGAGGACTGATTAATCCTCTCTGAAGGTTGTAGGGTTGGTGAGTGTCATGCCATAATACTCTAGGATTGGTAGGCCCAGTAAGATGAGTTTATTTATTCCAGAGGATCAATAAGTCTTGTAAACTGTGAACTCAACCTTTCTGTTGAAACATTGATGGGTCCTTGGGGAAGTTCTTAAAGTGAACAATATCCTAACATGACTAGGAAAGAGACTTTGGAATTTGGGAGGAAGAGCTACAGTAATAAATAGTTATGGATATCTGAAAAAAGTATAAAAATAAAAAAACAAGAAACCTAACCTCAGTCTTCAGATTACAGATTAGTTGGCCAGTTGCAGATTGCAGATGGCCAGTACTCCATTTCATAATCAGCCCCTTTCTGCAAAAGCTAATGAGAGCTTGTGATGGGCGGCTCTAATTATAAACTTGACACAGCATAGAATCACCTAGGAAGAGAGGCTCCATGAAGGATGCACTAGATCAGCTTGGCCTGTGGACATGAAGTGGGAAATGGTCCTGAATGATATGGAAGGCCCAGCCTGAGAGTGGGTGGTGCCGCTTCCCACTTTGGGGTACTAGACTGTATAAAAGTAGAGAAAGCTAGATGAGTATTAAACATGCATACATGGTTTCTCTCTGTTTATAACTGTGGTTGTGAAATGATTTGCTGTTTCAAGTCCCTGTCACTTTGGCTCCCACGAAACAATGGACTGTGTCATAGAAATGTGAGCTAAAAAGACCTTTCCACCTATAAGTTGTTTTTTTGATAAAGAGTTTTATCACACCTGCAGAAATGAAACTTAAACACGGGCCTTGAGTTTTCAGTGTGTGCTTGTCAGAACAGCAACATGAGGCAAAGGAAAACTCAAGACTAGCTGTTTTAAAATAAAAGAACAGGTGGATCTAAGCAGAAGAAAAATGCTTCACATTAAATTATTTATTCATCCATATAATTCCCTCTTTGAAGTCATCGTTTGTTATTTGAGGAACAAATGTCCCCCATAGGCTCAGATATTTGAACCCTCAGTCTTCGGTGGTGGTACTCTTTGAGAAGTGAGGGAAACTTTAAGTCATGGAGCTTTGTGGGAGGAAGTATGTCATTGGGCCACACTTTCAGGATTTATAACCTGAATCCACTTCCTGATCTCTCTTTCTCTTTCTATATGGTGAATGGAAATGTGATCATTCCGTTTCCTGCTTCTGCTGCCATGCAGACCTTCTCCACCAAGATGGATTCTACCTCTCTGGAACTATAAGCTCAAATAACACATTTCTTCCTTAAGTTACTTTGCTCAGAGTATTCCATCACAGCCAACATGAAAGTAATAAACCAGCTAGAAAGAGTAGACCCTTCATGTTGTTGTCCTGACGACCACCGAGGACATGCTTTGGAAGGGCATAAAAGAGGAATAAGTAAAATTGAGGGAACATGAAAAGGCAAGAAGGCAGATGAGGATTTTCTAAAGGGAGATGGGGAAAGGAAGATGAATGAGAAGGAACAGAAGGCAGAGATTTAACACATACCATCTGGCAAGTGACTGTGGAGTAAGAACAAGAATGCTTAAAGAAATAATCTACCAAGGTTTTTATGTGATAGCCAATAAAATCCTTTCTTCGGTCTCCTTATGACATCATTATCCCTCTGGCCTTCTTTGTAAATACACATCTAGAATTCTCTGCCAATACCCCAGTTCCAGGACGCTTCTGTCAGAAGTGACCTAGTCATCCACGAATGGCAACAGTGGTTGCTAGTTAGCATCCTAGCTCCAGGCACCCTTTAAAGGCCAGAGATCCCTTAGAATTCTAAGTAGAGGAAGCTGCCAATGGAATGCCAAGAGATCGGTCTAGTGGCAGTGGTAGACCATTAACCCTCCCGTATTCAAGTGCAGCTGGGGTCAGGTGGTTTGAAGAAGAATATCTACATTATTAAGTAGAGTGCACTCCTCTTGACTTCATTCTCTGACACAAACTTTAAAAGTGTGTTTAAAACTAGACCAGAGGAATAGGAAACCAGCTGTCCTCAGACTCGCTCTACTTTCTCCTCCCTGGCATATGTCTATTACAAAAGTTTATCTTAAAACTGTTTTAAAATTAATCAGGAGATCATTAGACTAAGGAAGCTTCTAGATCTGTCCCTCCACAGGTAAACTGAAGCACAATCTAAATGATAAAACAAAACTGACTCAATTAAGCAGAGGCTAGCACCAACTTCTAACTGGGACTTTCCACAAGTCCATGCTCAAGTAGAGCAGAAGCCTACCTGTAACCCAGACAGTCATGTCATCACAATACTTCCATGATCACCCTAAAAATTACCCACTACCCATGCTAGTGGAAAGCATTTTGAACCTCTTACAGTTTAGGACCCAACGCAGAAATAGTTTAATGGCAAAATGAACTCTATTACATTTATTTCATAGGAAGTTCTTCTTTTCACAAAACTAACCACCACAGACAGGGTAGGGGAAGAGAGAGGCAACAAGAATCTTTGACCTCAAAGCATGCTTGCTTTTGGAAGCTGTTCTATGCAGGGTGAATTAGATGATGACCTTCAGATGGATCACACACCTGTATGAACACAATTTAGAAGCATGATGCATCACACTCAGCCTACAACATGAATATGGACTTGAAATATACGAAATTTCTCAGACATTTAGAGCTCATGTCTCATTTACTTTCAGATTTGGTGTGTAAAAGTAAAGTTTGAATTAAAAAAAAATGGACAGTGTGAACCAGCTGGGATGTAACAGAGAGCTTGTTGATACAAGTAAAACAATAAAATCCCCTTGTTTAATAAAGAGTAAGGAGGTGGTACCTCCTCAAGATCTCTGCCACAGGGGATTATGAAAACACAGCATGCCTTAGAAGAGACTTCCTGTCCTGACCCTTTGATTTCACAGTGCGACTTCACAGGTCTTCTGTCACTTGTGCTGTAATTAATTGCATCTGAAATAACTCAAGAATCTCTGAGAAAGTACCCAGGAACCATCACAAGGTGTATATGTTTCCCAAGGAAGCAAAAGGAGTTAATTGATGTTTTTCCTACTATATAATTTTATGGCCTCTTTTACTTTGTTAATATACATTTATATAAATATAATATAAATATAAATATAAACACACACACTTATATATATATTTATGCACTTAAGATATATATATATATATATATCTTAAGTGCATAAATATAACCAGTTCGGTCTGTATGGTATTACTTGTATGTGTATGTTTTCAGGGCTGGCCATTTGGGATTGGATAACCAATTGCTATATTCTTCCCTAGGGAAGAATTTCTCCTGCTCTCTGCATCCCTTGGTTGCTTACAGTCCTATGTCTAGGGTTGAGGCCTCACAAGCTTTCCCCCATGTATGTTAGCTTGTATATTGATGTTGCCATTGTTCAGGTCGTATTTTGGTAGCTACGTTAATGATACATCATGTTTATGGCCACATCACCCTGAACATGCCTGACCGGTTCTACTGTATACTGTCTGTAAAATTCTGACTGGACCTTATAATCGATTTCACCTCATCCCCCGATCTGGGGCTGATGAGATGGTTCAGAGTAGAGATACCTTCAGCCAGGCCTGGTGAGCTGAGTTCCATTCCCAGAACACACATGATGGAAAGGAGTGAACTGACTCCTGCAAGTTGTCCTCTGACTTCCATGCACATTCTATGGCACATATGTACACATGCATGCATGCACACACATACACACACACACATACACACACACACACACACACACACATACACACACACACACACACACAGAGAGAGAGAGAGAGAGAGAGAGAGAGAGAGAGAGAGAATTTTAAGTAAAACTGCTCATAACTTCTCAATTATAAATGTTATTTTCCCTTTCTTCTTGGTTTGAGGGAGCATTTTTGGAGGATTATTTTAGTCTTCCAACAATGGTAATCAGGAACAAGTAATTCATGAACAAAGATGAAAAAAAAGCAAATAGCTTAGGAGGGTGAAGCTGGGAAGGTATGGTTGATGTTTACTGTAAACAGCCACAATGAATGAACAGTCCCTTCAGAGGACAGAGCCTAAGAAAGTGATCAGAACTTCATTTCTATTTAATACTCTAATTGTATTTTAATCTCCACCATTAAATATTTGGTTTCTTCCTCACTGCCATGTCTGATCAATCAGGGAACTAACAACTGCTCCTCCCCAATATCTTCCAACTTCTGCTTCCCTGCACAAAGCTATCATTTTTCACCTAGTAAGTTTCATTTGCCATACAGTTAAAAGTCATATTTCTAAAATACAAGGTCTCTGTTTAAAACTATAGTGTCTAAGGTCCTCCTTACTCTGGTTCATGACTACTCTACCAGCCTGCTTTGTCTTGACTCTGGAACATATCTCCCATTTCATACACTTATGGTTCTGAATGACTTGGTTGGTATTACTTGAAAATTCTCATGTAGTCACTCTGGGATTTACACAAATGTTCTCTTAATGAAGACCACTGTATGCAAGTCTTCCACCCTCAGTAATAGTCACCACTGTACTCTCTTCACTTAGGCTTTAACGAGGATGCATCATCACTGCCTTCTGAATTTCTACTCTGACCTTTCCAAAGCATCCCCAATTTCCCCCATATTATCATATTTTTATCTAATCTAATATTCATCACACAATATTACATTTGCTAATTTGTATTGTCTTTTATGTAATCTTTGGAAAAATTCTTGAAAAAAATTTTGACAATTTCATAAAAATATGAATGTCCATAGCACCTTGACTTGGGGGTCTAGTGAGACCACCAGTACTCAGCTCCCTATCAGTCATGAGCTTCATTCTTTAAATGTTGACTGCATTCATTGAGAATATGTTGCCACCAGCTCAAGGACTACATTTTCCTAAGACCAGTAGAGTAAAGTCCTCTTCTCTAATCAGTCTCAGCAAAATCTCCCCAGATTGCCATTGGCTTTACCTCAGGAACAAGCCCATTCCTGAAGTGATTTCTCTGGTCAAGGAGAAAGAGCTGCTCTGAGCACATGGGCTTCAGTACACGGTCATCCCTGGACTAGAGGTGAGTGAGTTAACACTAACAGGTCTACACAGAGGATAGATAGCTGTTCTTCAGAAGGTACTGGAACCAAAGAAGAGTGACGGCAATCTGAAAGATAAAACCAAAGCAAATGCCACTGCAGTATGTAAATAATGCACTGGATGAATAAAGAGTTTTGTAGTTTCACCGACATACAGACACTTGAAACCTCATTATTTTGCTTGATGAGGCAAACTTTTCATGAAAATTAGGTTTCTATTAGGCTTCTTTGGGAGTTCACTTCAGCTTCAGAAGTTGCAGCTCATTCAAGGTTTTAGAAACCTGGATAATAAGTAGAATCTTTTCCAACAGTATGCTGCAGCTTCCAAAGAGGATTCCTGACTGTATAAACGTTTATTTCAATGTTCTGGTTTGAAAATGGTATTTTAAATTTGACTGAATTACCTCAGTCAGTTCTAGTCATGGGAAATGTTTTAGGGGGAATGGCTAATTCTGGGTAATAAAGACAAGAAAAAGCACCTTTAACTCTAACTCTATAGAGAAATAGTGAAGCATTAATGAGGACTTAAACACATACAATAATTTATTATTCAATGATTCCATTGAAAGATATAGTAAATCACTAGTTTAACTGACAAACCAGGACAGAAAAGATGAACAGAAACTGCTTATGGTCAGCATAAAAGTTCCAGCTAGTTTTTAACAACTAAAAAACCCTTAAGACGCTTTCTTCCCTGCCCCCCTGCTCTGGGAATTTCAGTACCACTTGGCTGCCCAGAGAAAAATCTCCCTCTCCTAACACTTTTTCGTGATGGGAGAAAGCTGCCAAGTCAACTCCCACCAGATGGAACCAAGTCTGAAGAATGTCTCTCTCGAGTCAGGTGTTATAACTATTCTTGACAATACTTTCGCTGGCTGACTCTTTAATCCTACTGAATTTTATAGAGGAATAAATCTAACACCTGCTATATTATATATTATTTTTGTGGTATTATTAATCTTTCCAGTTCATGCTTTAGGACATAGAGACATTTCAGTTATGGACATATGGATGGCCCTAGAATTCTTTTTATATGCTTAAATCAAACATGTCCCTAGAGCGAAAGACAGTAGCCACAATTTACAAAGCGATTCAGTACCAAACGGGCATGTGAACCTATGGCTGGATGCAATATAATAAACAGCAAAAATCATGGAATCTGAAACTTATGTGCTGTTAGCAGAGGCCCCATGTCTTTGCCTTGATAGTTTGTGATTTGTAGAATTTCTTTCCTTCCATAGTAGATAACTATTTTGATCATAAAGTTATTGTGTAGCTGAAAACAAAAATCAATAGTGTATGTGAGCTTTGTAACTACATAGTCACCAAGGCACTATGGTGATGCTTTTCTAAAATGAAGTTCTTAAAAACACTAGGAACCTAATACAGTATGATGGAGTCAAGACAGATCTGTGATGTTTATCCTACCATTTGCCTGACAAAGTGCAGTGTGGTGATAATGTTGTCTAATATTGATGAATTAGATGCAAATTCTCTGCACAATTTTCCATTCCAAAATACAAGAATCCTACGAGGTAACTGATATTCCAATTGCTATTTTATATATCAAAAATTAAAGCTAATAAACATAACCTAACTGCCCCCAAGTATATGCAACTAGACAGGTTTGGCATTGGTATTCAATGCGGCCCACTTCATACTCCATCAGTTTCGTTGCTTTGTTATCCTTCCCAGTTTCTTTGCTTAACTTCTCCATTCCTATAGGTTCATGAAATATAACCTCTTTCAATACAACATACACTTGACTCATGGGGAAGAAGATCAAGTACTAATTTGAGAAGCGATGGATCATGTAATAAACAATAAACATATGCGTTTTGTGGTAGTTTGAATGAGAATGGCCCCCACAGGCTCATTTGGTTCCCATCAGTAGACTGCTTAAAAAGGATTAGGAGACATGACCTTGTAGGAGGAAGTCTGTCACTCTGTGTAGGCTTTGGGGTTCAAAAACCCCATACCAGGCCCTGTTGCTCTCTCTCTCTCTCTCTCTCTCTCTCTCTCTCTCTCTCTCTCTCTCTCTCTCTCTCTCTCTCTCTCCTTCCTATTTATGGATCAGGGTGTAAGTTTACAAATCTACTACTCCAGTGACATTTCTGCTTACCTGCACCATGCTCCCACCATGATGATCATGGACTAACCCTCAAACTATAAGCAAGCCCTCAGTTAAATGTTTTCTTCTATAAACTGTCTTGGTCATGGTTCCTCTTCAAAGCAATAAAACAGTAACTAAGACACATCTTATAGTAACATCATA
This sequence comes from Peromyscus californicus insignis, assembly GCF_007827085.1. Classification (NCBI taxonomy): domain Eukaryota; kingdom Metazoa; phylum Chordata; class Mammalia; order Rodentia; family Cricetidae; genus Peromyscus; species Peromyscus californicus. The sequence goes on from NW_026294503.1 coordinate 10,125,745, forward strand.
GTCCATAACAATGAGAAAATGCAGTAAATGAGCTCTCTTTAACAGTTTTTAAACTTCACCAAAGCTCTTTAAGTCTTAAAACACTGTAAGGCCAAACAGCTTTCCACGGCACACCGTACTACCCATCCATCTATCTGCTGATGGTCATTGGTTGTCTTCATTTGAGGGCTGCTATGCTGTTATGAATATGGGTGTAGAAATAGCTGTTAAAGTTCCTGCTTACAAAGTTCTCTTTTTTCTGGTATATTATCTAAAGTGAATATGGATGCATTAGTTCACTTTTATGTAGTTGTGACTGGACAACTTCAAAAACAATTTAAGGGAAGAGAGGGAGATTTGGGCTCATATAGTTCAGCCTGTCACTGTTTGGCCCCATGAGCTTGGGCAGAATATTATGGTGGCAGGAGCATGGGCAGAGGCTGAGTTCCAATCTTGTAGAGCAAACAACAGGAAGAGAGATAGGAGCCAGGGCCTAGTTCGACGTTCAAAGGCCCACTCTTGGTAACCTACTAACTCCAGCTACGGTCCACCTCCTAAAGCTTCTTTAACTGCTGGAAATAGGTCCACCAGCTAGAGACCAAATGTTCAAGTAACACAGTGGTCTATGGGGGAGATGTCCTATCCAAATAGCAGTAATACCGTTTTTAAGTTTTTTAAGAACTCCTATTACATGTTATGGTACATCATCATTTTATATTCCTATGAGCAATGCACAAGCTTCTTAATTCTCTGTATAATTAAGCAACATTAACTAACCTACTTTTAAAATAGTAAACATAATGTATCCTTAATACTTGTTCATATTAAACTGTTAAAATAAACAACTATTACTTCTCAAACTTGAAGAGAATATATTTAAAAAACTAAGTAGAATCAAGATTAATGTAGTAAGGTTTTATTAAATGTAAAAATTCTGGCATTTCCATGTTAATGAATATTATGGGTATGAGGTCTTGACACTTTTTGGAACATAGTTCTTGAAAGCAGTGCGAGTTCTTCATGTACTCCCTGTCTCAGGGAGTGAGTGTTCTCTTTGTAATTAATACGAAACCCTCCCTGTCCTTTCCATTACCGCTGCGTCCAGTGTCCATTCATCTGACAGCTAGTCGTGCTAACTCTCCTAACACTTCCTTCTCAAAACAGTATTTCCTCATTGTCTCAGGGTTATCCTCATCAACTCTAGCCTGATCTGGAGAATTTTCCTCTTCCCTTAGATATTCCAAAATCACCATTTAAAGACGTCAATTTGGTTATATTATTGCATTGCCTTTCCCAGCCTGCTTCTTCAGATGATTCTCTCAAACACAGGGTATATCACAAGGCACTTAACGACAAGTTCACAAACGAAACATGCCAGTTAAACTAATGTATTGGTTTTCTTGAGTGCTTAATCATTTTACATATTTTCTCTAAACAAAATTGTATTATGTGGTAGAAAGCAGATCTCCATAACTTTAAACAAAATTGTGGGCTTCAAAGCTCTGTCTTAGTGCCACAATCACAGGGCCATTTCTTTATATCTACAGTGACACACTGAAGGGGAACCTGGACAAGTGCTGACTTGCACGGGGAAAGGTAGCATCTCTTACACGCCCTCCGAGGTCCCCTGGGAAGCAACCTTGCACAAATCGGAAGACTCACTCTGTGCTGCTTCCCTCCTAATGAATGGTTTTTCTCAGAACTGCCACATCGGCTGTGTCTTTCTGTATGTTCTCAGCTATTTCCTGTCTTCCACCTACATCACATACTATTTCTCTCAGGGAAGGGCTTTCTATTTGCTATTTCTAAACC